>NC_060149.1:546519012-547719012 GCF_021461385.2 Schistocerca piceifrons
TGAACCAAACAATCTTTATATACATGAGAATAAGAATCAGCGCAGCGCTACAATATATGCACCTAGAGAGGTGACGAATATACCCAACTACCCTGAGTGTAACTTAGGGCGCCTGTAAGGTAGACCGCACTTCGAATAATGACACATAAGGAGCTTATAGTCTGAGTGGGACCACAAACAATACGCTAGACTGCAAACCAGCAATGACCGAGAAATTTGCGTTATTTAATCAGTGATTGTGACGGTCCTAGTTGCTGGTGGGAAAGACACTGGTTCAAAAGCAGACACCTAGGCAGAGCCACGTATTTAAAATACACTATTAGACACATTGTCTAAGGGTCAATATTTCTGGTAAAAGTCTACTGCTTTGTTTTATCACTGAGTGTACCACTCCGGCTTATTAACCCTCTCCAAGCGCCTTGGACCACCTCCTCTCGGCCCTCCTGGTGGGAGGAGATTATTTTAACTCGGCTGCGTGCTGGGCACTGCCTTTTTAGCCATAATTTGCTAAGTGGCACTACCCCAGCACTTTGTACACATTGCGCCCAAATTTTAAATGTCCGCCACTTCCTGCTGGAATGCCCTTTTTTAACAATTTACGTTCCAGCTTGGGCTTGGTGTCCGATTTATCAGCCATTTTAGCGAATGACGTGCGGGCTGTTGACATCTATTTACTTTTTAACTACTGAAGCAAAATGGCGAAGGCCATTTAATTTTTAGTTTTGGCACTCCATTTCTGTATCGTGTTTTTTTAGCCCTTATTCCACGAGCCTGTTTTTAGCTGTCTCCTATTACGTCCATAGGGGCTGTCATAGAGTAATTTAACCACTCTCCGTGTTAGTGTTACATAGTTTTGGACTTGGGCGTAATGTTGCACGTGTATATCTTATGCGAAGCCTTTAAAATATTCCATTACAGATTTTTTTCATCAGTTTCACCTGATATCACGAATGTACTTCTATATGAAAAATACACTACTGGCCATTAAAATTGCTACACCACGAAGAAATGATGATAAACGGGTATTCCTTGGACATATACATTACAACTGACATGTGATTACATTTTCACGCAATGTGAGTGCATAGATCCTGAGAAATCAGTACCCAGAACCACCACCTCTGGCCTTAATAACGGCCTTGGTACGCCTGGACATTGAGACAAACAGAGCTTGGATGGCGTGTACAGGTACAGCTGCCCATGCAGCTTCAACACGATACCACAGTTCATTAAGAGTAGTGACTGGCGTATTATGACGAGCCAGTTGCTCGGCCACCATTGACCAGACGTTTTCAGTTGGTGAGAGATCTGGAGAATGTGTTGCCCGGGGCAGCAGTCGAACATTTTCTGTATCCAGAAAGGCCCGTAAAGGATCTGCAACATGCGGTCGTGCATTATCCTGCTGAAATGTAGGGTTTCACAGGCATCGAATGATGGGTAGAGCCACGGGTCGTACCACATCTGAAACGTAACGTCCACTGTTCAAAGTGCCGTCAATGCGAACAAGAGGTGACAGACGTGTAACCAGTGGCACCCCATACCATCACGCAGGGTGATACGCCAGTATGGCGATGACGAATACACGCTTCCAATGTGCGTTCATCGCAATGTCGCCAAACACGGATGCGACCATCATGATGCTGTAAAGAGAACCTAGATTCTCCGAAAAAATGACGTTTTGCCATTTGTGCACCCAGGTTCGTCGTTGAGTACACCATCGCAGGCGCTCCTCTCTGTGATGCAGCGTCAAGGGTAACCGCGGCCATGGTCTCAGAGCTGATAGTCCATGCTGCTGCAAACGTCGTCGAACTGTTCGTGCAGATGTTTGTTGTCTTGCAAACGTCCCCATCTGTTGACTCAGGGATCGAGACGTGGCTGCACGATCTGTTACAGCCATGCGGATAAGATGCCTGTCATCTCGACTGCTCGTGATACGAGGCTGGTGGGATCCAGCACAGTATTCCGTATTATCCTCCTGAAGCCACTGATTTCATATTCTGCTAACAGTGATTGGATCTCGACCAACGCGAGCAGCAATGTCGCGATACGATAAACCGCAATCGCGATGGGCTTCAATCCGACCTTGATCAAAGTTGGAAACGTGATGGTACGCATTTCTCCTCCTTACACGAGGCATCACAACAACGTTCCACTAGGCAACGCGGGTCAACTGCTGTTTGTGTATGAGAAATCGGTTGGAAACTTTCCTCATGTCAGCACGTTGTAGGTGTCGCCACCGGCGCCAACCATGTGTCAATGCTCTGAGAAGCTAATCACATGCATATCACAGCACCTTCTTCCTGTCGGTTAAATTTCGCGTCCGTAGCACGTCATCTTCGTGGTGTAGTAATTTTGATGGCCAGTAATGTATGACGGTAAAATTTTAAACTCTAAAACCATAGGGCGGCGATTGGTACTTTCGTGTGACAGATACCGATACCAAGGTCTCCTAACGGATCAGAAGAGACTGGCATCACCTTCCACACAGCAGATATGACACGAATGCTATTAATGCTGACAGCATCTCTCTCTCTCTCTCTCTCTCTCTCTCTCTCTCTCTCTCTCTCTCTCTCTCTCGTGTGTGTGTGTGTGTGTGTGTGTGTGTGTGTGTGTGTGTGTGTGTGTGTGGGCGCGCGCGCGCGCGCTCTCCTCCCAAAACAGTGAGCTTTGTTTTGAAAGCAATACACTTCCCCAACTGTGAGTGCCGGAAAGAACTAATTAAAATATCATTGAAAGTAAGAAATTAGGCAGACTCAGTGTAGTTGTATCAGGTCTTAATCTAAGTCACGTACGTAGGCGTCCTGAAAAGTAATGCCTAAAAATTTGCTAAAACTCTTAAGGCTTTTTAGATAAAACAAACATGATTAACATTTTAGATTCTTAGACACTTGTGTCTAAAATCAAAGAAACAAACGGAAATTTTGTAAGGTTGCGTTTATTTTGCCACAAAATAGTATAAACAGGTGATATCAAAGTAGAAAAATGTAAAGAATACGGAACATAAACTGCAACGTGCATAACGGCAGACAAATATGTTCTTTTTTTCCCACTTTACGGGTTTGTACACACATGCTGACAACTGGTTGATGCGCTCAGTATGGGGTGTGATCACTTCTGACGCCAATACAGGCCTGAAAATGACAGGATATGCTATGAACGATGTCATCAATCTCATACTGAGGCAGCAACGCCCATTATTCCTGCAGAGCTACTAACAAGTCTTGGTGAGTGATCGGTGGATGCTGACGTGATACAACCTATCTCCCTAGTGCATCCCAGACATGCTCTATGGGATTCAAATTCGGAGAGCGAGCAGGCCACTCCATGCATGCAATGTCTTCAGTTTCCAAAAAAAATTATCCTCTACCCGTGCTCTACGAGGTAGAGCGTTACCATCCATCAGTACGAAGTGTGGACCCACCGCACCTCGTAACAACCGCACATGAGATCCCAAGATCTCCTCACAGTACGTGACAGCAGTTAAATCTTGCTGATTCACCCCCTACAATTTCATGAAGAGGTGTTAGAGTAGTCAACATAATTCCTGTCCACATCATAAGATATCCTCCTTGATATCGGTCTTTTTGCACAATGTTTGGACCCCGAAATCGTGTTCCAGGTGCCCTCAAGATGCGTTTCAGTCGAGAATCACTCTCCAAACCAAATCGAGACTCGTGTGAAAAGAACATTGTACCACTGTTCGACCATCCAGGGGGCATGTTGACGACTCCACTCTAGATGTTCCATTCTGTGAAGACACGCCAGATGTAGACAGACAGCAGGCCTCCAACAGTAAAGACCATCCTGCTAAAGCCTTCTATACACCGTTTGCTTCGATGCAATGCGTCCAGGTGATGCTGGGAGGTCAGATGCCAGTTGCAGTCAGTACTAAGGCCTTACCGTGGAGCTCTTAAAGCCAAAAATAGTCCACTCTTTCTGATGTCATACGTGATCAGCTCTGTCCTGGTCTCAAGGATTCAGTATTGGTCTCTCTAAACGGTCGCCTCATCCAAGAAACAACAGAACGATTCATATTAAGCCATCAGGCCACATCAGTTTGCGACTCTCCTACTTCCATTCTTCCTATGGCCCTGTACAGTAGTGTGTCTGTAGACGTCTTCTTTGTGCCGTACTGTACCGTCTGTGACTGTACACGGGGATTGTGGATGTGGGAGTACCTTGCAAACACTATCCCGCTTGGTAGACGCCCTGACGTCATTGTTGGTGTGCTTGTCCATTGATCGGAATGCCATCTCCCGTGCAAAACACGATCGTAACGACATCTGTTAACAGTTTGTATGATTATATCGTGAATTACACACAGGACGGGGAAACAGCAGTGTTTTTCTTGAATTTTTTCACCAATGTACTTCATTTCCACACATTTACAGCTCTCTGCCGTTAGAGGGCTCCGATTTTTAGCGCGTTATACGGCGGTGTGTAACGTAAATATATCGGTGCGTGAGAAACGGTGTGCTGCAATAGTGTTTCGAATTGGGAGAGCTCGTCCACACATGAAACAACCTCTCCTTCAGCACGACAATGCCAGACCACACACGAGCGCTGTGACATCTGCAATAATCCGGCGCCTTGGGTTCGATGTCGTTCTTCCTCCATATGGTCCCGACTTCACCCCATCCGATTTGCGTCTGTTTCCAGTACTTAAAAAGCACCTTTAAAGAGTTCTTTGATAGTAACGGAGCGGTGCGAGCAGAGGCGAGATATGGCTCCAACAACAAAGTGAAAAAATCTACAGTTACGGTATCGACAAATTGTTTCACTGGGAGAAATATGTTCGTCATCAGGGTCACTAAATGAGGAACAAATATGCAGACGTTAAGAATAAAGATACGAAATGTGAATAGCGACTGTTTTATTTAAATGATCTTTTTCCCTTAAATTCGTTAGCATTGTTTTTTAACTCCCTTAAACAAAATGCATCCTACCTGTTTTGGGCAAAGAGTTCTACCCTTGGTCAACAAATTTCTAGTGATATAATCTGGAGTAGCGTCAATGTGTAGTCCATGTGTGTTCTTTTTGTTTATAGAATCAAGACACTTCACATTGCTTCAAAATATTTGGAGATTACAAATACATCTGACTTGAAACTCGCATATATTGGGAGAGAATATCACAACATTCAGAATTCAGAAAGATACATTACCATTTCCTCGCACACACAGAACTTAAAATTGAGTCATGTTACCATGTCTCCTTAGAATGCAGAGTCTTTAAATTATTAAAGCACTCACTCACTATGTGCTCAGAAGTATCCGAACAACCCCAAAAACATACGTGTTGCATATTAGGTGCATAGTGTTGTCACCTACTGCCAGTACACCATATCGGCGACGTCAGTATTGATGTGGAAACGTGAAAGGACACGTACAGCACACAAGCGTACAGGCCGACCTCGTCTGTAGACTGACAGAGACCGCCGAAATTTGAAGAGCGTAGTAATGTGTAAGAGGCAGACATCCATCCTGACCATCACACAGGAATTCCAAACTGCATCAGGATCCGCTGCAAGTACTATGACAGTTAGGCGGGAGGTGAGAGAACTTGGATCTCATGGTCGAGCGGCTGTTCATAAGCCACACATCACGTCGGTAAATGCCAAACGATACCTCGCTTGGTGTAAGGAGCGTAAACATTGAACGATTGAACAGTGGAAAAACGTTGTGTGGAGTGACGAATCACGCTACACAATGTATCCGATGGCAGGGTGTGGGTATGGCGAATGCCCTGTGAACGTCATCTGCCAGCGTGTGTAGTGCCAACAGTAAACTTCGGAGGCGGTGGTGTTATGGTGTGGTCGTGTTTTTCATGGAGGGGGCTTGCACCCCTTGTTATTTTGCGTGGCACTATCACAACACAGGCCTACATTGATATTTCCAGTACCTTCTTGCTTCCCACTGTTGAAGGCAAATAGGGGATGGCGATTGCATCTTTCAACACGATCGAGCACCTGTTCATAATGTACGGCCTGTGGCGGAGTGTTTACGCGAGAATAACATCACTATAATGGACTGGCCTGCACAAAGTCCTGACCTGTATCCTGTAGAACACCTTTGGGATGTTTTGGAACGCCGACTTCGTGCCAGGCCTCACCAACCGACATAGATACCTCTTTAGTGCAGCACTCCGTGAAGAATGGGCTGCCATTCCCCAAGAAACCTTCCAGCACCTGATCGAACGTTATGCCTGCGAGAGTGAAAGCTGTCATCAAGGCTAAGGGTGAGTGAACACCATATTGAATTCCAGCATTACCGACGGAGGGTGCCACGAACTTGTAAGTCATTTTCAGCGAGGTGTTCAAATGGCTCTAAGCACTGTGGGAATTAACATCTGAGGCCATCAGTCCCCTAGACTTAGAACTACTACATCCATGCCCGAGGCAGGGTTCAAACACACGATTGGAGCAGCAGCGCGGTTCCGGACTGAAGCGCCTAGAGCCACTCGGCCACAGCGGCCGGCTCAGCCAGGTGTCCGATACTTTTGATCACATAATATAGTTCTTATGCTGCAAACTTGGAGTGCTCCCTGTGTTTAAATAAAAACTGCATTTTTAAGGGCATGGGAGCTTTCTCAAACCTTAGCTCAGATCTGTGATTTTTGGTGCTCTAATTCTAATATCAAATCCCTTTGATCAAGTGCTTACATGACAGATTTAAACTACTGCCTCTGTATGACGTTGAATGATCATTTTGTGTACAGGTTTTGCTGTATTAAACATTTTTCTGTATTTTTCTCAATGTTTCCGTATTATTTCATGCTCTACATGTAAATGTACCAATGTGCATATGCACTTATTGCTTACATTAAGACATGTGGGTTGTCTTCTTCTAAATATCAAACCACATAACACTTGCTGCCAAAGCCAATGCTAAAACACACCCACATATATGGAGCCCCCTGCGGGTCCGGGGTAAGAATAGGCCCGAGGTATTCCTGCCTGTCGTACGAGGCGACTAAAAGGAGTTTCAACCGTTTCAGCCTTCCATGTGATGGTCCCCCTTGGGGTTTGACCTCCATTTTTCAAAATTCTACAGAAGTACGAGTCTTTTGGGGAAGGACGCCTTACGTGGTGTACCACTGGTCCTCAGTGCACTAAGACCTTGGCACTCAGCATTGCACCGGCGTTGTAACCATACCCACTATTCCTCAAATTGGGCCTAAACGCCTGATGGGTTGTCCAAGTTACGCCCATAGTGCATCTCCATCTGCACCAGCGATCATGATGGACTTTCCATGGCACCAGAAATCCAGCACGGTAGCCAGCCCGTAGTGGTGGGGTCGTCATGTACCCTCTAGGTTGTAGCCCCCTAACACAGGGATCGTACTGCCGATACCTGAGCTGCACCCTCCCCACGTCGGCCAAGGAGTAGATGCCCGTCTCCTTGGGGCATCAGGACTCCCGTCAATGGTCATCCTGCCAGGTGGCCCTTGCTGCGGCTGGGTGGCGCCCGTGGGGAGAGCCCCTGGTCGGAGTGGGTGGTATCGGGGCGGACGTTTCGCAGATGAAACGTCAACACGTATCAGGTCGCTCTGCGGCCGAGTCTTTCAAAAGAAAAGGTACCGTTTCTAGTTCTGGTTCTCCTGCCCTTTCCCCCTTGGCCACTCCATGGGAGGAGGGACAGGCCCACCGGCTTGGGGCGAAGTACTTCCCCCGCTATTTGGTCTGTTCTCGAACCGATGGGGGACATTCGCCACCTCCAAGCCCATGTTCTTTGTTCAGCACATTGAGGACATCTTCGTAGAAATCGAGGCTCTCAGCAAGATGCGTTCAGGGTCCGTTCTTATCAAGACCACCTCTGCCACACAGTCGGCGGCGCTCCAGGCGTGCGACCGCCTAGGGGACATCCCCGTATCCATTGTCCCACATCTGGCACTAAATAGGACGCAGGGGGTTATTTTTCATCGTCACCTCCTGCTACAATCTGATGAGGAGCTCAGGGCCAACCTGGAGCGCCGAGGCGTGCATTTCGTCCAGCGAGTCCAGCGCGGCCCCAAAGACCGTCGCATCGACACTGGGGCCTTTATCCTCGCCTTCGAGGGGGACGTTCTCCCGGAGAAGGTAAAGGTGATGTGCTACCGGTGTGACATGCGACCTTACGTCCCGCCTCCTATGCGCTGTTTTCGGTGTTTGCGCTTTGGGCACATGTCGTCACGGTGTGAGGCTGAGCCCCTTTGTGGCGATTGTGGACGTCCTCTTCGTGAGGAACATACATGCACCCCACCACCTTGGTACGTTAATTGTCCTGGCATCCCCTCGCCTAGATCCTCAGACTGCCTCGCATATCAGAAGGAGAAGAAGATACAAGAAATCAAAACTTTGGATCGTCTCTCTTATTCTGAGGCCAGGAAGAAGTATGACCGCCTCCATCCCGTGCCATTGACCACTTCGTTTGCCTCAGTTGTGTCCACTCCTTCCGCGGTATCTTCACCCCTATCCTGTCCCCCCTCCGCCTCCTCCGCCCATCAGGGGGCTCTGCCTCCGCCTCCCAAATCCCTCCCTTCCAAATCCTCCTCCCCCATGGCCCCCACCCCCTCTGCCCCAGGGGCCACCCCTCCTCCTCCTCCTCCTCCTCCTCCTCCTCCTCCTCCTCCTCCTCCTCCCCCCCCCCACGCCACCTGAGAAGCGATCCTCTTCTCAGGCGTCCATCGGGGAAATGTTCCGGACCCCAGCTTCCGAGGTCCGGCTTTCCAAAACGGACCCCGCGCGTGAGGACCTACTTCGGGTCCAGCCCACCACCCCTGTGCCTCCTCGGCCTTCCAAGAAGGCCTCCAAGAAGTAGTCTCTATCCCCCTCTCCACCCCAGCGCGTTTCGTCTGACGCTCCATCCGTGAGTCGCTGCTCCCGGCCGTTCTCAGTTTCGCCGGGACGCTCTGCTGCCAGGCGCTCAGCTGGCCTTTCGTCGGCAAACGATGCTGCCTCTCCTACACAACCAGGGACAGCGGCCGCAGCTGGCGACGAGTCGATGGAACCGGATCCGCCTCCCGTCGGTTGTAGCGTTGTTCCCTCGCAACCTGGCCCTCCGCGGCCGTCGAGGTGACCAGCTCTTCCCCTGTCTCGTTCCCCCAACTTTTTGACTAGCGATGGCGTTGTTTCATTGGAACATAAGAGGTATTCGATCTAATCGGAAGGAATTACAACTGCTTCTCCGCCTGCACTGTCCGCTCGTCCTTGGTCTCCAGGAAACCAAGTTGCACCCGACTGACCGTATTGCCTTTACCCACTATACCTCGGAGCGGTATGACCTCACCCCTGTGGACAGTATCCCAGCTCCTGGTGGGGTCATGTTGCTCGTTCGGGACGATGTCTATTACCATCCCATCCCATTGACCACCCCACTTCAAGCAATAGCTGTTCGCATTACTCTTTCTGCTTTTACTTTTTCAGTTTGTACCATCTACACTCTGTCATCTGCTGTTAGTCGGGCTGACATGATGCACCTGATGGTTCAGCTTCCCCCGCCGTTTTTATTGTTTGGCGACTTCAATGCCCGTCATCCCCTGCACCTGATCGTTCAGCTTCCCCCGCCGTTTTTATTGTTTGGCGACTTCAATGCCCGTCATCCCCTTTGGGGCTCTCCTGCATCCTGTCAAAGAGGCTCACTCTTGGCGGATGTCTTCAACCATCTCAATCTTGTCTGCCTCAATACTGGCGCTCCGACTTTCCTCTCGGACTCTACTCATACCTACTCCCACTTGGACCTCTCGATCTGTTCTACCACTCTTGCCCGTCGGTTCGAGTGGTATGTCCTTTCTGACACCTATTCGAGCGACCACTTCCCCCGTGTCGTTCGTCTCCTGCACCACACCCCATCCCCACGTCCTTCGAGCTGGAACATACTGGAAGCTGACTGGGGACTTTACTCCTCCCTGGCGACCTTTCCGGACCACGATTTTCCCAGTTGTGACAGTGAGGTCGAATACCTCACGGCTGTTATCATCAATGCTGCCGAACGTTCCATTTCTCGTACTACTTCTTCTTCTTCACGTCGCGTTTCCGTCCCCTGGTGGAACGAGGCTTGTAGGGACGCTATCTGTGCTCGACGACGTGCTTTACGCACCTTTCGCCGCCATCCTACATTGGCGAATTGTATTGAATACAAACGATTCCGAGCGCAATGCCGTAGAGTCATCAAAGACAGCAAAAAAGCTTGTTGGGCGTCTTTCACCAGCACCTTTAACAGTTTTACTCCCTCTTCCGTCCTTTGGGGTAGCCTGCTCCGGCTGTTGGGCATTAAGGCCCACTCCTCGGTACCTGGCCTGACCTCAGGTAATGAGGTCCTTGTTGATCCTGTGGCTGTCTCCAACGCCTTTGGCCGCTTTTTCGCGGAGGTTTCAAGCTCCCCCCATTACCATCCTGCCTTCCTTCCCAGGAAAGAGGCAGAAGAGGCTCGGCGACCTTCCTTCCACTCGCTGAATCTGGAAACTTATAATGCCCCCTTTACTACGCGGGAACTCGAACGTGCGCTTGCACTGTCCCGGTCCTCTGCTCCGGGGCCAGATGCCATTCACGTTCAGATGCTGGCACACCTTTCTCCGGCGGGCAAAAGCTTCCTTCTTCATACCTACAATCGCGTCTGGACCGAAGGTCAGGTCCCCATGCGTTGGCGTGACGCCGTTGTTCTTCCTATACCCAAACCCGGGAAGGATAGACACCTTCCTTCTAGTTACCGCCCCATTTCTCTTACAAGCTGTGTCTGTAAGGTGATGGAGCACATGGTTAATGCTCGGTTAGTCTGGGTTCTTGAATCTCGATGGCTACTTACTAATGTCCAATGCGGCTTTCGTCGCCGCCCCTCCGCTGTTGACCACCTTGTGACTTTGTCGACATTCATCATGAACAACTTTTTGCGAAGGCGCCAAACGGTAGCCGTGTTCTTCGACTTGGAGAAGGCTTATGATACCTGTTGGAGAGGAGGTATCCTCCGCACTATGCACAGGTGGGGCCTACGCGGTCGCCTGCCCCTTTTTATTGATTCCTTTTTAACGGATCGAAAGTTTAGGGTACGTGTGGGTTCCGTATTGTCCGACGTCTTCCTCCAGGAGAACGGAGTGCCTCAGGGCTCCGTCTTGAGCGTAGCCCTTTTTGCCATCGCGATCAATCCAATTATGGATTGCATTCCACCTAATGTCTCAGGCTCTCTCTTTGTCGATGACTTCGCGATCTACTGCAGTGCCCAGAGAACATGCCTCCTGGAGCGCTGCCTTCAGCGTTGTCTAGACAGCCTCTACTCATGGAGCGTGGCAAATGGCTTCCGGTTCTCTGAAGAGAAGACGGTTTGTATCAACTTTTGGCGATATAAAGCGTCCTTCCGCCATCCTTACATCTCGGTCCCGTTGTTCTCCCATTCGTGGACACAACTAAGTTTCTAGGGCTCATGTTGGACAGGAAACTGTGTTGGTCTCCACATGTCTCTCATTTGGCGGCCCGTTGTACACGTTCCCTTAATGTCCTCAGAGTTCTTAGTGGTTCATCTTGGGGAGCGGATCGCACTGTCCTGCTTCGCTTGTATCGGTCCATAGTCCGATCGAAGCCGGATTATGGGAGATTCGTCTACTCGTCCGCTCGGCCATCCCTCTTACGCCGGCTCAACTCCACCCACCATCGGGGGATACGTCTTGCGACCGGAGCCTTCTACACTAGTCCTGTCGAGAGTCTTTATGCTGAAGCTGCCGAGTTACCATTGACCTACCGGCGTGACGTATTGCTGTGTCGGTATGCCTGCCGGCTGTTGTCTATGCCCGACCACCCCTCTTACAAGTCCTTCTTCGCCGATTCTCTCGACCGTCAGTACGGGTTGTGTGTGTCTGCCCTGCTGCCCCCCAGAGTTCGCTTACGTCGCCTGCTTCGACAATTGGATTTTGCCCTCCCTACCACCTTCAGGGAGGGTGAGAGCCCGACACCACCTTGGCTCCAGGCTCCGGTTCATATTTATCTCGACCTCAGCTCACTCCCGAAGGAGGGTACTCCGGCTGCAGTGTATTGCTCACGGTTTGTCGAACTTCGTGCTCGACTTGCCGGTCACACCTTTATTTACACCGATGGCTCCAAAACTGACGATGGTGTCGGCTGTGCCTTTGTCGTCGGGGCCGCCACCTTTAAATACCGGCTCCTCGACCAATGTTCCAGCTTTACGGCCGAGCTTTTTGCTCTCCATCAGGCTATTCAGTATGCCCGCCGCCACCGCCATTCATCGTATGTACTCTGCTCTGACTCACTCAGTGCTCTTCAGAGCCTTGGAGCTCCCTATCCGGTCCATCCCTTGATTCAACGGATACAGCAGTCCCTCCATTCTTTCGCTGATAATGGTGGTTATGTCAGCTTTCTGTGGGTTCCCGGACATGTAGGAGTGCCTGGGAATGAGGCTGCGGATGCTGCAGCCAAGGCTGCAGTCCTCCTGCCTCGGCCAGCCTCCCATTGTGTCCCATCATCTGACGTTCGTGGGGATGTATGTAAGAGGCTTGTGTCGTTGTGGTGGGATGCTTGGTCATCCCTCCAAGGAATCAAGCTCCGAGCAGTAAAACCGCTCCCAACTGCTTGGGCAACATCCTCCCGACCATCTCGGCGCGAGGAGGTCCTTCTGACCAGGTTGCGGATTGGGCATTGCCGGTTTAGCCACCGCTACCTGCTCTCCGGTGACCCTGCCCCGCAGTGCCCTTGTGGTCAGGCATTAACAGTGCGCCATGTTTTATTGTCGTGTCCCCGTTTTAGTCAATTTCGTGTTGTCCTGTCTCTGCCATCTACTTTACCGGATGTTTTAGCTAATGACGCTCGAGCAGCTGCTCGTATTCTGCGTTTTATAACTTTAACTGGCTTGTCCAAAGACATTTAACCTATTTACTTATTTATCTGCATCTTTGTCAGGTCCTTCTGGTGTCCCCCCCCCCCCATCCCCTTGAGTTTTACCAGATTCCATGTGCTCTAGCAACAGTGACTGGGCGCTAATGACCTCAGCAGTTCAGCGCCCTTAAACCTAACCAAAAAAAAACACATATATGGATTACTGTGAAGGTAGCGTGTTTACATTGTTATAAATACAGACAGTTCTCAGTTTCACTATTTTATGTGTCACTTGCTGTGGAGGACCCCATTGTCCACAGCAGTGTCAGGATACAGTTCAGAAGCAGTCTGAAAGTGGATCCGCCAGTAATATGCTGAAGATATTGGTGTGGACCCACTCAAATTAAGTTCTGGCTATCATCCAAATGTGGATCCATGCCATGGTAGTTTGGAGATTTTCCAATGTGGATCCACCCACGTATGATTTGGGGTAGTGTCCAGAAATGTATCCACCCACCCAAGATTCAGGATAGCTGGGGGGTGTGGGAGGGTGGATCCAACATGAGAAACACAGATACAAAGTAGTGTAACTAATCTGTGTGTGTTCATAACACACTGTCAACACTCTACCTCCACAGCAGTCCATGTGTTTCACTGTTGGCTTTGAAAGTTATTGCAGTCTTGTACCAGATCCATACAGTCATGAGGATCATGCTGAGCGGAGATCTGGTGAGGAGAACCTGTTCATGCTCTTGAATGCCAAGGAAACATTATTCCCAGCCATACATTTATTATTCAGAAATTCAAGATTGTTTTCCCCAGACACTGGGAGTTCAGTTGGCCTGGCAGTGAAATAGCGGGTATCTCAGGCATCATAGCCAGTGTCACCTGCGGTGGATGGTGGTGGATAGTAGCATCTGTGGGATGATCTCCAAAGTACTCTTGTTCATCACATGCGCTGAGGAGACACTCGGACCAGTCCAGCCTGAACTACTCATTGTAATTTAGGACTGACCCAAGGCCTCCTGTTATGGGACTGGGGCCAGCAGTATGTGTCGGCTGCAGGAACAAGGCGAGCAACAACAGTGGTTCCCCCCAACAACGGCGAATGGCAAACAGCTTCATGGCCCTGCTGGTCAACTGATCCAGCGTTATGACAGAATATGTGGCTATCATCAAAGCCATCCATTATATTAGCAACTGTAATTACAAGGCCTTCCTAATAATGACTGTATAAGTAACATCTGGGCCATAAAGCAATGCTGTTCTTGGAATCCATTCGTTTTGACCATTCACGCTCATTCCAAGTTACATTATGGTGAGTGAGTGCTTGATGCTACTTGTCGACTTGGATTCATGTTAGAATTTTCGGAACCAGCTGGTTAATAATCGTAGCTTAGGAGGTTAGTAATGGTATCTGACAATGGTATTGTTTTGGACTCTACTATTTTTAAAACCTCACTGCAGGGCGGCCACTTTCTGACTGCCGTGCAGCATCTGCCCTTACTTACAAAATGTTTCCTGGAACAAAGTTAACGCAACATCCACCCTCACTACCACGTTGTGTGGCCTTCCACTATGGCAACTGTTAAAATACAAAATTTTCATCGTTGTACACTTAGATCCACCCGAGATACAGCCTGCTGTGCCATGCTCACCAGACTGATTCTTCATCTACAGGAACCTCAAGAACTGTGGTTCATTGTGGACGCCTAATTGATTTTGATGTAACTATAGATGTTTAATATGCGGTGTGTCCACCCTTCGCTTGTATAAAGGAGTAAATCTTGCAGGGGACACTTTCAATGAGATACCTGATTGTGTCTGGAGGAATGGCAACCCAATCTTTAAGATCCTAAACCAGGGAGGGTAGTAATGCTAGACTCTGGATTCCAATCGGTGTTCCATTCGATCCCGTTCAGGACTCTGGGACAGAGCCAGGTGGCGCTGCGGTTAGTACACTGGACTCAGATTCAGGAGGATAACGGTTCAAATCCGTGTGCGTGTGTGTGTCTGTGTGCGTGTGTGTGTCTGTGTGCGTGTGTGTGTCTGTGTGCGTGTGTGTGTCTGTGTGCGTGTGTGTGTCTGTGTGCGTGTGTGTGTCTGTGTGCGTGTGTGTGTCTGTGTGCGTGTGTGTGTCTGTGTGCGTGTGTGTGTCTGTGTGCGTGTGTGTGTCTGTGTGCGTGTGTGTGTCTGTGTGCGTGTGTGTGTCTGTGTGCGTGTGTGTGTCTGTGTGCGTGTGTGTGTCTGTGTGCGTGTGTGTGTCTGTGTGCGTGTGTGTGTCTGTGTGCGTGTGTGTGTCTGTGTGCGTGTGTGTGTCTGTGTGCGTGTGTGTGTCTGTGTGCGTGTGTGTGTCTGTGTGCGTGTGTGTGTCTGTGTGCGTGTGTGTGTCTGTGTGCGTGTGTGTGTCTGTGTGCGTGTGTGTGTCTGTGTGCGTGTGTGTGTCTGTGTGCGTGTGTGTGTGTCTGTGTGCGTGTGTGTGTGTCTGTGTGCGTGTGTGTGTGTCTGTGTGCGTGTGTGTGTGTGTCTGTGTGCGTGTGTGTGTGTGTCTGTGTGCGTGTGTGTGTGTGTCTGTGTGCGTGTGTGTGTGTGTCTGTGTGCGTGTGTGTGTGTGTCTGTGTGCGTGTGTGTGTGTGTGTCTGTGTGCGTGTGTGTGTGTGTGTCTGTGTGCGTGTGTGTGTGTGTGTCTGTGTGCGTGTGTGTGTGTGTGTCTGTGTGCGTGTGTGTGTGTGTGTCTGTGTGCGTGTGTGTGTGTGTGTGTCTGTGTGCGTGTGTGTGTGTGTGTCTGTGTGCGTGTGTGTGTGTGTGTCTGTGTGCGTGTGTGTGTGTGTGTCTGTGTGCGTGTGTGTGTGTGTGTCTGTGTGCGTGTGTGTGTGTGTGTCTGTGTGCGTGTGTGTGTGTGTGTCTGTGTGCGTGTGTGTGTGTGTCTGTGTGCGTGTGTGTGTGTGTGTCTGTGTGCGTGTGTGTGTGTGTGTCTGTGTGCGTGTGTGTGTGTGTGTGTCTGTGTGCGTGTGTGTGTGTGTGTGTGTGTGTGTGTGTGTGTGTGTGTGTGTGTGTGTCTGGCTGTGTGCGTGTGTGTGTGTGTGTGTGTGTCTGGCTGTGTGCGTGTGTGTGTGTGTGTGTGTGTCTGTCTGTGTGCGTGTGTGTGTGTGTGTGTGTCTGTCTGTGTGCGTGTGTGTGTGTGTGTGTGTCTGTCTGTGTGCGTGTGTGTGTGTGTGTGTGTCTGTCTGTGTGCGTGTGTGTGTGTGTGTGTGTCTGTCTGTGTGCGTGTGTGTGTGTGTGTGTCTGTCTGTGTGCGTGTGTGTGTGTGTGTGTCTGTCTGTGTGCGTGTGTGTGTGTGTGTGTCTGTCTGTGTGCGTGTGTGTGTGTGTGTGTCTGTCTGTGTGCGTGTGTGTGTGTGTGTGTCTGTCTGTGTGCGTGTGTGTGTGTGTGTGTGTCTGTCTGTGTGCGTGTGTGTGTGTGTGTGTGTGTCTGTCTGTGTGCGTGTGTGTGTGTGTGTGTGTCTGTCTGTGTGCGTGTGTGTGTGTGTGTGTGTCTGTCTGTGTGCGTGTGTGTGTGTGTGTGTGTCTGTCTGTGTGCGTGTGTGTGTGTGTGTGTGTCTGTCTGTGTGCGTGTGTGTGTGTGTGTGTCTGTCTGTGTGCGTGTGTGTGTGTGTGTGTCTGTCTGTGTGCGTGTGTGTGTGTGTGTGTCTGTCTGTGTGCGTGTGTGTGTGTGTGTGTCTGTCTGTGTGCGTGTGTGTGTGTGTGTGTCTGTCTGTGTGCGTGTGTGTGTGTGTGTGTCTGTCTGTGTGCGTGTGTGTGTGTGTGTGTCTGTCTGTGTGCGTGTGTGTGTGTGTCTGTCTGTGTGCGTGTGTGTGTGTGTCTGTCTGTGTGCGTCTGTGTGCGTCTGTGTGTGTGTCTGTGTGTGTGTGTCTGTGTGTGTGTCTGTGTGTGTGTGTCTGTGTGTGTGTCTGTGTGTGTGTGTGTCTGTGTGTGTGTCTGTGTGTGTGTCTGTGTGTGTGTCTGTGTGTGTGTCTGTGTGTGTGTCTGTGTGTGTGTGTGTGTCTGTGTGTGTGTCTGTGTGTGTGTCTGTGTGTGTGTCTGTGTGTGTGTCTGTGTGTGTGTCTGTGTGTGTGTCTGTGTGTGTGTCTGTGTGTGTGTCTGTGTGTGTGTCTGTGTGTGTGTCTGTGTGCATGTGTGTGTGTGTCTGTGTGCATGTGTGTGTGTGTCTGTGTGCGTGTGTGTGTGTCTGTGTGCGTGTGTGTGTGTCTGTGTGCGTGTGTGTGTGTCTGTGTGCGTGTGTGTGTGTCTGTGTGCGTGTGTGTGTGTCTGTGTGCGTGTGTGTGTGTGTCTGTGTGCGTGTGCGCGTGTGCGTCTGTGTGCGCGTGTGTCTGTGTGCGCGTGTGTCTGTGTGCGCGTGTGTCTGTGTGCGCGTGTGTCTGTGTGCGCGTGTGTCTGTGTGCGCGTGTGTCTGTGTGCGCGTGTGTCTGTGTGCGTGTCTCTGTGTGCGCGCGTGTCTGTGTGCGTGTCTCTGTGTGCGCGCGTGTCTGTGTGCGTGTCTCTGTGTGTGTGCGTGTCTGTGTGCGTGTCTGTGTGCGTGTCTGTGTGCGTGTCTGTGTGCGTGTCTGTGTGCGTGTCTGTGTGCGTGTCTGTGTGCGCGTCTGTGTGCGCGTCTGTGTGCGCGTCTGTGTGCGCGTCTGTGTGCGCGTCTGTGTGCGCGTCTGTGTGCGCGTCTGTGTGCGCGTCTGTGTGCGCGTCTGTGTGCGCGTCTGTGTGCGCGTCTGTGTGCGCGTCTGTGTGCGCGTCTGTGTGCGCGTCTGTGTGCGCGTCTGTGTGCGCGTCTGTGTGCGCGTCTGTGTGCGCGTCTGTGTGCGCGTCTGTGTGCGCGTCTGTGTGCGCGTCTGTGTGCGCGTCTGTGTGCGCGTCTGTGTGCGCGTCTGTGTGCGCGTCTGTGTGCGCGTCTGTGTGCGCGTCTGTGTGCGCGTCTGTGTGCGCGTCTGTGTGCGCGTCTGTGTGCGCGTCTGTGTGCGCGTCTGTGCGCGCGTCTGTGCGCGCGTCTGTGCGCGTCTGTGCGTGTGTCTGCGCGCGTGTCCGTCCGTCTCTGTGTGGGGGGAGGTGTGTAGCATAAGATAGTTTAAGTAGTGTGTAAGTCTAGGGACCGATGACCTCAACACTTTGCTGCCTTAGGAATACACACACATTTGAACATTTTTTGAAATGCCGGGATAATTCCTTCGAAAGGGCATGGCTGCTTTCCTTTTCCATCCTTCCATAATCTGCGCTTGTGGTCCATCTTTATTGACCTCGTTGTCGACATAAAACACTAATCTCATTCTGACTGGAGAAACGAGGAAGTCCTGAGAATTCGCTGACAAATGCGGAAAAATGAATCTGAGAAAGATTCTGAATCTCAAGTTTCAATGGGCCTAACATACCAAAGTTGCAAATTACGCTCACCATTATTGTTGGTGCGATATGAGCCGATCGTTGACATCGTTGTCTGGCTGCCATGAAGTACAGTGCTAGAACAGCTCTGCCAAGGATTCCAGAATCGGACCCCACACTACTAATAGCGTCTGCTGTCCCAGTTGGGAGTGAAGCCTGCAGAGTACAGCACGATGTTCGGAGATAACGTCTTTAATGTATAGTCAGTCTGTTAACAGAGGCAAACCGTTAAAAACGAATAGTCTCGATTTCCTCCTCACTTTCGCTAAAAACTTCGCGCTACGTGTTACGTCGTCCTGATGTCACGTCAATTTCATCTATCTTTGTCCTCTCACACCACAGCTAGCCTTGCATCAGAGCTTTCCGACAACTTTGCTGTATCTTCTTAACGTATAACATGTCAAAACTGTCTTGCATTGTTGTTTGGACTGCCAGAAGTTCATCAGCTGAAAGTACTTCTGTTAGCACAGCCCAGATGCCCACCCCCCGCCGGGCAGAGTTCTGTCATCCGTAATGAATGCTTGCAGCTTGGCTGTCCAAAGCGAATATGCACAATAAATTGCACAGTAGGCTGGGCGCCAGTATTACATTAACCAAGGCGACTTGCCCCAAGACAACGTGAGGTGGCCAACACGGTTTTGGCGTGCCACTATTGCGACTTCGCTGTACCGTGTCCTCCGTGCATCTCAATTCTGAAGCTCACCGAAAGCAACTGAGACAGCCAGCAACAGGTTTAAATTACAGAATGTCAAATAGAGGAGATGAAATAAGCACCTACAGCCACTGTAATAAAATTAACCCATATTAAAATTTACTTTATCGAACCCTGTCTAGCTCAACTCACGTATGGTAGAATTATTTATTAAACCTGAATTCAGAGACTGGCAGATTGGTTTACCACTTTTCACTGCGAGAGGTCCGTTTTCATTCATTGGCTCTTAAGATCAGTCGGATATCGTATCCGTTAGAGTATCTCAGCAGCTGTATTGTTCGCCTCATTCTAAATCCTGTCGCTGATAATTACTAGTGTACTAATGAAACAGCTGTAAGTATCTGACATTTGTGGGATTGCATTTCATCTTTTAAGGCGGTAACAAATGTCTTTTAGATGACAATAAGACTCCTATGGTCTGTTGTACCTCTTGCATTAGCCTCCACGTTGGAAATTGTTCTAGGCCATAAATTTCTCAGTCATACGTATTTGCTGTAGTACGTTACTGGCTCCCCCTTTCCTTTAAATATTATTGTAAGAATACTGTTGTTTTCTGCTTGTTCGCATATTTCAGAGAACTGATTTGTAACAAAACATGTACAGGATTAAATCGAATTAATATTCTCTCAGGGGCTCGGCATTCGTTTGCTGATTACGGGCTTGGCGACCCCGGGGTTCCTGAGCCGGGTACTGGCAAGCGCCACCAGTCCTCCGTCACCATAAGCTCTGGTCATACTTCAGCGAACACCGTGCGGTGCAGCGGTGGAATGTTGTGTGTTTCGGAGAACTGGGGTCTTGGCTTCACCGCCTGGACCGCGAGGAAGGTCTACACCTCTATAAAAAAAAACCTCAACCTCAAGGTGTGCTACGTGCTGAGGTGGTGTATGGCTGTTGAGGTAAAACAGTCTTTGGCGGACAACCTCTGGGGCACCTGCCGCCCCCCAGTATAAGGCTTGCTCAGGCATGCAGGACTCTGCCTGGGTCACCGGTTGTTTCCCTAACGTCTCGTGGGATTCCTATGGAACTGTCTCATGAAACTACTACTCCTGACAGGACAGGTGTACCTTCAGGCAGCACCTACACCCACTCTACATACATACATACATACATACATACTCCGGAGTCCACCATACGGTGCGTGGCGGAGGGTACCTCGTACAACTAGCATCTTCTCTCCCTGTTCCACTCCCAAACAGAACGAGGGAAAAATTGACTGCCAATATGCCTCTGTACAAACCCTAATTTCTTATCTTTGTGGTCTTCCCGCGAAATGTAAGTTGGCGGCAGTAAAATTGTACTGCAGTCAGCCTCAAATGCTGGTTCTCTAAATTTCCTCAGTAGCGATTCACGAAAAGAACGCCTCCTCCCCTCCAGAGACACCCACCCGAGTTCCTGAAGCATTTCCGTAACACTCGCGTGATGATCAAACCTACCAGTAATAAATCTAGCAGCCCGCCTCTGAATTGCTTATATGTCCTCCCTCAATACGACCTGATAGGGATCCCAAACGCTCGAGCAGTACTCAAGAATAGGTCGTATTAGTGTTTTATAAGCGGTCTCCTTTACAGATGAACCACATCTTCCCATAATTCTACCAATGAACCGAAGACGACTGTCCGCCTTCCCCACAACTGCCATTACATGCTTTTCCCACTTCATATCGCCCTGCAATGTTACGCCGAAATGTTTAATCCACGTGACTGTGTCAAGCGCTACACTACTAATGGAGTATTCAAACATCACGGGATTCTTTTTCCTATTCATCTGCATTAATTTACATTTATCTATATTTAGAGTTAGCTACCATTCTTTACACCACTCACAAATCCTGTCCAAGTCATCTTGTATCCTCCTACAGTCACTCAACGACGACAACTTCCCGTACACCACAGCATCATCAGCAAACAGCCGCACATTGCTATCCACCTTATCCAAAAGATCATTTATGTAGACAGAATGCAACAGCAGACCTACCACACTTCCCTGGGGCACTCCGGATGATACCCTCACCTCCGATGAACACTCATCATCGAGGACAACGTACTGGGTTCTATTACTCAGGAAGTCTTCGAGCCACTCACATATTTGGGAACCAATCCCATATGCTCGTACCTTAGTTAGGAGTCTGCAGTGGGGAACCGAGTCAAACGCTTGCCGGAAGTCTAGGCATATGGTATTCGTCCGATACCATTCATCCATGGTTCACAAGATATCTTGTGAAAAAAGGCGAGTTGCGTTTCGCAGGAGCGATGCTTTCTAAAGCCGTGTTGATGCATGCACAGCAACATCTCTCTCAAGGAAATTCATTAATTCGAACTGAGAATATGTTCGAGAATCCTGCGACAAACCGATGTTAAGGATATTGGTTTGTAATTTTGAGGATCTGTCCTTCTACTCTTCTTATATGCAGGCGTCACCTGCGCTTTTTTTCCAGTCGCTCGGGACTTTACGTTGGGCAAGAGATTCGCGATAAGTGCAAGCTAAGTAAGGAGCCAAGGCAGTAGAGTACTATCTCTAAAACCGAATTAGAATCCCATCAGGACCTGGCGATTTATTTATTTTCAACCCATTCAGCTGCTTCACAACCCCAGGGATGTCTGTCACTATATCCTCCACACGGTAATCTGCACGAGACTCTAACGGCGGTATGTTTGAACGATCCTCCTGCGCGAAAGATTTCTCAAATGCTAAATTTATATTTTCAGCTTTCGTTTTGCTGTCTTCCGTTGCCAGGCCAGACTGATCGATGGAAGCCTTCGACCGGCTTACCGATTTTATGTAAGACCAGAATTTCCTTGGGTTTTCAGCAAGATCTTTTGCTAAGGTACGACGGTGGCAGTGGTTGTATACTTCGCTCATCACGCTTTTTAGAGCAGCACGAATCTCTACAACCTTTTGCCTGTCCTCATTCTCCCGATCTTTCTTGTACCTCGAGTGCAACTGTCTTTGCTTTCTGAGCATTCTCCGAATTGGGCTGTTAAACCACGGTGGGTCTTTTCCGTCCGTAACCCAATTTTTTGGCGCATACTGGTCCAATGCGTGATTTACAGTGTGTTTAAAATTTGCCCACAATTCTTCCACGTCCATCGTAACGGAAGTAAATGAAGTCGATTCATTTACTGAGTGGGATGCTAACAACTGCTTATCTTCTCTTTCTAGTAAGAATACTTTCTTAGGCGTCCTGACAGACTTTTTAATTTTCGCAACCATAGTCGTAATGGCAACATCATGATCACTAATCCCTGTCTCAACACTGCCAACGTCGATGAGGTCTGGTCTGTTCGTGGCTACCAGATCTAAAATACACTCCTGGAAATTGAAATAAGAACACCGTGAATTCATTGTCCCAGGAAGGGGAAACTTTATTGACACATTGCTGGGGTCAGATACATCACATGATCACACTGACAGAACCACAGGCACATAGACACAGGCAACAGAGCATGCACAATGTCGGCACTAGTACAGTGTATATCCACCTTTCGCAGCAATGCAGGCTGCTATTCTCCCATGGAGACGATCGTAGAGATGCTGGATGTAGTCCTGTGGAACGGCTTGCCATGCCATTTCCACCTGGCGCCTCAGTTGGACCAGCGTTCGTGCTGGACGTGCAGACCGCGTGAGACGACGCTTCATCCAGTCCCAAACATGCTCAATGGGGGACAGATCCGGAGATCTTGCTGGCCAGGGTAGTTGACTTACACCTTCTAGAGCACGTTGGGTGGCACGGGATACATGCGGACGTGTATTGTCCTGTTGGAACAGCAAGTTCCCTTCCCGGTCTAGGAATGGTAGAACGATGGGTTCGATGACGGTTTGGATGTACCGTGCACTATTCAGTGTCCCCTCGACGATCACCAGTGGTGTACGGCCAGTGTAGGAGATCGCTCCCCACACCATGATGCCGGGTGTTGGCCCTGTGTGCCTCGGTCGTATGCAGTCCTGATTGTGGCGCTCACCTGCACGGCGCCAAACACGCATACGACCATCATTGGCACCAAGCCAGAAGCTACTCTCATCGCTGAAGACGACACGTCTCCATTCGTCCCTCCATTCACGCCTGTCGCGACACCACTGGAGGCGGGCTGCACGATGTTGGGGCGTGAGCGGAAGACGGCCTAACGGTGTGCGGGATCGTAGCCCAGCTTCATGGAGACGGTTGCGAATGGTCCTCGCCGATACCCCAGGAGCAACAGTGTCCCTAATTTGCTGGGAAGTGGCGGTGCGGTCCCCTACGCCACTGCGTAGGATCCTACGGTCTTGGCGTGCATCCGTGCGTCGCTGCGGTCCGGTCCCAGGTCGACGGGCACGTGCACCTTCCGCCGACCACTGGCGACAACATCGATGTACTGTGGAGACCTCACGCCCCACGTGTTGAGCAATTCGGCGGTACGTCCACCCAGCCTCCCGCATGCCCACTATCCGCCCTCGCTCAAAGTCCGTCAACTGCACATACGGTTCACGTCCACGCTGTCGCGTCATGCTACCAGTGTTAAAGACTGCAATGGAGCTCCGTATGTCACGGCAAACTGGCTGACACTGACGGCGGCGGTGCACAAATGCTGCGCAGCTAGCGCCATTCGACGGCCAACACCGCGGTTCCTGGTGTGTCCGCTGTGCCGTGCGTGTAATCATGGCTTGTACAGCCCTCTCGCAGTGTCCGGAGCAAGTATGGTGGGTCTGACACACCGGTGTCAATGTGTTCTTTTTTCCATTTCCAGGAGTGTATTTCCATAACGCGTTGGCTGTCAATTTAGCTGCTCGAGACAGTTTTCGGATAATGTGTTCAAAAGTAATTCACTCGACGGCTTGTCTGTACCACCTGTAACGAATCCATAGACATCCCAGTCTACACTAGGTAGGCTGAAGTCGCCTCCGACAAACATAGCATGATCCGGGTACTTCTGCGATACAGAGTGTAGACTCCCTTTGAATGATTCTAGAACCGTCACGGTGGAACCTGGTGGCCGGTAATAACACCCAACAATTAACATTATTTCTCCTAGCCCTGTTAAACGTGTCCAGATAACTTCACAATCACACTCTACTTCGATCTCAGCAGACACAATATTTGTGTCAACTGCAATGAAGACGCCACCTCCTACGGTGTCTAATCTGTCTTTCGATATAAGTTTCAACCCTTACTAAATATTTCAGAACTTTCTATCCCAGGGTTCAGCCAGGTCTCAGTACCGAGAATAATTGCGCGCCACACGCTTCCTGGGGGGCCGTAAATTCAGGAACTTTATTCCGAACACTCTGAAAATTTACTGCTAATATCTTGACAGCTGAAGTGTCTTTACACTGAGCGCGTCCTGATGTCCCTGCCTGCACGTCGACTGGTGAGTGTTCATCAGGACACCTCGCACTACTGCCTAGCCTAAAAAACCCCCATGTGCACGCCACAAGTACTCTGCTACCCGAGTAGCTGCTTCCTTTGTGTAGTGCACCCCTGACATATCTTGGGGTCGTCCTACAATTCCCCACCCAATAGCGCAAGTCTAGAAATCTGCAGCCAAGACCGTCACAGAGTCGACGAAGCATCTGGTTGAGACCTTCCACTCGGCTCCAAACCAAAGGACCTCGATCCACTCTGGGAACGATGCTGCAAATAGAGAGCTCTGCTTGCACCCCACGTGCGAGGCCAGCGGTCTTCACCTAATCCGCCAGCCGCCTGTACGAACTGAGGATCGCCTCAGAACCCAAGCGACAGGCATCATTGGTGCCGACGTAGCAACTACTTGCAGACGACTGCACCCCGTACGCTCTATAGCCGCAGGCCAGGCCGCCTCCACATCTTGGATGAGGCCCCCTGCCAGACAGAGTGCACGTTGGACTTCTTTAACGCCCTGTACGCTATTTCCCTAACGGGCTCCATCACCCGCCTAAAATTGGAGCTCCCAATAACCAGCAAACCTTTGCCTCCGTGTGCCTGCTCGGGCCCTGCTGAAGGAGCGGCCGCCTGCCCACTGACAGGCTGAACGGGCGAGGCCAGCCGGCCAGCCTCCACATTGAACCTCCGCCTCGAGCAACGCGAACGCGTTGCAGTCCGCCACTCACCCTGAGGTGAGGGCGGCCCCAATGCGCCGGGTACACTAGAAGGTGCCTCGGTGGCGGAGTAAGCGGACGCAGCAAGCGACACTTGGGATGTCTCAAGCGACGCGCCAGACCCTCCGCCGTCGCTGCACCTCGAGGCAGCAGCCTGAAGCCGGCTGACGTGGCCAACAGCACGCTCAGCTGCTCGCGAACCGCGGCCAGTTTCTCCTGCGCCCGCACACAGCGCGCACGCACCCTATCCATCCTACTGCTAATATCTGGACGTATAGAGTTGCGACAAATAAATCATCAAATGCGACTGCACAGTTGCGTCAACAGCGCCAGATTGAGCTGCGATATATGAACAATTACTTACGAACTAAGCAATCAAATAACCACGACTACGCCACTATACAGATATTACAATGCGATCCTACCCCTGTTGTAGTACAAATGACAACCGCCTACGCGATGTTACACTCTACCGTTATTAAAATTTGATACTACCCCTTTCTAAATCGAAAATGCGCGAAGATCCGAAAAATTTCACCACGCAAACACACAAAGTAGTTTGAATTAAACCTGCGGAACTAATACGAAAAACTGAATATACGACTAGTTTCTGCTACTGCTGCTCGCACACGTCACTCTGCAAGCACAGATGATACCGCACTGGCCTGTCTGCTGCTGACTGACTCTACGAAATAAACAGAAAGCACTGGCTGTCCAAAACAAACAACTAACGACTCCGCGAATTTATACTTTACAGCTACCAATAAGCAATATTACTCATCTCAAATACGAGAATACGCAAAGATTTTAGGTAATTAAATATGCAAGCGCACAAACACTCGGAAAAAAATTAAGAATCAAACGACAAAACAAATATGAAAGATAATATGCGACTCGTTAGTGCACTGCTGCTGCACTGATACTTCACCAGCGGCTGCTCAAGGCTCACTGCCTTACAGAGAGCTCGGTTGGTGAGTCGTCCTGAAAAGAAGCCACATCGTAATATTAACAGGGCATTAGTGTGCCATAACACTTTTATTGTAATCAAGCGAAACGGTGGAAACTTTGATAAGATATCCCATTTTTATATCCAAAAGGAATTGGAAGGTATTGCTGGGTCTCTGAAACGTGTCAAATGACTTTGTAATGGAACGCCTTTAGTTGAAACCAAATATCTAAGGTTCTGGGATGTAAGGCCTTAGGTGACTACCCAGTCGAGGATGAATTGCATAATACCCTTAACTTTAGTAAGGGCGTGGTTACCTGCTCTGATATAATGGAGGTGGGCCCTGCGGAGTTTCGTGAAGAGTGGAAGAATGTGGGCGTCACGGAGTTGCAGAATTATATGAGGAGAGTCAATGGCAAATCGGAAAAATCGGCAACGTTTATTCTAACGTTTAGTAATCTCAGAATTACCGGTACATACCACTATGGAATGTAACGGTAAGGCTACGTGTGGCAATTGTGCAGGCTCCGCTTAAGAGTCAGGGACTTCTTGTACACAATCTCCGAAATGTGTAAACTGCTCTGGGGATCACCCAGTGTGGAGCAGAAAGTGTGGGGGTTACAACGAGGAAAGGAAAATTCAAGAGTTGAAAGTAGAGACACATACCCTATGGTGAAGCTAAAAAGAATTTCAAAGCCATGAAACCACCGGGTTTCGCTTCTTCATTTGCATCAGCCCTTAAGACACCAATCGCTCAGTGTGATGCCTCCACAAAAACTCAGACTACAGATTCCAGTACGAGCACATGCACTTGTCGATGTACCCGTGGGGAAAACGCTCCACTTGCAACTGATGTCGTTCGGAAGCCGTCAGCAGTAGGCTTACCACCTAAGCCGCATGTCATTCTCAAACATCAGAACCCAACTAAGCCATCCCCGCAACCCAGGCAACCGCCGCCTTCCGTCAGTAAAGGAAAAACATTCTTCGAAAAGCAGTTCTAAATCCAAGAAAGCTGTAGGTAAACGTTCGGATCGACGAGCGCTCTCGCTTTCTGATGGAGAATGTGCTCTTGGGGATATGGACTTCCAATCGGAGGAACCAGAGTGAACGGAAGCGGCTGACGTTCCCCTGACCTCACCAGTAAATCACCGCCTCCACGGGAGAAAGAAAAGAACCACCATCGCTAACCAATGGCTTCCGCAGAAACTTAAGTGTTGCAGTGGAATTTTAATGGATATCGCTCACATTTGGAAGAATTGCAGCTGCTGATCCAGGATAAACCTTTCTGCATATGCTTACAAGAAACGCATTTTAGTCAGACAGCCCTGCGTTACGGGGCTACCACATGTACTTCTGAAGACTGGGCTAAAGGTGAAGTGGCTATTTTCCTTGATGACAGATGCCTCTTCTCCCCTGTCCCTCTTACCACGACTATGCAAGCAATTACTGTGAAAGTTTTCGCACCCTTTACTAGCACTGTGTGTTCTCTGTACCTGCGCCCCAGTGACGCTTTAGATGCAGACATACTGGCAAGCCTCTTCCAGGCACTTCCGCGCCTATTCGCCCTTGTGGGGGACTTCAATGTCCACAATGTGCTGTGGAGCTCGGCTACTACTTGCTCCAGGGGTCGGATGATCGAGCGACTCGTCCATTCTGAGAGTATATGCCTTCTGAACGCAGGTCAGATAGCTCACTTTCCCACAGCTACAGGGTCTATTTCAGCCATTGGCCTTTTTGTTCCCCAGCTATTGCAGACTGAGTTCAGTGGGAAGTGGCTCCAGATTTACATTCTAGTGACCACTTCCTAGAGTGAATCCGCCTGCCAACTAGGATGGTGGCCAAGAGGAGACCATGCGGGTGGATGATACAAAGGGCAAATTGGTTACAGTACAGTCGACAGGCTATTTTTGAACAAAATGATTGTGCACAGGAGGCGGTGGCCCATATCACTCATGATGTCCAAAGGGCTGCTGCAGAGGCCATCCCCAGGTCTAGTAACCACCTCGGACAAAGGCCTGTACATTGTTGGAATGACGACTGTCGATTGGCCATCAAGCTCTGTGGAACTGAAAAGTGTCCAACTACAGACACTCTTCATGCCTTCGGGTCTACAATGGCAAGGCCAATGATCAAAGAACGGAAGAAGGCTTCCTGGAGGGAATTCACGACTTCCATTAATAGGTCCACTGCCGCTGTGCACGTTTCGAAATGAATAAGACGGATTTCAGGCAAGGGTAATCTACATCCTCTTACGGTCTTGTCAAATAATGGGATCGTCGTGGACACGCCAGAAGACATGGCTCACGTTGTAGCTGAACACTTTTTACTGTTACAAAGTTATCCAGACAAGCTCCTGCTGTTCAGGTATTCTGTCGGACTGCAGAGATGAGGAAGCTTAATTTCTTCTAGCATAATGAGGAAGTCGATAATCTTCCATTCTCCATGTGGAACTGGAATCAACTTTATCTGCTGCCAGCCACACTGCTCCAGGACTTGATGAGATCCAATAATACCATGCTTCATCATCCGTGCACTGAAGCGAAGGGTCAGCTCCTCTTGTTTCAGTCAGATCTGGTTTGATGGACAGTATCTCATGACTTGGAAGGAGGCACTATTAATTCCATTCTGGAAACCAGGCAAGGACCGTAGCGCTACTAGCGCCCTTACCATTTGTATGGGAAAGACTCTTGAACGCATGGTCAACCGCCGCATCGTGTGGCTGCTCGAGTCGAGAGGTCACCTGAGCCGCTCCCAGTGCGGTTTCAGGCGCTACAGTCCCACTCTTGACAACTTAATTCTGCTAGAGACCTCGGCACAGGAGTCGTCCTTACGCCAAAACCATTTAGTTTGTGTGGTTTTATGACCTCGAAAAAGCATATGACACTACTTGGAGGTGCAACATCCTTCGCCAACTTCATGAGTGGGAACTATGTGGACGCCTGCCACTTATGATCCAATCCTTTCTCGAGAACTGGCGTTTTCGTTATCGCATTGGCGATGTCATGTCTGATTGCTACGTTCAGGAGAATGGTGTGCCCCTGGGCAGTGTCCTCAGTGTCACATTGTTTGCCATCGCTATCAATGGCATTTCCTCTGCAGTCAGGTGCCCTGTCAAATGCTCTTTGTTTGTGGATGACTTTGCAATCTTCTACTCTTCCTTTGATCTTATAACGACGACGACGACGACGACGACGACGACGACGACGACGAGGCAGCTACAGCTGACCATTAGGAGGCTGGAAACATGGGCCCAGAAACTGATTTTCGGTTCTCACCTGAGAAGACTGTGTGTCAATTTTAATCGCGCTCATCGGAGTTTTTACCAACCGGAGGCTACAATGGGGGACCGTATTTTAAGTTTTCAAGACACTGTTTTTGGGTTTATTATTTGTCTCGAAATTAACATGGCTCCCATGCCTAAAAGACATACGAACAAAGGGCTTCCAGTTGTTGAACATTTTGAAATGCCTCTTGCAGTTTTATAGAGCATTTGTTCGATGATACTTAGACTATGGGAGCGTGGTCTACGGATCGACCCGTCCTTTTTACCTCCAGGTGTTAAGATGCTGTCCACCATGAGGGCATTCGGATATCGACTGGAGCCTTTCGGACCAGCCCAGTTCAGAGTCTGTACACAGTCTGGTGCACAACCACTCTGGATTCAGCGACGTATCCCTTTGGCTCGACAGGCGCTGAAAATCTCAGCGTCTCACCAGTCATTGGCATATAGTTCAGTGATACAACCCACCTTCGAATGACTGTTCAGGAATCTGTCCCAAGCGACCCAGCCATTTGGTATACGTGCTACACACTGTCTCAAGGATCTCTCGGACATGAAAATACTCTCTCAGGGATGGAACGCACTGCCGCCTTGGTGTCTTCAGAGGATCAAATTCATTTTAAGCTTGACACAGTACACGATAAGTTGTACTCCAGATTTGGTTTTTACTACTATGATTTCGTCTATTTTAAGAATGTACCATAGTTTTATCGTTATTTATACAGATGGATTCCAGCAGGGAAATGCTCTCGGTTGTTTTGCGGTTTTCCCTCGTAGGGTTTTCGAAGTGCATCTTCCAGAACAATTTACAAATTATGATGCAGAGTTATATGGCATTCTGATGGCACTGGAGGGGGTTCACAGATATCACCATAAGAGTTTCCTTGTCTGTTCCAACTCTCTTAGTGCAATGCAGGCACTTTACCAAATGTATCCGGTAGACCCGCTGATTCAGCTCATCCATGACTCCTTACAGCGGTTCCAACACCGTGGCAAGGAGGTGATCTTTCGCTGGGTACCTGGCCACATGGCTGACAAAGCTGCCAAAGATGCATGTTGGGATGGTGCTGTCCATCAATGTCCCATCCCATAGCACGCCATTATCTCATTTTCTGACAGATGCATCATGCGTCAGTGGGAGACTGAATGGTTGCGGGTGAGAGACAACAAACTGCGGTCGCTTGAATCGACCACAAAGGCTTGGCGGACTTCATGTCAGCCTCGCCGCTGGAAGGAGGTTTTGCTTACCAGACTGTGCATCGGGCAAGCTCTTTCACCCCCCCCCCCCCAGGGGGTTCACAACTCTTTTGTGGACACGTGCGTAGCGAGCACGGGACCCCGAGCTAATGTGGCCCTCCTTCCTTTCCGGGCTGCATACCTTCCCTTCCCTTTCCGCATCCCTCCCCGTCCCCCATCTTCGCCCCCCCCCTCACCTCTGGCTCTTTCCTTCCCTTTCTCCCCCTCTGGGAGTATGGTTTGTGCCTACGTCCGGAGACGGACGCTCGAAACTGTTCGAAATTCCTTGCTTTCTACACTTGCAAGTCCTCGTCCTTCCTCTGTCCTTCTCTTTTCCTTCCCTCTTCTCCTTAGCCTTTTCTCCGCTGCGGCGTTTGAGACCCCTTCTTCTTTCCTTTCCCTTTCTCTTTTTTCCTCCCTGTGCGTGTCTGAAGGTCGACCCACGCACTTCCATGCGTAGCCGGTGACGGGGTAACGCGTAATTCCCCGCCCCAGGTAGACAGGTAGGACACGTACGTACCCCCTGGTAACGGCCAGGCCCAGGGAGGGGTGATTACACGAGCTGATACCTTCCGAAAGTGCCGATTGGTCCCTCCGTCCGTTTGTCGGGAGATGTGACCTGAGGTGTGAACAATCACCTAAGGCGGGTGTGCCCTCAGTGAGGGCCCCCACAAGGGAGGAGCGCGCCATCGGAGACGCCGGTAATCATGGGGGATTCTTCCGCAATGGTTTCCTCACCTTCCACTATGTCTGCTCACAAACGTAAGTTCACTGAGTCTCAGCCACAGACGGTTCTTCCATCGTTGCCACAGTTCCTTGTTGTTTCTCGGTCTGACGAAGGTCACGACTTTTCCACAGTCAACCCTTTCATTATTCAGAAAGGTGTCGACGCAATTGCGGGTCCTGTAAAGTCTTGTTCCAGATTACGGAATGGCACCCTGTTGTTAGAAACACACAGTGCCCTCCAGGCTCAAAAATTGCTGCGTACTTCTCTGCTCCACACCTTCCCTGTCCGGGTGGAACCGCACCGTACCTTAAATTCCTCGCGTGGAGTCGTTTATACACGCTCCCTCGATGGATTGTCTGACGAAGAAATTCAACACTACCTGTCTGACCAGGGCGTCACGGCTGTTCATCGGGTTATGAAAAGGGTTGACTCGAACATCATTCCAACCCGCACTGTCTTCTTGACATTTGACAAAGTTCAACTCCCATCAAATATCAAAGCAGGCTATAATTTCCGTTCGCCCTTATGTCCCAAACCCTACGCGTTGCTATCGATGTCAGCGGTTCAATCACACCAGCCAGTCCTGTTCCAATCCGGCCAAATGTGTTACGTGTGGCAAGGATGCCCATGAGGGTGCTTGTCCACCTCCATCCCCTCGCTGCGTCAACTGTATGGGTGACCACGCTGCTTCCTCTCGAGATTGCCCCGTTTTTAAGGACGAAAAGCTCATCCAGGAAATAAGAGTGAAGGAAAAGGTGTCGACCTTTGCTGCTCGAAAGTTACTCGCCAGTCGACAGCCCACCGTGCCTCAGAAGGAAAATACAGCACTGTCCTTGCTTCTCCTCGGCCAACAAAGGAGGCGGCCACGCAGACTTGCGACCTCACCTTTAGTACCACGGTCGTCAGATCGGCCAGCGCAAAGATCGCCCGTTCAACCTCACCACTTTCGCCTGCCCACTCTATGGCTCACCCTTCGTCGGGTTCTGCTAAATCTCGGGCCCAAAAGTCAGACGCCAAGTCTTCGAAAAAAGAGCATTATCGTGAAGAGTTTTTACGTACCGCAACTTCACAACCATCGGTTCCTCCTTCATCTAAACATCATACTTCAAAGAAGGCTACGAAGAAACACAGTTCCTCTCCTTCTCCGCCAAGGCGTGTCCCATCTACAGCACCACCTGGCGGAAATCGCCCTCGGCCATCTTCTGTGTCGCCGAGGCGCACTGCTGGTGGCCGGTCAACTGGCCGATCGTTGGTGGCAGGAGCTGCTCCTGACCAACCTATGGATCAGGATCTTCTGCCTTCAACTGAATGCCATTCCATGCTGTCGGTCGCATGCTCTGAGCAGTCGTTGAGTTGACAGCACCCTTGGTCACGTTCCTCCATTTTCTGTTCACCCTATGTCCATTATCCACTGGAATATCCGCGGCATTCGAGCCAATCGGGATGAATTGTCGATACTCTTACGATCCTACTCGCCGGTCATCTTCTGTCTTCAGGAAACAAAGCTGCGTCCCCATGACCGCTTTGTTCTCCCTCATTTTCAGTCCGTCCGATATGACCTCCCCTCTGTTGAAGGCACTCCAGCCCATGGAGGACTCATGATTCTTCTCCATGATACTCTCCATTATCACCCAATCCCCTTAAACAGTTCCTTCCAAGCTGTCGCCGTCCGTCTTTCCCTTTCTGGATACACGTTCTCTCTTTGTACTGTATACATTCCATCGTCTACACCAATGGCACGAGCTGATCTCCTTCATCTTCTTGATCAGCTTCCACCCCCCTATTTGCTGGTTGGGGACTTCAATGCCCACCACTCGCTTTGGGGATCTCCACATCCTTGTCCACGTGGCTCACTATTGCTAGACGTCTTCCACCAAGCGGATCTAGTCTGCCTCAACACTGGGGTCCCCACATTTTTGTCTGCCTCCACGACAAATTTATCTCATTTGGACCTTGCGGTCGGTACTGTTCCGCTAGCTCGGCGCTTCGAATGGTTCGCCCTTGATGATACACACTCGTGTGACCACTTTCCATGTGTTCTTAGACTGCAGCCTCAACTGCCATATATGCGCTCGCGACGCTGGAAGTTTGCCCAAGCCGATTGGACACTTTATTCGTCTCTAGCGACATTCGATGACCGTCGCTTTCCCAGCGTCGACGATGAGGTCACACATGTTACCGACGTTATTCTCACAGCTGCGGAACGTTCAGTACCACGCACCTCCGAATTGCCCCGGCGCCCCCCAGTTCCTTAGTGGAACGAGGCATGCCGTGACGCAATACGTGAGCGGCGACGTGCTCTTCGCATTTTTCGTCACCATCCAAATTTGGCCAACTGTATCCGATATAAGCAGCTCCGTGCGCGATGCCGTCGCGTCATCCGCGATAGCAAGAAGGCAAGCTGGAAATTCTTTACTAGCTCATTTAACACCTTCACTCCCTCCTCGGAAGTTTGGAGTCGGATTCGACGGTTCTCAGGCGCACCTAGTTTCTCCCCGGTCTCTGGGCTCACTGTCGCGCATGATACCTTAGTGGACCCCGTCGCAATTTGTAACTCATTGGGTCAGCACTTTGCTGAGATTTCGAGCTCTTCAAATTACCCGCCAGCGTTTCTCCCAAAGAAACGTGCAGCGGAAGTGCGACATCTTGCTTTCTCCTCTCAAAATCACGAAAGCTACAATACTGTTTTCTCCATGCGGGAACTCCGACATGCCCTCTCTTCTTCTCGCTCCTCCGCCCCAGGACCGGATGGTATCCATGTCCAAATGTTGCTGCATTTATCAACCCATAGCCTGCGTTACCTCCTTCGCCTTTATAATCGAATTTGGACCGACAGTACCTTTCCCAGGCGATGGCGGGAAGCTATTGTCGTTCCCGTTCCGAAACCTGGAAAGGACAAACATCTCCCATCTAGCTATCGCCCCATTTCTCTCACGAGTAGTGTCTGTAAGGTTTTGGAGCGTATGGTGAATTACCGTCTAGCTTGGTGGCTGGAATCCCGCAGTCTTTTAACACCAGCCCAATGCGGATTCCGAAAGCATCGTTCTGCCGTTGACCATCTTGTTGCTCTCTCCACTTATATCATGAACAATTTTCTCCGGAAACGCCAAACGGTAGCAATATTTTTTGATCTGGAGCGAGCATACGATACCTGTTGGAGGACAGGCATCCTCCGCACACTGTTCTCTTGGGGCTTTCGAGGCCGGCTGCCCCTTTTTCTTCGCGAATTTATGGCAGAGAGCACATTTAGGGTGCGGGTGAACACTACTCTCTCCCGTACTTTCTCCCAAGAAAACGGGGTACGGCAGGGCTCCGTGCTGAGTGTTGTACTGTTTGCCATTGCCATTAATCCAATTATGGATTGTCTCCTTCCTGATGTCTCGGGCTCCCTCTTTGTGGACGATTTTGCGATCTACTACAGCTCTCAACGGACCAGCCTTCTTGAAAGACGTCTTCAAGGATGTCTCGATCGCCTCCACTCGTGGAGCATCGGAACCGGCTTCCGTTTCTCACCCAGTAAGACCGTTTGTGTTAATTTTTGGCGACGTAAGGAGTTTCTTCCGCCCTCCTTACATCTAGGTCCTGTCAACCTTCCGTTTTCCGACGTCGCTAAATTCTTGGGTCTTATGTTTGACAGAAAACTGTGCTGGTCCTCCCACGTTTCCTATCTTTCAGCTCGCTGTCTGCGTTCCCTTAACACCCTCCGTGTCCTGAATGGTACCTCCTGGGGAGCGGACCGAGTGGTCCTTCTCCGCCTCTATCGCGCCTTAGTGCGCTCGAAATTGGATTATGGAAGCATAGTCTACTCCTCTGCTCGGCCGTCTATTCTTCGGCGTCTTGACTCTATCCACCACCGTGGATTACGTTTAGTGTCTGGAGCTTTTTACAACAACCCTGTGGAAAGCCTTTATGCTGAGACTGCTGAACCTCCGCTGTCCAATCGGCGGGCAGTCCTTCTGAGTCGTTATGCTAGCCATCTGTCTTCCATGCCTGCTAATCCAGCCCATGACCTTTTTCTCGACACCTCCTTTGATGTCGGGTATGCAGGCCGCTCCTCCTCCCTACTACCCCCGGGAGTCCGCTTCCGTCAACTGCTCCATTCTCTTTCCTTCCGCTTTCCTAAAACCTTCTTGACAACTTGGGGTACAGCACCGCCTTGGCTCCGTCCCCGGATCGACTTGCTCAGAGACCTATGTCAATTTCCCAAGGATGGTACCCCTACACTTGTTTACCGTCGGGCATTTGCTGCTCTATGTGCACAAATGACGGAAGCCACATTTATTTACACCGACGGCTCGAAAACATCGTTAGGTGTAGGGAGTGCCTATATTGTTGGCGACACCCCAAATCACTTTCGGCTTCCCGACCAGTGTTCGGTTTATACTGCGGAGCTTTACGCTGTTCTCCAGGCTGTCCACTACATCCGCCGCCATCAGCGGATACAGTACGTCATCTGCTCAGATTCTCTCAGCTCTCTCCTAAGTCTCCAAGCTCTTTACCCTGTGCACCCTCTGGTCCACCGGATTCAGGACTGTCTGCGCTTGCTCCACCTGGGGGCGTCTCAGTGGCGTTCCTCTAGCTCCCGGGACACGCTGGTATCTGTGGGAATGAGGCGGCCGATATAGCGGCCAAGGCTGCAGTCTCTCTTCCTCGGCCAGCTATTCAGTCTCTTCCGTTTACCGATCTACGGAGCGGTTTATGTCGCCAAGTTGCTCATTTATAGCATGCGCATTGGTCAACACTTCCCCATAATAAATTGCGGGAAGTGAAAGCCCTTCCTTGCGCTTGGACCTCTTCCTCCCGAACGCGTCGTCGGGAGGAGGTAATTTTAGCTAGACTCCGGATAGGGCACTGTCTTTTTAGTCATAGACATCTTTTAAGCGGTGATCCTCCCCCACTCTGTCCCCACTGTTCTCAGCTGTGGACGGTCACACCTTTTAATTGAATGCCCCTATTTTAATCCGTTACGCTCCCGTCTACAGCTATCGCCTGATCTATCGTCGATTTTAGCAGATGACACGCGCTCAGCTGACCGCGTTCTACAGTTTATTAGTGACAGTGAAATGACGTCAGTCATTTGAAGCCTTTTTTGGGGAAAACCAACCCCTTTCTATAGTGGATTTTTAAGCATTCCTTCTGCCTTTAGTTTCTCAAATTTTATGACTTTGTTCCCATTGCTGCTGATTTTAAATTTGGTTTTTTTCCTGTTTCCTACGTCACGGGCTGGGCGCTAATGACCATAGATGTTTTGCGCCCTAAAACCACAAACAAAAAAAACTCTTTCACACATGGCTTCCTCCTCCGGTGGGAGGATCGACCATTCTGTGAAGTTTGTGGTGTGCCGCTTTCAGTTCAGCATATTGAGGCTACGTGTGTCCTGTATACTGATATTAGGGCGGCCCTCTGTCTCGCTGGAGATCTGCCCACCGTCCTCGCCAATACCGATACTAGTGTTACAAGACTGGTGAAATTTTGTGAACTGTCAGGCCTCATCCCTAAACTGGTGGGGAAGGGCGGCAGACTTTAATACGTTATAAACTGCTAAGCGTGTGAGGACAGCCTTCGTCCCCACCCATGAGATTTGCAGGTTGACTTTTCGTCAGGGTGCTGATGACCATGATGTCGAGCGCCCCATCACCATCATCGAATTAATATAGGAAAGAGTCATATGTCAAATTACTTCTGCCATTTACAAGCATCAGTAGTATTGTTAGCAAAAGTAATAACAGTAGAACCACGAACTTGATGGCTGAACTGTGTGTAGATTGAAGGAGTAAAGGGCAGCAGGGACCTGCGAACTCCGCTTAACAGCTAAAAAATGTTCATTCTTCCCATACAAGTGTCCGTCCAAGCGTGGTAAGTACGTAAGATGCAATATTATTGCGCTGCTGTCACTGCTACTACATGCCTGTCTTAAGAATATTTGTTTGAAAAAAGAAAACTCACATGTCTGGCATGTTTTGTTATTAAATTATTCGCTCAGTAATGAACGTACAACGCAACAACAATCACTGATACCCATAAACAGCCACCGTCTGTGCGAAAAGTTTTGCAATATTTTCTTAGCGTTATTCACGCATACATCATCTGTTTAACATATAAAATCCGTTAAACATCCACCAAATTAAGTCTTCGCAACGGAGGAAAATTTGGTTAACTGCATAAAATGCTTTTAACAGAAACGTTAGCGTAACGCTGTTGTAAAAGTGTTGAATGCTACTAAGCTTTAACTAATAAAACAGCCGGTACCTGACATAGCTGGAAGTGGATAATACTAATACGAGAAAGGAAACTTGGCAGCTATATTTATAAGATCACAATGTCTAAGAATATCTACATATGCTTTTGTATAATCTAGACATATATTGCAGTAAAATAAACAGGTAATTTAAGAACTGAATCTCCGTTCACCGAAGAAACTGAGATTGATTTCTGATGTCTTGTTGCAGGGAGAATGGTGGCTGTACATATGATGACATACGGCTTCATTTACTTCGTAGCTTGCGGCAAGCTGCTAAAAGCGCAAAAGGGAGTAAGATGGCATTGCATACTTCTAACAGTAAACACACAGCTTGACAGACTATTGTACTTCATCAACAATACTTCAAATGCACTCTTAACATTAAAGCTTCAATTTCATTTTAGACATGTTCTTTCAGAGAAGTATAGCTCTGGCGGTTCCATGGTACGTCATGCACAGCATAATTGCGTTATACCAATTTATACTGTTGGTCCTCAACATAGAACTCTATGGAATGGCAGATATCGTTGTAGCTATTTGTTTTTTTGGTAAGCATTCGTTTCTACTAAATAACATTTAGCATGTCTTTGGCTTGGCAGCAATCTTTGTAGTTAATTGCTCTCAGAATGCAGAAGTGTCTAGAAAGGTTGGTCTTACTGTGACATAAGACTGGTATTTAGCTGCTCCTAGTCTACTTTTGTATTCTTATATTTAACAACGACACTGCTTTTATACTAGCTTCTGATACACTTATAGATTAAAAATTATTTTGGTAGAAGTAAGCAGTAGGTTTTCAGTGGGCACACAGTCTGTTAATGGTCTTATCTCAACGTCACTGATACGAACTGCCGGTGTCAGGTTACGTAGTTGGGCGACTTACAATCAGGGTTACCCCCGGTCTCTCCTCCCCGCAAGGAACCACTGGCAATTGTTACAGGTCATCTGGGGGAACCCTCCCCTCCCCACTCCTCACCCTGGACCAATAGGAATCAAGATGTCCACTGCCCTTCTCTTCATTATATTATGAATCCAGTTCCCCAACCCACCTCCCCCAATTTCAGGTTTCATCTTCATAGTGAAAGGATGCAGTACCAGCAGGAATCAGCGTGTGCCCTCAGGCATATGATGAACAAGACTGGTAGATCTGAAAGTGAGTATAATAATAATAATAATAATAATAATATAATAATAATAATATAATAATAATAATATAATAATAATATAATAATAATAATATAATAATAATAATATAATAATAATAATATAATAATAATAATATAATAATAATATAATAATATAATAATATAATAATAATAATATTCTTATTAATAATATTCTTATTAATAAATATATTCGATTACACTTTTTTTTCCCAGCAGCGCAACGCGCCCGTGATTTGATAGTAGCAGAATTGCCTGCATCTCGACGAGCTGAGGTAAGGCCCTCCAGGATACTACTCTTCAATAGCACTTAGTGTGACTGCGAGTTGATCTAAGTGCATTCGCGTCAAACTGTCACTAGATAGTGACTTAGCTGTGGTGACGCTGTACATGCACAATGCGTCACTGCCAAAGTTCAGTATTCGTGGTATGAATGGGAATATCTGTGTAGTATTAAGGGGTGTATAACGAATAAGATGGCAGTCAAGTATGATCGATTCCGCACTCCAATACATGTTCGTATGTTTGACCCTTAAGTTTCAGCAGTTAAGTATGGTGAGGCCATGTTAGAATGAACTTCATGGGACCAGAATATTTACTTAAAATATTTAAGTGTAGTAAATTTAGAACATCTGTTCTGTGCATTATCGATCTCTAGAAGAAGATTGTACCTCTGTCAGCCGAATGGAAGAACGGCTTACCATGAGACTGTAGACTATTTGAGTGAAAATAGTGATGCTATGTACCAGTTAGAACAGTGTATCTATGCCTGTACACCCCACGTACCAAACTATGTAAGTGTACAATCAGTCAAGTCTGTAGAGGCTGAGTTAACTGAAGGAATTCTCATGTGGGTAATGCTTCCAAAACAATTCTTAATTTCACGTGTAGTACCCCCCCCCCCCCCCATATCCTATCAAACTACTTACATATAGAAAAATTTATAGCTTCTTACTGCGAGTCAGTGCGCTCAGGTGCCACCGACGCCTGCCTCCACCTCAACCATGCAGCTGCCACTGCCTCCGTCGATGCCACCACATCGAACAGTTGTGAATGGCTGTCTGATACGATTAGAAACGGCCGAAGGATTTTGGCCTACTGGGGCCCGACAAACGGTCTTCGGCACCCACCCCAGAGGGTGGGGGGGCGGCTCATATGTTCGTAACGAATGCAGCAAGACTGAAGTGTCTCATGGAAGTATGAAATAGCGAGTTAGTTCGTGAAAAGAAATGACTTAGTCCGTAAATGACTAGTTAAGCCGCCGTGCCTGTACATAAACTTAAAAAAAATACAGTGGGTAGAAAAAATCATTATTTCCCTCTTTACAACCAACACAGTGCAGTTAGGCCCATCAATCTGGCATGGTGTATTCATATCATAATGTTCAGAGCAGGGCTCATACATAGGGAGAAACACATTATTTTTAAACGGTTGAGGCAGTATGCTAAATTTGTATGAACGATCACAAGCGAAAGCATGAGCTGTGTAAGAAACAAGGAAGTCTACAATACTGAAACGACGATATCGTTCAGTAGCTGTTATATAAAATTTCAAAAGGCACTTAACAAATATATCTTGATTTCAGCCACTCGAACATGATAGGCAGTAGTAAATAGGTCATTGTTATTTCAGAAACCATAGTCCTCCAGCTGAATTGTCTTCATGTATTCAGAAATATTCAGAACGTATGGGCTAAGTAGTTTAACACAGTCCCTTGCCTCCATAAATAGCGATGTAATAGGCGACGCATCAGCAGACCTCGCTCGCAGTACACACTCGCTGCCCTCACTTACACTGACTTGAGACCATCGCTCCACAAATAATAACCTTGTTCGTTCTGTTGATGAACTGGCAGTAGAGGCCAGCGTGTTTGTGTTTTATACTGTGATTTTCATATTTTTAAAGAACTTGCATACATTGCTGCAAAAATGTAGATAAACAGTGGTCGATAAATTGTTCAGTGAGTCGAGAGAGAACTGGAACGGGCTGCGATGTCGAGGTGCATAGCACGTGATAATGTAGCACAGGAACTCATCACTGAAAAACAAGAGGTCATGACCAGTCCTAAGACAAACGGCCTGTAGTTCCCAAGTGTCGCGGGACAAGAATCTCCAAAGATTGAGAAGTCAGAAGGACGAGAAGATACTACCAAAAGGGCAACACTGCAGAAAAAAGAGCTCGCGGACTGGGCAGATACACACACCTTTAAGCAGCAATTTAAAGACCGCTTGCGGCAGGAAAGTACAGAGCTGGAACCAATTCGTGACACAAACTTCCATTTTTATCCATGGAACACGCCGTATAAAATCATCTGTCAAAAGATAAAATCTCCAAGGATGTTATCAACTCTAAAACGAGCAGATGGCAACATGACAGAAAACTGGCGCCAATCCAAACAGTTACTGTACTCTTTACAGGCGATACTGAAGAAGAATAATTTGATGAACACACAAAATTGCGAAACAAAATTAGGCAAGTATACTGTGGAGATGAGATAGTTCATTTTCGGAAGAGGAAGCAAGAAAAGAAATCCCGAAACTGAAGAGGAATAAATCACCTGGCTGTGACGGTGTATCTGCTGAATTTCTACAAACCCGTCGTAAGCACATAGCTTTATATTTATGCCAACTCGACAATTCATGTTTAGTGCAGGGAAGAATAACAGATACAAGGAAGAAAAGAAATGCCATTATCTAGCTTCAACGTCCTACAGACCGATTTGTCTTACAGATTTTTCCGGGAAGGATCTGGAGAAGTTGATATTTAGTAGGCTACAGGAGAATAGACTACTTCATGGAATGAACTCGCAACAGTATGTTTTCAGAAGCGGAAAGTAAACACAATACACCGTAGATGAGGCCATAAGACGTATGAAAAATGATCAGCATAAATATGTAATAGCCATAACGGAGAATATCGCCGGAGCGTTCGATCAGTTAAGGTGGGTAGCACTTATTGACCGCCTGAGAGCTTGGACTGCCCACAAGCATTACACAACTGTCATAAGAATTATTACGAAAATAGAGAAGCATCACTTTCGTGCCCCGGAGAGACAGTAACAAGACATTTCAAAGGCTGTCCGCAGGGATGCATCCGTAAATGGCACTGTTTCCTGGGATCTGGATTCGACCCGGTATTACGAAAGTTGCTGGTTAATGAAGACGTCGTAGGAGCAGTGGCATTTGCCGACCACGATGGCCCTACTGAAGGGAAGCTCCAGAAGCAACCTCTAAGATAGATGTAACGTAGTCCTTAAACAGTAAATCAGCGGTGCCAATGAGTCAGATAATCTATTTCGCCTCAAGAGACCACATACACACTGTTAAAAGATAATCTGTTAAGAGACCCAACCATGAAATTAAGCGACAGATTAATAAAGTCCGTCGTCAGGTACTTCGGCACCGTCCTGGACAATGATAAAATTGCAGTGCACGTATTGAAGAAATGTGCAAGAGAGCCAGGAAAATGAACAAAATTGTCTCGCTCGTTAGGATTATAATCCTGTTAACGCAAACAATAAGAATATAGCGTTATGATATCCTAACTGCTGTGATGGGATGTGGGAGTTCTTAGGTCCACAGACATCTGCTCGTGACACCAGCACGGACAGCTAACAGGAGGCATTGTGGAATACTTCTTGGGTTGACGGGAGCTTTTCATACCGTCAGTTGAGGCGTTGCAGGACATACTTCGAATATATCTACTTAATCTCCAGATATGTAAAAAAAAAAAAGCGATGTATTGACTGAAGAATGAACAATATGATGAAATGCTGAATTCAGTGGGAGTACTGGTTACAAGCAAGAAGCAAATTGAAAATCAGATCCTACACGTATGGCAGAAACAATGGGACGACGCCCAAACGGCAGGGAGCACGTATGATTTTTCTGCCAAATTTAAAACTAAAACTAAGACTGGGAATGAAGCACCTGAATTCCTCAAGACTGGTCATGGGCCATACGCTACCTACTGGTAGAAGACAGATCTCTCTCTCTCTCTCTCTCTCTCTCTCTCTCTCTCTCTCTCTGTGTGTGTGTGTGTGTGTGTGTGTGTGTGTGTGTGTGTGTGTGTGTGTGTAAGGGGGGGGGGGGATGGATGGCCGCGCCTATGGTGAGGAAGATACGCCACAACATACTATATAGGGATGTCTGTTGTATGCCGATGTTGCCGAAACTGATCGGCAGCAAGTGAATCAGCATGGAAGGCTCGATGTCAAGGAGACTGTTTTGTGAGGCAAAATGGTAGATCTTGGTAAACATTGCTGATACTATTTCAAGAATGGCTTGGGTAGCGCATTAGCTTGACAATTTAGCCCTGGTCATTGCACTCAGTGACATTACGATAGTAGATCGAGAAACAGCGCAGCAAAGGCAGCTGAGGTCAACAGCTGAATTTCTACAAACACCGGAAAGTAGCGCAGCTGTGGGCCATGTCTCACCATCCTAGGAACTAGAAACGGGATGATGTAAATTGACCTGTGGCTGCACTTCTTATCGGCAACGATGCTCCCTTGCAATGGGGAAATCGTTCCCTGCAGCAGGGAGCCAACAAACAGAAGAGGTAGATGGAACTACAATGCCCTCCCAGTGCCCAAGAAACTAAATGTCATCCCTGTGAACTACGGAGTGTATTGTGGAATGGAAATAGAATTTTATTATTATTACTATTACGTTTTGGTGATGGAAGCTAGTGTTGACTTAGGACAAAATTAAGAATTAATTTCTATTCCGTAATTTGCATATGACTCAATACAACGGGTATTAAAATTATAGGTAATAGGCTATAATGGAATAAAGAAACAGTATTGTACTTCCCTTCCTCGAGGTCATCAATTTAAACCTCCTACAAGAATACGCCTATAAAATATGCAGTTCACGCAGTAGAATCTTAGTTTGTTGTTCTACTGCATATTTAAATGCTGTTAAAACACTGATTTAAAAGTGCATAAGCGGGACCAACTTGATTTTATTGTTATGCCCTGGCCGTATTTCAATCCGTTGTTGGTTCAAAGCAACGTTAAATTTTCGTCTTTGTCAAACTCGCACAGCTTCACTACAAGTTGCAGAATTGAAGATAAGATTAGAGAAATTAGGACTCATACTGAGGCTTATGGATAGTCGTATTTCCCTCGCTCTATTTGTGAGTTGAATAGGAAGGGAAATGACTTGTAGTGTACAAGGTACCCTCTACCATGCACCGTACTGTGGCATACGGAGTATTTGTGTAAATATGGCTCTCCAATAACATAAATTCAGTTAGATAGTTGTAACAGGCAAATTGTGGTCAACGCCTTGTGTGGGAAGAATAATGTGATTGGAAATTATTAAATAGGTTCTCAAATTCTTCAGAATAAGAGCTACATGGAGCATGAAATATAGTTTCTTAACACCATCCTTGTGATTAATCTCGAAATGAGGTGGTGTCAAATGAAGCTAATAAGTAAAAGTAAATATTTAAGTGTAATATGATATAAAATTTAAAGCTCTTAAATTACTTTATTACAGATAAAGTGAACATAAGACAGCAGTAACCTTGTTGAGTCCGGATTTTTTTTCTAGTTCTCTTACAAAAAGTTTAAAACCTGTACTCTTAATTAGAAAGCATTTATTTACACGACAAGGTACAATAATATATTTTTACACTCATAGTTTGCAAATTACAGAATGTACCATAAATAGTACATCATATTTTTTGTGGAGTAAGTAGTTACACACACACTTATTGCATTATTATCTTGTTGTCCATACAACAGTTTCCACACAAGTCTTCCTTCAAATATCATCATCACTAACCATAAAGAAATATGGTAATTATTTACTTAGTCAAAAATTTCATTGCTATTGAAAGTACTGTATCTAGCGATTGTGGAAGAACTTAGTGTCATGGTTCGTCAAACATAAATCACACTCTTTTTTTTAACCTTGATTTTTACTTCAAGGCATACATTTCTTTCTTGTATCTTCCTTGACTGTCCACTGTTTTTGCCTCGTGTCCTGCATTGTCATAGCACACTGGACTCGCATTCGGGCGGACGACGGTTCAGTCCCGCGTCCGGCCATCCTGATTTAGGTTTTCCGTGATTTCCCTAGATCACTCCAGGCAAATGCCGGGATGGTTCCTTTGAAAGGGCACGGCCGACTTCCTTCCCCATCCTTCCCTAATCCGAGCTTGTGCTCCGTCTCTAATGACCTCGTTGTCGACGGGACGTTTAACACAAATACCCCCCTCCTCCTCCTCCTCCTCCTCCTCCTCCTCCTCCTCCTCCTCCTCCTCCTCCTCGTGCATTGACATATCCAATATCACCTGTATGCTCGGCATAGCAGTTATACGTAACACTACAGCTCCATCCACACAAAAAACTTCAATCAGTTCAGGTTTGAGTGGTGTTGCTTTCTATTAATAGAAAATTAAATCGGAAATCAATTATCAGCGCACAGAAGTTAACATTTTACCCAGCAAGGATATGTCTTGCTGTTACATATTGCTCCGAAGGGAATAATTTGCTCATCAATTCACACATTCCTTTCATCATGGAGACCATGGCATCTTGACTTAACATCGTCTGTTATAGGTCTAACCTTCCACAGCCTATTATTGTTATTGCTTGTTTGTCAGTTGCTAAACGTAGACATTCATAATTTTTCAAATCCGTTGCGTGGCAAGAGATCAGCATCCAATGGACTGCTTGTAAACGGGTTTCAAAACCGTATCATTTTAGAACACCCATTACAGTGTGCATTGCAATGAGCTTCAAAATTTCTGTGGGATTTGTTGAAATTCTATTTCCCATGTTTCTAACAATGTAGTTGTTTGCGAAAAGCAGTAGTTTCGTAAAGATCCTCTGGAATATACCTTCTAGAATATTCATATGGTGTACATACATTTTTCCCAACTCCTAGTCTGGTGTTCCAAGCCAAATATTATGTGGGTTCTGAAAGCCTTTTTACTTTTGACTTCTCACACAGAGGTACATGTTTCTCATGATCACTTAGTTGTGAGATTTCGTCATTAGAAATTAATTTTCTTTCGTCTGGGAAAGTTCCAATAACTGTAATATCAGCAGCAGCAGCAGCAGCAGCAACAGACCTTAATGTTTCAGAATGGTTTTCGTTATCTTCTTCCTCATCGGATACGCAGGCAATATCAGATTCATCACCATTTTGCAATCGCCGTAACAGATCTTAAAGTTAAGCTTCTGATAACGGTGTATACTTGTCTATTATTCCTAAACTCGGTTAGACTCTAGCGACTGACAATGACTTGAGTCAATAACACCACGTGAAATCCACGGTTTAAGTGTAAACACAAGGTACCAGTGTTACCACTTTCAAACGTACACACAGTGTATACGTAACAGCTTCAATTACGTAACGTGTTATCGAAACTGCTGCTTTAATGGCAATTCTGTTATTTGCAAAGACTCTCAAAAACCCTATTAATTACTATAGCAAAGCTTTTCTCAATAGAAAACCACTGTAATTGAAGCAAAGTTGTACCTTTACACTACGATAATACGGAGTAATTCACTTTAATTAATCCCGCAAAATGTTAAGGGATCATCGGAGTTTAAACAACTCAGATTAAACTGCTTTAATACCTTTGGTATGTAATTATTTCCCGAGTCTTGTTATTTAGCGTAAAAATCTTTCCTTTTGTTGACTCAAATATGATAAAATTTCTCACACAGATGCTACTTTTACGAAAATCACATTTCTGATCCAGAGTTCTTATTACTAAAATATTATCGATAATTTCATTTGACTTTATTCCTTTATCTCCGCTTTGGAGCTACTTCCAAGTAAATATGACCCCTCTAATAACTTGCAAGTTTTTTCTCTCTAATTAACGCTAGTTCGTTTGATATAACACAAAAAATAATAAATAACCATGGTTCAAAATACTTTTATACGTCACGCGTATTCGCAAACAGTTTCTCATATGTAAATATATTTCAAATAACTAGTAACTGTCCTTGGAATTTAGTCGTCTTCCTATATACGAGGGTTAGAACTTAAATAGTTGCCACCATTTATTCACAACCGATACAAGTTACATGTTTGCACCTGTTACTGACCTTCAAAGTAGTCATCAGCGTTGTGACGAACCCGTTGCCAGCGATGTGAAAGGCGTAGTATACCGTTAGCAGAGCCTGTTCTGCTGATGGTGCGAATGGAGCGGTCTACTGCCTGTCGAATTGCTGGAACAGTTCTGAAGCGAATGCCACGAAGCCAAAACTGAAACGCCAATCCAACGAATGGCGTAATTATGGGGTCGCCGCGAAAGTCGAAAGTGTGTTAGAGCCCCAGTATGGTGAAAGTTATGGTGATTCTCCTGTACGACTGGGACAGTGTTAGTCTAATGCATTACGTTCCTCCACGGCATACCGTCAATGCACAGTATTACTGTTCGTTTTTGGAGCATCACCTGCGACCAGCTTTGCGAAAGAAGCGGCGACGCTTTCTGCGCAACCCACCCATCATTTTGCACGACAGTGCGCGGGCGCATACAGCGCAAGCTGTGGCTGCTCTGTTCAGTCGATGGGACTGGGAAATACTGTACCATCCACCATACTCCCCGGACTTCAGTCCTTGTGACTTAGATTTGATTCCGAAGATGAAGGAACTAACGGTACACTATGCCTTCCACGTAGCTGGCAACGGGTTCTACACAACGCTGGTAACTAAATTGAAGGACAGTAACAGGTGGAAACATGTAACTCTTTTGTATCGGTTACGAATAAATAGTTGCCACTATTTAAGTTCCAACCCTCGTATTTAATCAATAAAGAACTTTCGAAATATCACGACAAATACACCATTTAAAATTTGTAGCTTCTCACAGTACACGTTAACACAAACTACGAGATTTGAAGATGAGTTTTTAAGTTTTACTTCTTTTACCACTCTCAGCTACCTTTTTTCTGTTTATTCATAAAAGCTCGGTTATCATTTACACACTTTGTATACACGTCTGATCTGGTGAAGAGAGAACTATGTCCCCTCAAACGGAATCAAATTAACAAAAACTTCTACTTGTCATTGCTACTTTAAATACTGCAATTGAATGGTAATTCAAAGCTCAATCGCTTCAGACGTTGACAATACGCAATCCCACTACTTCAAACAAATTACGAAAGTCACTCGTCACAAATCTCTTAAATAGTCTTAAAATGGTTACAGAATGCCTCATAATATGGCTCCAATCTTTCTGACCTTCAGTTCCTTTTCTTTACACGTTAGGGCAGATCGCAAACTTCACATAACACGTTGTGTGCAGTGGCAAAATAAGACACAGTTACCAGTCTATGAATAGCTAGCTGCTGCCAAACAAAATATGAATTACATCGAAACCTCCGCTCGGAAACCAGAATCTTCCTACATTCAACAGCCATCAGATAAGCACGAAGTCTACCACCCTAGACTCGGCCAGAAGATACGCTGACAGCCGTTCACGGAACCGTAGGACCCCTAAGATCTAAATAAAACAACTTCAAATGAAATTATGTAGCCTCACAAATATGCAGCTAACTGCACCAGCTACTAACTGAAATAGGCGATCTCTCTAATCTAGGTAACTACATTCACAGCTTAATTCTGACATGCGGAACCTCACGGTTAGGAAGACTACTAAATTTACTAAACCGTAAAAATTTCGGAATGAGCTAACCGCGACCACTAGCAGCAATTAGACTTACCGATCGAGGCAAACTGTTACCAATATTATCTCTCGTCGGACGGTCTGCTGTGTCCTATGACAACGGGGGTTCAATTGGCGGTCTCTCAATGTCACGTTACTCAGGAATGACATCACAGACAAAATGCAACAATTTTTTGACTTCACAATAATGTTCACATTGTAGAAAATAGTTTTCGCGGAGTCGTATAGAGGCCAGATATCTGCGATGGTGGACTCTCTCTAGACTCGGCCGTCCCCGCTGCTCAGTCTTTGCTTTGCTAAGAGGTTGATGGGTTTTGTAGCTGTTTGTCATCTGAGTATCTACAACATACATGCAAAAATCCTTAGACAACAATTAAAACATGATTACATTAGAACCCTTCGTAATTGTTCTCTATAACTCATGTGACATAACACATATATGGAGGCGAACAACTTCTTTTAATGTAAAAACCTAACCAGTGCAGAAGTATTCTGAATTCAGTATAGTAGGCATAACATAATCAAAAACTTAACTGAAACAATGACAGTATCTGTCTACTGTACGGTATGTATTAGGAGGTGTCACTCTTCTTTCTATAAGGGCGACGAATATGGATGCTCACAGAAGTTTAAAGAATTGGCACCATTTGTGATGATCGATTGCTTGAGGCAAAATGAGTATAAAGACTGGTCCCACAGGCATTCATATTGAATATGAATCATCAGTTTCCCTCCAAACACTACATAATTGTTGTATCATTATATTATTAATTACTAATCTTTCACAAGAATTGTAGAGCAATATTAGTATAAATGTGGTGGTGTTGCTTCACGCTAGATGCATTCCATGTTGGCACCTGAAAGTGTGAATATATTCACGGATGTACAGGGCTTTTACAAAGAGAGTGTGGAAAATTCGTTTTGAAAGATATTACATTCCTTGCAGTGACAACACTGTGTGGGTATTGACAATAGTCTCATCCATTGTTGCTTTACCCAAACAGTTTAGAACAGTTCAGACTGCGGAGACCCGATGGACTGTTACCTCGTTGACCCACAATTACTACGGAAAGCAGTGCAGTGATGGACTGCAATATGAATTGCTGATAAAGCTACAAATCTGAGTCATAACGACAGCATTGTGTACATCGCAGGCTGTGAAAAAGTATTGCAGCTTTGTGACATTTCCAAAAGTTCATTAATAAGGAACCTTGAAGGCTGTAACCGTCCAGCTCTTCGGAGACTCAGGGAAATGTGTCGTGGACACAAGTGATTCTGTATGTGCTTCAGGAAATGTACAAATACAGGGTGTCCCACTCAAACCTCCCCGATTTCAAAGACCCACAAAAAAACACAGTAGATACAATGAAAAATTTACCACATTGTAGAGCATCTCAAAGAACTTATTTATCATCAATATACCTCTACATGTGAACCACTTGTAGCATGAAGAATATCGAGTTTATACTCAATTTCTTGCCAAGTTCTTTGTAACATTTCTTCTGTTATTGTTGCAATCATTGGTGATACAATGTCACAACGTAGCAATATGGTCCACTTTGGAGGCATACACGCGGTCCTTCACGAATCCCCACATGAAGAAATCAAGCGGCGTAATGTAGGGTGAACGTGGTGGCCAGGAAATGGGTCATCCGCGTCCGATCCAACGATTGGGAAATTTCCTATCCAGGAACTTGCTAACAGCCGTTGACTAATGAGGCGGAGCTCCAGCTTGTTGAAAACTGATGTTGGGTTTCAAGTCTTGCATCTGAGGGTACACAAACTGCTCCAACATGTCCAGATACACTGACCCATTCACTATTCGTTTCGCAAAGAAGAACGGTCCAACAATCCTGTAGTGCATTACCCGCACCAGACGTTTAGTATAGGGCAATCACGAACATGTTTAGTGACAACGTGCGGATTTTGCAAACCCCAAATTCGAACATTATGCCTATTACCCCTTCCTGATGAAAGGTTGCCTCATCTGAGAATAAACATCTTTTCAGGAAGCTGGCATCCATATCAATACGCTGCAGTATATCGCATCAAATTGTTGACGGCGTGATTTGTTATTCGGCATCAGATGTTGCAGAATTAGCACTTTGTAAGCACACGTACGAAGACGCAGGTGAACTACACGATGCAATGTTGATCGAGGTGCATCAAGTGTCCTAGATGCTTGACGAATTGACTTACGTTGGCTTCTGAGAAACGTTTGTCTGATGTCCTCCACTGTCTCTTCTGGAACTCCATAACGTGCACCGCCAGAATGTTTCAGAACATTTCCTGTTGCCAGAAACTTCCTGTACCATTCCTTAATTGTTTTCACATCAGGTGGATCACATTTATACGCATGACGATAATATCTTTGCACAGCAATCGGCGATTTTGTTTCTGCAAACCACACTACTGCTTGCGCGCACTGCTGTGGAATCACCATTTTCACTTCATGCGACCACGCTGCAATCTGGCTCGTTAACATAAATTCTTTGAGATGCTCTAAAATGTGGTGCATGTTTCACTGTCGTATCTACTGTGGTTTTTCTCTCCTGGGTCCTTGAAATCAGGGAGGTTTGAGTGGGACACCCTGTACTTTTAAGGTGAATTATCAGTGAACAAGCCCCTTTTTTAAAGAAAATATTTCTTTTCATTTAATCAGATCTTCCCACTCCTTCTGTTACTTTCCATGTAAGTATTCATTATATGCTGCCTGTGGGGTTCACTGAGTATTGGGGTTAAAATTTTAGTAACTTCCTCAGTATTTTTGTGGAAGTGCCACCTGTCCACAGCCACCTATATCCAAGGGCCCACATGGGCCTCTGGCTTCACAGTAAGTGGTCAACCATTTGATATATGAAGTAAGGTACACTCGTCTTCTGGCAACTGTACATTTATCATCACTTTGATGTCTATATCACAACCCTTTCTTATATGCAGATATACACACTGAATCATGGCCAGTATTCAGTTGCGAGCTAAGACAGAGTGCTGCCAGCACAGAGGAGGAGCAGGAGCAGCGGCGGTAGTGGATATATCTGCGTAGGGTGTTGGTGATATGGCCCCCAGGAACTGTGTGGGCAGAGATCTGCAGATAGCAGCCTTGCCAGCAAGGGTTGGTAGCACTTCCACCATTAAAATGGAAGTTCTGCAAACCGCTGGAAGAATGTTCAGTGAATCACTGCAGCCCATGTACGATCCATAATATAATAAAACAAACACTTGCACTGAAACACACAACACTAACGTGATAGTGCTGCTGCAAAGTGATGATAGAAAATAGCTTTTAGTCCCAGGATGCTGCTGAGTTTCAGCGACATGATAGTGGGCAGGCTCTGATTTGCTTGTGCCTATGCCTCCAGGAACCAACTTGTCAAAGGGCAATGCAGTAATTAACATACTTGTTTCCTATTTGATGAAATAAGCAACGGAATGCGACTCTGGTATACAAAACGAGGAACATCGAGCAGAGGACCATTTGATTCCAATCACTGGCATGTCACTTCCCTTCCTTCTGCTAGCAAATAGACTTGTCAAAGTGTGTGTGTGTGTGTGTGTGTGTGTGTGTGTGTGTGTGTGTGTGTGTGTGTGTGTGTGTGTTTTCCTCTTCCTCTTCTTATACAATACTAGCACCCATACTAATGTCAGGTAGGTGTTCGTTTGCTTCTAGTTGCACTTGACGTAACCGAATGGTGTGTCGAGCAGCAGGCAGAAATCGACTGCATAGTGCTGCAGATAGTTGCCAAGAGTCCCAGATGCGGCAATTTCTGAGTGTGAGTAGAACTACTAGAGACTCCTGCGTATATCTTAATTTTAATTACACATTATCTAATATCTTTTATTCCTTTGCAGATGATACTGAGAAAATAATTGGAAGGAGACTTGCACCTGCCGTAGCAGCAACAACTGACTGGGTGGTGGTGGATCCGTGGCTGGACTTGCAGCAGCCCAGTTTGCCATCTGCGATGCAGCCTAGGCCATCGATGCCCCAGGCTGTCTGTGGAATGGTATCGCAATCCGGCCTGTTTGCAATGGTCTGGGCTACACACTCTATGCTCTGGTCTGTCCTGTGAACATCACCATCAGAGATCACTGCAACGTCACATAGGTCTAGCAGCACAGGCACAAACAACAGCGCTGTTAGGGATCACAAAGTCAGTCCTGCAGCCTCATTGGACTAATGTGTGATTGCTGACGCATTTGGGGACAGGGTCTCACTTGCCCAAACTGATATCAGGAATGTGAGCTACCTAGATCCTGCAACTTCCCTGAACACTTCAGCAGTTCTGGAAAGGGCGCTTCTGGATACATCAGTGACCCATAGTATCCCACCATTAAGTGCAAAGTAGTTCCGCTCTATGAACTCCCACAGCCGCCAAAACAGGGTAGCGACAATACTGACGAGAAGAACATTGTCCAGATTTCGGGGAGAAAGTGTGATATCACAGGGTGAGCCATTCACAGAGTAGTTCCGAAGATTTCCCAAGTATGTCATACTGCGCCATTTTTATTGAAGTGCAGGAAAGAGGGTGCTCGGCTGTGTACTTCATTTTGATACATACTCGCATGTCTTTCATCGTCATAATGGAGGGTCCGATTTCATCCCCCTTCTGAAAGGTATTGCCGCTAAACAGAGCTCGAAAAACATGAGCAGGAAGTTGATAGGATATATCAAAAAAACTTTCCCATGACCAACCTGAAGGAGAATGATGCCTTACATGAGAAGGCAGTTGAGTGTTTTAATTGTGGGCTACTGATGGAGAGTGGAGCGGAAACTCCACAGAGAGGTCATTGTCATCTGAGGGGGAAGTTCTACAGTGCAGCTCACATTGCATGCAACTTGAAGTACCAACTGCCATGGCACATTCCCTTCTTTTTCCACCATTTGAGTGGGTATGATGCCCACTTTCTCATTCAGTACTTAAGTGATTTCGGTTTGAATGTTAAGGTCAATGTCATCCCTGATACTGTCGAAAAGTACATCTTTTTTTCCAGGCACATGACACGAAGAATAGCACTCTGCTCCCTGGATTTACTTCACTCTATCCACGGCTCTTTTCAGAAACTTGCTGAGAAAAAGCATCAGGAATCATGCATATCTCGACGATACAAAGTTTCAGCTTGTTTCAAAGAAGGGGTCATTCCATACGAATACCTGAGTTCAGTGGGAGACTCCATGATGAAATCACACTGCCCGACATCACCGCATTCTCCAATAAACTAACACACATATGGATGCAGAGTATAAGCACATGGTGAATATATGAGTTCAGCATCCCTGATTCAGGAGAATATGCTAGATAATACATGAACACTAATGTATACGTGTACGTGAACATTTCCGAATAGTTCAGGACTGTGTACATGAAAACATACTACCTGGATCCCACCTGTTTCACCGTGACGCGGCTTTCATGGGACGCAATGCGAAGAACATGTCAGCGTCGAACTATTAACTGATGTTGACAAGTTTACTTCTTCAAATGTACGATTCACAGGGGGCTTCGCCATTGTGTGCTCAGGTACACAAAGACGAATAATTCGCAAATTAGTGAGGAGACAAGCCATCTGACGATCTTAACTACATCATTTACCTGGTTGTAAAGAACCTCCTTGGGTATGTCACCCAACAAAGTCTGCCATTTGGAGGGCTCTAGGGGCTGCCTGAAAAGGAAATAGTCAGACTGATGGGCGAGATCCGTTACATGGCTGAGGATGCTAATGAGGGATACGTCCTGGAGGCAGAACTCGCATATCCCACCTATTTCCATGGCAAGCAGTGCAACTTGTCACTGTGCCTGTTGCGAGTAGTCATGCAAAATAGTTCCATCCTAAACTTGTTGACAACACTGGGAAATAAGCAGCAATATATTGTGCATTACAGAAACCTGCAGCAGTGTCTCGTATTGGGGACAGAACTTTAGTAATAACCCATGGCATCTCCTTAAAGCATCATTGCTGGATGAAGTGGTACATTGATGTAAACACCGAAGAGAGGACTCTCTTGATGTTTGACTTCAGAAAAGATTTTTGTATGTTAATGAATAATTCAGTTCCTGGGGAAACAATTGAACATGTTAGAGAATATCGCGGAATTCATTTTGTTTACTGGTGGGATGGGCGTTACGGTGCAAGAGATTAAATCGCCACGCCAATAAAGTGAGCTGCCATCTTCAATGAAGAACTAAAAGCTGTGGAGATGGCTAGGATTTTAGTGCAGTTCACAAAGCCTGTCTTATTGGTCCAGGGGTTTCCCCGCAAATTTTGTACCATGCGATCAGTATCAAGTTAAGTCATGACTTTGTCCACTTGCCTAAGGTGTTTGGGTGGGCAGGAGTTCTCCTGGATGACTTTGGTCAATTGCTTAGGGGGAGGAGAGTGGGGGTGACCTTGAATATAAGTTTCCCTAGAGTTTCAGTGATCTTGAGATAAGATCATTATCTTGGCTCGTATACCCACTGATAACGTAGTGAAATGGACTTACAAATTCTGAAGAAACAGCGAGTGGGGCACAGCTGACGTTTATTCAAGACATAACATTTTTCCCACGTTGTGTTATTAAATGGAGTCTCATTTTATTTCCATTAGTATTACATGACATTTCACTATAGAGCAGATTCCAAAAGCGAACCCAGATAGACATATCACCGTAATAAAACATGACCCAAAACTTTTAATTTCTCAAAGAGTTTCTCTAACATGGACGAGCCGTCAGTGGCAATGCTTCATTCACAATCAAAAGAACTAAACAAATCATATACGCAGCAGCGTAATCGTAAGTTAACACAGGTAACGACCGTTATAATTAGTAAAACTAGGTATGACTGAAGAGCGTCGTAAAGTGGTAGGCACACCACATCAAATTTAAAAGCATCAGAGAAGATTGTAATATGAAACATGTGCAATTTTGTGACACCCCATTGCACCACTGAGTCCAAGGATGTAAGAGAGTGAGTTCGAGAACACGTATAGTGGTTTTCATATTTTCACTATTACCCTGTGTTTCAACATTCAGACTGTAAATCACCATATATGCTGATGGGGTCTACTCAGGGAGAAGATGTGGATATGTGATTTGCCCTGGCCATGTCTGTAAGGTCAGCTTAACAAATGTGTGATGCGGTGATACCGGCTGTCTTAGTCATGATAGAGCTATGAAACTCTCCCTCTCTGAGTGCATTGCGTACAATCCACCTCACGAACCCAGCAGAGAAAGTAATCCAGGAAACCCTCCTCCACTTAAAACATCTAGGGAATGTGTTGGTATTCCGAGGAGTACATGGGCGTGTGGCAATTAGGGTACTGAACTGGTGGATAGGCTAGCCAAAGAGGCCTGTACAGTGTCTACAGTAAGTCTATAAATACGCAGTGAGACTGCTGTTAAGGCAAAGGATCGTGCGACGTTTGAAGGAACAGTGGTTGGAACAGCCAGACAAGAGGCGGCGTCTACGAATCCAGTCATTCAGCTGTGGCCCAACTCCTTCATGTTAGAGACAGAATGAAGTAATGGAGACATGACTTCGATTGTAGTCCCCCTAACGGTTTCCCCTCCAGTAAAGGGACCTACAATTGTGCTAAGCTTCGAACGTGCCGCAGACCATAAATCCACATTTAAATTGACTATATTTCATATTCTGACAGGAAGGCAACTGTATAATTGGCTGTGGACTATATTTCTATTTTAGGAAATGACTGGACGGATGTAGTACGGATTTTATTGCTTTCAGAACCATGACACGTTCACCAATGCACATATCGTGTGAACCAAATATCATGCACTGACAAGAGCCTCAGACTGGGACTTAAGACTTTAGATTTGTGCGAAAAGAAAAGCAAATTTAGGGATACTGAACATAGCATATCTGCAAAAGTTGGAGTTTCCTGAGAGTGGTTTGTTTATAAAACGCGTTTGCTTACATTTAAGCGGTCGTACCGACATGCGTTTTTATAGCAGGCGGTTCGCATCGCAGAAACAAAAAAATATAACATTTCTTGAGAAATCTGGACATTTATAAACTTAAGCGAGTTATGGTTTATATAAGTGTGTCTAATTCACAATTTTCGTTTCTATTAGTGGTGATGCCTATCTTTCGATAGTCTACAGCAGCGCTGGATAAGTTAATCCGGGTCAGATGACAGTTACAACAAAAACCGGTCAGCGCCGACATTAAAATAAAATATAATGTAGACTGTTAATGCTTATTTTCATATAATTTAATTAAATAATTAAAGGAATGACACTCTCAATCAACCTTTTTGTCGCTGCAGTATTTCATTGGTGTTAGTCAGTCGGGCAGTAGTAGCCGACCGCAACAGACGGAGCAACAGACAAGTAAACCGCTTTTGTGACATTTACGAGTTCCTAACCAGGAGCAAATTTTATATCATCTATGTGCTTTAATAGTTCAGTTTCTTGAGCTTCTGCGTGTAAATTTAAAATCTAATAGCCAGTCCTCGCGTTTTCGTTTGCGTCAGAAAGTAAACCGATTTTGTGACACATTACAAGTTCCTGATCAGGGGCAAATTATTTAGTTTCACCTGATTGCTTCAGTAGTTAGGTTCTTGAATATCTGCGTATTACTAGACACAGTTCATGCGCTTTCGTCAGGGTCTGCAGTAGATTTCCATAGCGTGAGTCGATAGTCCGTTTATCTGCATAGTTTAGTTTTCCACGGTCTTTAGTATGGACACGGACTGCAATTGTTGTGTGCATATGCGAGCAAGTTGGTAACACTTCGCTATCAGCTTCAGGCTGTGATGGCTTCGGTTACACAATTTGAGGCTGCAGTGGATGGGCGCACTGTTGTGGGCTGGCCGTGGGGATCCAGTGGGCGTCCAGCACGTCAGAGTCCTCTGATTGGTCCTCACCGGTGGCCAACCCAGTTACTGCTCGCACTGAGGCTGACCCCTCACCTGTGGTCGAGTGGGAGGTCGCCCCGAGGGTGAAGCACGCGGCGAAAGACTTCCCAGGCAGCCGCACATAACACATCCCCGGTTTGTCTGACAAACAGGTTCCAGGTGCTGTCTGTGGCTGACACTGTCGCTGAGCCAGATGCTGTTGCCTGTCCTGTTTCAGAGGAAGCCATTCAGCCTGCAAGATCCGGGCAATTGCAGAGGGTGGGATTATTGGTAGTAGGGAGCTCCAACGTTTGGCGCGTTCCGGACCCCCTTACGGACTTCGCTGACAAGAAGGGTAAGAAAACCAATGTTCACTCCGTGTGCATACCGGGTAGAGTCATTCCAGATATGGAAAGGTTCCTCACGGATGCCCTGAAGAGCACAGGGTGCAGCCAGCTGCAGGTGGTGGCTAGTGTCGGTACCAATGATGTGTGTCGCTTTGGATCAGAAGAAGTAGTAGTGGTAAAGGCTGCCAGTCTTGTTTGCAAGATGAAAGCAGAGCTGACTATTTGCAGCATAGTCGGCAGGACCGATTGCGGACCTCTGGTACAGAGCCGAGTGGAGGTTCTGAATCAGACGCTTAGACGATTCTGCGACCGTGTAGGCTGCAGATTCCTCGACTTGCGCCAAAGGGTGGTTGGGTTTCAGGTTCCGCTGAATAGGTCAGGTGTCTACTATACGCAGGAGGTGGCTACACGGGTGGCAGGGGCTGTGTGGCGTGGACTGGGCGGTTTTTTAGCCGGCGAAACAGAAGAAGGGCTTCAGTCACAAAGGGTGCAGACTGAACACAGGAAGAATGTAGATACAGGAACCATTGGTATAACAGTTGTAAATTGTCGTAGCTGTGTTGGGAAAGTACCAGAGCTCCAAGCGCTAATAAGCACTAATGCTCAAATCGTTATAGGCAGTGAAAGCTGGCTGGAGCCGGATATGAGCCCAGCCGAAATTTTTGCTAAGAACCTAACGGTGTTCCGAAAAGATAGGCTAAACACGGTTGGCGGTGACGTGTTTGTTGCTGTCGGAAGTAGTCCAGCTTGTCGCGAAATTGAAGTAGATACTTCAGAGAGTTAGTATGGGAAGAGGTCATTGTAGGCAACCGGAATAAAACAATAATTCGATCCTTTTACCGACCTCCCAGTTCAGATAACACAGTTGCTGAAAGGTTCAAAGAAAACTTGAGTTTGATTTCAAACACTTACCCGGCTCATAGGATAATAGTTGGTGGTGACTTTAATTTACCCTCGATATGTTGGCGAAAATACATGTTTAATTCCGGAGGTACGCATAAAATATCATTCGAAACTGTGCTAAACGCATTCTCTGAAAATTATTTCAAGCAGCTAGTTCATGAGCCCACGCGAATAGTAAACGGTTGTGAAAACACACTTGACCTCTTAGCAACAAATAATCCTTAGTTAATAACCAGCATCAAAACCGATATAGGGATTAGCGAACACAGAGTTGTCGTAGCGAGACTGAATATTGTAATCACCAAATCCTCGAAAAATAAACGAAAAATATACCTATTCAAAAAAGCAGATAAAAATTCACTTGACGCCTTCCTGAGAGACAATCGCCACTCATTCCAAATTAATAATATAAGTGTAGGCCAGATGTGGCTTAAATTCAAAGAAATAGTATCGGCAGCAATTGAGACATTTATACCAAATAAATTAACAAAAGAGGGAGCTGATCCTCCTTGGTACACAAAACGGGTTAGAACACTGTTGCAGAAACAACGAAACAAATATGCCAAATTTAAACAGACGCAAAATCCCCAAGATTGGCGATCTTTCACAGAAGCTCGAAATTTAGCGCGGAGTTCAATGCGAGACGCCTATAACAGTATCCACAACGAAACTTTGTCTCGAAACCTGGCAGAAAATCCAAAGCGATTCTGGTCGTATGTGACGTATGTTAGCGGCAAGAAACAATCAATGCTTTCTCTGCGCGATAACGATGGAGATGATATCGAAGAAAGCGCTGCCAAAGGAGAGTTACTAAACACAGCCTTTCGAAATGTCTTCACAAAAGACGAAGTAAATATTCCAGAAATCGAATCGAGAACAGCTGCCAACATGAGTAACGAGAAGTAAATATCCTCGGAGTAGTGAAGCAACTTAATAAAAGCAAGTCTTTTGTTCCAGACCGTATACCAATTAGGTTCCTTTCGGAGTATGCTGATGCATTAGCTCCAAACTTATCATATACAACCGTTCGCTCGACGAAAGATCCGTACCCAAAGACTGGAAAGTTGCACAGATCACACCAATATTCAAGAATGGTAGTAAGAGTAATCCACTAAATTACAGGCCCATACCGTTAACGTCGATATGCAGCAAGATTTTAGATCATATATTGTGTTCGAACATTATGAATTAACTCGAAGAAAACGGTCTATTGACACACATGGGTTTAGAAAACATCGTTCCTGTGAAACACAACTTGCTCTTTAATCACATGAAGTGCTAAGTGCTATTGACAAGGGATTTCAGATCGATTCCGCATTTCTGGATTTCCGGAAGGCTTTTGACACTGTACCACACAAGCGGCTCGTAGTGAAATTGCGTTCTTATGGAATATCGTCTCAGTTATGTGACTGGATTTGCAATTTCCTGTCAGAGGGGTCACAGTTCGTAGTAACTGACGAAAGTCATCGAGTAAAACAGAGGTGATTTCAGGCGTTCCCCAAGGTAGCAACGGCAGTTACAGAATGCAGAGCAGGGACTGAAACTGACTGGAAGCGTGATAGTTCTGCAAGTTGTGGTGTGCGTATTGAGTGCTGCAAAAGTGTCAACTCCGACATTATTATCCAGAGTTCCAGGTTTCCCGTGACGCGCACACGCGCACACGCGCACACGCGCACACGCGCACACGCGCGCACGCGCGCACGCGCGCACGCGCACACGCGCGCACGCGCACACGCGCACACGCGCACACACCACTGTGTTCACAGCTTCACCACGAGAACTGATGCTTCCTGATTTATGGTCAGTATCTACGGGTTTCCAAGGAAGGGACACGGAAATCCTCATGGAAACTGCACTTTGTGTGATATATTCACCTTCGAAACCATGCAACATGGAGACAGAAAAAACGCTTCTAGTTGCCAACTCACCTTCGCTCTACACTAGAAACTTACAGTCGTCATATAACAGTCCTATTGTGCGGTGTTGCGAACTGAGGTGTGTGAGAATTTTCTGAACATTTCTTCATATTCGCAATATTTCAATGTTAGCAAGAAGGAGAGCGAGAGGACGTTAAAGGATGCGTGCTGTGCGAGACACACATATGTGGTCAGGTCATTGCACTGAGTGGGCAGACTTGGGAATACTGTGATAATGTTAGGGAATACCTCGGACGGGAGAAAGACAACGGTGCGCTGTTGCTGTCTCTCGCTAAAGTGATAGAACGGGGGCGCACTAAAAATTCATAAAACACAGTTGTGGTAATACAGAAGGAAAAGTACGGAGCAGAAGGAGAATGTGAAGCTGGACCATATCACTGAAGCACTCCAGCAAAAGGGTTGGTACGAGAAACGTGTGACAAATATAGACGATTTTCAGGGAGATGCAATTCGACGTCCTATGTATAATTACGATTTGAGAAACAGGTTTCCTTAGAAGGAGCGGAACTTTTCAGAGGCAGCAAATCGCTACGGAATACCGTAGCGCATGGATTAGGATTCAAATATGTAAAAAAAATTACGGAGATGTATTTCGCCTTTGCAATTAAATGAAAGGCAGTTTTTTTTGCCATGTGCGTTTCGCTTTTTATTTAGGAAGCATCTTCAGTGGCCTGTAATATATATATATATATATATATATATATATATATATATATATATATATATATATATATATATAATAAATGCGTCGTATAGTAGCTACAAATATGTTGCTAAGTTACGTTACCTCAAGTTTTTCTCTTGTCTTTCGGGTTAGAAACAACTTTTGTAGCTCTAGTTTCGTGAGGTTAAATTATCCTTTGGTTTTAAGATGTCAAATGTTGCTAGTCCATGTGTGTGGTAATGGAGTTGTTAATTCGGTCCCCAGACTCCAGATGGCCGATTTCCGGCGTTTAGCCACCGCATCTATTACAACACTTCACTTGTACTTTTCACTGTGTGTTCAACATGTGTGTGTTTACAGTGTGTAGTGTTGCCAACTGTCGCCGTGTGTTTATCTTTTGCATTGTGGTGTCACATTTCTCTTCCTTATTTTTCTATTGTCAGGAGTTTTTTGTTGTAGTTATTCACTCCAATAATTTGCACGTCTTGTTCCATGTTGGACGGTTAATTTCCAGATTTTTATCAAGTGTTCAGAAAAGCAGGTTTACCTCAGAAGATTTCTCGCGGAATGTTAGGAAGCAGTTTCATGTGACGACCACAGCCCCTCTGCCCGGAAGTTTTAACCGAAGAATACGCCAGCCGTGAAAGCCTACTTTGTAAAGTTAACGATATCGTTTGGCGCGAGGAAACATGGGTAAATGGAAGCCATTCAATGAGTACAGGCTAGACAGATGATTGTAACTGGCACCATGCCACAAACTCATCGGTAAAGGTAGCAGACCGATTCTTATCTATGCGGGTACATCAGCAGTGTTATGAAAAATTGTATGTTGTTGCTTAGATCGAAGAAAACCACTGATAACAACAAAGAAATGAACGGAGAGACATGTTAGCTGTGGTTTAAGGACTCGCTTTGGGGAACTTGAGCATGGCTTCAGTGATAGTTATGGACAACGTTTCTTATCATTTGACTCGTTTTGGTGTCTTCTACTGCCAAGATAGTTTGCGATGAGCTGAAATCTTCCAACCGCTTGTGATGAAGGTAATTATTTCGTTCGATGTGGACCACGTCATCAGTAGCTATCAGATGAGTAGCAAATTAAAGAGCAGCTCAGAGATACGTAGTCGTTTCGCGAAGGAAAGCTACGCATCTAGCTGCAACCAGTTTAAGTAATGACTGCTTCGTTATGCCGCCCAGGTTCAGAGACAGCAGCAATTCCTGTCAGGTTTCAGATTGTCGTTGACGTGACGTAACGTAACACTCGTCTGTGGTCCCTGCCGGTTAGAATATTCTTATTACATTGTCTACGCTATGTTACATGACGGCGAGTGGTAGACCTTTCCTTGGAGACAATCAGTGTTGATTAACAATAAGAAGGAAGACAAGGATCCGATGATACCAAAAGCCTACAGACCAATTTGTCTTCTGAATGTTCTTGGGAAGACCTCTGAAAAACTGCTATGCAAAATATTACAAGATCCCAGATTACTAAAAGGGGGGGTGAGCCCTCATCAGTACGTGTTTAGAAGAGGAAAATCGACTGAAAACGTCATTAATAAGCCGATTCCGCTAGTGACTGATATTGATTTTATGTATGCTCTAGCGATGATGATCGATATTATTGGAGCTTTCGATAACCTTCGGTGGCCATCTTTCTTTGGTCGCCTTAGGGAGTAAGAGTGCCCAGAGAGCCGGTGCAACAGCCAGAGAGATTATGCCCAGAACAGGAAATAACGAAGACCATAACAAAAGGCTGTCCACGGGGATCACTGCGTAGCCCAGAATTTTGGATATAACATTGAAACCCATACTACGTGAGTTAGGTGACACCTGTAACGTAAGCGGATTGGTAGCATTTTCAGATGACGTGCCGTTTGTTGTAAGTGGTAACTTTAAAAATACGGAAGATAAATGTAGTGCAGCGCTCCATGAGCTCCAAGGATGGTGTAGAAGTGTCAAATTGTCAATTGTCATCGGTGCTTTGCAAAATCATGCATCTCTTGCTGAAAGGGAACACATCAAGAAATCAGAAGATGAAATCAACGATGTAACTATTAGAAGCAGCGCAGTAAAGAGATATCAGGAGGTATTCATGGACGAACGTCGTAACTTGGCACATCATATAGAGGAGGCAGGCAGAAAACGTACTAACACGATGAACAAAATGGTAGTAATGACAGATAGACAATGTCGACTTCTCTTGAACACAATCGGAGCATACCAACAATCTGTATTAGCATCAGTCGTAGGATATGGCGCGAGTGTGTGGGCATGTGAAGCCAGCTTCACTAGTCAGAAGAGTTCGAGGAGAAGTGCTATTAAGATTAACAGGAGATTACTGCACTACACCGAATGATGCATTGTTAGCAACTCGAGGAACATGCCCACTGGATTTGGAGATTAGGAAAATCAATTCAAGAAAGGCAATCAAATGGACGTACAAAGGATACTTTGAACTGAGGCCAGTACAGAAAAGTAAATACAAGATCGCATACAAAAACTCTGGTAAAATGAATGCAACTCTTCAGGCACCCGACGGAGGACATAAGAATTTCTTCCTCACATCAGGGAGAGACTGCAAATGAAATTTCCTCAGCTGTCCAGTAGGCTGATACGTTACCCGACTAGTGATGGCCTATATGCTACGAACCTGTACAAAATCAAAAGGCAGATTATTGATAGTTACGCCTGCGGCAATGTGAACACTGCGGAGAACACATTGTGCGACTGTGCACTTCATGAAGTCGCAGCGGGTTATGGTCGTCAGGTATTAAATACTGTGGATACCACAGCAACACTGAGGAACGAGTCAGCCTAGCGTATCTTGGACGATACTGCAGCCGCGGTATCCAGGAAGGGCAAACAAGATTTCATAGTGCATTCAACCGCACGTTAATATGCCACCATCCCGGCTAAGCGAGGTAATCTACGGATGGAGAGAAAACTGATATTGGCAACCAATGAATAAAATTTTTTTGATGCAATAGTTTACCAACAGCCGTATGTATTGCAGAAATTTATTTTATGAACTTCTTATGTGCTATCAGTTTCGCCATTACATGTCTCTGACCACATATCGATGTTTGCAAACCGCCTCAGTCTGTGTCGCCTGGCCACCAAGAGCTGCTGCATAACGATTTGATTCACGGATCCAGTTATATAGCTCCTTCCGTTTATAGCGATTTTAAGACTATGACGTGTGGGGCCTGAAACTGCATCAATGTAATGCCGAAACTGGTAGCACGTAAGTTCATAAAATAAATTTCTGCAATACATACTGCTGTTGGTAAATTATTGCATCAAGAAATAAATTCCAGCCGTTGTCCCACGGTCCATAATAGATCAACAAAGAAGAAGAAGAAGAATGAATGAAATGGCTTTCCAAGGATCTACATTGCGTTGGTGCAAGTGATCACGAAAGTGTGACTTCTCAAACTGAAAAATGGAATCGCTTGTGAAGTGGAAACACGTGCACGGTGCCCTAATACCACAGACTCCAGCAAACAGTGCTATTCACGGGGGCCTCATGAGCGAGAATCCAGCGGCGGAAAGAAATATGAAGTTACACGCTCGCGAAGAAATGAACATAATTAGAACATAATCTATAGCACTAAAATAGTATTAATACTTAGGTAATTGGTTAAGAACTTTTTTAAATTGTAGTTTTGTAGTGGTAGAGAATAGCTCTAGTAGCAGATTTTCTTGTAGAATTATTAATTTTTAAAAAAATACACAAATCAAAAGTTTTGCCTCACCTCGGATCCGAAACCTCTACAGAAAATTGGAGTATAGATCAACATAAACATCATTTCTGCCCTTTTTATTTCTCATGAAAACCACACATTGCATGTTATACCACCATACGGCGATACCTTCAGAGGTGGTGGTCCAGATTGCTGTACACACCAGTACCTCTAATACCCAGTAGCAAATCCTCTTGCATTGATGCATGTCTGTATTCGTCGTGGCACACTATCCACAAGTTCATCAAGGCACTATAGGCCCAGATTGTCCCACTCAACGGCGGTTAGGCGTAGATCCCTCAGAGTGGTTGGTGGGTCACGTCGTCCATAAACAGCCCTTTTCAATCTATCGCAGGCATGTTCGATAGGGTTCACGTCTCGAGAACATGCTGGCCTCTCTAGTCGAGTGATCACGTAATCCTAAAGCAAGTCATTCACAAGATGTGCACGATGGAGCGCGAATTGTCGTCCATGAAGACGGATGCCTTGCCAGTATGCTGCCTATATGGTTGCACTATCGGTCGGAGGATTGCAATCACGTATCGTAGGGCCGTGACGGCGCCTTCCATGACCACCAGCGGCGTACGTCGGTCCCAAAACAGCAGGGAACGTCCACCTTGTTGCACTCGCTGGACAGTGTGACTAAGGCGTTGAGCCTGACCGGGTTGCCTCCAAATACTTCTCTGACGATTGTCTCGTTGAAGGCATATGTGACACTCATCGGTATAGAGAACGTGATGCCAATCTTGATCGGTCCATTCGGCATGTTGTTAGGCCCATCTGTACCGCGCTGCATGGTGTTGTGGTTGCAAAGCTGGACCTCGCCATGGACGTCGGGAATGAAGTTGCGCATCATGCAACCTATTGCGCACAGTTTTAGTAGTAACAGGACGTCCTGTGACTGCACGAGAAGCATTATTCAACATAGTGGCGTTGCTGTCAGGGTTCCTCCGAGCCATAATTCCTAGGTAGAGGTCATCCACTGCAGTAGTAACCCTTGGGCGGCCTGAGCGAGGCATGTCAACCACAGTTCCTGTTTCTCTGCATCTCCTGCATGTCTAAACAACATCGCTTTGGTTCACTCAGAGAGGCCTGGACACTTCCCTTGTTCAGAGCCCTTCCTTGCGCAAAGTAACAATGCGGACGCGATCGAACCGTGGTATTGACCGTCTAGGCATTGTTAAGCTACAAACACGAGCCGTGTACCTGCGTCCTCTTCAAATAACTGGAACTGATCAGCTGTCGGACCCCGTCCGTCCAATAGGCGCTGCTCATGCGTGGATGTTCGCATCCTTGGGCTGGTTTAGTGACATCTCTGAACAGTCAGAGGGACTGTGTCGGTGATAAAATATCCGCAGTCAACGTATATCTTCCAGAGTTCTGGGGACTGGGGTGATGGAAAACTCTCTTTGATTTGTGTATTTGTAAGTACCTGAAACAATTAATCCGACTGCGTGATACCTGTTTCAAACAATCTACACTGCTCTATAGCACAGCTGAATCTTCGGGACATCAGTTGGCTATTTAAGGACCTCATTCATAAGAGCGTAAATAACATGTCGAAGATATTTTACAGCAATTTTATACGCAACAGCAATCTGAAAAATCAGCGGATGTGCATTCTTGTTGATTACCATATCACAATGAAGGTCCTTAGATATCCTCCTAATGTCCTGAAGGTACAGTGCTTCAAATGTTCGTTGGCGAAAAATTCATGCTGTTGAGAATCAAGTTGACCATTTTTTTTCCTTCAGATCTTCCTTTTCCTCTAATATGCTTCCATCTTTTCCTTACTTCACACGTGTTCTTACATATTTTACTTTGGAACCCTTCATTTAACAAAAAAATTATTTCTGCTGCTGCTTTTTTATGTTGCATGTCTCTAAATCTTTAACTTCTTGAGCTCAACTTGTTTTATTTTCTCAGAGGTTACTTGATTTGTTCTGTAAGAGTATTATGATCCATGCTGTACAAATGTCCAAAAGTGTCCTGTGGTCCCTTGTTTACTTCTTCTGTTTTGAAACATTTCTTTACTTCAAGACTTCTTTTCTCATTATTGGATCTAAGATTTTCCTTGAATTCACCTCTATTTCTAGTCAAGTTTATAATTCAATGGTAATAAATTAAGTTTTCCATTCTTTTGTCTGTTCTTCCCCATTTTGACCACTATTGGTACCACGAGAACATTTTCTTTTCGCAGTGGTAAATGTTCTTACACTGGTGTCTGTGTGCTTCACGATGAGACGGTGGCATCATCATCCAGGGAAGAAAGAGAGCTGGCACGGCAGCGACTTTGAAGACTACGACTACGACTACGACTACGACTTTGACAAACCGAGCAGTGGGGGCGGGTCGCAGTCGTATGTGGTGAGAGCGATGACGAGGATGCGCAGCCGTGTGGTGGCAAAGCCAAAACCACAGCCACAGCCAGAACCGGAGACAGAGCTCGAGGAAATCGGCGACTAGCACCATCTCCACACTCTTCCCATTTCATAACAAGTACTTTTAATGATTGCATATACATGTCACTGATTTAATATTAAATTCTGATGTTCGAGCAAGACACCTCTGGTTTGTATGTTTTCATTCTACAAAGGGAAGGTCTTCATCAAAATTGAAGTAAATGGCTTGTAATCCGACTTCAGAACGCAGTGTTCAACTTGGTATATTTCTCGTCGAAGTAGTGCAGTCGTTCTGCTCATGTATAGGGTGAACCCGAACTCACACAGAGGTTTCAGAGCCTGTAGAGTGATATATTCTGGTATTTAGGGACCCGTTGTCTCTGACTTCCTCGGTTTATTACCCCCCAGTTACATTTGTTCGTGTGAAAAATCTTCACAGTAGGGAAAAACCTGTAAGATACAACAAACGAACGGACAACAAACTTGTAAGTACCTAGAGGCTGTCACTAATATTAAACCAGCCGCTGGTTTTTAACAGTTTTTCATGTCGGACAAAGGATTACGTGTCAAATGTACACAAAAATCTCTGTCCAGATCTCAGGTAGCTGTAGGACGACAAATTGTAGTTGAGGCACTGTAAAGTATTGATAAAAATATTTTTCTAATTAATGTTTAATGTACGGTCGCATAAGAGCATGAATACGCTTATCTTGTCTAACTGCTCAGTGTGTGTAGCATAACGGCCGCTTATCCCTGTCCACTCATTTAATGATACGTCCCGCCACGTTGTCAGAAAGGTCGCAATGTGACGCAAAGTTAGAAAAGCAACTTGTTGTTTCATCGTCATTGTGTGGAGTGGACAGAGACTGCCAGTTGGTTGAATATCCCTAGAAGTATTGTGGGTATTACAAAATATTCGACGAAAAGAACCACGTAGAATTTGTACCTCTAACAAGGCTGGCAAGCAACAAAATGAGGTGATAAATAATAAATAGCAAGCGTAATCGTGGGTTAACTGCACCGAAAATTGAAACCCAGACAGTGCACAAAAAAATGTCCAAACAGTTATCAGAGAACGAAAGTGTGATAAGGAAAAAGCCAACCTTCATAAAAGTGAAATGGGTAAAAGGTTAGAGAACACAAAGCCTTGTTACAAAAGGGTAAGATTGGTGAAATGACATATTTGTTGATTTGAGCAAATTCATCGACTTTTGCACAGACAGAAAAAATATGTACGTGGAAGAAACTACCTGTGAACAGTTACAGGCTAAACACTTGCAACCTATTGTAAAAGACGAAAGGATGAATATTTTGGGACAGGACTGTATTTCGTAATCTTGCGTGGAACATTACTTTCATTGACAGCACGTTAAACTAGGAAGCATAACTCAACATCCTGAAGCAAAATCTACACAACAATGAGGAAAAGCTGGAAATTAGATATGCATTCAAATTTTCTCAAGGTAATGACGCGACGGTTTGTAGAGGAATTGCATCGTTGTACTATCCCAAAATTATTAAGACACCTCCTTAGCTGCCAGACGTAAACTCCCATGGAGTATTTATGGGTTGAACTCTACTGAAGTCAGGAGAATTACACTGTTTTCACACCCCACCATGTAATTGGCAGGAAATTAAAAATTAGCAGTGCCCTTTCTGGGACTCGATCGCCAGTCCTCCTGTACAGAAAGCCCAAGTGTACCCACCCAACACATGGAAACGGTCCGAATACAGCAGAGGAAGGTTAGATCAGTGTACTTGCTTATTTTGGTTGGGATATTGAAGGGAAGATCGGTGCCAATTACACATCTATATGCACAGCGCTGCACAAGGAGCACCTAAAACCGCAATACATATCAAAAATTGCCGATGTCATGCAACTGGTGTTACCTGCTGGGAAAAAATATCACAGTACCACATGAAAATAGTGGTAGACATAAACAGACTCTACGTATGATGATGAGAAAAAGGCTGGAGTGGAAGGTAGTGCCTGTTTTTTTTGTTCAACTGACGCGATAGCAATGTTGGACAGAGAGGAGTTTAATAAGTGTATTACCTGTAACCATGCAGCTGAGGACTGTCTATTGCTTTTTGAGTTAGACTTTGCTACAGACGCCTGCTCGACAATCATCCTGCAGTGCAGGTAATAAAATCATTAAACACTACAACAAATGACGGAAAATGCCTCATTGCTCCAATACACATCAAAATTGTCATGGAAAAAAACAGCTGTCGTAATCAGTGTGTCATAATGGAACACATGTACTGAGAATTGGGAAAAATTGTTATGCCGTAAGATTGTACCAGTAGAGAGGGCGGCAGTTGTTCTCCAACTTAGAGCCACTCTTACCTCCCCCCAGAACTCCTCATCCTTCCCTCTCTCCACCGTAAATACGAAAACAGGCCTGTTCTATCTTGTCGCTGTTTGTCCACAGTGTGTTCCATCTGGCGACAGTGACATACTGTCTGCGGTCTTCAGGACACAGTCGTAGATGGACGCCTCCTAGAATCTTATAAACGTATTTTTCAGAAAGACTGGAACAACATCGGAATTCGGGGGAACTCTCCAGACAGCTTTTTCAAATCGACAGTTGCGACTGCTTCTGCGAACTGCCAGCACCCACCCCAGCAGGTAGGAGTGGCAGGCCACAGCCGGCTGGCGAGGCGGTCGGTCAGCGCTAACAATGCTGACATACACAAAAGGTTCGGACACCGGTGGCAACAGAACGAAGCGAGATAAATGACGATGGCTACCCCGTCTACAAGCTGTTTGTCGAAACTGCAGCTGCGCCGCACTGTCCCCCAAACTGCCAGCAGGCAGCCCCCCGAAAGTGCCCACAGCTCTGCGATGGAAAACGCTTCACTGCAACAATTGTAATTAACGTCAACGCACCTCTTGTAAGTGAGCATCTATTAAAAAAAGAAAACACAACCACAACAATAATGAATCTCCTGTTCCCACGAAAATAAGCACAGTTCATTTTCTTTTAGATTTATGATCAAAATTGGTATAGTTTGACAGCATTCACTGTGTTGAAATTAAAAATCATCACGCAGGAGGGCATTATATTTTTTCAGATTGATGAATTATCAATAAAGAATGGCATCTATACATTCATTGTCTTACGTTTGGCTGCAGGATAAAATTTTCATATCTTCCCCCACCTACCACCCTTATTTTTTGCAGCATCCAATGGTGTGAAAAAAATCTACAGTACTGCCGCCAGTTACAGATAACCAAACTGCAGAGGTCAGTGCTATACATCTGACATGAATTAAACCATCTCATATCTAATGTACATGTTCACCATGGGTACAATCGAAATAAAAAACTTGCATTATTTTGTTGCAAAAACACCAAACACTGCAAAATGTCCGCATTATTTCGAAACTTTCATCGGAGTAAAGAGAATTTCTCTTTCATGTTTACTGCTGTGTTCAATAAACTAATAGATAACGCAATTCAAATATCCATTGTATTAATACAAGTTAAATTCAACTTACTACAGAAACATCACGAAGGTAGTCTTATCTTAATAAAGCATAAAGTGTGTGTAAGACAATTGTTCCTATTTTTACACGAATTAGTAGCATGTTACCGACTTTTGACTTTGAAAAGGACTGTATTTACTCCATATCCTGTATCATACTCAAGAATTATGAAAATGTAGCAGTTCATAGATAAAATTATGTATTCACAACAATAAAAATTATGTCAGTAGGAAACTAAAGTGACATTATAAATTTCGCAGTAGCATAAAGTTTTCGCTCTGGCTGTAGGGGGTATTAAAGTAGCAAGAAGAATTTTGCCCGAGTGTTGTCTTACGATTCTCTTCTTGAGTTTCTATCTGCTTGCTTGTAGCTCAGCTCCAAAAGAATTAAAAATCTGGCTTTCAGCAAGTCTCGAAAGCAGCTTGCACCTGGTACACAAGCACGGTACCACAGAGCTACGGAAGAGGTGGGGCGTATGTGTCTTACTTATTGGCCTAGTAGTCGCTATGACAGATAAATCGTAACGTAAGAGATGAGCGTAGTTGTATTTCCCGTGTGGATCGACTTTCGGGGACTCGGAAGTATTAACTGATATCCTGTATCACATCTCAAGAGAAAATCACTCACATTATTCAATTGAATTGACATGATAGTGTCAAGTGAATTTAGCAGGATAGTTCTGTGCCAACAAGGAAGTAACTCGTCAGTCACAGTTGCCAAACATATTCTCCGTTGTTGCCAGGTTACAGTTATACTATCAGGAAGGATACCAGTTGATCTGTTCTGTGAATGACCTCGGAAGTGACTATAGTTTCGTCTCAAAGTTGTGGGTGGCAAAGGCTGGAATATCCTCATTATATGTCAATGAGTCCTCCCCCTCCCCCCCCCCATGAACCGTGGACCTTGCCGTTGGTGGGGAGGCTTGCGTGCCTCAGCGATACAGATGGCCGTACTGTAGGTGCAACCACAACGGATGGGTATCTGTCGAGAGGCCAGACAAACGTGTGATTCCTGAAGAGGGGCAGCAGCCTTTTCAGTAGTTGCAGAGGCAACAGTCTGGATGATTGACTGATCTAGCCTTGTAACACTAACCAAAACGGCCTTGCTGTGCTGGTACTGCGACGGCTGAAAGCAAGGGGAAACTACAACCGTAATTTTTCCCGAGGGCATGCAGCTTTACTGTATAATTAAATGATGGCGTCCTCTTGGGTAAAATATTCCGGAGGTAAAATAGTCCGCCATTCGGATCTCCGGGCGGGGACTACTCAAGAGGACGTCGTTATCAGGAGAAAGAAAACTGGCGTTCTACGGATCGGAGCTTGGAATGTCAGATCCCTTAATAGGGCAGGTAGGTTAGAAAATTTAAAAAGGGAAATGGATAGGTTAAAGTTAGATATAGTCGTAATTAGTGAAGTTCGCTGGCAGGAGGAACAAGACTCCTGGTCAGGTGAATACAGGGTTATAAATACAAAATCAAATAGGGGTAATGCAGGAGTAGGTTGAATAATGAATAAAAAATAGGAGTGCGGGTAAGCTACTACAAACAGCATAGTGAACGCATTATTGTGGCCAAGATAGACACGAAGCCCACGCCTACTACAGCAGTACAAGTTTTTATGCCAACTAGCTTTGCAGATGACGAAGAAATTGAAGAAATGTATGAGGAGATAAAAGAATTTATTCAAATAGTGAAGGGAGACGAAAATTTAATAGTCATGGGTGACTGGAATTCGGTAGTAGGAAAAGGAAGAGAAGGAAACGTAGTAGGTGATTATGGATTGGGGGGAAGAAATGAAAGAGGAAGCCGTCTTGTAGAATTCTGCACAGAGCATAACTTAATCATAGCTAACACCTGGTTCAAGAATCACAAAAGGTTGTATACGTGGAAGAAGCCTGGAGATACTGACAGGTTTCAGATAGATTATATAATGGTAAGACAGAGATTTAGGAACCAGGTTTTAAATTGTAAGACATTTCCAGGGGTAGATGTGGACTCTAACCACACTCTATTGGTCATTAACCGTAGATTAAAATGGAAGAAACTGCAAAAAGATGGGAATTTAAGGAGATGGGACCAGGATAAACTGACAGAACCAGAGGTTGTACAAAGTATCAGGGAGAGTATAATGGAAAAATTGACAGGAATGGGGGAAAGAAATACAGTAGAAGAAGAATGGGTAGCTTTGAGGGATGAAGTAGTGAAGGTAGCAGAGGATCAAGTAGGTAAAAAGACGAGGGCTGGTAGAAATCCTTAGGTAACAGAAGAAATATTGAATTTAATTGATGAAAGGAGAAAATATGAAAACGCAGTAAATGAAGCAGGCAAAAAGGAATACAAACGTCTCAAAAATGAGATCGATAGGAAGTGCAAAATGGCTAAGCAGGGATGGCTAGAGGACAAATGTAAGGATGTAGAGACTTATCTCACTAGGGGTAAGATAGATACTGCCTACAGGAAAATTAAAGAGACCTTTGGAGAAAAGAGAACCACTTGCATGAATATCAAGAGCTCAGATGGAAACCCAGTTCTAAGCAAAGAAGGGAAAGCAGAAAGGTGGAAGGAGTATATAGAGGGTCTATACAGGGGCGATGTCCTTGAGGACAATATTATGGAAATGGAAGAAGAGGTAGATGAAGATGAAATGGGAGATATGATACTGCGTGAAGAGTTTGACAGAGCACTGGCAGACATGAGTCGAAACAAGGCCCTGGGAGTAGACAACATTCCATTAGAACTACTGACAGCCTTGGGGGAGCCAGTCATGATAAAACTCTACCATCTGGTGAGCAAGATGTATGAAACAGGCGAAATACCCTCAGACTTCAAGAAGAATATAATAATTCCAATCCCAAAGAAAGCAGGTGTTCACAGATGTGAAAATTACCGAACTATCAGTTTAATCGGTCACAGCTGCAAAATACTAACGCGAATTCTTTACAGACGAATGGAAAAAATGGTAGAAGCCGACCTCGGGGAAGATCAGATCGGATTCCGTAGAAATATTGGAACACGTGAGGCAATACTGATCTTACGACTCACCTTAGAAGAAAGATTAAGGAAAGGCAAACCTACGTTCCTAGCAATAGTAGACTTAGAGAAAGCTTTTGAGAATGTGGACTGGAACACTCTCTCAAATTCTGGAGGTGGGAGGGGTAAAATACAGGGAGCGAAAGGCTAGTTATAATTTGTACAGAAACCAGATGGCAGTTATAAGAGTCGAGGGGCATGAAACGGAAGCAGTGGCTGGGAAGGGAGTGAGACAGGGTTGCAGCCTCCCCCCGATGTTACTCAATTTGTATATTGAGCAAGCAGTAAAGGAAACAAAAGAAAAATTCGGTGTAGGTATTAGAATCCATGGAGAAGAAATAAAAACTTTGAGGTTCGCCGATGACATTGTACTTCTGTCAGAGACAGCAAAGGACTTGAAAGAGCAGTTGAACGGAATGGACAGTGTCTTCAAAGGAGGATATAAGATGAACATCAAAAGCAAAACGAGGATAATGGAATGTAATCGAATTAAGTCGGGTGATGCTGAGGGAATTGGATTATGAAATGAGACACTTAAAGTAGTAAAGGAGTTTTGCTATTTGGGGAGCAAAAGAACTGATGATGGTCGAAGTAGAGAGGATAAAAAATGTAGACTGGCAATGGCAAGGAAAGCGTTTCTGAAGAAGAGGAGTTTGTTAACATTGAGTATAGGAAGTCGTTTTTGAAAGTATTTGTATGGAGTGTAGCCATGTATGGAAGTGAAACGTGGACGATAAATAGTTTAGACAAGAAGAGAATAGAAGCTTTCGAAATGTGGTGCTACAGAAGAATGCTTAAGATTAGATGGGTAGATCACATAATTAATGAGGAGGTATTGAATAGGATTGGGGAGAAGAGGAGTTTGTGGCACAACTTGACTAGAAGAAGGGATCGGTTGGTAGGACATGTTCTGAGGCATCAAGGGATCACCAATTTAGTATTGGAGGGCAGCGTGGAGGGTAAAAATCGTAGAGGGAGACCAAGAGATGAATACACTAAGCAGATTCAGAAGGATGTAGGTTGCAGTAGGTACTGGGAGGTGAAGAAGCTTGCACAGGATAGAGTAGCATGGAGGGCTGCATCAAACCAGTCTCGGGACTGAAGACCAGAACAACAACAACATGTCAATGAGTCTTATTTGTATTCCTGTAACTAGGTTTAGGGGCTAGAGTGTAATTACTTGTAATGCATTGATGCACTGAGTGCAAACGAAACGTCATAAATTAATAACTGCGACATTATTAGTATTTTACTGTATTTCAATGTTACCAAAACCTTGAAAGCATATTAACCAGACACAATTCACAATTTTTGGAGCTTCTCCAATGGTTGAGTTGACAACATATCTTTGCTATTCAATATTGTTACTGTGATCACTGTCACTAGCACACCCGCCAGGAAACAGGCATGACCTGGCTTCTTGTCAGCTTTTCTGATGAATATTCTGCGGTTGCTCGAAACGTGAAGACTTAAGGTGAATTCGAATATTCTACACTCCTGGAAATGGAAAAAAGAACACATTGACACCGGTGTGTCAGACCCACCATACTTGCTCCGGACACTGCGAGAGGGCTGTACAAGCAATGATCACACGCACGGCACAGCGGACACACCAGGAACCGCGGTGTTGGCCGTCGAATGGCGCTAGCTGCGCAGCATTTGTGCACCGCCGCCGTCAGTGTCAGCCAGTTTGCCGTGGCATACGGAGCTCCATCGCAGTCTTTAACACTGGTAGCTTGCCGCGACAGCGTGGACGTGAACCGTATGTGCAGTTGACGGACTTTGAGCGAGGGCGTATAGTGGGCATGCGGGAGGCCGGGTGGACGTACCGCCGAATTGCTCAACACGTGGGGCGTGAGGTCTCCACAGTACATCGATGTTGTCGCCAGTGGTCGGCGGAAGGTGCACGTGCCCGTCGACCTGGGACCGGACCGCAGCGACGCACGGATGCACGCCAAGACCGTAGGATCCTACGCAGTGCCGTAGGGGACCGCACCGCCACTTCCCAGCAAATTAGGGACACTGTTGCTCCTGGGGTATCGGCGAGGACCATTCGCAACCGTCTCCATGAAGCTGGGCTACGGTCCCGCACACCGTTAGGCCGTCTTCCGCTCACGCCCCAACATCGTGCAGCCCGCCTCCAGTGGTGTCGCGACAGGCGTGAATGGAGGGACGAATGAGACGTGTCGTCTTCAGCGATGAGAGTCGCTTCTGCCTTGGTGCCAATGATGGTCGTATGCGTGTTTGGCGCCGTGCAGGTGAGCGCCACAATGAGGACTGCATACGACCGAGGCACACAGGGCCAACACCCGGCATCATGGTGTGGGGAGCGATCTCCTACACTGGCCGTACACCACTGGTGATCGTCGAGGGGACACTGAATAGTGCACGGTACATCCAAACCGTCATCGAACCCATCGTTCTACCATTCCTAGACCGGCAAGGGAACTTGCTGTTCCAACAGGACAATGCACGTCCGCATGTATCCCGTGCCACCCAACGTGCTCTAGAAGGTGTAAGTCAACTACCCTGGCCAGCAAGATCTCCGGATCTGTCCCCCATTGAGCATGTTTGGGACTGGATGAAGCGTCGTCTCACGCGGTCTGCACGTCCAGCACGAACGCTGGTCCAACTGAGGCGCCAGGTGGAAATGGCATGGCAAGCCGTTCCACAGGACTACATCCAGCATCTTTACGATCGTCTCCATGGGAGAATAGCAGCCTGCATTGCTGCGAAAGGTGGATATACACTGTACTAGTGCCGACATTGTGCATGCTCTGTTGCCTGTGTCTATGTGCCTGTGGTTCTGTCAGTGTGATCATGTGATGTATCTGACCCCAGGAATGTGTCAATAAAGTTTCCCCTTCCTGGGATAATGAATTCACGGTGTTCTTATTTCAATTTCCAGGAGTGTATATGGTGAAAATCTGATGCTTCTCTTCTTTCAGCTCTAATATTCAAAAATAGGTACAATAGCTACAGAAAATCGCCTGTGAACCAACAATAAATAATGCAGTCATAAGTAGTGGAATCTGACAAATTCCGTCTGTTCTTTCATCTGCACAGCACCGCAGTATGAACTCAAGGGTTTTGTAGGATTTCTATACTTAATTCGTTGTGATTGGTTTCAATGAGGTGTCAAGAACGCGAGCATTCACTCATTGCTGTAGTATAGGCTAGGGCAGAAAGAAGCAGGTTTCCCATAAAGTAAGCGGTGAGGGACACTGTAATTAACGCATAAAGTAACCATCTCGCCAACTTAAATTTTCCAAATCACTGTCACTTATTAAACATGAGTTGTTCAGAAAGTTACAACAATATCTAGTGAAATGAGTACGTTGATGCAGCTCCAGTCCGTCATTATCACTGAGTTGCCAAACATTTTCGGAACAGCAGTTAATATGTACAGGGTGGTCCATTGATAGTGACCGGGCCAAATATCTCACGAAATAAGCAGCAAACGAAAAAACTACAAAGAACGAAACTCGTCTAGCTTGAAGGGAGAAACCAGATGGCGCTATGGTTGGCCCGCTAGATGGCTCTGCCATAGGTCAAACGGATATCAACTGCGGTTTTTTAAGTAGGAACCACCATTTTTTTATTACATGTTCGTGTAATACGTAAATAAATATGAATGTTTTAGTTGGACCACTTTTTTCGCTTTGTGATAGATGGCGCTGTAATAGTCACAAACGTATAAGTACGTGGTATCACGTAACATTCCGCCAGTGCGGACGGTATTTGCTTCGTGATACATTACCCGTGTTAAAATGGACCGTTTACCAATTGCGGAAAAGGTCGATATCGTGTTGATGTATGGCTGTTGTGATCAAAATGCCACACGGGCGTGTGCTATGTATGCTGCTCGGTATCCTGGACATCATCGAAATGTCCGGACCATTCGCCGGATAGTTACGTTATTTAAGGAAACAGGAAGTGTTCAGCCACATGTGAAACGTCAACCACGACCTGGAACAAATGATGCCCAAATAGGTGTTTAAGTTGCTTTCGCGGCTAATCGGCACATTAGTAGCAGACAAATTGCGCGAGGATCGGGAATCTCAAATACGTCGGTGTTGAGAATGCTACATCAACATCGATTGCACCCGTACCATATTTCTATGCACCAGGAACTGCATGGCGACGACTCTGAAAGTCGTGTACAGTTCTGCCACTGGGCGCAAGAGAAATTACGGGGCGATGACAGATTTTTTGCTCGCGTTCTATTTAGCGACGTAGCGTCTTCACCAACAGTGGTAATGTAAACCGACATAATATGCACTATTGCGCAACGGAAAGTCCACGATGGCTGCGATAAGTGGAACATCAGTGACCTTGGCGGGCTAATGTATGGTGCGGCATTATGGGAGGAAGGATAATTGGCCCCCATTTTATCGATGGAAATCTAAATGGTGCAATGTATGCTGATTTCCTACGTAACGTTCTACCGATGTTACTACAAAATGTTTCACTGCATGACAGAATGGCAATGTACTTCCAACATGATGGATGTCCAGCACATAGCTCGCGTGGGGTTGAAGCGATATTGAATAGCACATTTCATGACAGGTTGATTGGTCGTCAAGCACCATACCATGGCCCGCGCGTTCATCGGATCTGACGTCCCCAGATTGCTTTCTGTGGGGAAAGTTGAAGGATATTTGCTATCGTGATCCACCGACAACGCCTGACAACATGCGTCAGCGCATTGTCAACGCATGTGCGAACATTACGGAAGGCGAACTACTCGCTGTTGACAGGAATGTCGTTACTCGTATTGCCAAATGCATTGAGGTTGACGGACATCATTTAGAGCATTTATTGCATCATTGTGGTATTTACAGGTAATCACGCTGTAACAGCATGTGTTCTCAGAAATGATAAGTTCACAAAGGTACATGTATCACAGTGGAACAACCGAAACAAAATGTGCAAACGTACCTACGTTCTGTATTTTAATTTAAAAGACCTACCTGTTACCAGCTGTTCGTCTAAAATTGTGAGCCATATGTTTGTGACTATTACAGCGCCATCTATCACAAAGCGAAAAAAGTGGTCCAACTAAAACATTCATATTTCTTTACGTACTACACGAATATGTAATAAAGAATGGGGGTTCCTATTTTTTTTAATATGCAGTTGATGACCGTTTGACCTATGGCAGCGCCATCTAGCGGGCCAACCATAGCGCCATCTGGTTTCCCCCTTCAAGCCAGACAAGTTTCGTTCTCTGTAGCTTTTTCGTTTGACGCTTATTTCGTGAGATATTTGGCCCGGTCACGATCAATGGACCACCCTGTATATTCTCTATTCTCTCTCTCTCTCTCTCTCTCTCTCTCTCTCTCTCTCTCTCTCTCTCTCTGTGTGTGTGTGTGTGTGTGTGTGTGTGTGTGTCTGTTCTTTCGGACACTACGAATCGAAACAGACAGCCTTGTTAATTAATTAAATATCGAAGGACAGATGCCTAGGCTGTCACAGGGCGTTAAAATACAGCTATGGTGGCAGTTGAAAATTTGTGCCTGACGAGGTTCGAACCAGGATTCGTGGTGTCTTTCGGATATGTCCGAAAGAACAGACACCATTCATATATACATATACAGGGTGTTTCACAAGGAATAGTAGATTTTTTAGCAGGAGTTAGTATAGACGACTTGCATAAAAATTCCTTTTAAGAGTGTCCATAAAAAAAAAAAGTGTGTGTGAATTTCTAAGGGACCAAACTGCTGAGGTCATCGGTCCCTTGACTTACACACTACTTAAACTAACTTATGCTAAGAACAACACACACACCCATGTCCGGAGGAGGACACGAACCTCCGACGGGATTGGCCGCGCAGTCAATGACATGGCGCCTCTAACCGCGCGGCTCCATTTTTTATTGAGTACAGAGATACAGCTGTTAGTACGTAACCCTAAGGAACTCAATGCAAAGGCAAATGAGGACCTTCAAGGTTGATTTTCAAAAATTCCCCCACCAACTTCAATGCTCTTTTGACTTCTCTTGAAAACACGACGTGTAGCTCTTTTGACGTCGTCTTTACATTCTTTTATGAGAACTGCACTATTCATAATCCGAAGGATCAAATCGGCTCTTGGGTTTACTTTTTCTTTGTAGACTTCACCTTTCAACCATCCCCACAGGCAAAAATCCAAAGGGATAAAGTCGGGCGACCTTGGTGGCCAAGAAAAGTGCCAATATCTACTGATCCATCTTCCAGGAAATATTAGGTTTGGATGATGTGGCATCTGACAACTAGAATGTGCAGGAGCCCCGTCATGCCGAGGGGACATACGCATTGTTGTAGCCAAAGGAACCTCTTCCATTAATGCTGGAAGCTCATTTTCAAGGAAGTGTAGACAACGTGGTCCTGTAAGGGCCAACAAATAAAACGAAAATGCATTGAACCCAGTTGCGTGTACTCAATTAAAATTGGGCACGTTATACGGCATTTTTCTGCAATTTGTCTGTACTACCACCTCCTACAATATTTACTATTCCTCCTGAAACATCCTGTATATTATTCAGGTCTCGACGGGCCATCGAAAGTTTTCAGTGCTAGACGCACGTCGTCATCCAGACTCTCAAAGTAATACAGTGTGGCTGCGAGTGAGTGGAATAATGGGGGAGGGGGTTACCGTGTATGTGGTATGCGGCAAAGATCAGAATTTATGTCTAACGAGGAGCGTGTGTTGATGGGTCCTGCAGGCAGGTTGGCCATTGTGTCCTGATAGAACAATGGTCAGCGCGACTGCCTAGTAAGCAGGAGGTCCAGGTTTGGAACCCGGTGAGGCACAAGTTTTCATCTGCCGCCGTTTCTGTATTTCTACGCCCTGTGACAGTGTGGACGTCTGTCCTTCGATAGTTAAGATGCAATTGTTTTTTGAGACAATACAGGTGATCTGCGAACATTTGTCTTGCGATCAGTGTAACACGGCTTCAGCGGCACCCATTCCTTAGTCATTGTTTTGTGATGGTGCTAACCCATGCCAGATACATGCAAGTCAGATTGCAGCTCATACTTATTCAAATAACGAATGGTCAGTATACAAGTATTTACGAACAGTAGAATCAAGATTGCAGCGAGTTGATCACTTAACCAAGTGCAACATAGAGTACCTGTATAGTGAGGCATTTCAGCTATGTAGCTGATAGTAACATTTTTCGATCAATTTACGGCAGGATTAATGTAATACCTACACGATGAGCCCTGTAGTCACACTATATCATTAGCAGCTCGTGAATGGAGTACTATGTTCGATAAATCAGATTACTCAAGCTGATACCAAATAAAGAGTAGCGACGACGCCACCACACTATCTTCACTTAGGTAGTCAGCGCTAGATTATGTGCGCCACCATTAACGTTGCTGTAAGCAGTTTGACAGCATAACACTACCACGTCCACTGACAACCTGTACCATTATCATCACACATTTGTTATTCGCAGTAATTAAAAGTTGCTGATCTTTGTCAAGATTAGCGGAATGAGCATCATGAACGTGAAATTCCATTTGCATTATGCCTAGCACAGAAAGGATCCTAAATAACAGTAAGAGGTTACACATCGAAGGGAAGAGCCCACGTATTCTCTCGAGTTTGATATTCATGTAGTTTCCGATGGTTTCACACTAATGGGTTCTTTTGGCTATCGGAATACTCAAATTATCAAACTGTAATTGCTAGAACACTGAACTACCTTAATAACACCTCATTTTGGATTGAATATGACTCGGAAAGTGACGTTAATTTGACGTTTCCGTCCATCTCCTGACGACTTACTGAACGAAGTCGCACTCACAGTTGTGTTGCCTGCCGCACGAATTCTGTAAAGTGTTGTGGCAGCTGGCAGTCATTGCTGAATACAGACATGTGCAAATATCCCCACTGCTCTAGGGGAACTCGTCTTTGCTGCATTTTTTCCATACTGTAACATACAGTAATTGATTCCAGCGAGAGTGACGACTGCTGTCTGTTGAACAACACATACGCCAGTCAATTCCTCAGTTGGTGTCTAGTGAATGAGATTTATCAGTTACATTGGATTGCAGGAATTCTAAGGAGGAGACTGAAAGTAAATGGACTTGTATGCTAAAGAGTTGCGACAAAGCAAAGCTTGATTAATTAACAGATGATCGTCCACATCGGCTTTGTGGGCGAGTACACTTTTATTAATCAACCCACCCACCATCATTACGTGAGTTTTCTCGAAGGCGTCGGGGCGTTGATTCCACTAAGGTCCTCCATAGTGTAGCGTGATGGTTTACTTCCCACCATACTTTTCTGTATTCGTCCATAGGTTGCTTGCATTTGTAGGTCCACATGGCAATGACCTCGTTACCTTTGCCCACATATTCTCAGTCAGGTTGAGGTTCAATGATCGTGGAACAAGCGGCAACATCCCTGCCCCCTCTTAGAGTGGACTTCTTTATGTCGACCTGGCTATCCTCCTGGCTTTGTTTTGGTCTGTGCTATTGTTTAGTTTGCTGCTGCCATCTCCTTTTCGGCGTTTCTGGTCCCCTTGGAGTTTGACCTCCATTCCCAAAATTTTCCGATCAGTGTGAGCCATTTGGGGATGAACTCCCTACTTAGCTTCCATGGTGCAGGTTCCTCTCCCCCTCCCCTCCCCCTTTGCACCCTGGCCCTCCTCCTGCTAGGTCTCCAGCACGGTAGCCAGTCCGTGTGGTGGGGCTGAGCCCCCTGAAACCACAGGGGTCACACTGCTATTACCTGAGCCGTTAATGCCTCTTGTGTGCCCAGGAGTCGATGCTCATCACTTTGGGGCACCAGAACTCCCGGCAATGGCCTCCGTGCCAGACGGCCCTTGCTGTGGCTGGGTGGCGCCCACGGGGCGAGCCCCTGATCTGAGTGGGTGGTACTAGGGCGGAAGCCTTGCGCATGAAGCGACAAAAGCTTCACCCTCCTGGCCATTCTGTGGCCGTCTCTAAGAGTTGTAGCAGACGTGACATTCCTTCTTCTGATCCTCCGGCCTTCCCCTCCCCGGTCACCCCCTGGGAGGAGGGTCAAGCTCGCCGGCTTGGGTTGAAACCTTTCCCTCGGTACCTGGTTTGTGCCAGGACGGATGGCAGAAGTTTTGAATAAGTTTCGGTCAGGGGAGAGATACAATCCCAAGAAAGATAATATTAAAAGGTTTTTACAAAAAGGGGTAACCATTTTATCGTCTCTAAGTTCAAAAGTACAAACTGAGAAAATAATTATGGGGATAGAAAATAAGCTGCCATTGTAATGGAGAAACAAAATAATTTCAGCTCCTAGAGATAATCTTGATAGATTTGTCCACTATCTGGAACGGGTAGAAAGTATTTTAAAGGAAGAAGAAAATGCCAGGAGAGAATATAGGCCTCCTGTCAGACAGAAGATAATAGAGCTGAAGTTAATGTAAGCAGAATTAGCATCATAAGAGGTAACTGATACAGAGGTAGATTTAGAAGACGAGGTGGTACTAATGGGAACAGGTTCAACGAACGGGTTCGGTATTACTACTGCCATCAGCTGTCGGCTGATGACGTAACAGAGAGGCGGTGCCCGCCCGATGACAGGCATCTTAGACATAATAACACCCGGTAGGAAGACTGTTCGCGGTCTGCGATGAAGCTGGCGTTCGCAGACGAAAACATTACAGGTTAAACCCGCTAGCGACACCCTTTGTAAGGAAGGCGCCTACAAAACAACATATTGGTAACAATAATTTAGCCACTAAGAGAGCAGAGGAGAGTGACACGGAGAAACTAAAGGTATATCCAGTAAATAACATAGCATTATATGATAGAGACAGTGCAAATAAAGATCATAAGGACCATAATCATAAGGAACAAGTAAATTTAAGTGAAGATTCGGATCAGGAAATGGGGGTGAAGCAGCACTGCGAAACAGATGTGAGGCTACCAATGAATTGTGGAATTAATGCGGGAGTAAGGGTCGAGGAAGTTTTGAGTAAATTAATTGAAGTAATTTCTGAAAGTGAGAATGGAGAATCGGAAGAAGGGGAAGAAGAAAGTGGTGTAGAAGTTTCGGTACACTGCCTTTTGTTATTCAGGAGAAGATTGCATAAAAATTTCAACATTGTAACTATCATAGTTTCGGAGATAGAGAAAATTACTTAAAAAGTCAAAAACCGACACCTAGGGGATTAAATTCAGTTATAACTATAATAATTTACCTTTTGGTATCATTTAAAAAACATAAACAGAACTCTCAGTGTGCAGAATTAATTAATTGAGATTTTCATATTAAAACTTTAATTATTTTTCTTTTTCATAATATAAATATCAAACAACATTATTATTTGCGTGTGATATTGTTGTGGGAGTAAATGTGAGTAAAGGAGAGTGTGTACGTGGGTCACTCGTCAAATTTTAATGTTGCATTATATACCGTATAAGTAACCCGCAAGAGTTACACAAGCTTGTCGTGGGAAAATGGTCCTAGGAGATTTACTCACTTTGCTGATGACGTAAGTCTAGGTGCGATTGCTATTGTAACAGAGCAACCAGAAAGTCAGCTGGAGTAAAATCTGTATCTGAAGAATATTTCCAGAATTATTCTCTTTTCGTTCTCGTTTATTAAACATTACTTTAATATTTGTATGTCAGATTGTAAGGATTGGCGCTGGCCAGTTTTGGGGCGAGTATGGTCATGAGCGAGCATTCTGATTGGCAGCGAGTATGGTCAGCTAATCAGAATTGAGACGGTTCCTGCTCGTTACCTGATAGTTATACTGCGAGTGAGTCTGGAAGAAGGGAGTCGCTTGTTAGCTTTGAACGCAGACGATCATGTTAGTAGTGCCAGTCAAAATAATGTCTAAAATGAGGAGTTACTTAGTGTTTGAGCTAAGTCGATAGCAGTTGTTGAGGACTGCTTGGCAAAATTTCAGAGATTTTGACTAAATCTGTTGGACAGATATTCGCGTGTGAAATATTGGCCTTCATAGTATCCACGCGGCATGTTTCAGTATTCAACCACTGAGCTTTTTTTGGCGAGCAGTTTCTTTTTTAGAAAGTTCAATGAGAGATTCTTTTAACGAATTTTAAAGCAATATTTTATCTGCAGATTCTAAAAATAACCCCAAAAAATTTTGGTCGTACGTAAAATCTAAGAACGCTACAAGTAATTCAATACCTTCTCTTGCTGACAGTACTGGTAATATAACATCTAAACCTAGCTTTCAAAACTCGTTTATGGTAGAGGACTGCAGCACCATTCCCCCTTTCAATTATGGAACAAACGCAAGGATGGCTGACATAGTGTATAGTGTATCTGGGAAGGTAAAACAGTTAAGATCCTTAGACGACAGGAAGGCATTTGGCCCAGACGGTATCCCCGTAAGATTATATGTTGACTATGCTACAAATATTGCACCATTCTTATCCATCATCTATCAGAGATCATCGGAACAGCGGAAAGTTCCACGGGACTGGAAGAAGGCCCAGGTCATAGTAATCTATAAAAAGGGTAGAAAATCGGATGCACATAATTACCTGCCAATTTCACTGACATCGATTTGTTGTAGAATCATGTAACATATTTTGTGTTTAGACATAATGACCTTTCTAGACTCTGAGAAGCTAATCTGCAGAAACCAGCACGGTTTTAGGAAACAGCGGTCATGCAAGACACAGCTCGCCCTCTTTGTGCATGATATACAACAGGCTCTAGATACCGGCTCCCATGTTAATGCCATTATTTCTCGACTTTCGAAAGGCGTTCGACACAGTTCCGCACTGTCGCTTGCTCCAAAAAGTGCGCGCTCACGGTCTTTCCGATGACATATGCGGTTGGATAGAAAGTTTTCTAACAGACAGAAAGCAGTATGTCGTCCTGAACGGGGTGACTTCAACAGAAACAAGCGTAACTTCAGGTGTGCCCCAGGGCAGCGTAATAGGTCCGCTGCTTTTTACGATTTACATAAATGATCTGGTTGATGATATTGACAGCGACATTAGACTGTTTGCTGATGATGCTTTAGCCTACAGGAAAGTAGTATCACACGAAAGTTGTGAACAAATCAGTGAAGATTTGCAGAAAATAAATGCGTGGTGTAATGACTGGCAATTATCTCTCAATATTAGTAAGTGTAACCTACTGCGTATAACAAGGCGGAAATCCCTATTAATGTACGAGTACAAAATAAATGCCCAGTCTTTGGAAGCGGTAACATCCGTCAAGTATCTGGGTGTGACTATTCGAAATGATCTCAAATGGAACGATCAGATTACACAAGTAACGGGCAAAGCGAACTCTAGATTGCGGTTTATTGGTAGAATCCTGAAGCGATGCAGTGCTTCAACAAAGGAAATTGCTTACAATACGTTAGTTCATCCAGTCTTTGAGTATTGCTCGTCTGTATGGGAGCTTTACCAGTTGGGTCTCATTCAAGAGATTGAAAAGGTCCAAAGAAGAGCCGCAAGATTCGTAACTGGTACATTTAGCCATCGCGAGAGTGTTACAAATCTCATAGAAAGATTGATGTGGGATACACTTGCAGATAGACGACGCGCTAAACGGCAGTGGCTGCTCACTAAATTCCAAAATCCGATCTTCGCCGAGGATGTAGATCATATATTATTACCACCAATTTTCAAATCGCGCAATAATCACCATTCAAAGATAAGGGAAATTAGAGCTCGTATTGAGGCGTTCAGACAGTGATTTTTCTCTCGTGCGATCGGCGAGTGGAACGGAGTGGGGGAAATACGACTTTGGTACGAATTTTGCCCTCTGCCACACACCGCTTGGTGGCTAGCGGAGTATTTAAATAGATGTAAATGTAGGGCTAGTTGCCATTCATCATACCAACTGGAAATTTTGTCTAAGTTGTCTTGTGTCTGCCTACAGTCACTGAACTTTTACATGTTACGGTACACCACGGCATCATCACCAAACAACCGCAGATTGCCGCCCACCCTGACAGCCAAATCATATATGTATTCAGAGAACAACAATGGTCCTATCACATTTTCCTGTGGCACTCCTGACGATACAGTTGTCTCTGATGAACATTCGCCGTCGAGGACAACATACTGGGTTCTATTATTTAAGAAGTCTTCGAGCCACTCACATATCTGTGAACTATTAGTTCGTAATGCCTTCCTAGTGATCAAGAATGATTCCCGAAAATGACTATACCCGAACGAAGACTTACAAGAGAACATGAGAGGCAGTTTACGATAGTAATTTCTGAATATTAATAATAACAGTCGTCAACTTTTCAGCACTAATGATAGAAAAATAACGGCTGAAATAAATAAATAATAAATGACATCCACAAAAAGTATTACTAACAGTAAAATACAGTTACTTTGCACTAAGGGAAGTAATTGAAGCTGAAAATTTCTAAAATCTAAAATAATAAACTGCATAAATTAACAATTTTAAGTTGGGAGTGAGGTTCTCTGAAGGTAAGGGAGACTTATAAAATGGTGCCAATAGAGGCAAGCCAAAGCGTTTTGATATTAATTAAAGGAGATGTATGGAACTGGTGTGAGGATCACACGAAACGATTATGTAAATAACGAGGTCAGTAGGCTGACGAAGATGAGGGAGCAAGAGGTGTCGAGAAATATGAATAAATGAAAACAGGGAGAAATGAAGTCAGTAGGCTAATACATGGTAGAATGATGGAAAATTGGTGAGTAATTCCCTCGCATCTCTCCTAAAAAGTGTTGAGAAACGCGTAATCTTGCTTAAGGCAGACGGTCAATTAACAGATCAACACAGACAACAATAGAGGTAAACGAATGTGTTAGGAAATTCAGATTGTAGATAGAGTGTTGGTATAGTATAGCCTTCTGATTACGTTTGTAATAAAGCAAAGAAACTGCTGTCGAGCAAATTACTTCCCTAGTATGCCAATCCATACGATAATTGAGCCATATGGAGACAGAACTTACAAAGGTTACTCGTTTTATTAAGTAAAGCAACACCTAATGTAATGAAATAAATTGCAAACTACCCAGTACGTGACTATTTAAAAATCTACTTTGACTTTCAGTGCAAAATAGCTATTGTTAAAAAAAAGATAATTGCAAAGTTTGTGATTCAAGCTTAATAATTAAGTAAGATGTCACTGTTTTGTGAAGTAATGTTTTGCCAATAATCATTTTCAAAAAATTGATAGTAATTTTCCAACTTACAAATTTAAAAAAAAGGGAAACGAAATTCTTTCTGGTAATTTCTCAATTAATTGTATAAATTATAGAAGGGAAGTAGAATATACACTCCTGGAAATAGAAATAAGAACACCGTGAATTCATTGTCCCAGGAAGGGGAAACTTTATTGACACATTCCTGGGGTCAGATACATCACATGATCACACTGACAGAACCAAAGGCACATAGACACAGGCAACAGAGCATGCACAATGTCGGCACTAGTACAGTGTATATCCACCTTTCGCAGCAATGCAGGCTGCTATTCTCCCATGGAGACGATCGTAGAGATGCTGGATGTAGTCCTGTGGAACGGCTTGCCATGCCATTTCCACCTGGCGCCTCAGTTGGACCAGCGTTCGTGCTGGACGTGCAGACCGCGTGAGACGACGCTTCATCCAGTCCCAAACATGCTCAATGGGGGACAGATCCGGAGATCTTCCTGGCCAGGGTAGTTGACTTACACCTTCTAGAGCACGTTGGGTGGCACGGGATACATGCGGATGTGCATTGTCCTGTTGGAACAGCAAGTTCCCTTGCCGGTCTAGGAATGGTAGAACGATGGGTTCGATGACGGTTTGGATGTACCGTGCACTATTCAGTGTCCCCTCGACGATCACCAGTGGTGTACGGCCAGTGTAGGAGATCGCTCCCCACACCATGATGCCGGGTGTTGGCCCTGTGTGCCTCGGTCGTATGCAGTCCTCATTGTGGCGCTCACCTGCACGGCGCCAAACACGCATACGACCATCATTGGCACCAAGGCAGAAGCGACTCTCATCGCTGAAGACGACACGTCTCCATTCGTCCCTCCATTCACGCCTGTCGCGACACCACTGGAGGCGGGCTGCACGATGTTGGGGCGTGAGCGGAAGACGGCCTAACGGTGTGCGGGACCGTAGCCCAGCTTCATGGAGACTGGTTGCGAATGGTCCTCGCCGATACCCCAGGAGCAACAGTGTCCCTAATTTGCTGGGAAGTGGCGGTGCGGTCCCCTACGGCACTGCGTAGGATCCTACGGTCTTGGCGTGCATCCGTGCGTCGCTGCGGTCCGGTCCCAGGTCGACGGGCACGTGCACCTTCCGCCGACCACTGGCGACAACATCGATGTACTGTGGAGACCTCACGCCCCACGTGTTGAGCAATTCGGCGGTACGTCCACCCGGCCTCCCGCATGCCCACTATACGCCCTCGCTCAAAGTCCGTCAACTGCACATACGGTTCACGTCCACGCTGTCGCGGCATGCTACCAGTGTTAAAGACTGCGATGGAGCTCCGTATGCCACGGCAAACAGGCTGACACTGACGGCGGCGGTGCACAAATGCTGCGCAGCTAGCGCCATTCGACGGCCAACACCGCGGTTCCTGGTGTGTCCGCTGTGCCGTGCGTGTGATCATTGCTTGTACAGCCCGCTCGCAGTGTCCGGAGCAAGTATGGTGGGTCTGACACACCGGTGCCAATGTGTTCTTTTTTCCATTTCCAGGAGTGTAGAACAGGGCCGGCCAAACGCTGCACAGTGTGCAGACGTGCGGAAGTGCTGCACATGGTCGCACGTGTGCGACAGCGAGCGACAGCGACATCTGTTATTAGGCATGTGTCCTAAATGAACGGCGGCGGCTCCTCTTCCTTTTTTGTGTGGTACAACCAAGAGCGCAACATACCCAGTCTCGTTTACCCCTGGTGACCGCAACTTTAACAGAGAAGTACTGAGAAATGGCAGGTACTGTGAAAAAGCAAAGAACGGAAGATCTATGTTCTCAGTCGTTTTGATCAAGCATCAGTGATGGAAATCTCCCGCAACTGCTTGCGTTTGTCAATGAGCCGTGCTTTTGTGCCCGATATTAGCTATATCATTTCTTATGACCAGTGATAAACGTGTTTGGATTTATTCCTTTCATAATTAAAAATTATTGTTTACTAACTGTGCACTATTGCCTCATTCTGCTCCATGTTACATTATTATAAGGAAAATTGGTCATTAAACCGATTGTTGTATACTTACATTTAGGTTCTTTAAAAAAAAAAAGTGTGAAGGGCTACGCTCAGCTGAAGTCGATAAAACATAACATTCATCTAATTGTCGGTTATTGTGCAGATTTCAGACGGAACTGATGAAAGATACAGCAATAATGGTACAGGTCATCATCGAGAGGTCTGCGGTTGTCATTCTGTTGAGGGGTCAGTGAGACAGAAATTATGTGGGTATAACTCAGGGCACCGAGAATTAGTTATAGGAAACCTTGCATTAATTTAATGTTATTTGAAATCATGACTAAGGTTCGTTGGAAGTCGCTAAGTGCTCTCTTTCTTAAATACTAGATCAAAAACACTACGCGTATTTACGTGCCGTCAGTCAAGCTGCCTTAATAAAAACCCAAGGTTGTTAACTGTATTACTTGTCTTACTGGGTTAAACTGTTAACATAAAAGTAGACGTCTCAATGAGTAGACTGTGACAGTATTTTAAATGTTTAATACGCGAAATACCTTCCCATGGTTGGCATGCAAGCTGTGGAAAGAGCACTAGAATGCGCCGGTACAGTATCTCAGCAAGTGGATAAAGCGACATCTGTGCGTAGAAACATGCACTACATGAACGCTGACGGCTGCGGCGTGCACGCTGTGATCCGGAAGTTGCACATGTGCAGGAGCACCGCACGCGTGCAGAATTTCTGGCTGGCCCTGATATAGAATGTGTTTTGTCCTTCCTTAGATGTAAGTTGAGAACAGAAGCTTAGGCTATGTTACCTGCTTCTCAGCGACATGGAGACTTCAGGAAAAGCAGCCTGCAAGCTGTGTTGGAGAAGGAAGCTAGAAGAGCATAATCTACAATTGATCTTCCACTTTCCTTTTTGTAACAAGATATAATGGAGAACGCCATAAAGTGACTTCCACCCTCTACCTTAAATGTTTTAGTGAAAGTGGTTCATACGGACACTCACAGTGGTCCATGCAATTGTAATTAAATGAGTAAGTACTGCAAAGCAAAATGTTTAGCGCGTTCCTCTGTCAGGTGAAAAATGAAAAATCTAAATCACAAAAGTAATTTTGTAATAATCGAAAATTTTGTTTCATGTTTCTATGTTATTTACGTACATGATTTGTAAAAATCGATTATGTCATGGTTTTCTATGTGTACTTACATATGTATACGGTTATTTTTGTAAGTTCAGTATTAAGGAAAATTTTGCTGAAATCAATTTCATTTAAAAGAAGTTAGCTATAGCAACATCACTTGTTTCTAATATTTAATTTTGTTGAAAAATAAGTTTCCACAAAAATAAGTAGGGGGTGATGTGGCGAAACAAGCGCTGTATCATTTGAGAGATACAGAGGCTAACAGGTGTGTCGGGACTTACTCCAGTTCACTGCTACTAGAGCCACCTCATCATAACGCGCCTGCACATAGCATACAAAGTATTGTTCCGTAATCTAAGGATGAAACGAAAAAGTAAAGTAACTCTTCTACATTTGTCAATATATGCTTCAATATATTAATGTTAAAATTGTTAAGTCTGAAAATGATCAGATGAATATGTTTCATTTGATATATTGTATAAAGAAAAAAAGTAAGTGGCGCTAAGTAATACAACTAGAAAGCTATAAATTGTTCAGAATGTGCAAATGTATGTAACAATCAACTGTTACAAGTCTCAACTTGATGGGAGCAATATTTTGGTCAAAATCGGTGCTTTTACGAAAAATTGAAGGCGCCAAATATTCGGCACAGAAATATGAAAATTCGTATGTGGCCTCAGCTTCATATAAAAGTATTAACTGTGTGACTCCATTTAACATTCCGCAGAACTAATATGTACCATGCAGCGGCCAGTACAACTGAGCGTTGTTTCTGAGCAGTCCGAAACCTAGTGAGGATTCACTGCTATACGAAACACACAACATGGGTCGAATGCATCCAGCAGTTGGACGTGATTATAAGTAGTCTTAATATACGACTCCACGGGCTACTCACCGACCGAACTGATGCTGGAGAGGGCTCTAATCTCTCCAGTGATAGCAGGGGCGCTATTAGGCCCTTCCCCTGAAGAACATTTGCAGTCAGTATCGTCAATTGCTTTAAGAAGAATTAGGCGAAAAGACGCTTAAGGAAAGCGTGAGTCAACAGCACCGCCAAGCGCCCTCGCTTAGGAAAGGAGGTCTCGTCCTTGCCAGAAACCGTTAAAGGTCTGGCAATATCGAAAACAAAAAAAAAACAAAAAACAAATTATGCCCTAGCAGGGAATGTTCTGGGCGACCATTCTTATGTTGTTGTCGACCCTGATACTTGTGCAGAGAAAGGAATCCATAAACATCGACAACATTAAGCTCTCCGTCAGCTAAACCCTCCTCCGTTTATTGATTAGTAACCTATCATCTAAATCGTTGTTTACGAGTGTATTTATTATGCTAGCTGCTTCGACTGTTAAATTTTCATTGTGTGATAAATAAAAGAGTGAAACTGTTTTTATTTGTTTTATATATGTGCTCGCCGAGGGTACTGTGTTTCCTTTACCAAGATTTTAGTTGTAATTTGAAACTGTTTGGCTACTAAACGTTCCAGGAGGGGAACGAAAGGGAAGAAATAGTTGCCGCAACTGTCGAGGAAAGACGTAGTTCAGAGACGAGAAGAGGAAATCGGAAGTACTGGACGCGTGTCTCTGCATGAAATTGGCTGGTGACGAAGGTGGCAACAGCATGTGGGCTGTTCCCTTTGAAGCAGAAGGCACCTGGCATATCACTGTCGAGCGTGACGGGCTGGAAGCGGCGCTATACTAAGGCCCCTTTTCACATACGAATACCTGCCGAGGGTAGATCGAGTCTGAGGAACGATCTACTTCGCTGAAGTCCTCCCAACACAGTGTGATAGTGTCATTGGGTAACTCTGCAAATAGACAGTAGAAACACACCGTAGCCGGCCGGAGTGGCCGTGCGGTTCTAGGCGCTACAGTCTGGAACCGAGCGACCGCTACGGTCGCAGGTTCGAATCCTGCCTCGGGCATGGATGTGTGTGATGTCCTTAGGTTAGTTAGGTTTAAGTAGTTCTAAGTTCTAGGCGACTGATGACCTCAGAAGTTAAGTCGCATAGTGCTCAGAGCCATTTGAACCATTTTTGAAACACACCGTCAAACACAAACACTCATTGGGGCCAACCAGTTTGAGTAAAACAAGATTCATGAGGGAATAAGTAAACACATTCGTAAGAAAGGATGGAGGACAAAGTTTGAGTATGTAGAGGTGCCCTAGTAGAAGGAGGAAAGTGTTTAGAACATAGAATAAATTGTAAAAGAGAGCATACTGAAATCGCGTAAGGAATAATGAAAAAAGGGATAACTAAAGAACAACATCGAGTATTGTACAATCTAAATAGTTCGCGAAAGTAGTGAAATTGGGTATCATTACTTGCTAGTTTTAAGAAATAAACACTGGAGCCCACAAAACGATAGTGTAACGCTCAACTTCCAATTCGTCCAGCGACTCTCAGAAATTGAGCAAAGTGGAACAATATTAAAAAGGGAAGAGGCACCCTGTAATCAGAAGGCCTTTGACAGGCAACACTAGTTGAGTGATGATAACCTAAAATAAGAGGAAACCAAACAGACAGAGAGAGATTATGGGGAAGGTTGCGAAGCATTCATTGAAAATAAAAAAGGAAAGAAAAATATATACTAATTACTGATAATTAGTATTAAATTTAAATTAAGAGAGGAATTTTTTTTAGTTGTGTTAATGAAAAGTATCTTGATGTAACTGCACAAGTGCTGTGCACTCGGCAACTAAGATTGCACCACTGGGGAAGAAAGGTGACCACAAGAAAACTAGTAGTAAGGTAAATAAAGTTTTTTGTTTATAAATAGTATATTGCTTGTGTTATTGTTTATAAATGTATATTTCTTGTGTTAGACTATATTATGTGAGAAAATATAAAACATGTAACCTTAGAGTGGTTCCTTCGCAAATAAGTACCATAGTTGTGTGTCGCCTGCAACTCCTTCAGAGAGTGCTAACAAGGAAGTCATCTGCAAGGACTGAGGCAGCTGGCAAGGACCGTATAGTTAAAAATGGACGCTCGTCAAGGCGCAGCCCGGGAGTAAACATGCCACCGAGGTACCAAGGCGTGTGTGACAGGGACCGTCGCCGAGAAACGGTTACAGCCCCTGGCCCACCAGCAGGAACTGGTTACCGACCCATTCGGTCGTCGGCAAGTTTCCTCCCCGCCAGCGCTGAGACGACAGCTGGTCGCCCAACGCAGCCACGGAATGGGGTTACCTGCGCGTGTTTAGTGAGTGCGTGTGTTCCGGTAGATAGATGATTCAGGGGAGGGGACCAAACTGCGAGGTCATCGGTCCGATCGGATTAGGGAAGGATGGGGAAGGAAATCGGTCGTTCCCTTTCAAAGGAACCATCCCGGCATTTGCCTGAAGTGATTTAGGGAAATCACGGAAAACCTAAATTAGGATGGCCGGACGCGGACTTGAACCGTCGTCCTCCCGAATGCGAGTCCACCCCGCCCGGTGTGTTCAGGTAGAGAAGGAGAAAGTGAATCTGAAAACCTTGGACCACGCGAACACGCTCTAGCATGGCATAACGAGGAGTCTGGAGCACAAAAAGTCTCAAATAGCAATCCTTTTTCATTGCCTCGTGACAATACAGTAGTGTCAGCGTAGTTTCATTATTTTTTTTAAGAGTCCGTGATTAAGAGACACTGTCGTTACCACATTATTAACTGAGAGTCAGGGTGAACCTTAGAAACACTTATTCCAACCTAAAGAGAACTCATTTTGGCTGAAAGTGAAACCAGTTACTAGTGGAACTTGGTTGTAACATTGTAATTAGGTAGGAATATACAGAGGTAGTCCTGGAAACATTCATTGTGTTGTTAATTTTTGTGCCTTGTGTATTTAAAATTTTGAGTCTGTTGGGATGTTGCTTGTGTGTGGTCATCAGGGAAGGATTCTGTGCCCAGAGCGGGCAGCTGTTTCCACAAATCGGTATACTGGAGGGGGTAGTAGTAACGCACAAACCTTTTGAGGACATACAACGGCTAGGGCACGACCACAGCGGCTGTACTTGCCAGTTCCAATCACAAAGAAAGAGGGCCAAATAAGATTAGTTTCATAATTCCAACCATAGATTCGAGTTGCCTGCAAATTTTCGAACTCATTAATAATAACCTGAGACCGGACAGATCATTAATTAACAAGTCATAAATCTAAATCGGTCATTTTATGCAGTTAGAATAACTGTCCTCAGCCAACAAGTATCATCAAATGATTGCTTGTATGGAGTACCTTCAAGTGGAGAGGGCAGAGTAATTTTCACATTCTCCATTTGGTTAATGTAGAAAATGAAAATATGACGAATTTCCGTAACAGCTCATGGCCGTTACGTTTGAATGTAAGGTGAAGCTACACGTTGGCGAAGGCATACCAGTTTTCCCTCGTTCGGAGAATTCGCGCCCAAACAAGTGACCCAGCCTGAGAGGCAGAGAGACCGAGCTGCCCTCCGGGGTGACGCTGCACCAACGGTTCTCTCCCTCCCGCTGGTATGTTGGCTGCTGGGACCTACTTGTCAACTGCGGACGCACACTGCGGCCCCCGAGTTTACGAACAGCACCGAGAACCACACTCCACCCCATCCGGTAGCTGGTCTCGCACGCCTTCACTTCGCGGACAGCAGTTATGCGACACGTACCGTTATTTCGTTACTGAAGTGTTGTCTCTTACCACCTTGAGAGTGGCCATCTGTTAGAGCCCTCCACCCGTGTAAATTAGCATGATTCGCGTTCGGAAGCTTGCAGCAGCCACGTTGGTTGCTACCAGGCAATTACATTACCTGCACAGCGAGCACCCGGTATCGCGGCCTCACAAATCGTAATGAGGTGAGTTTCGTCGTTCGGCCCCAGCCCCTGCTCTCGTTATACGGAGCTCATGGCTAGCATTTTATTATTCTCTCGTTCAACCATTCCTCGCTCTCTAGGCACCGGACGTAATCTCATTTCACTTCAATGTGTTTTGATGAATTTTCTTGTTTTGATTCCCAGTCTTACAGGAAGATGGCTTCGTACCAAGTTACTCAGATTTGTGAGTGCATGTTATAAAACTTGTGACAGGTTTACCTCACATTCGTGTCTTTTACTGCAATATATAAGAGTTTTTTAATCACATTTACTGCGTATCATGTTCTGTAACTTTCCCACTGTTTCTTTGTCTTTAAAGAAGCTACGAACAAGGCGACGAAACACATGCAGAGAGAAGAAGTCTGACGCATTTACGATCCGGAGACCGCAGATCATTAGGTGAGTGTAACTTCCTCTCTTAGAGGGAAAGGCGATAGGCAGAAAAATACTATACCGCATCAGTCACCCAGTTACTTCAACAGACCAGCATTAATAGCCTGATATTATTATCTGAGCAATATCTGGCATCTGAGATAATGTCCCATTTCTAGAATATGGACCCGGTATACGTAGTAACATAGGTGCAATTTTTCTAACAATGTCCCGAGTTCTTCCACCAAAGTAGCGCTGCGCATGGTACTTATCTGGCCGATTTTAATCATTTGTCTATGTTCCCTTGCCGTAAGGTTGCGTGTCGATTGAATGTGAATACTACGGGAACACGGTGAACGCATATCTATATAGGCTATTGGAATATGTGATCATGTACAATTCGGCCGTGTCATCACTAACTGCTTGTACAGATGGTCGATATCGAGATGTGTCTTCTGCCCCGTCTTACAAAGACGTTACGTAGGGTCTGTAGTTCCTCTCCGTTTACAGGAAAGTTTGACCAGACTATTTTGGCTTTTTCAGCATCCTGCTTTCTTTTCGACGGAGGTTTTTGTTTCTTACAAAGATAACTGGTAATTTTATAATCCGTTTGATCGAAGGGCTCGGGTTTAAAAGTTTTCCTCCTGGACAGCGTTTCATGTGTTTCGACTGTTGACCTGACATTTGTTTCGTTTGTAGTTAGTCTACGATTTTTTTGTGACGCTCACTGGCAGATTACTCTGTGCTTCAGAATTCATGTTCCATTCCTTAAATTTATCGCCCCGAGAACATTCGGTATGTCGCACAATCTTTATTTCATTCGCTGTATGATTCCTTTCTTTTCTTCACTGCATTGTGTCGTTTGTCATTTTTACGGTATTTTTTCAGATGGTCAGATTCTCCACAGTGGGGGCATATCAGTTTGTTTTCCATACAGTACTTGTAATATGGCCGTAGTCATGGACGTTGCAGCATTTGGTGACAGCAAGTTAGTTCTTCAGAAGGACTGATCAAAATACATTGTATATTTTTTCTGTTTAACTAACTGTGCTCTGACTGTTGGATTTATTTTCAGGACTAAATGTACAATCAGCTTCCGTCGCGGGCCCGTTTTAAATATGGCTTTTGTTTCTTCTAAGAATTTTTTCCTGTCTGTAGGAGAATCTGCTAAGACGACAGACTGTACAGCTTCGAGTCTCGTCCTTTTTTTTTTTTTAATTCCCACCAAACAAGCGTCACAACAACGAATCATATTTCTTCAGAAAGATGTAATGATAATGGTAACGATAGTGGTACATTCGTGGCGAAGTGTAATAAAAAACAGTGATCAAATGAGCACTCATATATAGATACATTCATGCGTGTATTGCAAATATAGGGTGCCTTTTTCAAAGCAGGTATTGCCCGATATGACTTCACTGCAGTGTGCGCTTCAATTTATTGATAAAATTGTTCGTTTCACAACTATTCCTTACTATATCCCGATTGTGCCATGCCAAGACCGTACAACGACGATTGTAACCATTATTATTGTCGCATTCTTTGTAGCGACGCAACTGTCTGGTGGAAGATTAGGAAAAAAATGTGCCTTCAACACAGTACTGGCAGACATCTAGTTTCAACAGTCTCGTATAAGTTAGAACCCATATTTCTCAAAAAACATCTGAGAAGCACACCATACTACGTATATCAGCATTTGTTACATGTAAGTGTGTACTACATTCGTGCGAAAGATGGACAAAATCGCTGACCCGTTGGGTGTACGCTTCCCTAGTTGCTGCGATTGTGAGTTCGTAACATGAAAGGAAATGCTACGGTGCACTTATTTCCTGATGTGATGCGGAACTGTCCGGCTGAATTCATTTCATACTCTCTTGTCACCTCATTCCAATAGTCTGAAAATTTGAACGTAAGTACTGACACTGAGTTTGTAAATTTAATTTTTCTATTCCAGGCGGGTCGTCCTGTATGTAAGTTACAACTGCTTGTACAGGGTGGTTGTAATTAAAGTGCAGCTACTCACAGAGTTCCAGTGCGGGCTGTAATTACCGTAGGGCAGCGAAACTCGGTAGATATGCAAATGCGTTATTGTGGGATCGATTTACATTGGAAATTAGTTCCATTTTTTGCCACCACATGCAAACTGGGGCTGTGAATGCAAGAAATACACATAGAAATTTTTCCATGTGTAATGGGATAGGAATGGGACATGGGCAGAAAAGGTCAAACAAATGACAAAGACATAATTCCGATTTATTATTAACCGCCGCTTACCACGTTTGTTCAATATGAGCAATGGAAACATCGGTGGTAGATAGAAAACATCTTTCGAAATTGTATTAAATGCTTTCTATGAGAATTACTTCGAACAGTTAGTTCATGAGCCCACACGAATTGTAAATGGTTGCGAAAACACACTTGACCTCTTAGCTACAAATAATCCTAATCGAATAGAGAGCGTCATGACGGATACAGGGATTAGTGAACACAAGGTCATTGTAGCGAGGCTCAAAACCATATCAACCAAAACCACTAAAAATAACTCAAAATATATCTATTTAAAACAGCAGATACAAATTCGCTTGATATCTTCCTAAGAGAGAGTCTCCATGCCTTCCAAGCTAATTATGTAAGTGTAGACCAGATACGGCTCAAATTCAAAGATACAGTATCGACAGCGATAGATAGAGTCATACCGCGTAAATTAATAGGAGACGGGACTGATCCACCATGGTACACAAAACACGTCAGAACACTTGGCAGAAGCAACGAAAAAAGCATGCCAAATTCAGAAGAACGCAAAATCACCAAGACAGGCTAAGTTTCACGGAAGCTCGAAATTTAGTGCGGACGTCAATGCGAGATGTTTTTAATAGTTTCCACAAGGAAACATTGTCTCAAAATTAGGTAGAAAACCCAGAGAGATTCTGGTCGTATGTAAAGTACACTAGTGGCAAAAAACAGTCAATACCGTCACTGCGCGATAGCGATGGAAATGTTACCGACGATGGTGCCACTAAAGCGGAGTTACTAAATACAGTTTTCCGTAATTCCTTCACGAAATAAGACGAAGTAAATATTCCAGAATTCGAAACAAGAACAGCTGTTAGCATGAGTGACATAAAATAGATGTCTTAGGTATTGCGAAACAACTCAAATCACTTAAGAAAGGTAAGTCTTCCGGTCCAGATGGTACACCAATCAGGTTCCTTTCAGAGTATGCAGACACAATAGCGCCTTTCTTAGCAATCATATACAACCGCTCACTTGACGAAAGGTCTGTTCCTAAAGGGTGGCAAGTAGCACAGGTCACACCAACATTCAAGAAAGGAAATAGGAGTAAGCCATTGAATAACAGACCCACATCACTGACCTGAATTTGCAGTAGGATTTTGGAGCATATACTGTACTCGAACATTAAGAATCACCTTGAAGAAAATGACTTACTGATACATAACCAACACGGATTCAGAAAATATCATTCTTGTGCAACACAGCTAGCTCTTTATTCCCACGAAGTAATGAGTGCTGTCGACAAGGGATCTGAGATCGATTCCATATTCCTAGAATTCCGGAAGGATTTTGATACCTTTCCTCACAAGCGACTATTAATCAAATTGCGTGCATATGGAGTATCGTCTCAGTTGTGTGACTGGATTCGTGATTTCCTCTCAGAGAGGTCACTGATCGTAGTGGTAGACGGTAAATCATCGAGCAGAACAGAAGTGATATCTGGCGTTCCACAAGATAGTACATAGGCCTTCTGCTGTTCCTGATTTACATAAATGATCTAGGTGATAATCTGAGCAGCCCCCTTAGATTGTTTGCAGATGACGCTGTAATTTACCGTCTAGTAAAATCATCAGACGATCAATTCCAATTACAAAATGATCTAGAGAGAATTTCTGTATGGTGCGAAAAGTGGCAATTGGCACTAAACAAAGAAAAGTGCGAAGTCATCCACATGGGTACGAAAAGAAATCCGATAAATTTTGGGTATACGATAAATCGCACAAATCTAAGGGCTGTCAATTCGACTAAATACCTACGAATTACAATTACGAGCAACTTAAATTGGAAAGACCACGTAGATAATATTGTGGGGAAGGGGAAACAAAGACTGCGCTTTGTTGGCATAACACTTAGAAGATGCGACAAACCCACTAAAGAGACAGCCTACATTACACTTGTCCGTACTCTGCTGGAATATTGCTGCGCGGTGTAATATCCTTACCAGGTGGGATTGACGGACGACATCGAAAAGTAAAGGAGGGTAGCTCGTTTCGTGTTATCGCGCAATGGGGGTGAGTGTGTCACTGACGTGATATGCGAGTTGGGGTGGCAGTCACTGAAACAAAGGCGGTTTTCCTTACGGCAAGATCTATTTACGAAATTTCAGTCACCAACTTTCTCTTCCGAATGCGAAAATAGCTTGTTGACACCCACCTACGTAGGGAGAAATGATCAGCATAATAAAATAAGAGAAATCAGAGCTCGAATGAAAAGATTTAAGTGTTCCTGTTTCCCAGGCGCCATTCGAAAGTGGTATGGTAGAGAAGCAGTATGAAAATCGTTCATTGAACCCTCTGCCAGGCACTTAAGTGTGAATTGCAAAGTAACCATGTAGATGTAGTTGTAGACGAGATGCTATACAGCGCTAGATTTGCACCTGGGATCAAAACTGGAACTAATTATTTCTGGTACCGCATTAGCATATCTACCAAGTTTCGATGCCGTACGGTAATTTGGTGTCTGTCACGTTATGAGCTGTCTGCCTTAGCAGTGAGAGAGTCTCCACAAAAACAAGGAGCCGTTAGTCCAGTTCCGCTTGCGACAGCACTCGCCTGGCCTCGCCAGCTGCAGACAACGCTCGCCACCTCACGGAGTTTGAGCAGCGATGTGAGTACAGTTTTTGATTTATCAGGCGATTACTGATATGTAAATCTTCGACCATAGATGCTCATAGGTCGGGCAGGACGTTACGTTTTTGAGCGTTAACATCTCTCTAGCTATTACCACGCGACTACTGGGAAAACAGTAGTGGTGTAGTGTTGTGCTTATGAATGTCAGCGTGTTTTGCCGAGAGAAGTAATCCTAAATTTGTAAATATTCATACTTTAACGCATCACGTTTCTTGAAAATTGCTAAACTGTTGTTTATATCATTTTTATAAGCAGAAAATCGCTGTCATGTAGATCATTGGTTAAAAGTGAAGTGTTTGATGCACATTCCAATCTGGCGTATTTGTTGGCAAATTAGACAACGTAGGTTTTTTTATTTGTGTATGGTCCTTAAAGATGAAGGGCAGCTATGGATACAGGCACTGAAAAGAAAACTGTGCATATCTGAACCTGTCCCAAATATTTCGAGAAAAGCTGTCTTGACAAAGCCAGTAATGGAGCGACGCTGTGCCAACCAAATCAACAAAGACGCGTAAGCTCTGTAAAACTCTGAGTAACAAAATTCACTAGATGAATCGTTGTGAGCAGAAACTTCTTGTAATTCTGGGAAGCCTGGACATGTACAGTGTGTATGTGTGAGGACGGTGGTGGTGGTAAGGGTGGGGGTGGGAGAAGAGAGTTTAGCAATTGGTAGGGTTCCTGCACTTTACTTTGGATCCACTTAGCAACTAATAAATACACGATACCTTCCGTTGCCAAATTTACCTTTATTGTAATTTTAATTAACGTGGAAGCCATAAAAACACCAAACATGGAGGCAAAATGTACGCATCTAAAAGTTACTTAAAAAATGAATAAAATCACTTAAATATGTTTCAACAAGAGGAGAATAACTTAACTTCAACACGTAAGGTGATTACAGTAAGCCCTAATTCCACTCTACAAACGTAGTAACGATATAAGCGAGACAAATGTACTGAAGGAGGATAGCCGGATGTGCCGTAGTAAAAAGGGCGACTGTCAATCCCGTCAGGACGCGACCCCCGTGAACACGTCAGTTTCAGCTACGTGCAACATTCACAAAGTCATTTTTAGCTTCTTGAACACAGTTAACATGAAAAGGCACAACGCGTAACATACTAATAAAATATAAACGACTACTTCACAGAACTAGCTCCTCTTTAGACAAAGCAAACAGCAGAATATTAATAACACGTAAAATACTTCTAACCTATAACAAACTGAGGTACCACGTTATAGAATATCGTCTTGAGCTCATCGAATACTCAGTTTGACTCGCCTGTTTATAGGTCTTTACAACTCAACAGTGTCAGCTTAAGCAAACACGCGAATACAGAACTCGAAATACGAAAGGAATAATGATTGAAGCCACTGACAATGCTAGGCTGCCACACAGAGGAGACAATAGTAATTTACAGCGGCATACAACCGACCTTATATCTCCAACTTAGTAGAATCAGAATAAACAGTTTTGTGGTTCAAATGGCTCTGAGCACTATGGGACTTAACATCTGAGGTCATCAGTCCCCTAGAACTTAGAACTATTTAAATCTAACTAATCTAAAGACATCACACACATCCATGCCCGAGGCAAACAGTTTTGTGTATAATAATTACTTACAGTACCATGACAACCTCCGAATAATATTTATTACCCAAGGTAGGTGCTGGTATGGAAAGGCACCTTTAGTAATACAGAGTTCGAGTGTATTCACTTATTGGAAGGGTTTCAACTTTACATCTCTTTCCACATAGCTCTCTGTTTACACACTTCTATAACTTCTGCAACTAAATAAGGGCATATAAATGTACACATAACTGACACAGACCTAAGCAGAATAAAACAGTACCTTAGTATGGGGCAAATGGCTTCATTTGCTTTACAGGTGGGATATCTTCACCATTCAGTAATTCCGAAATGTATTCAACAACGCGTGAGAGCAAGACGTCGCCATGGTACCAGCTATTTACTTCACATAATTTCCTGCACAGACGCAAGGCAAACGAAGCGTTTTCACATGCAACAGCGGCGAGCATCACACATTTCCTCCGTCACGCCATAGACACATCTCAATTTCAATGGCCACTAACAAGAACCTATACATGCCCTCGCAGCAGAAAAGCCCCAAAACACAACAGTGCACCACCGCGATACCCAGGTTCGTCGTTGAGTACACCAGCGCAGGCGCTCCTCTCTGTGATGCAGTGTCAAGGGTAACCGCAACCATGGTCTCCGAGCTGATAGTCCATGCTGCTGCAAACGTCGTCGAACTGTTCGTGCACACGGTTATTGTCTTGCAAACGTCCCGATCTGTTATGGCTATGAAGTCTTTCGCGACGTATTTCTTGAATAAAAACATCTCGGTGTACATGCCGCGTCAATTCAGGATAAAACTCCAAGCTTTCGACCCCATCTGCTGACTCAGGGATCGAGACGTGGCTGCACGATCCGTTACAGCCATGCGGATAAGATGCCCGTCATCTCGACTGCTAGTGATACGAGGCCGTTGGGATCCAGCACGGCGTTCCGTATTACCTTCCTGAACCCACCGATTCCATATTCTGCTAACAGTCATTGGATCTCGACCAACGCGAGCAGCAATCTCGCGATACGATAAACCGCAATCACGACAGGCTTCAATCCGACCTTTACAAAAGTCGGAAACGTGATGGTACACATTTCTCCTCCTTACACGAGGCATCACAACGTTTCACCAGGCAACGCCGGTCAACTACTGTTTGTGTATGAGAAATCGGTCGGAAACTTTCCTCATGTCAGCGCGTTGTAGGTGTCGCCACCGGCGTCAACCTTGTGTGAATGCTCTGAAAAGCTAATCATTTGCATATCACACACCTTCTTCCTGTCGGTTAAATTTCATGACATTTAACCCAAGACATCGGATTGTTGCAGATGTCCCAGCGCTCGTGTGTGGTCTGGTGTTGTCATATTGAAGGAGCCGGCAGCTCCATGCGTGGACGGACTCTTCGAATTAAAAATTCGATTACAGCACGCTCGTTCTCTCTCACTTAAGTAGTTACGTTGCACACCGCCATGTTAGCCGCTACAACTCGGAGACCTCTAGCGACAGTGGTGCAAATATCTAAACATGAAGAATAAAGATGTATAATGTTAATAACGTTTGTTTTATTTACAAGGCTTTAAAAGTTTTCATATAAAAATTCGGAGTCATTATTTTTTAGCACCCCCTCGTAGAAAGGAAAGTCAAAGTAAATGAAAATGGAACATTATACTGAGAGAAGAATTCGAAAGGTCACTGAAAGATTTAGTCAAAATAAGGCCCCTGGAGTAGACGGCATTTCCTCAGTACTGTTGAGATCCTTCAGAGAGCCAGCCAAGGCAAAATTATTCCCCGTGGTGTGCAGGGAGTATGGGACAGGCGAGTTTCAGTTCCAAAGAAAGCATGTGCTTACAGGTGTGAGTACTACCGAACCATCAGGTTAATAATTCATTGTTGCAAAATACTAACACGAATTATTCGCAGTTGAATAAAAAAAGAAGAGGCTGACCTTGGGGAAAATCGGTTTGTGTTGTGGAGAAATTTAGGAACACGCGAGGAAATGCTGATCCTGAAGCTTAGCCTAGAAGATAGGTTGAAGAAATATAAAACCTAACTTTACAGCTTTTGTAGAATTAGAGGAAGCTTTTGACACTATCGAATGAACTATACTCCTTTAAATTATGAAGGTGATAAAATACAGGGGGCAAAAATTAATTCATAACTTTTACAGAAACTACACCGCAGCTGGAATAGTCGAAGGACATGAAAGGGACGTAGTTTGGTGTGGAATGAGACCTGTTACCATCCTTACTCATTGTATACATTGAGGAAGCAGTAGAGGAAATCAATGACATTTTTGGAAAAGGAATATACACTCCTGGAAATGGAAAAAAGAACACATTGACACCGGTGTGTCAGACCCATCATACTTGCTCCGGACACTGCGAGAGGGCTGTACAAGCAATGATCACACGCACGGCACAGCGGACACACCAGGAACCGCGGTGTTGGCCGTCGAATGGCGCTAGCTGCGCAGCATTTGTGCACCGCCGCCGTCAGTGTCAGCCAGTTTGCCGTGGCATACGGAGCTCCATCGCAGTCTTTAACACTGGTAGCATGCCGCGACAGCGTGGACGTGAACCGTATGTGCAGTTGACGGACTTTGAGCGAGGGCGTATAATGGGCATGCGGGAGGCCGGGTGGACGTACCGCCGAATTGCTCAACACTTGGGGCGTGAGGTCTCCACAGTACATCGATGTTGTCGCCAGTGGTCGGCGGAAGGTGCACTTGCCCGTCGACCTGGGACCGGACCGCAGCGACGCACGGATGCACGCCAAGACCGTAGGATCCTACGCAGTGCCGTAGGGGACCGCACCGCCACTTCCCTGCAAATTAGGGACACTGTTGCTCCTGGGGTATCGGCGTGGACCATTCGCAACCGTCTCCATGAAGCTGGGCTACGGTCCCGCACACCGTTAGGCCGTCTTCCGCTCACGCCCCAACATCGTGCAGCCCGCCTCCAGTGGTGTCGCGACAGGCGTGAATGGAGGGACGAATGGAGACGTGTCGTCTTCAGCGATGAGAGTCGCTTCTGCCTTGGTGCCAATGATGGTCGTATGCGTGTTTGGCGCCGTGCAGGTGAGCGCCACAATCAGGACTGCATACGACCGAGGCACACAGGGCCAGCACCCGGCATCATGGTGTGGGGAGCGATCTCCTACACTGGCCGTACACCACTGGTGATCGTCGAGGGGACACTGAATAGTGCACGGTACATCCAAACCGTCATCGAACCCATCGTTCTACCATTCCTAGACCGGCAAGGGAACTTGCTGTTCCAACAGGACAATGCACGTCCGCATGTATCTCGTGCCACCCAACGTGCTCTAGAAGGTGTAAGTCAACTACCCTGGCCAGCAAGATCTCCGGATCTGTCCCCCATTGTGCATGTTTGGGACTGGATGAAGCGTCGTCTCACGCGGTCTGCACGTCCAGCACCAACGCTGGTCCAACTGAGGCGCCAGGTGGAAATGGCATGGCAAGCCGTTCCACAGGACTACATCCAGCATCTCTACGATCATCTTCATGGGAGAATAGCAGCCTGCATTGCTGCGAAAGGTGGATATACACTGTACTAGTGCCGACATTGTGCATGCTCTGTTGCCTGTGTCTATGTGCCTGTGGTTCTGTCAGTGTGATCATGTGATGTATCTGACCCCAGGAATGTGTCAATAAAGTTTCCCCTTCCTGGGACAATGAATTCACGGTGTTCTTATTTCAATTTCCAGGAGTGTAGTTCAAGGAGAAGGAATAAAAACTTTGAGGTGTGTCGGCAACTTTGTAATACTATTAGAGACGGCAAAGGACTTAAAAGAGCAGTTGAATGGAATAGATAGTGCCTCGAAAAGAATAAAACAAGGTTAATGGAATGTAGTCGAATTAACTCAGGTGAAGCCGAGGGACTTAGGTTTGGAAATGAAATGACATTTGAAATACATTTGAACTAACTAGGACAGTTTACCATAGTGAAGCCACTGGCAGCTCGTAACAGTACATTCGGCATTATCTCGCATGTCGTGTACTTTCTCACGTGTGTGTTTTCATTATTAATTATGATTCGCTCTATGTACCTAAAATCTTGTCAAATAGCGTAAAAGACGGAGAAATGTGGTCGGTTGGCTACTCAGATAATTGCGTGATTCAGATTTCGGTTAAGCTCCTACCACAGTTGCAGAAGTATCTGGCAAATGAACATATCCCTCTTCCACGAGCGCGAATAGCGCCGCTGCAATAATATATTCAGTACACTATAATAATACATAAAATTACATCGATGCCTCAATAACAGCGAAACAAAAGTAACGATATCGACAGTATTGCGAGCTACTGGAAGTATGTTGTGTATATTTAAGTTTTTCTTCAACGGAAGTAGCTTATATGGAATACAAGATAAAATATAGAAGTTATGCAGTGTTTTCATACACCTAATTGAGTATAAAATCAACATACAGGGCAGTAAAGGAAAATTATTCCAAAGACACGCAGTGATATAGGACTTAATGTAAATTCATGCTACGCACACTTGGCTGTAGAACAAGGGTATTATTTTCGAAGTGAAAAGCCATATTTATTTAAACAGGTTTTTTTCTGACATATTTTCAAAGAATGTTTTCCCTGAACTCAGGATCTTTGTTAGGCGATAGTAGCGCCAGCTTTTTAGACTGTCCAGTCACATTAATGTAACCACTGCCTATATTCGACGTCAACGTGCAATAATCGCTCGCCAGGTGGCAACACCAGCAGTGGAGGATATATAAAGTGTGTCAGTGGAGGGAGGCGCGAAAAAAAAAACGGTAGAGTCGTTGTCGTAAAGAGGAAATGGAGAGATTCGTCTGAACATGAATACAAAAATTCATAGATATAAAACATTTACACTTAAATACTACTATTTATCAAGTGACTTTAATGTGTAGTGTATACAAAGTGCATGTATTGGGACGAGGGCACTTCTGACGCATTTTGTTAGTGCAGGTTGCCTACACCACGGGCAGGTATACACTCACAGGCAAACCTGTTAACTGCTTTTCCATGTCAGCCCATTGTTCTACTAAGTGCTTTTCCATTTTTTTGCACTTAACCTATTGTTCCCCCATCCCCTTGCCCCAACCCCCTCCCCCTTCGCTGCTACAGGTACACTTTCAGGTCTGAGTTAACCTATTATTCTATTAAGGGCTTTTCCATATCACCACCATTTCCTTTTGATTGACAGGCACTCTTATCTATTTGATTGACTACTTAATTAAACTGATTAATTTATTAACCTCTGTGGTGGGAAAGTGCCACGCCCCCATGGTGGGAAGTTCCAATTCCATCAGGACAATGCAATCTCTACTAACCTAAGAAAATGGGGTGAAAATGCACCTCCACTACCCTAAGTCATCCGACTGCCACCTCTTTCTAGGAATTGGCAGGGAAAAGACTCAGTTGGTAGATCATTTGGAGGGTATTCGATTGCTCTGTATGGAATATTGTTTAAACAATATAGACAATGTATGGAATATATGGAAAGGGTATATTGTTTATTTATAAAAAAATCAGTTTGTGGGGGTTGGATTTCTCTTGCTCATCATTCTCTGCTGTTTGGAAACATCTAGTTCATGCAAGAAGCAATTACATGGGGCAAACATGTTGCATAACCTAATATTCGGCACTGTACTCTGGGTGTCTTAAGCTGATGTTTGATCCTTTGTCGGCACTTAAACTATTGTTCTGTTAAGTGGTTTTCCATGTCACCCCCACGCCCTTAAACTATTGTACTGCGTTTCACATAAAAATTATTCAAATTAACTTAGTGTTCTGCACTTAACCTGCTGTTCTCCTCCATGTCACCCTCTCACACACAGCCTCTCCTTAACTGTTGTACCACTAATACCACATTGATATAAAAAATTATGCAAATTAATTAAATCGATATTCTTTGGTGCATTTAACCATCGCGAGAGCGTTACAAATCTCACTGAAAGTTTGAAGTGGGACACACTTGCAGATAGATGACGCGCTAAACCGAAGGGGCTGCTCACTAAATTCCAACTCCTATCATCGCTGAGGATGTAGAGCATATAATGTTACCACCAACTTTCATGCCGTGCAGTGACCAAGAACGGAAATTAGAGCTTGTACTGCGATGTTCATACAGTCGTTTTTCCCTCGTGCGAACCGCGAGTGGAACAGAAGGATGGAAATACAACTTTGGTGCAAATAGTGCCCCCCACCACACACCACTTGGTGGCTAGCAGAGTACTGTTTGTACACTGTAGCATGTCCAGTTGAACACTTACATTGCTATATTGTGCAGCTGTTTACGAAATCAATCTATCACCACTAACGTTCGGATATACTTCTCAGTGCGTTGAAATCACAATTCACAATGTCCAATCTATCCTTCCAATACGACTAGACATACGCAATCTTTTCTTTGTTTTTGTTTTTTACGTGAGTAGTAGTTTGAGTACTGCCGACAGACGTATCTCGGAACAAAAGCCACGGTACCTTCACGTTCAAGCAGCAGCATTATATTTCCGACCATCAATTATATGTGTATAAAAAAAATTATGATACGTCCACACTTGCAGCAGCCGGGTGTCGTTTTTGCACAGAAAAAAAGCCTCCCGCCATTACGTTTTTGTCAATGAATAAAGGATGTAATTACAATTTAAAAAAGCCCACCCTGGAGTATTTTCGGTTTATCGATTTCACCACTTCCACGAAACCCAGCCAAGTGGAGGTTTGTGTCAGTGCATTCCATGCATAGCTTCCACCACACACACAATTTCCCCACTGACTAAGAAATCATCGTGAGTGCGAAATTTACTAGAGTACGTTCATTCGGAGTTAATTTCACGGGCGGAGCAGGTGTGTGGAGAAACCGCAAAACTGTTTTAGTCTAAGCGTATTTTTAAGTTCATGGTGCTAAGCGCCGTACCTGTTTAACATTTTGGAGTAGGAGTAGGATTAGCGCGTGTGACGTATAGGGGTTCGCCCCTCAAATTTCTCCCTCATATCACAAAATTGTCGTCTGATGTAGTACAAACTGAAAAAATAAATTCCTTTTAAAGCACTGTTTCGTATATAATTTATATTCAAAACCTTACACCTGTGCCACAGATCAAATCCTACATGGAGAATACTTTACACAAGTTTAAGGGAAGAAATGCTTCCGATAATTATTACAGTATTTAAAGAACATCAAAATATGAACAGGCTGAAGTGAACAAACAGTACATGAGACTATGTTAATCAACTCAACTGTAAAAAGCTAAGGAGCATATTATTAGCAAAATGAGAAATATGCAAAAGTGAAATGCCATAATGAGCATTTCTCAATTGGGAGTAAACCAAACCAATCAGAATAGCTGAAAGAGAGCACAATAACATGTGCCATAAACGAATAAGAGCTAAGCAACTAAGCAAAAAAGAGAATAGGCAAAAATGAGATGCCAACAAAATGAGAGCTGGCCGAACTCCGTCGGCACTTACATACTGTTGCGCTCGTGGCGGCACCTCGCGGCCCGTACGCAACACGAGCGCCTGCGATTGCAATGCACTCTTAGCGCTCGCGGCGGCGTCTAGCGGCCCGTACGTAAGTTGTGCGATTGCTGTCGCAAGTTCTATGATGTTACACGCGGGACGGATATGTTGTTTCAACTGGCAAAATAGTTTTTATTACGAAAAACAAAAGAGCCTGTTAGAGCGTCATACAAAAATTTTGTTTATTACACGTGCTTGGAATGGTGATACAGCCCTGTTTAGATCGTATAACGTGTGTGTGGGAGCTCAATTAAAAAAAATAGAAGGAATATCATTTTATATAGAAACCTCCTACAGGCCTGAATGCAAAGACTGCTTTATTACAAGCGTGCAATAGACTCTTTCAACACACTAGATGTATCTAACTGAATAATCACCATGATTCCATCGTAATTCAATTATTCAACTTCAAGTGTGTCCTAGATGTCTTTGAATAAGATATGCCATAGTTCTGAGGAGCGGTAGTGAGTGTAGTGTGCAAAGTATGGTCATGCTTTAGTTGTCGCTATTAAAGGGGGTTGTGACTGCAATACTCCACTTGTTGAAGAACAGAGCTGTAGCCTCACATTATAAGAAGTATTCCATAGCTCTTACTTCCTTAATATGTTACGGCGATTAACCTTGAGACTACGGATTCAGGGGAAAATAGAATATTACTACTTACAGCGTGTTTGAGCTGGTGAAATCATGAAATGCATTTAATGTGCTCTTGGATATTTATACGAAAACTGATAAAGAGTCGTCGCCACGTTAACGCTTTTGATTATTACATGTTCCCTACACAACTTGTACCATTATTACGTGATATATATATATTACTTACCACCTGACGTATATCAAAGTATGAGCCACGCTTTAAGCACTATGACTCGAATGCGTGATGCCACAATGATGGGCCACCATTCAGCGACCCTTGTATAGCTTTAGTTTAAGCTTTACAGCAACGTCATTCTCTGTTTTAATTTTTTTCATAAAACGAGGGAGGCGTGACTATGAAGCAGAATGTGGATGGGGGAATAGCAGATATTAAGTATTATTTAGCTGACGTAAAATACTTAAAGAACTGGACATTTTCTTTGTTTCTAATTCATTCAAACAAAGGCAGATATTAACAGCAGTGAAATTAGCAAATGTACAGTCATAACCTTACAAAAATCATGTCTTTGAAATCGATGCACTATACTTTCACGCTAACAGCAATTCTAAAACAATTGTTAGCGTCTGACACCAGCAGACAAATACGTAGCTGTAGCTATAGGAAAAATTCCACAACCAGCTGGACGCAGAAAGTGGTCGCAGACCGGCACCGACATGTCCACATGGTCAGACAGGCATAGACCTGTCCAGCGCGCTCAGAAAAGCTTTCACCTACTGGTGGGGTAGAATGCTGCGTTCCTATTGGCTCCCTGAGGGAGGTGGTGGGTTGATGGGGCAGAGGGTACATAAAGACCATTCTGTCCACAGCTGTCCTCATTCTTTCGTCAACCACCGTAGTGTGAAGTCGATCGGCTTGTTCCTGCTCCTGTGCGTCAGTTTGCTCCTTTCTTGTGTACGTGTTACCAGTTTAGGTACAAAAATAAAACATTCAGCAGCGGTGTCAAGCACCGTCGATAGTGCCAGTGACAGCAAACGGCAGAGACCTTTAGAGCATGATGAGGAATTACCTGGTGAGTATAGATTCAAATCGGTGACTCTAACTTTCCTCTCCCACTAAGAAGTTCATAGTATTGAATACATTTCTTCTTCTTATTGTTTCAGCGCATATCTACCAATATCAAAGCGCGGGTGATACGAACCCTGTCGTCTAATAGCAGACACAGTGGCACCAGCTGCTCCATCAGCAGCAGCAGCGGCAGCATTGTAAGTACATATACCATCTTTACACTACTGGTGTGACCAGCGAATCCGTAGATGATTTCCAGAGAGATCAAAATCAATAACGATAGCTTTTTTCCCCCACTAAGAATTTTGTATTGAATACATTTATTGTTTCAGCATATATCCAGCGGGTAACTGATGCAGCTGAGAGTCAACAGCAGCAGCAAAGGCTGCGACAAAAGACGCCTTCCACTTCTGTTGATTCTTGTGTCTCCCACTTCCCTGTGCTCCACAGGCTCGGTGGTGGTGAGAGGGCACTGTGGCCAGGCCTCGGGTTTCGACCCCTGCCCATTTTGCCCACTGAGCCCCCACTGGTCCACTAAACCTGAAAAAAATACACCGGTTCTAAAAAAAAAAAAAAAAAAAAAAAAAAAAAGAAGTGGTAACGAAATAAAAAAGTCGGATAGAGCGTCTGCCATTCAAGCAGGAGATCCCGGGTTCGAGTCCCGGTCGGGGCACACATTTCAACTGTCCCCGTTGATATTTACCAACGCCTGTAAGCAGCTAATGGTCTGGATAATGTTGAGTGGAAAGCGAGCCAAAGACTGCAATTTATGGATAGAACACTTAGAAAATGCAGCTGGTCTACTAAAGAGACCGTATACACTACCCATGTCGTCCTCCTTGGAGTATTGCTGCGCAATTTGTGGATCCGCACCAGATAGGACTGACGGAGGACATTGAAACAGTTCAAAGAAGGGCAGCTCTTTTTGAAGTTTCGCTAAATAGGGGGGAGAATGCCGGAGATATGATACGCGAAATGGGAAGGCAGTCATTAAAATAAAGGCGTTTTCGTTGCGACGAGACCTTTTCATGAAATTTCAGTCGGCTTTCTCCTCCGAATGTGAAAATATGTTTTTGACGTCAGCCTACATAGGGAGGAATGGTCATCGTAATAAAAGAAGGTAAATCAGAGCTCTCAAGGAAAGATTGAAAGATTTAAGTTTTCGTTTTCCCTGCGCGCTGTTCGAGAGTGGAATGGTAGAGAAAAAGTCTGAAGATAGTTGGACGAATCTTACGCCTGAATTGCAGAGTAATCATGTAGATGTACATGTTGCATTGGCGGTACGTCATGTTGACATAACGATTAGCACATTACTTCAGTTCCAACCTTCTCCGTTCCGAGCTCGCCTGATGGAACTTTAATAAAAAATTTAAGCCTGCACAGCAAAATTATTTTGCTGTGCGGCAGTACTGGACCAATGAGTTATGATGCCAACATTCCTACGGAAAAGCTGTGTGTCCAGATGGTACCTTTGACCTGTTACTCGTATGCCAGCACGGGTGAGCCCATAAACTGCGCACGAGCTCACTGTATTGATTTGTACACCTATTTCCCGGGACGCAGCCGACGCCCGGGCTTGCTGACGGCGCGGGTTCGGTTAATAGACTTCCGAAAGCTCCTTTTACTTCAGCACTTTTCATCAGGCGTGACTCGCTTGGGCCTCAAAACAACGTCTCTGAGTTAAAACGCACTGTAGATCTCTAAACATTATGCAGTATATGGGTCACCGTTGTCAATTATTCCTAATGTTCTCGTCTAAACAGTACCATATGTACGATATCTGTTTTTTGGTTCAAGACAGGATTTTATAATGTGTGAGCGATGTTTATTTCGTTTTGACCACGTCATAAGTAACGACTAAGGGATTAAGCTCACATATACAGAGTGAGCCGCATGAGACGTAACAAATGTTTCATTTCGTGAATGGTCCAGGACCTCGAAACGAAGCTCTCGGATAATGATAAAACGCGGAGGCGCACGAAATCGTTGTGTTGATCTGCGTTGCCCACCTGTTGGCCAGAAGGCAGCAAACGTCTAGGCTTGCTGCCAGCGTGGGGGCGGATAGTAGAATGACAACTGCTTTACTTCAGCGCCTCTCATCAAGCGTTCTGCACTCGCCTGGTGGAACTTAAAAAAAATGTTACGCATGCACAATAAAATAATTCTCCTGTGCAACAGGACTGAGCCAATATCTCATAATGCCGACACTCCTACGGAAACGATGTCTCTCCATCAGGTGCGTTTGAACTGTTAGGGAAAAGTGGGCATGACCCCACATTGCATTGTTGCCAAATTTATTCAGTACGACTGATCCAAGATGTGGCAACACTGCAGTGACATCATGGCGGGAAGTTCACATTTTGGCGGGAAAATAGGTCAATTGGACTACCTCCACTAACCTAACACCAACCCCCTCCCGTGCCCCCTCCCCCCTTCCCCTCCCCACAATTTGAAAATTGGTGGGAAAAGGACTCAGTCTGTGATGGGCTGCCAAATAGGACGGATTTAAGTCTTTATTTTGTATACATTACTCCCCCTCTCTTCGCCTCCCCCATCTGGAAATTGGCGGGAAAAGGACTCAGTCTGTACTGGACTGCCGGAAAGAATGGACATAAGTCTTTATTTTGTTTGCATTGTTAATTTAAACAATTTGAGTTGCCATAGACAGTAACTCCATCCACTACGTTCACCATGAGGGCCGAAGCCAAACTGACGTAATTCACAACACCGCTACCAGAGGGTCCTGTTGGCCCTACCACACTGTCCTCCTTTGACGTAATTCAAGATGGCAGTCTTGGGAGAAATGGTGGGAAAAGGACTCAGCCTGTGTCTAACTGCTGGACTGGGAGGACGGACGTAATTGTTTACTGTGCTCAATGAATGAGATGTCTGTGCTCGGGGAGAGTAGTTTAATGGGTATATTAGCTATAACCATGCATCTGAGGACTTTGTTGATAGCAATCATATTTGGTAAAGACAAATGCACTTCATTAAATAATGAAGATTTGGCAGCATGGTGTTAAATTACACATTGCAACTCATGCTGATAAATACATGTGCTGTAATTGTAAATCATTCGGTAAAAGTCCAGTCAGTCTTCCGAAGCACAAGAGGCAAGACGTTCCCTCCGGTGTGCACACTCTCTGCCGCCAGAGGCCATGCGCTGACTTACGCCACTGCCATGCCTAGTCATTGTCCTTGAGCACGAACTACCTCAGGAGATACTAAATCCAACTGAACATTTCTCTAACCATATTTGCAAAACAGACCGCTGCACAATAGTTTGCCTCAATTTTACCGTGTATACCGCCACACTGGAACACAGACTCCAAAAAGGTCACTGCACACTTGTAAAACTTCTCTGAATCCAACGGAATATATCTCTAAATACACTTTCAAAAAACGATCGGTGCACATTAGTTTGCATCAGTTTTACGATGTCTACTGCCACACTCGAATATGGACTCTAAAAAGATCGCTGCACACTTGTGAAACCTCCCTCAGACACTTCACACACTTTTGTGGGAAAAGGATCCCGAAACCGATTTCAGCTGCAGTATCTGATTTTAAACGCCAAAACGATGATATTTGGAAGTCGAAATAAATATCTCTGTAATTCTAAGCTGGACGATTACCACTTTTTGAGTATTAGCTGCTTGTTTGAAGGCGCTGCCAGAGAGAGAAAATTTTCTTAGTCCTATAACTGCTGTGGTGTTCATCACTTTTCAGAAACGGTGAGTGGGCTTAGTTTATACACTACTGGCCATTAATACTGCTACACCACGAAAATGACGTGCTACAGACGCGAAATTTAACTGACAGGAAGAAGATGCTGTGATATGCAAATGATTAGCTTTTCAGAGCATTCACACAAGGCTGACGCCGGTGGCGACACCTACAACGTGCTGACATGAGGAACGTTTCCTACCGATTTCTCATACACAAACAGCAGTTGACCGGCGTTGCCTGGTGAAACGTTGTTGTAATGCCTCGTGTAAGGAGGAGAAATGCGTACCATCACGCTTCCTGTGGTGTCACCGCCAGAACCCACACATGCTTGGTGGTAGCCTTTAAATTGGCCGCGGTCCGTTAGTATACGTCGGACCCGCGTGTCGCCACTATCAGTGATTGCAGACCGAGCGCCGCCACACGGCAGATCTAGAGAGACTTCCTGGCACTCGCCCCAGTTGTACAACCGACTTTGCTAGCGATGGTTCACTGACAAAATACGCTCTCATTTGCCGAGACGATAGTTAGCATAGCCTTCAGCTACGTCATTTGCTACGACCTAACAAGGCGCCATTACCAGTTACTATTGATACTGTAATCATATACTGTCAAGAGCGACGCTCATCATTAATGGATTAAAGTTAAGTATTCCACCTGCTACGTCCGTTTTTCTAAAGTCTAATTTCCTTGTCCTGTTCCAGACCTCACGCCAGCCTGCGTGAGCTAAAACGCGTGCCTTTCGGCTTCCTCTCATACTCGGTGTTGGCTCTCCTGCCAACCCACAACATTTCCGACTTTGATAAAGGTCGGATTGAAGCCTATCGCGATTGCAGTTTATCGTATCGCGACGTTGCTGCTCGCGTTGGTCGAGATCCAATGACTGTTAGCAGAATATGGAATCGGTGGGTTCAGGAGGGTAATACGGAATGCCGTGCTGGATCCCAACGGCCTCGTATCACTAGCAGTCGAGATGACAGGCCTCTTATCCGCATGGCTGTAACGGAACGTGCAGCCACGTCTCGATCCCTGAGTCAACAGATAGGGACGTTTGCAGGACAACAACCATCTGCACGAACAGTTCGACGACGTTTGCAGAAGCATGGACTATCAGCTCGGAGACCATGGCTGCGGTTACATTTGACGCTGCATCACAGACGGAAGCGCCTGCGATGGTGTTCTCAACGACGAACCTGGGTGCACGAATGGTAAAACGTCATTTTTTCGGATGAATCCTGGTTCTGTTTAGAGCATCATGATGGTCGCATCCATGTTTGGCGACATCGCGGTGAACGCACATTGAAGCGTGTATTCGTCATCACCATACTGGTGTATCACCTGGCGTGATGGTATGGGGTGCCATTGGTTACACGTCTCGGTCACCTCTTGTTCGCGTTGACGGCAGTTTGAACAGTGGACGTTACATTTCAGACGTGTTACGACCCGTGGCTCTACCCTTCATTCGAACCCTGAGAAACTCTACATTTCAGCAGCATAATGCACGACCGCATGTTGCAGGTCCTGTACGGGCCTTTCTGGGTAAAGAAAATGTTCGAATGCTTCCCTGGCCAGCACATTCTCCAGATCTCTCACCAACTGAAAACGTCTGGTCAATGGTGGCCGAGCAACTGGCTCGTCACAGTACGCCAGTCACTACTCTTATGAACTGTGGTATCGTCTTGAAGCTGCATGGGCAGCTGTACCTGTACACGCCATCCAAGTTCTGTTTGACTCAATGCCCAGGCGTATCAAGGCCGTTATTACGGCCAGAGGTTCTAGGCGCTACAGTCCGGAGCCGCGCGACCGCTACGGTCGCAGGTTCGAATCCTGCCTCGGGCATGGATGTGTGTGATGTCCTTAGGTTAGTTAGGTTTAAGTAGTTCTAAGTTCTAGGGGACTGATGACCTCAGCAGTTAAGTCCCATAGTGCTCAGAGCCACGGCCAGTGGTGGTTGTTCTGGGTACTGATTTCTCAGGATCTATGCACCCTAATTGCGTGAAAATGTAATCACATGTCAGTTTCAGTATAATATATTTGTTCAATGAATACTCGTTTATCATCTGCATTTCTTCTTGGTGTAGCAATTTTAATGGCCATTAGTGTATTTTCTGCTGAAGTCAGGGACGTTATTTTCCTCACTTCTCAAGGCACGCAGTGGTGTCTAAGCACAGACGGGACAATCAGAACAATTACACAAACATAATTCGATGCACTGTCCTATAGACGACAAGAATGGCTGTAAATTTCGGTTAATTTTCGATGTTCTACAGCTGCTGGTCTGAAGATGCACTTAGGCCATAATGGCGGGTAAGGAACGGCATCCCGCCTGTCAAAAGCAGAGCAGAATGGTGTGCCTCGACTTGTTTCTCAACACTCAAATGGTTCAAATGGCTCTAAGCACTATGGGACTTAACATCTGAGGTCATCAGTCCCGAGACTTAGAACTACTTAAACCTAACTAACCTAAGGACATCACACACATCCATGCCCGAGGCAGGATTCGAAACTGCGACCGTAGCAGTAGCACGGTTCCGGACTGAAGCGCCTAGAACCGCTCCACCGCAGCGGCCGGATTTCTAAACACTAAAGCAAAGAAGGCATCAAGTGAATCTCAGACGTCACCAAACTTTCCGTAGATACCTTGCCCGCGTCTTGTTCAAACCAGTCTGTAGAACCTCCTATGCCGCTCACAAAGGATGTCTTGTGACACTCTGACGTCAAGGAACTTTTTGTGAGTAGAGCATTCTGATTGGTTCTTGCTGAATTTACCTGCCAAACTGCTGCTGCTGCCGGTATTGGAGCACTGTCCGCATTTTTCTGCAGATAGATAAATTACAAGGGTCGTCACAACACGCCAGTCACTACTGTTATGAACTGTGGTATCGTATTGAAGCTGCATGGGCAGCTGTACCTGTACACGCCATCCAAGCTCTGTTTGTCTCAATGCCCAGGCGTATCAAGGCCGTTCAACGGCTGAACTGTTTTGTACAGATCGAAAAAAGAAAGAAAATTTAAGCAGCCATATAGCACTGGCAGTTAAACCCTGCAAAAGTGGTCTACAGATTATGAAACACGGAAACTACCGCCAAAGACACTTCCCCAATTACAGTAACCTGCCACTGTCGAGAAAAAGCACAAATTTCTCAGTGTTAAACTGATCTGCAACCGTGCTATATCACCACACACCATATTGATGCAGTAAACAAAATTCGTATCCTGCATCATGCGGTATCATCACTTCTGCATCCTGCATAGAGCTGTCGACCACCAGGCACCCGTACATACACCGCGAAGACAGACAGATCCGCGAAAAACATTGGCACATGCACTGTATATAGTCTTCACAGCACTAGATATTTCCCACGAGGTCGGTCGGCCGTCCATCATCGCCACCGGTCAAGAGTCAACTGCCCCCGCACATGCTGCCCTGATCTGCGACCAGGGTGCACTCAGCGAACTGCGGCCACTCTCCGAGCTTGTGTGCAAAGGCTGGAATGGTAACACACCCCCTCCTCCCCCACCCGCACAAAGGCTTTGCTATTTCCGGTCCTGACCTGCTTGCTTGCTTGCTGCCAAGCTTTCTAGAGCCACCTCCAGACTCTGGGATTACAAGAACATATGTATTTTACATGGTTTGCCATTTACGTGATAGTTCTCGATGTCATGCTAGCGAGCCGGCCGAAGTGGCCGTGCGGTTAGAGGCGCTGCAGTCTGGAACCGCAAGACCGCTACGGTCGCAGGTTCGAGTCCTGCCTCGGGCATGGATGTTTGTGATGTCCTTAGGTTAGTTAAGTTTAACTAGTTCTAAGTTCTAGGGGACTAATGACCTCAGCAGTTGAGTCCCATAGTGCTCAGAGCCATTTGAACCATTTGAACCATGCTAGCGATCGCTTGCACATTATAATTCCCAAGATAAAGACTGGAAATTATATCTTTAGAAGTTAAATATTTTCAACATTTCGCGGCCCTGTCAGCAACTGTAGAAATATTAATTTTAATTTTAATAATCAACAGCCTCAGTTGCACCGTTTACCTACAACTTGCCTAGGCTTCAGTCGGGATAACCCAACCTTCTTCAGAATAACAGTAACTACCGTATGTCCATAGTGGACATCGTCAAGCTAAACCTACAAATCCATAAGTTATCGTCAGACTATAAAACTTATCTGGAACTGCCTCGGCCCCACTTCGCTAACGCCATGCGGCAGCCACGAGTGCTGTACTGGAACTCAGTTTTCACCGGACAATTATTCCCTCACATGTAAATTGTCTGGTTGACTGCTTCCCGTCTTTATTTGGTTGAGAGAACATCGCTTGTGGTGTGTGCTGTATGCGTCTAGATAGTGAAAGACGGGTGGAGGACCCATTTGCTGGTTCTCTAGACATTTTTATTTATTTAATCATATGGCTAGGGCCCCCTGTCGGCCAGACCGTTCGATGGGTGCTGGTATTTCAATCACAACACCCAGTCCCTGGGCGGAGAAAATTCCTCGACCCAGCCGGAAATCGAACCAGGGAGAGGATTGACAATCAGTCACGCTGACCATTCAGCTACCGGGGGCGGACTTCTTTAGACAAGAGAAACACCTAGCGAAGTAGAAGGATGATTTGAAATCTGTTATATCACTGACATCGGTATTCGTTAAAAAAATACGCGTGGAACATTTAGTTATGTCTACTTTTTCGACTTTTCACATAAAGATCATCGCAGATGAGACAGGTGTCTAGTTACTCAGCGATGTGCAGCCTATCGGTTGCATACTGCTATGTGCTTGACATCGAGAACTATTACGTATATGGTATGTTATTCTGCCAAACCATGTGAATATACATATGTTCTTATAATCCCGGAGTCTGAAGATGGCTGTAGAAACCTTGGCAGAAAGCAAGCAAGCAGGTCTTGGCCGGAAACAGTAACGCCTTTGTATCGTGAGGGGAAACCAGTCCGGCCTTTGTACACTAGTTCAGAGAGTGACTGCAGTGCGCTGAGGGCGCTCTGGTCACCTATCAGGGTAAGGAGTGGCCACAATGGATGACCGAACGACCTCAGGGGAAATATCTTGTGCTGTGAGGACTATATACAGTGCATGTGCCTATGTTTTTAGGGGATCTGTCTGTCTTCACGGTATAGCTACGAGTGTCTGGTGGCCGACAGCTATATGAGGAGGCAAAAGTGATGATTTTGTATGATGCAGAATACGAATTGTGTTTACTATATCGGTGTGGTATGTGGTGATACAGCCAGGTTTAATATCGGTTTAACACTGAAATAATTAGAGATTTCCTTGACTGTAGCAGAACAATGTAATTGAGGAAGTGTCTTTGGCGGTAGCATCCGTATTTCATGATATGGAGACCACTTCTGTATGGTTTAACTGCCAGTACACTATTACTGCTGTAGTTTTTTCTTTTTTCGGTCTGTATAAAATAGTTTTGCCACTGAAAGTCTCGTAATTTGCCCGTCTGCAGAAAATAGCGGACAGTGCTCCAATACCGGCAGCAGCAGCAGTTTGGCAGCTAAATTCAGTAAGAACCAGTCAGAATGCTCCATTTACAAGAAGTTCAATTACGTGAGAGGTTCACAAGACATCCTTTGTGAAGGACATAGGAGCCTCTAGAGATTGGTTTGAACAAGACGGGGACAAATTACCTATGGAAAGTTCTGTGGCGTCTGAGAGTCACGTGATGTCTTTTTTGCTCGAGTATTCAGAGACAAGTCCAGGCAGACCATCCTCCTCTGGTTTAGACATGCTGGATGCACTCCCTCACCTGAAATTGTGGCTTTAGAGCATCTCCAGACCAGAAGCTGTAGGACATCGAAAATTCACCGAAAATTCCAGCCATTCTTCTCATCTGTAGGACAGTGCCTCGAATTCTGTTTGTGTAATTGTTCTGATTTTCCCGTCTGTGCTTGGACACCAGTGTGTGCTTCGAAAAGTGAGGGTAACAACGTCCCTGACTCCAGCAGAAAATATAAACTAAGCCCACTCACCGTTTCCGAAAAGTGATGAACACCACAGCAACTGTAGGACTGAGAAAATTTTCTCTCTTTGGCATCGCCTTCAAACAACAGCTAAAACTCGAAAAGTGGTCATCGTCCAGCTTAGAGTTACAGAGATATTTATTTCTACTTCCAAATATCATCGTTTTGGCTTTTAAAATCAGATACAGCAGCTGATATCGGTTTTGGGATCTGTTTCCCATAAAAGTGTGAGAAGTGTCTCAGGGAGGTTTCACAAGTGTGCAGCGATCTTTTAGAGTCCATATTCAAGTGTGGCAGTGATGGTATTTCTCAGAATGAAACATGTAAGTGTCTAAATAATTTTGCATCATCTGCAAAGCTCCCTCTCTCTCTCTCTTCGCGCATTGGTACATTTAGTTCCTGTGACATCTTCAAGTTACGTATGTGGCAATATTCACGCACATTGCTTGGACATCAGATGTAATAACGCCTGAAGCAGTTTGTATTCAGCGACAAAGGATATCTGTATTCCGAATATGAGAAGGAGGAAGGGCGTGAATATTTCCAAAGTGACAGGAAGTACTTGGCTGCTCCTGTGGCTACCGTGTGGCCGTGCCGTAAGCCGGCTTGTGGCCTCTGGGGACAGGGAGTGCATGCACCAGAGTGAACATCTTGCCTTTTATGCTGTGGAAGACTGACTGATCTTTTACCGAATAATCTACAGATACAGCACACGCATTTACCAGCATGAGTTTCAAAGTGTAACTTAGCCCCATCCTTCAGCATCTTCATTATTTGAGGAAGCGTATTCGTCACCAAATATCATTGCTATCGACACAGTCCTCAGATGCATGGTTACAGCCGATATACCCATTAAACTCCTCCTTCTCCAGCACAGACATCTCATCCATTGAACACAGTAAACGGTTACATCCATTCTCCCAGTCCAACAGCTAGACGCCAACTGAGTCCTTTTCCCACCATTTTTTCCCAGACCTCCATCTTTGATTATGTCACAGGATAGGAGGGGGGAGGGCCCACAGTGCTCTCTTGTGGCGGTGTTGTGAGCTAGGAGAGTTGGACTCTGGACGCCGTGATGAACACGCTGGATGGAGATAGTGTCTATGAAAACTCAAATTCTTCAAATAAATAATGCATACAAAATAAAGATTTATGTCCATCCTATCTTTCAGCCCAGCACAGATTGAGTCCTTTTCCCACCAGTTTCCAGATGAGGAGAGGGTGGAGGGTAGTAACGCATACAAAATAAAGATTTACATCCATCCTATCTTTCAACCAAACAGAGACTGAGTATCTTTTCCCACCAATTAGCAGATGCAGAGAGGAGATGTGGGTTGGGGAGGGGGGGAGGGGAGGGGTTGGTGTTAGAGTAGTGGAGGTAGCACAATTGATGTATTTTCTCGCCAGAATGTGAACTCCCCACAATGACATCACTGCGACATTGCCGCATCTATGGCCGCAATCTTGGATCCACCATCTTAAATAAATTTGGCAACAATGCAACGTGGGCCATGCCTGCTTTACCCTACTACTGTTAACATGACAGCACTGGCGAGCCCATACATTGCGCACATCCTCGCTATATTGATTTGCACCACCCATCTGTTTCCTGGAACACAGCTAACGTCCAGGCTTGCTGTCAGTGTGGGGGCAGTTAACAGACTACCGAAAACGGCATCCACTATGGCACTTCTCATCAGGCGCGATCCACTCTGGTCCTCAAAACAGCGTCTCTGAGTTAAACGGACTGCAGATTTATAAATACTCTACAGTATGTGGGTCACCGTTGTGAATTATTGCTAATGTTCTCGTCAAAAAGTACCGACGTACGACATTTGTTTGGTGCTTTACCACAAGATTTTATCAAGCATTAGCGATGTTTATTTCGTACTGACCACATTATGAGTAACGACTAAGGGTTTAAGCTTGAGAGATTGCAGGGCACTCTCACTTCTGATACGATGTTATACTTCCTAATGTTCTTAGGGAAGTTGATCTTTATTACTTGGTTGCTATACTAGATACGGCCTGACTTCATTCATATGCTGAAATGGTTGGCAGTAGTTAACGCTCTTGCTTGTGTGCTCTAGTGAAGGAATAGCAGTAAGCTTAACAAGCATTCAGAGGAAGAGGGTGCCAATTTAAACAACTGCAGCAAAAGTGTGTGGCGACTGAGGGCCGAGGGGAGTGTTTTCTCTGCTAAACCTAGGTGAAAATCTTGTGGACTGCCGAGTTCCTCGGTATCATTGTGCAGACACGCTGGATAGTGCCGGTCGGTTGGTGGCCACGTCCAGGTAGGCTGACTATCGCCAAGGAGTTGCCACTGCTATGGGCAGAGCATTGATGACCGGCATAAAGCAGAAGATGGACCTTTGTTAGGTAGGAAGCCGATGAGACGACTGTGTGTTCCTGTGACAGGTTTCTGTGAGACAGGTCAGTGGAGCCCTGACTCTGGTACAAAACATATTTGTGAAGGCACGAGGCTTTTACGAAGTTTGTGGCCGTTCTTTGGAAAGTTAGAAATGGACGCAACAGGGGAGATAACAATCTTTTTGTGGAGGGCTGTGGTTCCATCCAGGTCATTCTATTAGCAAAAGACACTGTGTAAACAAGTGGGAAAAAGACTGCGAAGCTGAATTTTTTTCCTTTTCTCCCAATTAATTTTTCAAGTCGCTGATTTGTCAAATTTGCGTATACAGAACAAGGGGCGGTCTCCCAGCTTCGAGTGCCACGCTCCAGCTCTTGATTGGCTTGGGCTAATGTGGGAGTAGTGTAAGATGTAAATGTGCTTTGCTACCAAGCTTAGGAGGAAGCGGACAGAAAGAGAAGAGAGCTCACTCTGGTACTGGCGCTTCGCTAGTAAAGAACTACATGTCTTTACCTATACGGTGAGACTTGTGTCTTTTGCTACTGTGCCACTCAGAGCCTGTGCCAGTCACCATCTGAACCGTCAGAGGTACTGCTTCTAGCACCACGCACACAACGAGTGATGCGTGGGTGTACTTATTTGTTTTGAGTCAGCCGTCTAAACATTTGACATATTTCGTCACACATAGTCGTGGCACGGGGTCAAATTGGTTTGGCAGACCAGCAAATGGGTTTCTCCTGCACATTGGAATCCACCAGTGTTTCAGAGGCTCATATGGAAGTACCTGCATTCCGAATTAGTTGAACGCGAGACCGTTCACTTGCATTTTTCAGGCGTGCGCCATTAATAACAAATTGCTGTCGTCCATGACTCCAGTCGCCGAGCGCATCGCGGTGTCCCGCCCTGACCAGCAGGACGGTAAAGTATTCACTTCTACGGCGTAGGGCACCAATATATGCTTCTCAGCACCCTGTTCTTTGGAACCATATTTTTCTTTATGGAATAGTAAGTATAGGGGCTTGATAGTAGCGTAGTTTTTGCGCCATACCGCGGATTCATATGTATAAAGTCAGGTAAAGCGATTAGTTCTGGTTAGTGTCGTGTATTGATTCCCGGCTGCTCACTTTGTTCACCATAGACCGTATATTAGTGAAAGCGTTTGTCAAATAAAAAGATTCGTGCGACGTTTCTTTACCCTTTTTTTTGTCTTCTGAGGTTAAGAATGAATAAATCTATTGTTATTTAGACACCAACTCCTCCCAGTGTTCTGATTAGCATTACCTTTGCCTTTTTTATTAGTCATGATAACAATTGAAAGTAGGAAGTTTGCAAGCTGACATATACAGAGTGAGTCGCATGAGGCGTAACACATTTTTATTTCGTGAGTGGTCCAGGATCTCGAAACGAAGTTTTCGGCAAATGATAGTACGCAGAGGCAGACGAACTCAATGTATTGATTTGCGGCACCCACCTGTTCCCTGGGTTGCAGCAAAATTCCGAGCTTGCTGTCAGTGCAGGGGCCGTTAGGAGACTTGTGATAAATGCTTTTACTTCAGCACTATTCTTTCTTGACCTCTAAGTAGCATCTCTGACTTAAGAAATTTTTTATTTTTTTATTGGAATGAATTACTTTGTAATGGCCTTTGACGGACCTTGAAAAAACGAGTACGGTTATATAACGCTTGTTGATATTTCCAGCATGAGATTTTCACTCTGAAGCGGAGTGTGCGCTGATATGAAACTTCCTGGCAGATTAAAACTGTGTGCCGGACCGAGACTCGAACTCGGGACCTTTGCCTTTCGCGGGCAAGTGATATACCAACTGAGCTACCCAAGCACAACTCACACCCCCTCCTCACAGCTTTACTTCTGCCAGTATCTCGTCTCCTACCTTCCAGACTTATTGATATTAGCGTCGAAAATTTTTTGAAAAAATATTCGAGAGAAGCGCTAGAACTGAAAGGCAGTATAGTCGGAATCAGCTATTGCGGTGTAAAATCCGCCACGTGGAGCTTTGTTACCAGGCTCCTTTGTCACACGCAGCGAGAAGACGGCCTACGCTACTAAGATTAACAGCATTTACGCTTGCCCTACTTCATCGGCAAACAATTGTTATAAATGTAACCATATGGTAGTCGATAGTGTATCAGCTGGGGTTTGAAAAAAATATCCTAAATCTTTTGTACGTACTCATGCTTAAGCAAACTGTTTTTGTGGAAACAAAAACTAAGTAGAAAGGCTTGATACAACGGTTAAGCTTGGCATGAAGTCCCACTTGGCGGTGTTTCCACTGGAACAGCTGATTCCGGCCACCTAGTTATTCAAATTCAGCAAATTCCTCGAATGTTTCTGTGTAAAAGTTTCAGCGTCAACATTAATAAGGGTAAAATCAATGTACTCCGCTTTTCAAGAACTTTCGAGTGCCGTTAAAAATAATAGGTCTTTTCAATAAAAGAACCCTGTTTCCTACAATGCCTCGGTTGATACAAGAGTTACGACGATTAAACTTATGCCAAAACTACGTGCTCCGCAGCGTTCTATTATTTGTCGAAAACCTCGTATCGATATCTACAACCTTAACGAAATAAAATGCGACTCGCCCTGTCTCCTGTAAGACTCATGAGGCTTATTTCCTCGTGTGTTTCGGTGCAATTTGCAAATTCGTTTTGGCAATGTATAAACGAAGTCGTCATGCATCTCATGATATGTCCAGTCTAAGCGAACGACATTGGTTTCTTTCCCACTACTAACAAAGCTCTTTTTAAATCGGAGCTTTATATGCCTGTTCGAAAGAATGGTCCCAGTTTAGTCTAGTCCATTGTTCGGTTTAAAGAAACACGATAACAAGGACAGAAAAAACACGGAGAGTAAACAATACTCCAGCAGCGACTGAGCAGCGCTGCAGCATGACGGTTGGCACACAGCGCGGTACGGGCCGTCACACGCGATGAAAAGAAGCGAGCCGTGCAGCCAAGACGTGGCGAATAAGTCATAGGTACAAGCACTAATCTTATTACAATAACAGACACTAATCCAAAATCATCACTTTGCTTCAGCAAAGAAACAGATGATACAGGCTTAGAGATGCAAATTTTAGTACAGGAACAAGATTTACAACTTATCAACAAATCTCTAAATCCCACCATACAAAACAACTCAGCTGGTACATTCTAAAATATTGACATACGCGTAGCAAATCGGAACGTCTATAGGGTGGTGGACAGTGAGATGTCTTACAGTTAATGAACATACCCTTATTTGCTTTTTACTGACATATACAATCAGAAACGATGTAGATCAGTAAATAATAAGAAGAGTACTAAAAAAAAAATGTTCAAATGTGTGTGAAATCTTATGGGACTTAACTGCTGAGTTCATCAGTCCCTAAGCTTACACACTACTTAACCTAAATTATCCTAAGGACAAACACACACACCCATGCCCGAGGGAGGACTCGAACCTCCGCCGGGATCGGCCGCACAGTCCATGACTGCAGCGCCTGAGACGGCTCGGATAATCCCGCGCGGAAAGAAGAATATTCAGCTTAAAATGGGCAAACTGAGTTCTTCTGAGGTCCTTAATTTAACTTCTGACGTACAAGCATTGAGGATATGGCACAGATGTATGGTGGCCTGCCTTATTATATCGACGAACAGACGCAGATCCAAGGGAGGTGGGGGTGGTGGGAGGTAGTCTCGGGGTCATGACACCCTTCCACAAGCATTGTTTTACTAAAACTATTTATATTTTTACAAATATAAATATATAAATTTTGCAGCTAACTTTCGGAGAATGCAGTATCGTAATAACTAGGAGTCTCAAAAATGGCAAGAAATTCTAAAAAAGTTGCAAATTTAGCTAGGGCCTCCCGTCGGGTAGACCGTTCGCCTGGTGCAGGTCTTTCGATTTGACGCCGCTTCGGCGACCTGCGCGTCGATGCGGATGAAGTGATGATGATTAGGACAACACAACACCCAGTCCCTGAGCGGAGAAAATTTTCTATCCAGCCGGGAATCGAACACGGGCCCTTAGGATTGACAGTCTGCCACGCTGACCACTCAGCTACCGTGGCGGACAGTTTAGCTTGATACAGGATAGTCTTCCATTGCGGCCCTGAAGGTTAGTCCACGTGGAGTGGTTTTCCGCCTGACTGTAGAAAACATTCCAACCAAATAGAGGCGCACACTCCATGGACTGACCATACCTGCCGCCAACAACAAGTACACTGACGGAAAAAAATATCGCAACATAAAGAAGGAGTTGTGCGACATAAACGAAAGTTACGATACGATATTGCAATGCCTGTATTATTCCGAATTACGACACAATGTTCCTTCGCACATGCATGTCCGAAGGAACAGACACCGCGGCGACTGCAGCCGTCATGAAATACGTGTAAAGTATTCGCAGTTGCGTCTATGGGCTACCATCAGCTGTATAATGGAACCAGGACAACGAAAATTTGTGCTGGAATTGGACTCGAACCCAGATTTCCCGCTTATCGCGAGCGGTCGCCTTGCCATTAGATTATTCCGAAAACGACTCATAGCCAAACCCAAACTTCCATATGTCGTCTACAACCTGTACTTGTACATCCATTATGTATATTTCTGCAGAGGGGAGGCTATTACTTGAAAGTCACTTGCTCAGTGTACTCGGATAAATACGATATTGCAGCACCTGTTTTTACTCCGAATTACGATTCAAAGCTCCTTCACAAACAGTGCTGGTTTGGGAAGTTAGATTAAGTAGTACGTAAGTGCAACCTGCTTTCCGCAGTCGTGCGGCTCGGACGTATGTTTACGTCCCTGCCGCGGACCTTCGCGCGCACGCGGTTGTTTACTTCGTGTTAGCCTTCGCTTGTGCTTGCACTTTCGAACTAGAATGGCTCATTCGTACCGACAATCTACTATCAAGATCAGCTTTAATAATGAATTTGCAAGACCGAAGGCATATGAAGTAGAACGATTTATACACCAAGAAATTGAAATTGACCCACAAGATATGATTGGCATCCACTTCTCTATCAGAAGCAGTGTGGTCTACGTCAAACGGATCAACGACACGGTGTGTGACAATATCGTACGCGACCATAAAGATGGATTTAAATTTAAACATTCAGACGTCCATGTCGGAATGGTAGTTATTGATCATATAGGACTTCGATTGAGACCTGTCAGAGTATTTCAGCAGAAAAATCGACAACCTTTACCATGTACCCGGTACTTCATGGTGTGCGACAAATACGGATCGAACTATCAAAACGTATGCCGTCTTATCTCACATTTGGAGGCTGCAGAACGATAGTCATTTACGATGTTCAGCGGAAAACTAGCTCAGGTTGTGGTCAGGAAGGCAACGTTCGCTCAGCGTGTCTCCAACGAAGAATTGCACAAATATCGACAGGTGAACCTGTAGCAACACCTGTGGCGACGTCTCTTCCTCTCATATATGCAAATTTGTTTCGAGCGCAACCGAACAGTGACCGCGCCCAATAGCTGGACAGGCCAGTCGAAAAGCCGACGATAACGGATGACGACACGAGCATGGTGACGGTGGCGATGCCCCCCCCCCCCCACCCCCACCGAGCAGCACCGATCGATACCACCAGTAGAGAGATCGGATGAGCAAATGGTCATCGATAGTCGAATAGTGGCAACGGCTGCCTTCGTGTCCGACTGCAGTGGTGGCAGAGATACTCGCCCACATTTGGATATTTGGATACGGAAACGCACAAGCGTAAGCAATGGTCACCGAAACGGCGCAAGAATCGACGTCTAACTCCGTCGGACGACTCTTTAATACGTATGGAGGGCGACGATCAAGAAACGACAAAGGCAGACGGCCACCTTACAGAAGGTCCCGAGATTCCTCATCCAGAACACCACCGTCTCGGCGGCAGCATTCGTCAAGAGCTGGTCGCAGATTAAGGTGTCCTTACTCAAAGACGTGCTACAATCAGCGGACACCGGCATCGTCCTCCTACAGGAAGTATACGTCGATGAATTTCCTGTCATGTGCGGGTATACATATCACACGACTCCGAAACTGGCAGCGGCATAGCAATACTTCTTAAACAAGGCATCACGGCAGAGGATGTGCTGTGCCTACCGTCGGTACAGGGATTAGCATTGACTGTACTTGACGTACGACCCATCAACATTTATGCACCGTCCGGTACAGACAGAAGGCAAAAGCGTTCCCGCTTGTTTGCAGACGAAATTGCCTCGCTCTTCCAATGTCGACACGACCGATTAATCTTAGGCGGGGATTTTAATTCTGTACTTGCACCGAAAGATCAATTTCCTCGATATACCCCGTGCCCGGAATTACGAATATTGGTTCAGAGTATGCATCTGGTTGACATCTGGGAGCATGTCCATAGCCTCCATCCTGGATGCACCCATACAACGAGTCATTTCACTAGCCGTCTCGACTGAATATATGTTAGACGCAATCTTAACACAGACGTCCTGGAAGCGGAGCTGTGGCTTACAGACAGTACCGACCATATAGCATTAATATGTACAATCTCCTCCGGCGGCAGCAAGTGTGGCGTAGCCGCGGTCCTTGGAAAATGAACGTCGTCCACCAGCGGGACTCAGCTTGTCGAGACGTCACTGAAGATGTTTGGAGATCTTGCGAACGACGCCTTCGGTAGTATCCCACGACCCTAAGTTGGTGTGTGGGTTACGCCAATGCACTGCGCCGTGCATTGATGACATACTGTATGATCGTGAGCAGGAAGTGTGGCGACGTCAGACGATGAACTTCTGTTTCACGGTGCTACGGGAATGCGCCGAACAAATGCCTTCTCCGGAGCGGCAAGAGGCGGTACAACGAGCAAAAGCCAAAATTATATCCATCATGCGACGCCACCTCGAAGGTACAGTGGTCAATGTGCAGACACTAGATCGGGTTGCAGGAGAACGCCCATGCATGCAACACATCATCAAAGAAAACGAGACTACGAAGAGCACTAGTACATGCCGTGGACACGGATGATGGCAGACACCTAACATCGCAACAAGAAATAGGCAGTACCTTTGTAGAACATTACACTCAACTTTACACCGCAGTGGATACCGATTGGCGGCTATTAACGAAGTTACACATATGATTTTCGGCGCCATTGATCCAGAGGCGGAAGCACAACTGATGGAGGAGATTACAGAGGAGGAAGTGACTGAGGCCATTGGTAGGGGGGCGGGGAACAAATCACTGGGACCAGATGGCCTCCCTCTGGAATTCTACAGGACCTCTATCTATGTGATCGCACTACGATGGAACACTATCTGCCGCGAATTAATGTTTCCTAACGTGCCCTTACCGCTGGCTTTTGTGGAGTGACTGATTATCCCGATACACAAATCCTTGCGTGGTACACGGATACGGGACTATCGACGACTGACGCTCCTTAACTGCGACTTTAAAATATTCACCAGATTATTAGCAGCACGCCTCCGAAGAGCCTTGCGTCAAATGCTCTCACTCGATCAAACTTCGCTCGGTGGAGATAACAGCATTCAGATGGCGCTTGTAGAACATCGCTATTTGATCGCCCTAGCAAAGACGTGCTACCTCCGTGCAGCACTAGCGTCAATAGATTTTGATCAAGCCTTTGATAGAGTAAGCCATAACTATCTTGCAGAAGTCCTGACACACATGCGATTACCACGACCATTTATCGCTGTCGTGATGCGGCTACTCACCAATGCCTCCTCCAAGTTGCTCGTCAAAGGACGTACGACAACATCTCTAGTCGTAGTGAGATCGGTCAGACAAGGATGTCCCTTGTCAACGGCATTATATGCACTGGCTCTCGACCCGTTGGTTTGCTGCCTACGACACCACTTGACAGGACTGACTTTGCGAGGATACACATTTATGGGCAAGTCATATATGGATGACCTGGTGCTGATAGAACGGAATGAAAACGGTATGAGTGTGGCTTTAGACTGGGCACGCAAATATGTAGCGACCACTGGCAGCCGTATAAATATGGACAAGTGTGTAGCGATGAATATTGTTGGGCTACCGGAAGAATGTGTAGCACCTTTACGGCTCATGGATAACTTGAAATGTCTAGGTATTATTTTGACCAACAACATATGTCGCACACCAGCATACGACTGTAACATACTACTACAGTCAGTCCGGATGGGCGTTAGGGGAACGTCATACGGGCATTAGACATGGTCCAGCGGGTCACATATTCTTAACACATACCTGGCGTCACGAATTACGCGCTTTGCTCAAGTACTCCCAATGTCGGCGATGACAGCACGACGAATACTGGCCGCGTTCGGTTCTTTTGTGAGTGCAGATCTACTGCTTAAAGTAAGATACGACACCGTTACCCCCTCTCCCACCCTCTTAGTAGGGATGGACTTGGTCTTGCGCAGGCTCGTGATCGAGTCGTGACACTATGCATCAAATGGCTCTGAGCACTATGGGACTTAACTTCTGAGGTCATCAGTCCCCTAGAACTTAGAACTACTTAAACCTAAGGACATCACACACATCCATGCCCGAAGCAGGATTCGAACCTGCGACCGTAGCGGTCGGGCGGTTCCAAACTGTAGCGCCTAGAACCGCTCGACCACTCTGGCCGGCCACTATGCATCAGCACAATGTTAAAACTATGGAGGCGGCATCAGACTTGTCTGACATAAATCTTAATAGAAGAGCTAGCACCAGTTTCTCGACTGGCGCCAGTGGCGGTCCAGTGCATTTCCCAGTCATTCCAGCATATACGCACTTTATTTATAGAGTACAGCTACGTTCAGACGGCTCTGCCGGAAACCGCACCTGCAACGGTGCGCGACATCTATCGGATACTAACGACCGGACGACACAGTAATACTATTGAGAGGAAACATGCACATATGAATTGATGAATTGGCAAGTAGTATGGCAATCGATACAAAAAATGTCTCTGAGCACTATGGGACTTAACTTCTAAGGTCATCAATCCCCTAGAACTTAGAACTACTTATACCTAGCTAACCTAAGGACATCACACGCATCCATGCCAGAAGCAGGATTGGAACCTGCGACCGTATCGGTCGCGCAGTTCCAGACTGTAGCGCCTAGAACCGCTCGGCCACCTCGGCCGGCCTGCAAATGATACACCATGTTTCCTTAGACACAGAGACACGTGCAACGGGGTAACTAACAGTTAATGATAAAAATGTCACAAGATCCAGACTCCATGTGATTCATAAGACAGATTCTCCATTGTACCCTCAGTGCCAAACTCTGGACAACGATGAATACCGCCTCATATGCGGCTCCTCGGCAGAAGTGTGGCGTTTGTCGACACAAATGATCGCTTTCTTTCTTCGAATGGGACAACACAACACTGAACCAGGGATTATATTCTTCACGGACGGGACGTACAACCCACGCACCAAAACGAATGCCGTAACGTGGCATCGAGGTCAGACGGTGCTCTATTTGTTCAGAGATGGCCCAAAGAATGTAATGGACTTTTGGACCTTTTTTACAGGAACGACATCTAAAGATCGTGAACAATCCGAAATACCGACAGTATTTCTCTAACTTCCTATGGAGTGTTATTCAAGAGCCCCCGCGTAGCTGGAACGTCCAGGGTAGGAGAAGCTAAATTATCAATGCGAAGAAAGAATGAACAGAAGAGAAGAATCGGTGGGTACCTTATACTTGCGAGAAAACGTACCCGGATGACAGAACAGCAGAGGGGAGGATTGGAAATACGATTCTCCATTGTTATGTGGATTTCCTTCTTTATGTAAGCGAGAATAATGTTCGGTTTACTAGCTTTCAAGCAATAACGAAATATTATTTGTGGTATGACAATGCAGTAGTTGTTCCCGAAATTTACCTTCACTTAAATATTATTTGTGATCCAGGATTTGCTTTAATTTGTAAAAGGTATTCATTGAAGTTTGAAGCATGGATGGAGAAGTATTTTTTTAACGTAAATTTCTTGTGTTTTTTATTTCTGACGTATGTTTACCTTTCCAAAGTTTACTGATTATTACATCGTTAATTTTACGTCAGTCTGGTTTATAGTTACTCTTTCAGTTTACGTATTGTTAATCTCATTTTGTAATACCAACAAAAGGTAGTTTTTTTGTTTTCTGTTGTTCCTGTTTAAATGTAAACAAAGGCGGTAGAGCACCTGTCTCCAAAAAAAAAATAGTAAGGAGACCACTCGCGACTGCTCGCGATAAGCGGTAAATCCGGATTCGAGACCAAACTGGGCACAAATTTTTGCTGTCGTCATTCTATCACACAGCTGATGGTAGTCCATATTCGCAACTACAGGTACATTTCATGTAAACGAAAGTTGTCAGACGCCATTATCAACACCTCACTGAGTGTGAACGATGTCATGTAACACTGCTACGAGAAGATGGATGTTCCTTCCGCGATACTGCAGAAATACGAGGCAGCAGCCATTGTACATGATCGTTGGCAACGGTGGTCATTAGAATGTGCGGTCGCAAGAAGACCGGGCTATCGACGGCCACGTAGCACTACCGAGAGCGAAGACCTTCGTGTTTGGCGTATGGCTCTGGTGCATCGTGTTGCACCTGCCGCAACAATTTGAGCGGCAGTTGGCACCACAGTGACACAACGAACTGTGTCAGATCGGCTAATTCAAGGACATTTCTGGACCCGACGCCCTGTAGCGTGCATTCCATTGGCCCCGAACCACCGCAATTTGCCACTTGACTGGTGTCAAGCGAGAGCTCATTGGAGGGCAGTGTGGAGGTCGTTCGCGTTTTCTGACGATAGCTGGTTCTGCCTTGGTGCCAGTAATGGCTGTGTGTTGGTTAGAAGGAGACCAGTTGAGAGCCTGCAACAAAACCTGTCTGCGTGTTAAGCACATTGGACCTTCTCCTGGAGTTATGGTCAGGGATGCATTTTCGTATGACAGTAGGACCACTCTCGTGGTTATCCCACGTACCCTGGCTGCAAATTTGTACGTCAGTCTGGTGGTTCGAAATTTTGTGCTGCCATTCATTAACTGCATTCCAGGGGTTGCTTTCCAACAGGATAACACTCGCCCACATACCGCTGTTGTAACCTAACATGCTCTACAGAATGTCGACATGTTGCCTTGGCCTGCTCAGTCACCATATCTGTCTCCAATCGAGCTCATTTGGGATATCATTGGACGACAACTCAGCATTATATACAGCCAGTATTAACCGTTCCTGTAGTGATCGACCAAGTACAACAGACATGGCACTCCATCCTACAAACTGACATCCGGCACCTACACAACACAATGCATGCACGTTTCCATGCATGCTTGCATTCAACATTTTAGAGGGTACACTGGCAATTAATGTGCCAGTACTTCACCTTTGCAATGGCTTATCTCGCGCATTCTTTAACCTTTGGTCTTGTAATGTTAATCACTTAAATACGTTACCTAGACAAATGTTATCCCAAAATTTCGTTGCTTTAGATTTATTATCTTTTGTTGTTGCGATTTTTTTCCGTCAGCGTACGATTACCTTCGTGAGTCTACAAGTGTAACAGAAAAATCACAGGAATTTGAGGGAAGGCAGAACAGAAGGAGAAAGATACTGCACTAAGAAAAATAACACAAAAACTTTATCATACGTAGGTGAAAAGGGTATAAACATACAGCGTTCTGCCCATATGTTCGCACGGCCATAGCCAGCAGATTTACGTTCGCAGTCTTAGAGCTAAGTGAAATACTGATAGATATGAGTGCATTCTTCGATTTTACACCGTATAAATTGTGAAGTTGTCAAACTTGTGAAGCTTTGTTGCTGTTATAGTTCGTAAAGCAATTGCATGACACAGTTACTTTCAAATTTTTGACAGATGCTATGAAATGCAGTTCTTTGGAAGTTATGAGGAAGCGATGTACTATACACTACCCTAAACAAATTTATAAAATGCGTTAGTAAAATAATAATGATCATATGTTGTTATTAAGAACCGAACTCCAAATCCAAGCCTGTGTGATGCGGTTTACAGGTTATGGAATTTAGTGGCAACGGAATGCAATTCTGGTGGGAAGCCCGAACGTAAGCCATCTTACTTTATGGTTCATATTGTTTTATTTACCATAAATTTGTCTGTACGAACAATACGGTAAACTACCCAACCTTTGCAAGTATTGAAACTATTCCTGAATGACTGTCGAATAATTTTTCTTGATGTGGAATTCCTGGAGAATGAGGTACCAGATGACTTGAACTCCACTGGGAATCGTTGCATGAAAGACCCCGTAGTTCTCCTGAAACGCTGTTGGATAAATTTAAAGAACCTATATCTGAAGAAAACTGTGCAAGCATTATGCTACCACAATAGGATACCTCGCTTAAGGATCAAGAGAATAACGTAAGACAGCAAATACTCTTAACGGGTTTGCGGAGGAAAGCGGCGCTTTTAGTACCCCCTACCGGAGATATGCATCAGTTTTGATGTTCAGCGGTTTTGTTACCGCGCGCCTCCTGGTTCCGTAGAAGTCTTTAATAGCCTTTCGCTACTGTTCCTTCTATAGTTGGTGTGTTCTTCGTAGAGAAATTTTTTTGCTTGGCTTTGTTGCTCTCCACTGGAGCTTTGAGGTGATTCGTGAGTTACGACTTACTTACACAAACCGTAACAGGTCTGACCATCTTCTTGTATGTAACCAGTGTGGCCTTTGGCCGAGCTCGTGGATGAGTGGATTTCTCGCTTGCCTTGTGTTTTTGTAGAAATTTTTGAGTTTCCTTAAACCGGCTCCTGAGTGGTAGTATGTAGGCGAAAGACGTGTAGTACCTCGTGGGAGGTGGAGTGCCAGTTTCAGAGCCATGTTCTGGATGGTCTGAAGGCTGCGTAGGTTGGTCTCAGCTGTGTTTCTCCATCCTACCGCTGCACATTCCAATAGGGGTCGTATTGCTGCTTTGCACAGCGTGAGACCTAAGTGGGCAGGCAGCGTTGTTGTAGGGTATAGCGCAGCGTACAGTAGCCGTAGCCGACCTTGTGCTTTCGCCCTCGCTTCTGCTATATGTTGGCGCCATGTCAGACTTTCGTTTATCGTGACGCCAAGGTATTTGAACTGGCACTCTACTCTACTGGACATCCACGCACAGAGATCGGTGGTACCCCCGTTGAAATGTGTCTTCCCCTGATAATGATGGCCTTTGACTTTTCTACTTTGTATGATAGACGCCATTTGATGGCCCATTCCGTCAGGTTGTCTGTGGCCATCTGTCATCGCCTTTGCAGGATGTAAACTGCCGTTTGATTGGCTCTTTGCGCGGCAGGTCCACTGTGTAAAACTAATAGAGGGTCGGGCCAATGACCGAGCCTTGTGGTACACCCGCGAGTATTCGACGCTCCGTGGAAATTCCACTACCAGCTCGAATGTGCAACGTCCAGTCCTACAGATAGCTCTGCAGGAGCCTCACATGCGGCGTCGGTATCCCCAGTACAAGAAGTTTGTAAAGGAGACCATCGTACCACACGGAGTCAAAGGCAAGAGACACGTCGAGCAGAAGAGCGCCGAAATACTCGCGTCGGTCAATGGCTTAGAACGCCTCTTCCATTAACCGTAGTATTTGGTGGACCGTCGAGCGCCCCTGGCGAAAGCCGAACTGTTGCTTGCGTTTGATGTCCTCGTCTTCAATATGGCGGTGGAGGCGCTGAATGAGTAATCTTTCAGACACCTTTGGCAGCGCTGGCAGTAGGCTTATAGGGGGGTAGTTCTTAGTCAAGTGGATGTTTTTCTCTGGCTTGGGAAGAGCTACCACTGCTGCGTGCTTCCAGCAGGATGGGAATGTTCCAGACTGCAGTATGATGTTGAATGTATTGGCTAGAACATACGCTACTGTGGCCGGTACAGCAGGGTGTTTGTTACTGAGTCGGGGCTTCCTGCCTTCTGCTGTTGAGTGTGCGAAGTTGCGCAGCGACTTCGGCTGAACTGATTGGTGTGATCACTTGGTCATCAGCTCTCCCTGCCAGGAAGATGGGGAGGCGCTCCCTGGCGAGCTGTATGTGGTCGGCGTCCACAGGGCCTTCGGACGGCGTAAAATTAGCGGCGAAAGCGTCTGCCAAAGCGTTTTCCTTCGCATTCGGATGTCTACAGTAGTCAGCACCGACCTGTAAGGGTGGTATTTTCACCGATCGGTGCAGGTAGCTTTTGATTACCTTCAAAGCCGTGCCGTCTTTGACGTTTAGTCGTGCTATTTTATCCGCCCACTCTTATTGCCTGTGGGCATCTACAGCCGCCTTGATATGGCGCCGCATCCGGTTTAATGTTCTCTTTATCTCCAGGTTGCGTGTCCTTATCCACTCTTGGTGTAGACGGTTTTTGGACGTAATTTCGTCCACGATGTGTGGTGGGAGCTGTTGTGGGAGCCGCAGAAAGGTCTTCCGCGCGTGCGCCGTGGGCAGTGATTGTGCTGCCAGAAGATCCTGTGGTTAAAAGCTGAATTAAATCTCAGCATGCCCTGCGTCGGGTCATGAATCGGAAGTTCTTGTTCCTCCGGCATTAACTTAATGACAGCCAGTGCTGGATCCCAGCGCTTATTTGCAAACCTGCATCCCTGTTGATAAGATCGTCCGCCGTACGGACATGTATCGTCTCCTTAAGCACACAGTACCAGAAAGATGACGCTGAGGATAAAACTTCAGTCTTCTTGTAAAACATGCGACGCCCTGTGTGTAGGCAATGTTCCACTACTGCTAATTTATCAGGTTAGCGCAGGCGTGTATGGCGATGGTTTTAAACACAACGTTCTTGCGCGGATGGGCATGTCTGCCTAATATAATAAGATTTGCCTTGTTGGCATGGGATCTTATATACGCCACGTTTGCTGATGCCAAGATCGCCTTTGACCGAACACAACAAATTCTTCATTTTGCTGGTGGCCGAAAAACACTCTTGATGTCGTGTCTCTTGAGGATTCTCCCTGTTCTCGAAGACATGCCCGCAAAATACGGCAAAGAAACCATTGCAATGGGTACCTTTCACAGCTTCATTTGCATCGCTGCGTTGAACTTTCTTGGAACTGAATGTATGGCGTATCTGTCTATCAGAATAGTCATTCTGTTGGAACACTGTTCTTAGGCGTGTGGAGTGCATGGGTGTGGAAACATTTTCGAGGTTTTAGCCGCATTTGTTTGCTTTAATAAGTGTAAGGGCGCTGATGACTTCGCCGTCGAGCACCCACAAGCTCTAAAAACACACAAAACACACACGCATGAGGCTAAGTGTACCTCGTTCCAGTCCTCTCACCAAAGAAAAATTCCTGGCAGTACTAGAAATCAAACCTGGATCCTCCACAGCAGCCATATACGCTGATCACTGAGCTATGGAAGCGGATCTCCTATCATATAGAGTACTCAAAACATGAGATCATATACAGATCGTTAAAGCTATGATTTGTGTGTCAGGCACAGATCCCTGATCCAAAGGGGGGGGGGGAGGAGGTAGGGTGGTGTCAGGCGCTGATCACCATCCCCCTGAATATTATACTAAAAGCATTTATATTTTCCACATATCCATTTGCACATATCTCAGCTAACCCGCAAAAAGTAAAGTAGCATCAAAACTTCGAGTCTCTAAAATGGCAAAGATTCTAGAAAATTACAAGCTGTGTTGAAGACTGGATACTTTCCAGTTACGACCCCACGTGGATGACCTTGCGGTCTGACTGGCTGCAGATAACGTTCCAGCCGAATAAAGGTCCCCACAGGCAAGCTAATCATGCCCCTGGTCAACAATAAATTCGACTCGGTTCGTGAGTCCACTGATATAACTGCCAAATGACAGTAAGTTGAGTGAGGCAAAACAGGTGGGAAAAGACCTTCCACAAAGTAAAAAAAAAAAGAAAGAAAAGAAAATAGATAGACAGTCTTCACCAAAAGGAGACGGAAGTGTCTGTAAGTAGCAGCATTCTCTCCATTTATACGTTTATGTAGCCCTGGTCTGAAAAACATGGCCGGCCGGTGTGGCCGTGCGGTTCTGGGCGCTTCAGTTTGGAACCGTGTGACCGCTACGGTCGCAGGTTCGAATCCTGCCTCGGGCATGGATGTGTGTGATGTCCTTAGGTTAGTTAGGTTTAAGTAGTTCTAAGTTCTAGGGGACTGATGACCTCAGAAGTTAAGTCCCATAGTGCTCAGAGCCATTTGAACCATTTGAAAAACATGTTGTTCACAACCCTAGCGGTGAATGCCCACTCTGATTTTTTGCACATTAAAAAATTAAGACGTTGTCAAACTTTGGGAGTTTGTTGCTATTATAATTATTAAGTCAATTGTATGTCACGCTTAAATCTTATGTCTTCGGACGAGTGCTCTTCAAATTATGTGTAACTCTGAACTGCAGTTTTTGGGGGTTATGTTAAAGCGATGTGTTAGGAGCTGACGTAAACAAAATTATTATTATACTAGAATTTTTATTGTTAATCATATAAATCCCAGGCATCTGTGAAGTGTTGATGTCGACAGCTTGCACTTGATAGACGGGGAGGAAGACCAGTAACAAACTGTGACCCACCTCCCTCTCTCCCAGAACCGTTCCCTGAATTCGTGCCTTCACTGTGTCATTACATACCTCATCTGTGATATAAAGTTAATAGCAGTTACATGTATTATTTTTTATATCACAATTTTCATAAACGTTGGTGCAGGTTTAGATGATACAGTGGATGACTTCTTTTATTTTCTTTTTCAGATTAACATAGGAAATAAACGCTACAGATTATGAGAATCTCAACTTTTTTTTAAAAAAAAGAATAAATTCCCAAATGGCCGTATTACTGTATCTTCTTCTGGACTGACTAGATTTAGGCTTTTACGCCATTATCGAGTACTGTGCTAAAAGTTCTTAGGCCATTCACACGTCATCTCTGGTAAACTCAGCCCAAAGCAGGTAAACAAGAGTGGCGTATGTCTTTAAGATTTTAAGACGGTACCAGATGTGACGTGTTAAAAGTCTAGGAACTTTTAGCATTGTACTCGATAATGGCGTAAAAGCCGAACTCTTAGACAGTACAGAAGAAAAATACAGTAATGTACAGTCAAGTGGCGGTTTATTCTTAATACTGCATGACTGTGGCTCAGTAGCATCGAAAGCTTTTTATCATACTTTCTTGTTAATTTACGTTAAATAAATGTTCGCTACAGAGAAACATTGAAGCCGAAAGGTATGTCTCGAATGGCGTATCACATTACTGCAGTTTCATGGTGTTTGCGAAGATCGTCATTCGAGACCTATTCATTGGCTGTAAAGGCATAGTTCCGAAGAACCGAGACGTCGGAAATAGCAATGTCTTACAGTCAGTATTTGTTTTCCGCGTAATGTCGTCTTGTGCCTTCCAGCGTAATAGAAATACTTCCGTGTTTGTTGTTGCAGTTTTGGGTGTCACGTGTCACATGACCTCAGAACTACGTTGACGCTGTGCAGTCGTCCAGATGAGCTTCTACAGGTTATGGCTGCAGCAAAGTCCACACGTGTTCGCTTTCATTGGCTATGTGAGTACCGTTTTGTGATACTCATTTCCCATTAATACATTACAACAAGTCAAATTATTTTAAAATTAGCATTTAGAGCGTAAACTGATTTCCTTCCGTCCATATCCACGCGGCGCAGTCATAACTGATTTTAAACATCGTGTGGCATTTATGCTGTTCCCATTAGAAAGAACAGTAATTATTCAGAGAAATGACCTGAACCAAAATTGTTATTGCTGTAGTTCAGACGTTGCCGAGAATAAACTCTTGAACACTTTTATCGTCATTATTAAAGTGTTTTTAAGTGCTTTTCACCAAGTTTAAAATAGTTCATAATACCGATAGACTGAACCTGCCGCTAGCGGACGTCAGCTTTGGCCCGTGACACAATGATAACGTGGCGTGTGAGGCAACACATGCGGAAACAGAGGTTTAACAAAACGTTGACATATATACGCGTATTTTGCTTCTCTGTTAATTTTTTTGGATTGCAGTTTGTGAAGACAGTGACAGTGACCTGTAGTAAAAGCTCGAGGTCTAGCTTATACTAGGTGATGGTTTCGTTATGTGGCGAAGCCAACGTAAGTGGTATCATAAAAATTACCATAATTTTTGTTATGGTGTGGATTATACTCGCTGTATTTTGAGGAGTGCTTTATGTCCGGCATTTCGATACTTCATGAGTCATAGCAAAGAGGTGGTATCAGTAGGTTTATTATTTCCATGACATTTTAAACTGCATTTAACGTAATACATTGTTTATTATCCGCATACTGGAACTGTTTCGAGCATTGTTTCATCCCGTTTGTAAATGGAGTCCTTCACGATGGTTGTTGCAAATTGAATGTATATACGAAAAATGTTGAACATGTGGAAGGTGAACATTGAAACATCTTGAAGGTAAATAAAATATCGTCCTTAAAAAATACAGTAAGTAGTTCACTTCTCGTGTATTTAAAAAGGCGTTGTGTACTGCGAGATAGCTGCCATATGGATAAGATCTACGAACTAGTTTCGGTCACTGTGATAATCTAGTAGAAGTATTAACATAATCCTCTCTTAAGAGGAAAAATCGCGGACGACAGGTGCAAGAATAAAAGATAAGTTTACGCTACATTGAGCATGACGAATCTGTTGCTGTGTTGGTATTCAGCAAACAATCTGGTCTTGCAGATAGGAACAGCACAACCCTAACGTGATACGTCAAGTTCTGTCTTGGAAATCATTCGGAATCAAAGCACATTCGTACAGGAACTTTTTGGCGCCATGTGACCATTTGTCACCTGGAGCTGTTGTCAGCGACACATTTGTTTTCCGCTATGAGCACCACGCCAGTACACACTCAGAATGCCCGATATCTAGGCCAGATCAGAGCGTAGTTTTTTAGTCCTTTTGTAAACTGAAGTGTTTCTATTTACGAGATAAAGCTCGACCGCTTTCAGTGGTAGAAACAGTCCAGTGTATAGTTGACTAGCTTAATGCTTCAATAATATGAGTGTGGGCCGCCTTGATGCAAAACAATTTCTTCTCTAAAGTAGTTTCAGCAAAAATATCACTATCATCTGTGGATACTCTTTATTCTAAAAAATGCAAAATTAGCATAATTACGGAGCATTACAAAAACATCATTACATTTGTACTGTTTGGTTCCAGATGCTGTATTGTGTGGTTAGTTTTATAATACCTCTTTTACTTTTGAGTCACTATGTGATTTGTATGTATGTTGCCATTTTCCGGCATACAGCATTTCATATACAACGGCATGAGCTGCTGTTAGCAAATATGAAAATGTGAACTTAAACACGTCAGTGTTGTACTACTGGAGGTTGCGATACTGTTGTGGACACAATTTTTAGTGGGCATTAGCTTGTAACGTAATGTCATGTACTCATATTAGTTTGTCGACTTTTAGTTGGTCTGAACCACAGAAAAACGTAACTTAACATCCTGTCACCCCTCTGCATATGGAAGAGCAATTTTTATTATTGAGCTTAGCTGGATAGTCCTCTACAAATGGAGATGTAACCACATACACTCAACCTGCTGAACAAAATAATTCCATATTTCATGTGAAAACTAGTAATTTATAAATTACAACGAAATATAGGTCAAAAGTTCAGATTCAGAATGATGCAAAATATGTACTTTACATTTCGTCGCGTTTTGTCTTCTGAAGTGCGTCCTTTCGCTGTCACAATAGTTCCTTGTACAGTGGAACTCGCTCCAGCGGACACCTGCATACAGGTATATACTGCTCAAGCCACCGTACGGTGCATGTCGGAGGATACCCTGTACCATAACTAGTCATTTCCTTTCCTGTTCCACTAGCAGATAGAGAGCGGGGGAAAAACGACTATCTAATATGCCTCCGTAGGAGCCCTAATTTCTCCTATCCAATCTTCGTGGTCCCTACGCAAAACGTATGTTCGCGGCAGTAGGATCGTTCTGTAGTCAGCTTCAAATGACAGTTCTCTCAGCTTTCTCAGTAGTGTTCTGTGAAATTTCTTCTCTCCAGGGATTCCCACTTGAGCTCCCGAAGCATATCCGTAGCACTTGGATGCTCATCGAACCTATCGGTCACAAATCTAGCAATTCGCCTCTGAACATCTTGGACGTCTTCCTTCTATCCGACCTAGCGCGGCTCCCAAACAACCGAGCAGTACTCGAGAATAGGTCACACTAGCATCTTACATGCGGTCTGCTGTACAGATTCTCCCAGATAACCTAAGTCGACCATTCGCCTTTCCTACCAGTCCTCCATGCTCGTCTCGTTTCACGTCGCTTCCCAGCTTTACGCTCAGATATTTAAACGATGTGACTGCGTCAAGCAGGACACTAGTAATGCTATATGCGAACAGTACGGGGTTATTTTTCCTACTCATCCGCATTAACTTATATTTTTTCTTATATTAAGAGCCAGTTGTCATTCATCACACCAACCACAAATTTTGTCTAGGCCATCTTGTATCAACCTACAGTCACTGATCTTACATACCTTCCTGTACACCACAGTATCATCGGCGAACAACCGCAGATTGCTGCCCTCCCTCTCTGCCAGAACACTTACGTATATAGAAAATAGCAACGGTCCTATCACTCTTCCCTGAGGCACTCTTGAAGTTACCCCTGTCTCCAATGAACACTCACCGTCGAGATAATCCTGGGCTGTATTACTTTGAGAAGTCTTCCAGCCAGTCACATACATGGGAGTCTATTACGTACACACGTTCCTTCGTGAAGTCTGCAGTGGGGTCGTGTCGAATGATTTCCGGAAATCTAGAAGTATGGAATCTGCCTGTTGCCCTTCATCCATAGTTTGCAATGTATCATGTAAGAAAACGGCAAGCCGAGTTTCCTTTGAGCGAGGCTTTCTAAAACTATGCTGGTTTGTGGACATGAGCTTTCAGGTCTCTAGGAAATTTATTATATTCGAACTCAAAATATGCTCTAGAATTCTGCAGCAAACCGATGTTAAGGATATTGGTCTGAAATCTTGCGGGTCCGTTCTTTTGCCCTTCTTAAATGCTGGAGCCACTTGCGCTCTCTTCCAGTCGCTTAGCATTTTGCGTATCAATGCTAACTAAGGGGCCAATCACGTAGAGTACTTTCTGTAAAACGGAACTGGGATTCCATCCAGACCTAGTGACTTATTTGTTTTCAATACTCTGTTGCTTCTCTACACCAGGGATGCTTATTACTGTGTCATCAAAATGGGAGTCTGTCCGATGGTCAAACGACGGTGCGTTTGTACGATTCTCCTGCGTGAACGATTTCAACGTCCCCCCCTGCAGGTCCGGCGTGAGAATAGGCCCGAGGTATTCCTGCCTGTCGTAAGAGGCGACTAAAAGGAGTTTCAACCGTTTCGGCCTTCCATGTGATGGTCCCCCTTGGGGTTTGACCTCCATTTTTCAAAATTCTACAGAAGTACGAGCCTTTTGGGGAAGGATGCCTTACGTGGTGTACCACTGGTCCTCAGTGCACTAATACCTTGGCACTCAGCATTGTAGTCCCGGCGGAGGTTCGAGTCCTCCCTCGGGCATGGGTGTGTGTGTGTTTGTCCTTAGGATAATTTAGGTTAAGTTGTGTGTAACCTTAGGGACTGATGACCTTAGCAGTTAAGTCCCATAAGATTTCACACACATTTGAACATTTTGAACTCAGCATTGTACCGGCGTTGTAACCATACCCACTATTCCTCAAATTGGGCCTAAACGCCTGATGGGTTGTACAAGTTACGCCCATAGTGCGTCCCCATCTCCACCTAAGATCATGATGAACTTTCCATGGCACCAGAAATCCAGCACGGTAGCCAGCCCGTTGTGGTGGGGTCGTCATGTACCCTCTAGGTTGTAGCCCCCTGACAACACAGGGATCGTACTGCAGATACCTGAGCTGCACCCTCCCCACGTCAGGCAAGGGGTAGATTCCCGTCTCCTTGGGGCATCAGGACTCCAGGCAACGGTCATCCTGCCAGGTGGCCCTTGCTGAGGCTGGGTTGCGCCCATGGGGAGAGCCCCTGGTCGGAGTGGGTGGTATTGGGGCGGACGTTTCGCAGATGAAACGTCAACACGTATCAGGTCGCTCTGTGGCCGAGTCTTTCATAAGGAAAGGTACTGTCTCTGTCTCTGTCTCTGGTTCTGGTTCTCCTGCCCTTTCCCCCTTGGCCACTCCCTGGGAGGAGGGACAGGCCCGCCGGCTTGGGGCGAAGCACTTCCCCCGCTATTTGGTCTGTTCTCGAACCGATGGGGGGACGTTCGCCACCTCCAAGCCCATGTTCTTTGTTCAGCACATTGAGGACATCTTCGGGGAAATCGAGTCTCTCAGTATGATGCGTTCGGGGTCCGTTCTTATAAAGACCACCACCGCCACACAGTCGGCGGCGCTCCAGGCGTGCGACCGCCTAGGGGACATCCCAGTGTCCATTGTCCCGCATCTGGCACTAAATAGGACGCAGGGGGTTATTTTTCATCGGGACCTCCTGCTGCAATCTGATGAGGAATTCAGGGCCAACCTGGAGCGCCGAGGCGTGCATTTCGTCCGACGAGTCCAGCGCGGCCCCAAAGACCGTCGCATCAACACCGGGGCCTTTATCCTCGCCTTCGAGGGGGACGTTCTCCCAGAGAAGGTAAAGGTGATGTGCTACCGATGCGATGTGCGACCTTACGTCCCGCCTCCTATGCGCTGTTTTCGGTGTTTGCGCTTTGGGCACATGTCGTCACGGTGTGAGGCTGAGCCCCTTTGTGGCGATTGTGGACGTCCTCTTCGTGAGGAACATACATGCACCCCACCACCTTGGTACGTTAATTGTCCTGGCATCCCCTCGCCTAGATCCTCAGACTGCCCCGCATATCAGAAGGAGAAGAAGATACAAGAACTCAAAACTTTGGATCGTCTCTCTTATTCTGAGGCCAGAAAGAAGTATGACCGCCTCCATCCCATGCCGTTGACCACTTCGTTTGCCTCAGTTGTGTCCACTCCTTCCGCGGTATCCTCACCCCTATCCTGTCCCCCCTCCGCCTCCTCCCCCCATCCGGGGTCTCTGCCTCTGCCTCCCAAATCCCTCCCTTCCAAATCCTCCTCCCCCATGGCCCCCGCCCCCTCTGCCCCATGCCCCAGGGGCCACCCTTCCTCCTCCCCCTCCCGCTGCCTGAGAAGCGATCCTCTTCTCAGGCGTCCATCGGGGAAACGTTCCGGACCCCAGCTTCCGAGGTCCGGCGTTCCAAAACGGACCCTGCGCGTGAGGACCTTCTTCGGGTCCAGCCCACCATCCCTGTGCCTCCTCGGACTTCCAAGAAGGCTTCCAAGAAGAAGTCTCCATCCCCCTCTCCGCCCCGGCGCGTTTCGTCTGACGCTCCATCCGTGAGTCGCTGCTCCCGGCTGTCCTCAGTTTCGCCGGGATGCTCTGCTGCCAGGCGCTCAGCTGGCCTCTCGTTGGCAAATGATGCTGCCCCTCCTACACAACCCAGGACAGCGGCTGCAGCTGGCGAAGACTCGATGGAACAGGATCCGCCTCCCGCCGGTTGTCGCGTTGTTCCCTCGAAACCTGGCCCTCCGCGGCCGTCGAGGTGACCAGCTCTTCCCCCGTCTCGTTCCTCCTCTTTTTTGACTAGTGATGGCCTTGTTACATTGGAACATAAGAGGTATTCGATCTAAGCAGGAGGAATTACAACTGCTTCTCCGCCTGCACTGTCCGCTCGTCCTTGGTCTCCAGGAAACCAACTTGCACCCGACTGACCGTATTGCCTTTACCCACTATACCTCAGAGCGGTATGACCTCACCCCTGTGAACGGTATCCCAGCTCATGGTGGGGTCATGTTGCTCATTTGGGACAATGTCTATTACCATCCCATCCCATTGACCACCCCACTCCAAGCAATAGCTGTCTGTATTACTCTTTCTGCTTTTACTTTTTCAGTTTGTACCATCTACTCTCCATCGTCATCTGCTGTTGGTCGGGCTGACATGATGCACCTGATTCTTCAGCTTCCCCCGCCATTTTTATTGTTTGGTGACTTCAATGCCCATCATCTCCTTTGGGGCTCTCCTGCATCCTGTCAAAGAGGCTCACTCTTGGCGGATGTCTTCCACCATCTCAATCTTGTCTGCCTCAATACTGGCGCTCCGACTTTCCTCTCGGACTCTACTCATACCTACTCCCACTTGGACCTCTCAATCTGTTCTACCACTCTTGCCCGTCGGTTCGAGTGGTATGTCCTTTCTGACACCTATTCGAGCGACCACTTCCCCCGTGTCATTCGTCTCCTGCACCACACCCCATCCCCACGTCCTTCGAGCTGGAACATACTGAAAGCTGACTGGGGACTTTACTCCTCCCTGGCGACCTTTCCGGACCACGATTTTCCCAGTTGTGACAGTGAGGTCGAATACCTCACGGCTGTTATCATCAATGCTGCCGAACGTTCCATTCCTCGTACTACTTCTTCTTCACGTCGCGTTTCCGTCCCCTGGTGGAACGAGGCTTGTAGGGACGCTATCCGTGCTCGACGACGTGCTTTACGCACCTTTCGTCGCCATCCTACGTTGGCGAATTGTATTTGATACAAACGGCTCCGAGTGCAATGCCGTAGAGTCATCAAAGACAGCAAAAAAGCTTGTTGGGCCTCTTTCACCAGCTCCTTTAACAGTTTTATTCTCTCTTCTGTCGTATGGGGTGGCCTGCGCCGGCTGTCGGGCATTAAGGCCCACTCCTCGGTACCTGGCCTGACCTCAGGTAATGAGGTCCTCGTTGATCCTGTGGCTGTCTCCAACGCCTTCGGCCGGTTTTTTGTGGAGGTTTCAAGCTCCGCCCATTACCACCCTGCCTTCCTTCCCAGGAAAGAGGCAGAAGAGGCTCGGTGACCTTCCTTCCACTCGCTGAATCTGGAAACTTATAATGCCCCCTTTACTATGCGGGAACTTGAACGTGCGCTTGCACTGTCCCGGTCCTCTGCTCCGGGGCCAGATGCCATTCACGTTCAGATGCTGGCACACCTTTCTCCGGCGGGCAAAAGCTTCCTTCTTCGTACCTACAATCGCGTCTGGACCGAAGGTCAGGTCCCCATGCGTTGGCGTGACGCCGTCGTCGTTCCTATACACAAACCTGGGAAGGATAGACACCTTCCTTCTAGTTACCGCCCCATTTCTCTTACAAGCTGTGTCTGTAAGGTGATGGAGCGCATGGTTCATGCTCGGTTAGTTTGGATTCTTGAATCTCGACGGCTACTTACCAACGTCCAATGTGGCTTTCGTCGCCGCCGCTCCGCTGTTGACCACCTTGTGACCTTGTCGACATTCATCATGAACAACTTTTTGCGAAGGCGCCAAACGGTAGCTGTGTTCTTCGATTTGGAGAAGGCTTGTGATACCTGTTGGAGAGGAGGTATCCTCCGCACTATGCACAGGTGGGGCCTACGCGGTCGCCAGCCCCTTTTTATTGATTCCTTTTTAACGGATCGAACGTTTAGGGTACGTGTGGGTTCTGTATTGTCCGACGTCTTCCTCTAGGAGAACGGAGTGCCTCAGGGCTCCGTCTTGAGCGTAGCCCTTTTTGCCATCGCGATCAATCCAATTATGGATTGCATTCCACCTAATGTCTCAGGCTCTCTCTTTGTCGATGACTGCAGTGCCCAGAGAACATGCCTCCTGGAGCGCTGCCTTCAGCGTTGTCTAGACAGCCTATACTCATGGAGCGTGGCAAATGGCTTCCGGTTCTCTGACGAGAAGACGGTTTGTATCAACTTTCGGCGATATAAAGCGTCCTTCCGCCATCCTTACATCTCGGTCCCGTTGTTCTCCCATTCGTGGACACAACTAAGTTTCTAGGGCTCACGTTGGACAGGAAACTGTGTTGGTCTCCACATGTCTCTTATTTAGCGGCCCGTTGTACACGTTCCCTTAATGTCCTCAGAGTTCTTAGTGGTTCATCTTGGGGAGCGGATCGCACTGTCCTGCTTCGCTTGTATCGGTCCATAGTCCGATCGAAGCTGGATTATGGGAGCTTCGTCTACTCGTCTGCTCGGCCATCCCTCTTACGCCGTCTCAACTCCATCCACCATCGGGGGTTACGTCTTGCGACCGGAGCCTTCTACACTAGTCCTGTAGAGAGTCTTTATGCTGAAGCTGCCGAATTACCATTGACCTACTGGCGCGACGTACTGCTGTGTCGGTATGCCTGCTGGCTGTTGTCTATGCCCGACCACCCCTCTTACCAGTCCTTCTTCGCCGATTCTCTCGACCGTCAGTACGGGTTGTATGTGTCTGCCCTGCTGCCCCCCGGAGTCCGCTTCTATCGCCTGCTTCGACAATTGGATTTTGCCCTCCCTACCACCTTCAGGGAGGGTGAGAGCCCGACACCACCTTGGCTCCAGGCTCCGGTTCATATTTATCTCGACCTCAGCTCACTCCCGAAGGAGGGTACTCCGGCTGCAGTGTATTGCTCACGGTTTGTCGAACTTCGTGCTCGACTTGCCAGTCACACCTTTATTTACACCGATGGCTCCAAAACTGACGATGGTGTCGGCTGTGCCTTTGTCGTCGGGGCCGCCACCTTTAAATACCGGCTCCTCGACCAATGTTCCAGCTATATGGCCGAGCTTTTTGCTCTCCATCAGGCTATTCAGTATGCCCGCCGCCACCGCCATTCATCGTATGTACTCTGCTCTGACTCACTCAGTGCTCTTCAGAGCCTTGGAGCTCCCTATCCGGTCCATCCCTTGGTTCAACGGATACAGCAGTCCCTCCATTCTTTCGCTGATAATGGTGGTTATGTCAGTTTTCTGTGGGTTCCCGGACATGTAGCAGTGCCTGGGAATGAGGCTGCGGATGCTGCAGTCAAGGCTGCAGTCCTCCTGCCTCGGCCCGCCTCCCATTGTGTCCCGTCATCTGACGTTCGTGGGGATGTTTGTAAGAGGCTTGTGTCGTTGTGGTGGGATGCTTGGTCATCCCTCCAAGGAAACAAGCTCCGAGCAGTAAAACCGCTCCCAACTGCTTGGACAAACTCCTCCCGACCATCTCGGCGAGAGGAGGTCCTTCTGACCAGGTTGCGGATTGGGCATTGCCGGTTTAGCCACCGCTACCTGCTCTCCGGTGACCCAGCCCCGCAGTGCCCTTGTGGTCAGGCATTAACAGTGCGCCATGTTTTATTGTCGTGTCCCCGCTTTAGTCAATCTCGTGTTGTCCTGTTCATGCCATCTACTTTACCGGATATTTTAGCTGATGACGCTCGAGCAGCTGCTCGTGTTCTGCGTTTTATAACTTTGACTGGCTTGTCCGAAGACATCCAACTTTTTTACTTATTTTATCTGCATCTTTGTCAAGCCTTTCTGGGGTCCCTCCCCCCCCCCCCCCCCCCATGAGTTTTACTAGATTCCATGTGCTCTAATAACTGTGACTGGGCGCTAATGACCTCAGTAGTTGAGCGCCCTTGAACCTCACAAAAAAAAATTTCAACGTGGAATTTAAAACTTCGGTTTTCATTTTGATATCTTCTGCTGTCAAACCACACTGATAAACGAGTCACTGGATGGAAGCCTTAGACCCGCTTAGCGATTTTACATAGAACAAGAATTTTTTCAGTTTCTCCTCTAGATCTATAGCCGTGGTAGTATATTGGTAGCTGTTTTATGCTTCGCGCATAGATCTTTCCACAGACGCACGAATTTTTGCTAATCTTCGCCCGTCGTCGTTTTCGGGTGCTATTTTGAACCGAGAGTGCAACAACTTTTAGTTCATCATTTTCCGAACTTCGTTATTAAACCACGGTTGGTCTTTTCCGTCCTTAATCCACATACTAGGCACATACTTGTCCAGAGTAGGATTTACAATATGATTAAACTTTGCCCATAATTTATCTATGTCCACCATTCTGGAACTGGATCATTGCAGTTCATTGTCTAAGTGAGATTCTAACAAGTGCGTATGTGCTCTTTCTAGCAGAAATACTAGCCTACCCCTATTGACTGACTTATTAACTTTTGTAACCATAGCCGCTATGATATCGTGATCACTAATCCCCGTCTCGGGGCCTATACTGACACCATCGATAAGGTCCGACCTGTTTGTAGCTACAAGACCCAGGATACGTCCATTGCATGTGCGCTGCCGAACTAGTTGCTCAAGACAATTTTCGGAAAACGTGTTCAGATGTACTTCAAAAGATTGTATGTACACGCTGCAATGAATCCATACGCGTCCCAGTCTATGCTCGGTAGGTTAGTCACCACCAATTAGTATTGGATGATCTGGGTATTTATGCACAACTGACCATAGACTTCTTTTGAATGACTCTGTAACTGTCACAGCGGAGTCGGGTGGTCGGTAATGGTTCAAATGGCGCTGAGCACTATGGGACTTAACATCTGAGGTCATCAGTCCCCTAGAACTTAGAACTACTTAAACATCACTAACCTAAGGACATCGCACACATCCATGCCCGAGGCAGGATTCGAACCTGCGGCCGTAGCAGCAGCGCGGTTCCGGACTGAAGCGCCTAAAACCGCTCGTCCATAGCGCCAGGCATGGTCGGTAAAAACATCCAACAATTAACCTGGCTTCACGTAGACCTGTTATGCGCAACCAGATAACTTCAGTAGCACATTCAATTTCAATCTCAGTAGAGAAACTATTTTTGTCGACTGCAATGAACACTCCTCCTCCTCCTACAGCGTCTAATATGTCTTTTCGATAAACATTCCAAGACTCGCTAGATCTCAGAGCTTTCTACTCCTGTCCCAAGAATAATTTGAGATTGAGAACTTCCCGGAGGGCAGTAAATTCGAAAACTTAGTTACGAATACTTCTACAATTTACTGATAGAATTCTTACAGTCGAACTGTCTTTACTCTGAACGAAGTCTGATTTTCTTATATGCGTATCGAGTGGCGAGCTTTTATGAGAATACCTCAAACTCACGCTTAACCTAAAAAAAAAGTGTACTCCACAAGTACACCAGAGTAGCTGCTTCCTTTGTGTAGTGCACCGCTGACCTATCAAGGAGTCCTACAAACTCCCACCTGATAACGCAGGTCCAGAAATCTGCAGCCAATACCGTCACAGAGACGACAGAGACTCTGGGTGAGTCCCTCCACTCGGCTCCAAACGAAAGGTTCCCGATCAACTTTGTGAACGATGCTGCAAATTGCGAGCTCTGCTAGCACCCCGCGCGCGAGACCAGCACTCATCACACCTCCGCTAGTCGGCTGTAAGAACTGAGGATGGCCTCAGAACTTATGCAACAGGTATCGTTGGTGACGACGTGAGCCACAGCTTGCAGACTACTGCACCCTATACGCTCGATAGCCGCAGTCAAGGCCGCCTCCTCATCTCGGATGAGCCCCCATTTCCCCATCCATCCATCCACCCACTCTACCCCTCCCCCTCGGCACACATACCGAGTGCACATTGGCTTTCAGGTTAGCTCACAACCCAATGCCCCCCCCCCCCCCAGAACTTTTATCTACAACACATCTGCAGCGTAACACTGACGTAAGTTCATATATCCTCATAAGTCCCTCATACTGCTCCAGATGACATGCCGTGTGCCAAAAAACGGCAACAAAAGTGACTCATCCCAAAAGCAAAAGAGGTATTATAAAACTATTCACACAATAGAATCAAATAGTACACATGGGATGATGTTTTGTAACGATGCTAATTTTGCATGTTCTAGAAAGTAGAGCACATACTGATGATGGCGATATTTTTGTTGAAACTTATTTGGAGAAGAAATTAAACACAAGTGTTCTCCGTTAAGGAAGACCCAACATCCCATACTGTTTTTTTTACGCAAACAAAGACCAACAAAAGAGTTTCCAAGTTACAATGATTGTTAATCATTCAAGAACGAGACGCTTCATGTGGACAACTAACGAAAGTGTTTTCACCGCGAGACAAAACAAAAGTTTGAGGCTGTTCAGTAGTATCGACGTGAAGTTACACAATGCAACGGAGCCAATCAAAGTTACATTTCATTCATTTGGTTATTCATTTTCTGATCATGGATTTTGAATAATGTAATAGGTGAAAAATAAATTATTCAATCATTCCCTTCCTATTTATGTCAATTTTTGTTTTGTTTCTGGACTTACTGTTAATAAAATGAAATAATAATATGCAAAATAAAGTCACAGCTACAATAGGACGAGCAATAACGTAGTGACGCATATGAGAGACATAACTGAAAACCAATTACGTAGCAAAAAACTGTCAGCCCTCAGATATAGATGAGTAGCTTTTGTTATTGAGCATTGCAGGATGTCCCTCTCCAAAATGGAGATGTAACCATGTACAGCCGTCTTGTTCGGTTAAAGTAATTCCATACTTCATGTGAAAAGTAGTAATTTATCGTTTAAAACGAAGTACCAATGAAACGTCCGGATTCGGGAGGACAGAAAATGTTTTCTTTGTATAGCTTCGCATCTAGTCTCGTGTAGTGCGGCCGTTCGCTGTCACGTTATTACCGTGTACAGCGGACCTCGCGCGGGCGTGGACGGTTCCGGATCACGGAAGGCCATACACTGCGGCTGTCGCTGGCTTTGAAGCGTTGATGCAAATATTTCGAGGAATTATGTTCTGTTAGAACCTAAATATTAAAACAGCTAAAGGTTCGTCGCAATGACCTCTGCTGCATACCTGCTGCAGTAATAAGTAACGCGAAGCCTGTTGGCTTAGATTTTTAAGCTCCTCGTATAAACATCTACGGCTAAGGGAAAAGCCACATACATCAACGTAGTGTCAGTGACTTGGTTGTACCTTCTGTGCATATTTACAAGCGCTTGTTGTTGTGTGTGGCATATCGAAGCTACTCTTAACAATAGCGCGAAAATTTGTGCCAGACTGGGTTTAGAAAAAGATCTCATTCTTATCAGAGGTAGTCGTCTTAACCATTAGGAATTCTAAGTGCGCCTTTATACTAGACACAAATTTTCATTTTCACTTATGGTTCTACCTGTTTGCAACACTACAATAAGAGTCCTCCCACAGGTTAGATGGGATGCCACAGCTGGGAGAACAGATCTAGTGGAGGACCATGACTTATCCTGCCATAGAGACGCATGAAATAAAATGAACGGAATCACAGCTGATGAAATGCTAATATACTCATTACATTCCAGGTTCATGGTCATTGGTTCCATTCATTTCTTCTGTGTACACTGATGGCTCTCTGGGTGACCGTGGAGTCCGGTGTGCCTTCGTCATTGGCACCGAAGTTTATAGGTATCGGCTTCCGGGAAACGCCTCAGTATTTACAGCAGAGCTCTTCGTCCCGTATCACAGGCTTTCCCGTTGCATCAACTGCTTACACTCTGTGTCCTTCAAAGCCTCTGTATGCTGTACACCGTCCATGCCTCAGTGCAACGTGTCCAGGAAAGCTGTCAGTTTCTCACTCTTGATGGGTCGACTGTGATGTTCATGTGGGTTCCTGGGCATGCTGGTCCGACAGGAAACGGGTCCACTGACGCTGCTGCCAAGGCTGCAGTCCTCGTATCTCAGTCCGCTAGTTCTTATATTCCGTCCGATGATACCTGCGTTGCCGTCTGTCAGCAGATGGTGTCACTTCGGCATCGCCTCTGGCCCTCCCTTCATGGGAACAAACCCCGGTTCGTTAAGCCTCTCCCATCGGCCTGAACGACCTCCTGTCAGCCTTCTCGCCGTGAGATCATTTCAGCTAGGTTGCACATAGGGCACTGTCTTTTTAGCCATCGCCATTTGTTAATTTGCGACCCCCCACAGTTTGTACTCATTGCGCTCAACCTTTGATGGTCCACCATTTCCTAACGGAATGCCTTTTTTTTAACCACTTACGTTCTCGTTTGTCTTGGCCGTCTGTGTTACCGGCCGTTTTAACGAACGACGCGCGGGCTGTAAACCGCGTTTTACTTGTTATCCGTCGTAGCAATATGGCGAAGGCTATTTAATTTTTAGTTAATGACCTCTGTTTCTCTATGACGTATTTTATAGATCATTCCTCACGTCCCTGTTTCTAGCGGTCATCTCTTCCGTCGATGGGGAGTCACTCATCTCTTCGTCTTCTACAGTTCCGACGTGGGCGCGTATGACCCTCGTTGTTTTTGCGCCCTAAAACAAAACAACCAGAAACCATTCGTTTCAGATAGTTGAGTTATTAACAATTGGAAAGACGCCGTACAAAGAAAGCGTTGGCTGGAGCTGTATGGACTGTGTATTCGGAGGGTGTGCGTTATGTGATCAAAAGTATCCGGACACCTCTAAAACATAAGTTTTTCATATTAGGTGCATTGTGCTGAAACCTATTGCCAGGTACTCCATATCAGCGACCTCAGTAGTCATTAGACATCGTGAGAAAGCAGAATCGAGCGCTCCGCGGAACTCACGGACTTCGAACGAGGCCAGGTGATTGGGTGTCACTTGTCATACGTCTGTACGTGAGATTTCCACATTCCTAAACATCCCTAGGTCCACTGTTAACGATGTGATAGTGAGGTGGAAACGTGAAGGAACACGTACAGCACAAAAGTGTACAGGCCGACCCAGTCTGTTGACTAACAGAGACTGCCGACAGTTGAAGAGGGTCGTAATGTGTAATAGGCAGCCATCTATCCAGACCATCAAACAGGAATTCGAAACTGCATCAGGATCCACTGCAAGTACTAAGACAGTTAGGTGGGAGGTGAGAAAACTAGGATTTCGTGGTCGAGCGGCTGCTCATCAGCCACACATCATGTCGGTAAATGCCAAACGATGCCTCGCTTGGTGTAAGGAGCGTAAACATTGGACCATTGAAGAGTGGAAAAAACGTTGTGTGGAGTGACGAATCACGGTACACAATGTGGCGATCCACTGGCAGGGTGTGGGTATGGCGAATGCCTGGTGAATGTCATCTGCCAGCGTGTGTAGCGCCAACAGTAAAATTCGGAGGCGAGGGTGTTATGTTGTGGTCTTGTTTTTCATGGAGGGGGCTTGCAACCCTTGTCGTTTTGCGTGGCATTATCACAGCTCAGGCCTACATTGATGTCTTAAGCACCTTCTTGCTTCCCACTGTTGAACAGCAATTCGGGGATGGCGACTGCATCTTTCAACACGATAGAGCACCTGTTCTAATACACCGCCTGTGGCGGAGTGATTACTCGACAATAACATCCCTGTAATGGACTGGCCTGCACATAATCCTGACCTGAATCCTACAGAACGCCTTTGGGACGTTTTGGAACGCCTTCGTGCCAGGCCTCACCGAGTGACATCGATACCTCTCCTCAGTGCAGCACTCTGTGAAAAATGGGCTGCCACTCCCGAAGAAACCTTCCAGCACCTGATTGAACGTATGCCTACGAGAGTAGAAGCTGTCATCAAGGTTAAGGGTGGGCCAACACCGTATTGAATTTCAGCATTACCGATGGAGGACTCCACGTACTTGTAAGTCATTTTCAGGCAGGTGTCCGGATACTTTTGATCACACAGTGTAGATAGCTTAAGTGGCGTCAGAGGCGGTTTATCGATGTTGCTAGTTTCAGCCTTATACGCCATTCTGAAGTGATTTTGTGGTTCTGCAATGGAAAACTGTACCATCGATGTTGAAATGTCATAGTTTTTAAATTTGTTTCTTTTTTTTTAATTTGTTTTCTCTAATAAATGTTTGTGGGAAAGACGCCCTGGCGCTCCTCGTGATAAGATTCTTCGGAGGTCAGCTCGCAACAATCGTTTGTGACCCCGAGGATACCTTCGCACTAAAAAGGGCTTCTCTTCGCCTTGACCTGCCCCCTACGCTCTTCCCCCAAGTAAGCTATCTTTGAAAAGTTTTTCGATCCGCCAGAGTGCAACATGCCACCCGCACTGTCCGCGTTACAGGGCTTCTGCGACGTTGTAAACCGCCACCTCCTCGCTCCCCTCTATCTCAGGGCAGTTTACATCCTCCCCTGCAGCACACAACTATTTTCCAGCCGCTCTTTAGCCGATATCGGCTTCTGAGGAACGCATTGTCCACGTCGCCTTTTCTCTCAGTTCTCAACTCTCTGACATGCCCTACTATAGAAATTTAGTACGTGGTGCTAGCCAGTATCAGCCAATGAAATGATTAATAATCGGACTGTGCATCGTAAGTAGTGATCGAATGTAAATATAAATCGAAAAGAATTTACCGAATATTAAATGCATGGTGGCAAAATCTTTCCGCCTTATACTTCATTTTAACTTGAGCAAACCATTCATGTAAAGCATCAGTGTGTCGAAGATCGGGCGAAATACTTAAAATGAACATAGACTACCGCAATATTTCTGAACGATTAATTTCTGATTTTATACCCTGTACTGCATAAAAAAGATGTAAAAGAACGATGTTACATATTGGTGTTCTACCAAGGGGTTATTCATACTTTTCATGGCTAATCTCGAATTACGACTGTTTCAGCTTGGATCTGGTCTGGTGTTGCTGGAGACAAGTGTGAAGCTGGGAGTTGACACGGACAGTGTCTGGTCCCCAGTTGGGATCCTGGGCCATCCAACATGGTTTCCAATAAATAATCCCACAAGTTAGTTTTTCATGTCTGTTTTATTTTTTTATCTCAACTTTCACACATTCATAAAACATGATACAAGTATTATAATAATAATTATTATTATTGTATTCTATATATATTGTATTCTATATATGTCAGCAGAAGAAAAATTTCAGCTGACATATATAGAATACAAAGACACAAATACAGACATTAGACCATTCTTGCATAGACCGCCAAATAACACACAAGTCGAAACAGCAATAACAACTATCAACACAATCATACACAACAAAATAAATGAAAACACAACTATGGAAGAGTTACAACTACTTGTTTATGTAGGAGCACTCACTACACTAAATATACACACTAGGCAGAGATCAGAACCAACCAAGACACAGAAGAAACCCACAAAACCAGCATGGCAACACAGGCTACAGATAAGAATAGAAAAACTGAGAAAAGACATCGGACAGCTAACACAATTTATAAGAAATGGAATGTCAGAAAAAAAACGAAAAAGGTTAGGTAAAATCTCACAACAAGAAGTGATTGAGCAATTAGATGAAAAGAAGCAGAAATTACAAGCATTGCCCAAAAGACTTAGAAGACACAAAAAAATGAAAATAGAAAGAAACAGAACCAAACATTCAACACAAACCAAAAGAAATTTTACCAGACAATAGATAACACACACATTAAAATAGACAATCCACCAAACATAACAGACATGGAACACTTCTGGAGCAACATATGGTCAAACCCGGTACAACATAACAGGCATGCACGGTGGATACAAGCAGAAACAGATACGTACAAGATGATACCACAAATGCCTGAAGTGATAATTTTGCAACTTGAAGTCACCCAAGCAATTAATTCTACTCACAATTGGAAAGCCCCTGGAAAAGATAAAATAGCAAATTTCTGGCTAAAGAAGTTCACCTCAACACATTCACATCTAACTAAATTATTTAACAGTTACATTGCAGACCCATACGCATTCCCTGATACACTTACACATGGAATAACTTATCTGAAACCTAAAGATCAAGCAGACACAGCAAACCCAGCTAAATATTGCCCCATAACATGCCTACCAACAATATACAAAATATTAACTTCAGTCATTACACAGAAATTGACACATACAACATAGAACAAAATTATAAATGAAGAACAAAAAGGCTGTTGCAAAGGAGCACAAGGATGTAAAGAGCAACTGATAATAGATGCAGAGGTGACATATCAAGCTAAAACTAAACAAGGGTCGCTGCACTATGCATACATTGATTACCAAAAAGCTTTTGATAGTGTACCCCACTCATGGTTACTACAAATATTGGAAATATACAAAGTAGATCCTAAATTGATACAGTTCCTAAACATAGTAATGAAAAATTGGAAGACCACACTTAATATCCAAACCAATTCAATTAATATCACATCACATCTAATACAGATTAAGCGTGGAATATACCAAGGAGACTCACTAAGTCCTTTCTGGTTCTGTCTTGCTCTGAACCCACTATCCAACATGCTAAATACAACAAATTATGCATACAATATTACTGGAACATACCCACACAAAATCACACAATTGCTATACATGGATGATCTAAAACTACTGGCAGCAACAAATCAACAACTCAACCAATTACTAAAGATAACAGAAGTATTCAGCAATGATATAAATATGGCTTTTGGAACAGACAAATGTAAGAAAAATAGCATAGTCAAGGGAAAACACACTAAACAAGAAGATTACATATTGGATAACCGCAGCGACTGCATAGAAGCGATGGAAAAAACAGATGCCTATAAATATCTAGGATACAGACAAAAAATAGGAATAGATAATACAAATATTAAAGAAGAACTAAAATAAAAATATAGACAAAGACTAACAAAAATACTGAAAACAGAATTGACAGCAAGGAACAAGACAAAAGCTATAAATACTTATGCTATAATAATATTGACCTACTCATTTGGAGTAGTGAAATGGAGTAACACAGACCTAGAGGCACTCAATACACATACACGATCACGATGCCACAAATACAGAGTACATCACATACATTCAGCAACAGAAAGATTCACATTAAGCAGAAAGGAAGGAGGAAGGGGATTTATCGACATAAAAAACCTACATTATGGACAGGTAGACAATTTAAGAAAATTCCTTATAGAACGAGCAGATACTAGCAAAATACACAAAGCAATCACTCATATAAATACATCGGCTACACCACTGCAATTTCATAACCACTTCTACAACCCTTTAGATCACATAACATCAACAGATACGAAGAAAGTAAATTGGAAACAGAAAACACTACATGGCAAGCACCCGTATCATCTAACACAGCCACACATCGGTCAAGACGCATCCAACACATGGCTAAGATAAGGCAATATATACAGTGAGACGGAAGGATTCATGATTGCAATACAGGATCAAACAATAAACATCAGATATTACAGCAAGCATATTAAGAAAGACCCCAATACCACAACAGATAAATGCAGACTTTGCAAACAACAAATAGAAACAGATCACATCACAAGCGGATGTACAATACTAGCAAATACAGAATACCCCAGAAGACATGACAATGTAGCAAAAATAATACATCAACAGCTTGCCTTACAACATAAACTTATAAAACAACACGTTCCCACATACAAGTATGCATCACAAAATGTACTGGAGAATGATGAATACAAATTATACTGGAACAGAACCATTATAACAGATAAAACAACACCACATAACAAACCTGACATCATACTCACCAATAAAAAGAAGAAATTAACATAACTAATCGAAATATCCATACCCAATACAACAAATATACAAAAGAAATCAGGAGAAAAAATTGAAAAATACATCCAACTGGCTGAGGAAGTCAAGGACATGTGGCATCAGGATAAAGTTGACATTATACCGATTATACTACCAACTACAGGAGTCATACCACACAATATCCACCAGTACATCAACGCAATACAGCTACATCCAAACGTATATATACAACTACAGAAATCCGTAATTATTGATACGTGTTCAATAACCCGAAAGTTCCTAAATACAATGTAACATATACCGTACAGTTAAAAGGAAGTCACGCTTGATCAAGGTCCGCGTCACTTTCCATTTTTAACTAGACCTAAGGTCTGAGAAAAATAGAAATAATAATAATAATAATAATTAACCAGACTTAACGCCTGAGAAAGTGAAAGTAAAGAAATAATAATAATAATAATAATAATAATAATAATGATAATAATAATGATAATGATAAAGTAGTAGTAGTAGTAGTAGTAGTAGTAGTAACCCTAATGGAAACAGTACTATTAACAGTTGAGTTAACCTACGGGAAGTTCCAAGTAAAATGGTCTATCATCATGACTTGTCATCACAAAAGTTAACTGCTCTCCCTAAAAGTGAAAAAATACACTGAAGCGCCAAAGAAGCTGGTATAGGCTTGCGTATTCAAATACAGAGACACGTAAAGAGGCAGAATACGGCACTGCGGTAGGTAACGCCTATACAAGAAAACAAGTGACTGGCGCAGTTGTTAAATCAGTCACCGCTGCTATAATGGCAGGTTATCAAGATGTGAGTTTGAACGGGATGTCGGGATGTTATAGTCGGCGCACAAGCGATGGGACACAGCATCTCCAAGGTAGCAATAAAGTGGGAATTTTGCCGTACGACCATTTCACGTGTATATTGCGAATGCCAGAAATGCGGAAAAACGTCAAATTTCCGACATAGCTGCGGCCGGAAAGAGATCCTGCAAGAGCGGGACCAACGACGACTGAAGACAATCGTTCAACGTGACCGAAGTGCAACACTTTCGCAGATTGCTGCAGATTTCAATGCTGGGCATTAAGTGTCAGCGTGCGAACCATTCAACGAAACAACATTGATATGGGCTTCCGGAGCCGAAACCCACTCGTGTACCCTTGATGACTGCACGATACAAAGCTTTACGCCTCGCCTCGGCCCGTCAACACCGACATTGGACTGTTGATAACCGGAAACATGTTGCCTGGTCGGACGGGTCTCGTTTCGAATTGTTTCGAGCGGATGGACGTCTACGGATATCGAGACAACCTCACGAATCTATGGACCTTGCATGTCAGCAGGGGACTATTAAAACTGGCAGAGACTCCGTAATGGTGTGGAGCATGTGCAGTCGGAGTGATATGGGATCCCTGACACGTCTAGATAAGATTGTGACAGGTGGCACATACGTAAGCAGTCCGTCTAATCAAAAGCATCCATTCATGTCCATTGTGCATTCCGAAGGACAATGAGACACCCGACACGTCCAGAATTGCTACAGAGTGGGTCCAGGAACACTCTTCTGAGCTGAAACACTTCCGCTGGCTACCAAACTTCCCAGACGTGAACATTATGGAGCACGTCTGGGATGCCTTGCAACGTGCTGTTCAGAAGAGAAACATCCCCCCCCCCCCACCCCAACCCCCACCCCCCGTACTCTTATGGATTTATGTGGACAATCCAGCAGGATTCATGGTGTCATTTCCATCCAGCACTACTGCAGACATTAGTCGAGTCCATGTCACGTCGTGTTGCGGCAGTTCTGCGTGCTCGTGGGGGCCTAAATGATATTAGGCAGATTTACCAATTTGTTTGGCTCTTCAGTGTAATCTCGCCACTTTCCGCGAGGTTTTGTCAACATTACGGGCGGTACACAGTTATTTCAGCGAAATGTAAGCGATCCAAGACGGTGTCCAGTCCTCGCGAGTTCACTTCCTGCTTTTACGGGAAACGCATTCCAAGTCTGCCCATCTCTGATGTCAACCGAGGCACAGCACACGCAGGCGTTTAAACTGGGGCAGACACATTGATATTTCGGCGCGAAGTGTGTCTTATCCCCGTATTTACATATGGGCGCAACGGATCTCTAAACGCAACATCTGCTATCAACCGCCCTTGACCCAAATAGCCGTATCAAAATGCCACCTTTCTGAGACACGTATTAATTAATATCTCCGTCGTTAAACAATTTATGATCTTAGTTTTTATATAAATAGAGGTAAGTTCACTTTAGTCACTGAATGCCTAACTGACTGCATTTGAACCTTGCCGGCTAGAATTTTTAGAAAGGAACCGACAGAACAACGTGACATCTGAGCTGCCTCTAAAAATGGTTCAAATGGCTCTGAGCACTATGGGACTCAACTGCTGTGACCAGCAGTCCCCTAAAACTTAGAACTACTTAAACCTAACTAACCTACAGGGTGCTTCAAAAATGACCGGTATATTTGAAACGGCAATAAAAACTAAACGAGCAGCGATAGAAATACACCGTTTGTTGCAATATGCTTGGGACAACAGTACATTTTCAGGCAGACAAACTTCCGAAATTACAGTAGTTACAATTTTCAACAACAGATGGCGCTGCGGTCTGGGAAACTCTATAGTACGGTATTTTCCACATATCCACCATGCGTAGCAATAATATGGCGTAGTCTCTGAATGAAATTACCCGAAACCTTTGACAACGTGTCTGGCGGAATGGCTTCACATGCAGATGAGATGTACTGCTTCAGCTGTTCAATTGTTTCTGGATTCTGGCGGTACACCTGGTCTTTCAAGTGTCCCCACAGAAAGAAGTCACAGGGGTTCATGTCTGGCGAATAGGGAGGCCAATCCACGCCGCCTCCTGTATGTTTCGGATAGCCCAAATCAATCACACGATCATCGAAATATTCATTCAGGAAATTAAAGACGTCGGCCGTGCGATGTGGCCGGGCACCATCTTGCATAAACCACGAGGTGTTCGCAGTGTCGTCTAAGGCAGTTTGTACCGCCACAAATTCACGAAGAATGTCCAGATAGCGTGATGCAGTAATCGTTTCGGATCTGAAAAATGGGCCAATGATTCCTTTGGAAGAAATGGCGGCCCAGACCAGTACTTTTTGAGGATGCAGGGACAATGGGACTGCAACATGGGGCTTTTCGGTTCCCCATATGCGCCAGTTCTGTTTATTGACGAAGCCGTCCAGGTAAAAATAAGCTTCGTCAGTAAACCAAATGCTGCCCACATGCATATCGCCGTCATCAATCCTGTGCACTATATCGTTAGCGAATGTCTCTCGTGCAGCAATGGTAGCGGCGCTGAGGGGTTGCCGCGTTTGAATTTTGTATGGATAGAGGTGTAAACTCTGGCGCATGAGTCGATACGTGGACGTTGGTGTCATTTGGACCGCAGCTGCAACACGGCGAACGGAAACCCGCGGCCGTTGTTGGATCACCTGCTGCACTAGCTGCGCGTTGCCCTCTGTGGTTGCCGTACGCGGTCGCCCTACCTTTCCAGCACATTCATCCGTCACGTTCCCAGTCCGTTGAAATTTTTCAAACAGATCCTTTATTGTATCGCTTTTCGGTCCTTTGGTTACATTAAACCTCCGTTGAAAACTTCGTCTTGTTGCAACAACACTGTGTTCTAGGCGGTGGAATTCCAACACCAGAAAAATCCTCTGTTCTAAGGAATAAACCATGTTGTCTACAGCACACTTGCACGTTGTGAACAGCACACGCTTACAGCAGAAAGACGACGTACAGAATGGCGCACCCACAGACTGCGTTGTCTTCTATATCTTTCACATCACTTGCAGCGCCATCTGTTGTTGAAAATTGTAACTACTGTAATTTCGAAAGATTGTCTGCCTGAAAATGTACTGTTGTCCCAAGCATATTGCAACAAACGGTGTATTTCTATCGCTGCTCGTTTAGTTTTTATTGCCGTTTCAAATATACCGGTCATTTTTGAATCACCCTGTAAGAACATCACACACACCCGTACCTGAAGCAGGATTCGAACCTGCGACCGTAGCAGAAGCGCGGCTCCGGACTGGAGCGCCTAGAGCTGCCTATCTGATTCCTTCTATTCATTCTTACTTACAATACGGTTTTGAAACTTGGTACAGCTACATTGTTGTAATCTAGTGCTGTAATTAGAACTACCTATTGCAAATACAAATGATACTTACTCTATCATAAATAAGTTTTTGTTCCAAATTTAGTTTTTAGTAAAGAACTTGAAAGCTAATAGAGGTAACTTATTGGTGTCATAGATAAAAGAATTTTACATGTAACTGCAGTTACATACGAATTTTCATCTTTCTGAGTCTAATATTTAGCGCCTTCAATTATTCGCCGATCTTGATCAATATATCTCTTTGATCAAGTTGAGACTGGTAACTTTTAATTGCGACATACTTTTACTTATTCTGACCAGTTTACGGCTTTCTGGTTTTATTATTTAATGCCACTTATTTTTTTCTTAAGATTGTATATTGTGCCTCACATATTCATTTGATCATTCTGGGACTTCAAAATATACTGAAGCATACACTGAAGAAGTTTGGAAAAGTTATTTTAATTTTTAATTTCAGTTTTAGATTATGGGCAATCCTTTGTGCATTATGTGATCAAAAGTACCCGGACACATCTAAAAACATAAGTTTTTCATATTAGGTACATTGTGCTGCTTCCTAATGCCTTGTACTCCATATCAGCGACCTCAGTAGTCATTAGACATCGTGAGAGCAGAATGGGGCGTTCCGCGGAACGTGGTCAGGTGATTGGGCGTCACTTGGGTCATACGCCTATATGCGAGATTTCCACATTCCTAAACATCCCTAGGTCCAATACTTCCGATGCGATAGTGAAGTGGAAACGTCAAGGGACACGTACAGCACTAGTGTACAGGCCGACCTCGTCTGTTGACTGACAGAAACCACCGACAGTTGAAGAGAGTGGTAATGTTTAATAGGTAGACATGTATCCAGACCATCACACAGGAATTCCAAACAGCATCAGGATCCACTGCAAGTACTATGACTGTTAGGCGGGAGATGAGAAAACTTGGATCTCATGGTCGAGCGGCTGTTCGTAAGCCACCCATGACACTGGTGAATGCCAAACGATACCTCGCTTGGTGTAAGGAGTGTAAACATTGGCTTATTGAAGAGTGGAAAAACGTTCTGTGGAGTGACGAATCATTGTACACAATGTGGAGATCCGATGGCAGGGTATGGGTATGGCGAATGCCCGGTGAACGTCATCTGCCAGCGTGTGTAGTGCCAACAAAAAATTTGGAGGCGGTGGTGTTATGTTGTGGTCGTGTTTTTCATGGAGGGGGCTTGCACCCCTTGTCATTTTGTGTGGCACTACCACAGCACAGGCCTAGATTGATGTTTTAAGCACCTTCTTGCTTCTCACTGTTGAAGAGGAATTGGGCGATGGCGATTGCGATTGCATTTTTCAACACGACCGAGCACCTTTTCATAATGCACGGCATGTGGCGGAGTAGTTACACGACAATATCATCCCTGTAATGGATCGGCTTGCACAGAGTCCTGACCTGAATTCTGTAGAACGTCTTTGGAATGTTCTGGAACGCCGACTTCGTGCCAGGCATAACCGACCGACATCGATACCTCTCCTTAGTGCGATACTCCGTGAAGAATGGGCTGCCATTCCCGAAGGTACATTCCAGCACCTGATTGAACATACGCCTGCGAGAGTGGAAGCTGTCATGAAGGCTGAGGGTGGCCCAACATTATATATAATTCCAGAATTACCGATGAAGAGCGCCACGTACTTGTAAATCATCTTCAGCCAGGTGTCCAGATACTTTCGGTCACATAGTGTATGTTAAATACATTCGTGTTATGACGATGTGGCGCCGGTAGCAGCGAACTGGGGTAAGCCCTGGCACACTCGCTTGCCTTAGTAGCTCTTACAATGATCCAGCACTTATTTTGTCTCGGCGCCCCCAACGATTTAAACGCTGCTATCGCTGAATTTATGAAGAAAAAATAGTGTAGGATCTAAAATTAGAATGTCTGAAATACATTGCAAACCTCGCATTTTAAACGAACATGACTTCCCACTGCGCACAGTAAGACTTACTAAGGTGAGAAACAACTTCTTTGTGATTTGATTGATATGCATTTAAAAAGAAAATCACATTGTGGAATTGACAAATTCAGACAAAAGCAGCCTAGTTCCACAAGTTCATTGAATGGAATTAAAATTCGAGAGCTAAAGAACTGATTGTGGCCTTGAAAGAATATCAAGAATAGATTTTTAAACGTTTTGATGGTATTGTCAAATTTACATCTGTATTCGAGCTGTTTTCGAGACGGTTTGCTGTTTCAATTGAAAGCACCCTGTGCACATACAGATGTAACTGATTGATCTGCAAAATAACTCCCGTTTAAAGACAAATCCTTTTACCTTAAAACTGTCAAGGACATCTACATTGTTTTCGTCAGGTGCAGTTTCCATGTCTTTATAATGAGGCTGCAAACATGGTGCAATATTTCGATTAATACATGTGTGGAAGTCCTTTTTCCGATTATGAAATTAAATAAGTTGTGATTACATGGAGCCTGAGTGAGAAAATCTGTGAAATTGTCTGCGTCTGTCCATGTGTCGACAATCTGTACCAGATGAAACTTGTCTCCAATGCGCCAACAACAATTAAATAATACTGAAAATTTGTCCCCTTTGTGATCTGTGTTGTTGGGAAATATGAAAGTTGTATGAAGTGAAGTGACTGCATGCCATCTAAGTACAGTGTGTTCGTAGTTGTCCATCCTACCACTCAGCCGCTGTGGCAGTGGGGGAAGTGTGGAGCCGCCCATGGGGTAAAGTATTTCCATCATCTGTCGATACGCTTCCGCCTCAAATGCTAAGGGTAACGACCACTGCGTCGTCATTGGCGAGCAATAAGAGACACTTGTCCCGTGTGACATCCCAGATGTAAAGGACTTCACGGAGGTCAGTGTGCATTGGCTGAGTTTAGGTTTGGCGAACCAACGTTTCTTGAGTTGGGGACTGTTAAGAGCTGGCAGGCTTCTGTAATTGTCCTCACTTCAGTGACCATCGTGGTTGATCGTCGTGTGATCAGGGATCTTGACTTAATCACCAAGATTTGGAGTGTGATATGAACTTTTATTAAAAACTTAATCTCGAACTGTGCTATTTGCCGATGCGGTGAATGTCTGTTCAGGCTGAAGAGTCGTTAACATAATGGGGGCCTACTGGGCAGCTGGACACATTTTGTTTCGTTAGCCACTACTCCACTTCGTAGATCTTGTTTTGTTTTGGCTTCGGTAAAGCAACGGACTGAGCCAGAAGAAAGTTCCTAGAAACTAAACACGTTACAGTCAGGCAACTCTAAATGGTTCCTGCCAGACTCGGTCTGAACTTAGTATCAATTGAACCAACCCAAGAAATGAGGAAATGAGTACACCACACAGGCATGCTTGTAACTGTGGGTTCATTCTGCCAGCCTCAGGGATTATAATCGTTGCACTCGATATAGAGAGTAGGCTAGTACTCAATTATATCATGTAGCGACCTGACCCATATCTTCCCAATCACCACACCTGACCAAAAGCAAACTCTGCCTCCTTGGCTACTTCTTCGCGAAGTGATTGAGCTTATGACGCTATGAACGTTCCCTTGCTCTTATTCAAGATAGTATATTCTGGCCAGCGTCCGGACTATTACTGTGGCGGTCATTCAAACTCCTATAAGAGAGGACGCTAATTCTCAGAGAATTCGCGCGCTTGGATAGTTCAGGTGTAGAGCAGGTTTGTGGTCCCGTTAAGACAAGAGCTTCGTTGTCTTGGCGGAATGTGGAAGGGGTTTATTTGTGTGTCAAAAACGGCAAGGCCGTTTCTGACCAGCCTGTGACGTGTAAAGGTGTTTCACCTTTTCCCACCCTTCGCAGAGTTCTCGTGCACTGCAGTTTATAATCGTACTACCAACAATAGGCCACTGACGTGTTTTCCGATTCATCCTTACCATACCACATCGTCTGCACCCTCCACACTTCTTGTTCCGACCAATGTGACCTAATAGGAGTTTCTTCTCATTTTCACACATCATATAATTTGTACTTGTGCAGGAAAAGCACGACTCTGTAGGGATCGACCTCGTATGATGCAAATAGTTAATGTAAAGAGTCTTGGAGACAGTGGCGTGACTAACATGATCGTTACGATAAGCAGTTACGAACGAATAAAATGTCATTTTTATGTACGAAATTCATATATGTAATTAGGTGTCATACTCCATATTGTCGAATACGTTGTAACCAGGATGTAAAACTGAACCTTCAGCTGCCCGTAACTTTATCCAAAATTTTACAGCAGATTCTTCTAAATTTTGTTTCCAAACTGACTGCACTATCATGCATAGGACGTTTAATTACTAGTTCATATTCTTTCAAACAAATGATACTTGTTTCTTCAACATTTTTTTCGAAATCATTAATTATTGTTACACATTAGCCAATATCCTAAGCTCCAGCTTACAATATACAAATAAGATGTTAGTGAGAAGATATATGCAAAAGTATGTAGAACGAGATTGAAACCAACATCTTGCATGGTTGTTTCAAATGCAAGTGCAGCAGTGTAGGCTTCGTTGCCCAACTTCTCACTTAAATCTACTATCTTCTTGAACAGTGATGAAGTTACTGCAATGGGTTCTCCCCAAACGAGGTACAGAGCTCTACAGCTCATTTCTTAGACTCCTCGTCTACAGTCAACGTTTTTTTGTTTTACTCAAAAAACTGTAGCAGGATGGTCCAAGTGAGGAAAGTATTGTCATCTTCGACACTGCTTGCAATAGCTCTCAGTTCAGCCGATGGGCAAAACAGTAACCGAATGTTTCAGTAGAAAACGTTTGTCACTCTTGATTGCAATCTACTCAGATGTACAGCCATAACTGCAGCTCCATCGTAACTCACAGCTTGTTGATGAATTTTAGAAACCTCTCTTGGACTTCACCAACAACTGTAAATAGTGAAGCGAGTAGACTTGGATTAAACAACTTTGTGATCTTATTTACTCCCAACATAACTGACACAAAATTCGATTCTCATTTCCCCTGTATTATTTATGAGCATGTTGGAAACAAAATCAGTGGAGCGTTTTTGTATTAGTCTCACACTCCTATGGACACAGAAGAATGTTCTAATGATTACTCATCTTTTCGTCATAGTTAATAGGATGACGTAAGAGTTTACTGTTGTAAAGTTGCCTATAAAAATGCCGTATGCAAGATTTCTAGTTACATGATTCTATTTTAGATCTACCTAGTTATATTATGTTGTTTTCCTGTTTGAAATTGCTTGTATCAAAGTTGTGTAGCAAACTCCCACATTTACTCTGACGCCGCTCTGCTTGATTTCCACATTTCGCCGTTCCAGGGTACGATACGCAACGAGCTTGGATGCTTACCTTTCCACCAACAGTGGTATCGTATGAAAGGGTTGTAATAAGCTTTTGAAGCTGTTTATGGCGTTGAGGTAACATGAAACTATGTGCCACGTGTGGAATCAGTCATTCGCATTAACCATGAGTACATTGTCCGTAGCACCAGGTAATAAATTTCGCCTTTTAGTTCTGTTAACGTCACTCCAAGGTCGTCAGTTGCATCACTGCTGGACCTGATGCTGGTCGCGAGGCGTAGTAGGTACCCAAGCTTCCCGTGGCCGCTTATACAGCCCGTTTAGAGTACATCTATAATTGCTTGAAACGTAACGCGCAGTGAGGGCAAACTTAATAATTTCGCCAAGAATCATAAAAATCGGTGGCACTAATCCGAAAATATTGTGCAATATCGTATTTTGCACCCCATGTTAGAAATGCTATTAAACTTCCTTCCATTTAGCTTTTCAATTTTTTCCAGTTTATGCAGTGATTACCTTTGCGTCTACTGAATACGCATCACTACTTGCAACCGAAAATCATCGAAGTTAGGAGGACAATTGACTGAAAATAACACCTAATATTGCTCGATAGGCTATTCCTCTACAGAAAAAAAATTGAAAATGTCAAAACCAGCAAACATGAAACATCTGTATCAACAAATATTATTGGGATTAAAAGTGGTAGGTGACTTGCCTGTATTCAGAACACTTTAGAATCTGAAAATTCCTGGCAGATTAAAACTGTGTGCCGGATCGAAACTCGAACTCGGGACCTTTGCCTTTCAAAGGTTCTGAGTTCGAGTCTCGATTCAGCACGCACTTTTTAATCTGCCAGGAAGTTTCATATCAGCATACACTCCGCTGCAGTGACAAAATTTCATTCTGGAAACTTTAGAATCTGTCACTACAAACTTACATCCTGCAGAATGATTTAGAAATGAAGTGCTGCTTGAGAGACGACCGGTTAAACAAGCAGGATGGCTTCTTAAATTCTAAAAGTTGAGGGAATACCCAGTTCAATTTGAAAATCGTACTTCCTACAAGACAAGACGTCCATTATCAGGCTATCATTAACTGAAATGAAATGGTCGTATGGTATAATCAGCCGGGAGACCAGTCTGGAGTTGTTTGGCCCATTGGTGCAAGTCTATTGACGCCACTTCGGCCACTTGCACTTCTAGATGATGATGATGATGATATGATGATGATGATACGAAATAATTACAATACAAAGTCCCTAACCATATTTTTTTCTTTCTGTCTGGTCACTTGTCATCTTCCCTCTGCAGTTGTTTGTGGATATCGAATGACGTCTCATATTTCTTCGATAAGAACTTAGTCTTTTATTACAGAGGGCTATGGACGGCTGTTACGAAAATTACACTAAAATAAACCGCAAAAAGAATCGGATGAAGATGGAACAGATATGCGAACCGCAATGGAGCCTGCCGCCTTTATGACAACTTGTATTTTTGCATGAGTACGTTAATGCTGGCGTGGCTATACGTAGCTGACCCGTTGTGGGGTCACGCGCGAGTGACCGGCTTCCTTGCCTGTAACGGAAAGGCAGTTTGCGGCAAATATGGCGTGACAGCACACGAGAATGTCCCATTTTCGCTCCCAGAATTCTCATTAAGTGTTATGATGTGACTTAAAAAGTAACGAAGAGATTAATTTACAAAGAGATGTAGTTCTAGAGGGCTTCCCAAATCCCTAAAGTCAAAATTACACAGAGGATAAAGGACACTTAACTCAGTATTTGGAAATAAGGAACATAATGGTCAGGATGAAAAATTCAGGCGGTAAAAGGTGTAAAATGAACACTACGTGAGAGGTGCGTGTTTGTAAACTGTTTATTGTATAAGAAATAACTGCCTGCCGCATCAGTGTTGGTATGCTATCTTTATGAACCATGCACAATCATCTGAGATGTGCCCACGATGGAATATGCTAGTGTTTACATTTAGTGAGTAATTGTCGATTATGGAACACGTCCAGAAAGCCTAACGAATACACAGAGAAAAGTTTCGGAATACGTGTCATCCCAGATGGCAAACGTTTATCGCCAAGGATAGAAATTTTCGAGAAACTGGGTTGTTTCTTGTTCACACAGTAATTTTGATAAGATTGTTTGGATCATGTGGAAAAAGGTTCATCAAAAGAACCCGTTAGGCTGCTCGCGAAATACCCACTATGAAGAATACAGTGAAGAAAATAATGGTGGATCAGCCGTTACATCCCTGTTACAACCAACACGTGAAAGCATTGGGTGCAAAGGGTTTTGAACATGCATTTCAGTTCTTTTGCTGCATTAAGTCTAGCGGTAGTCACATTGAACAACTACCATGAGTTTCTGCATCTATATGATTACCCTGCAATTACCAATTAAGTTGTTGCTATCTGGAGTAAGTTTTTTGTCAGTGGCAAAATTAATATTCATTTGCTACCATTAGTCCCTTATCCTCAAGTATTCATTTCATCATACACTAATGGCATGTGTATGATACAGGTCGTAAAGGATTGAATTATCCCGTATGAACAGCTACCATTGTCCATCTTCATTAAATCCTTTGTTACAGTGGACATTTTGATTCATAAGATGCTGACCTACAGGGTATGATCTGCTGGACTGCATAAATAAATTCCCTCCTCAGATACCCTCTCGGTGACTAGCTGACTTGCTGTACATCTCAGTCTACAGAAGTAGTAGAGGAACAGGGGTGTCAGGCCATTTTGTTAGTGTAGGTTGCCTAAATCAGGAGCAGGCATGCACTCACAGGTAATCCTATTGCTCTACTTTGATTGACAAGTACTTAACCTATTGTTCTGTTAAGTGCTTTTCCATGTCACCCCCATTTTGGTTTGACTGATACACTTAATCTATTGTTCCCCCTTCCCCTCTCCCTCCCCCAACCCCCTCCTCCCTCGCTGCTACAGGTACACTTTCAGGTCTGAGTTATTGGAATAGGCCCTTCTCACTCTTATCAATTTGATTGACTACTTAATTAAATTGATCAAGTAATTAACCTCTCTGGTGTGAAAGTGCCACGACCCCCCCCCCCCACTGCCACGCCCCCCTCCCAGGTGGGAAATTCAAATTTTGTGATTTTCACAAGTGCTGTGCCCACCTGCACTTGAAATCAAATAGATAAAGTCTCCACCACGATCCTCAACTGACCGAAACGTCACCTTACCAACCCATGCTGGTGTGCTAATGTGTCCTAACGTTCACGACTTCATCCAAGATGGCGGCTGTGACATCAGTTGATGATGCACATGCCACACCCCCCTGGCTGGAAGTTCAAATTCCATCAGGCCAATACTACCCCTACTAACCTAAGAAAATGGCGGGAAACAAGGGCACCTCCACTAACCTAAGTCATCCACCCACCACCTCTTCCTAGGAATTGGTGGGAAAAAGACTCAGTTGATCGATCATTTGGAGGTTATTCGATTGTAGTGTATGGAATATTGTTTAAACAATTTAGACATTGTGTGGAATATTATTTATTTAAGCAATTTAGGGGATTTAAGCATTGTATGCAATATAGGGAAATTGGTGGAGAGGAAGGATCTCATAAACAGGAAATTCAAGGGTATATTGTTTATTTGTAAAAAATTCAGTATTTTGGGGGGTTGGATTTCTCTTGCTCATCATTCTCTGCTGTTTGGAAATATGTAGGTCTTGCAAGAAGCAATTACATGAGGCAAACATGCTGCGTAACCTAATATTTGGCACTGTACTCCGGGTGTCTTAACGTAATGTTTGGGCCCATGTCGGCACTTAACCTACTGTCCCATTAACTGGTTCTCCGTCACCCCAATTTCCTTAAACTATCGTACCGCCTTTGATACCAAATTAGGTAATCAGTTATGTCCTCTCACCATTTTCTGGTAAACGTTTCTAATTTCACATGCTTTTCAATGCCATTTCTGACGCATTCTCCTGTCACTCACCCCCTTAAACTATTGTACTGCGTTTTACATGAAAATTATGCAAATTAATGTAGTGTTCTGCACATAACCTGCTGTTCTGCTCAATGTCACCCACTCATGCACTCCCTCCCCCCTTCCCCATTAACTGCTGTACTGCTAGAGCCACACTGATATAAAAAAGTTATGCAAATTAATTAAATCTGTATTCTTCACATTCTTAATTCGCAGCATCTTATTGGTTGGTGAAATCGATGGAATATAGTTTAAACAAAAGATTGCTAATAAAAAACACATCCCGCCACTCGACACCCATCGCTGCCGCCCCAGCCGCCAGCACGAGCTATCACTATCACACTGCTGCAGGTGAAAGTAGGTTCTGTTTTCGTCTATTCAGTTAGAATTCTTCGAGTGTTATACTGACAGCACAGAGCTCCAAGCCGCCCTCACGCTGGTCCCATATGCAATGACGCATAGCTGTGGAGCTGTGGTATGGTCCAGCACCGAGTGAGATGTTCCAATGGTTTCCAGAATAGCACAGGGTGCATTGTTCCTAGCGATCCTTTCGCCATTGTTTTCTCCAGACGAGACTTTCAGCGTTAAAATTATTTTGCACAGATCGCTAAATTGCACTGACAGTTAAACACTGCAAAAGTGATCTACAGATCATCAAATACATATAAAACTCACAAGAATATTCAAAGCCAGGAACATATTTACCATTGTAACTACAATTAAATATTACGATTGCTGCTACAGTCCGACACCGATCGATGTACAAGTAATGTCTACTCTTGATGGCTGTGGTTCTGGAACGAATCTCAGTATCTATAGCGAAATCTCGCAAGTTGCATAGTGTCCCAGGAATGCTTAACATGCACTTTTGTAGGAATTTTCGTGATGTCTCGGCTTGTATGCACGGAAGCTCTTGCCCTAACAGTACATATTTACGGAAATATCGCAGAATAACGTGGCAGCCCGTCCATCACGTGTTACCCTTCCTGCTTTCAACATACGCAAACGTTCTCGCAGCTAAAAAGCCTCTGCATGCTCGCGAAAACGCCATTAATCATAAACGCATTCTTGTTGTTTGGAAAGAGAGCACTCTCTAAACACAGACGGGGAAATCAGAACAATTACGCAAACAGAATTCGAAGCACTGTGTTACAGAAGAGAAGAAATGCCCGGAATTTTCGGTGTCCTTCAGCTACAGGTCTGGAGATGTGTTAATGCCACAGCAGCGGATGAGTGACGGCATCCCTGCCAGAGATGGATGGTCTGCTTCAACTTGTCTTTGAACACCTGCTTTCTCATAACTTTCCATACACACATTGTCTCCATCTTGTTCGAATCAGTTTGTAGACGCTCCTACATTCTGGCACAATTGATGTCTTGTGAATAGAACATTATGATTGCATTTTGTGCAGATCACCATATTGCACCGATAATTAAATCCTGGAACGTGCCCCACATATCGTAAAATATGGAAAGACTCTTCAATTACAGTGCTCTTCTACTGAGGACAGGAGCTTTAATATTAAGAGCGTGAAACAGATCCCCAACCCGGCAATATATCACCATGAACCGTGTCGAAGTAGTAAGGCGGGAAGTGAGAAAACTTGGATTTCATAGTCGAACGGCTCCTCATAAGTCATACATCACGCCGGTAAATGCTACAAGATGCCTCGTTTGGTGTAAGGCACATACACATTGGATGAATGAACAGTAGAAAAACGTTGTGTGGAGTGACGAATCACGGTATACAATGTGGCGATTCGATGGCAGGGTGTGGATATGGTGAATGCCCCGTGAACGTCATCTGCCAGCGTGTGTAGTGCCAACAAAAAATTCGGAGGCGATGGTGTTATGTTGTGGTCATGTTTTTCATGGAGAGAGCTTGCACCCCTTTTTGTTTTGTGTGGCACTGCCACAGCACAGGCCTACATTGATGTTTTAAGCACCTTCGTACTTCTGACTGTTGAATAGCAATTTGGGGATTTCGATTGTATCTTTCAACAATGTTGAGCACCTTTTCATAAAGCACGGGCTGTGGCGGAGTGATTTCACGACAATAACATCCCTGTAATGGACTGGACTGCACAGAGTCCCGACCTCAATCCTATAGAACAACTTTGGGATGTTTTTGGACGCAGACTCCGTGCCAGGCCACACCGACGTTCATTGATACCACTCCTTAGTGCAGCACTCGGTGAGGAATGGGTTGCCATTCCACAAGAAAACTTCCAGCACCTGATTGAACGTATGCCTGCGAGATTGGAAGCTGTCATCAAGGCTAAGTGTGTGCCAACACCTTATTGAATTCCAGCATTACCTAGGGAGGACGCCACGAACTTGTAACTCATTTTCAGCCAGGTGTTCGGATACTTTTGTTAACATTCTGTAATAAGCTGCGCCTCGTTAACTCAGTTACTTGGCCAGATCAAATTATCTTTCAGCAACTCAGTGAGAGTCGTCCACATTTGACTCCGAATAGCAAAAGACCTGTGACAATGCACTGACGAGAGAATCCTCAAACGTGTTCTGGTCATGGTGTCCATTTTTAAGTGCGCCACATTTTAGAAGATAGCGTTTTATATCTTGAGACATGGGGGCCTAGACCAGTTTATTGGGAAACATGTTCTCCCTTTTATTTAACAGAACCACAAATCTTTAAATTTTTCATGTAGCGACCAACCTCAGATATTAATTACTTAGTAAAGAGTGCGACTGTATGTTCTCAGTTTCTCACTCGAAATAGTCATCTCCACTTTTACACGGCTCATCATCCGAAATATAACGTACCATCAGGGTTTTATGAAAACTGCAGCTGGTCCTCGCCTTTTGTCGCAGAGACAAAAAACAATAAACAGTGCCAAAATATGTCACTCAATTAGCTGGAAATAAGTTCTTGAAGATTTAAGTTCTAAGGAACACTGCACCAAAGTTAAAGGTGCCATAGTCCCTAGTAAAGATTACAAGCAACATTCGTATATGTTTGCACCCAATTTCATGCTTAGAGATCTTGTCTCTCACAACTACTAAACATTTCTTTGAACTCCTAATCGGAAGAATTTCTCCCAGTTGTAAATCAAATTACGACGATGCATTATTAAAACATAACTAATGGGTGGAAAGTAATAATATAATATTTATTCCTAATGACGTGGTAATACACAAGTCAACTTTCAGGACGTCCACTGTACAGGAAGAAAAATGTTGCGCTATTCTTTGAGATGATGTCCAATCATTATGACAGCGCACTACCACAAATCTCCAATTTATAGGCTCATATTTTTGCCTGGCGGTCATGTAATTATTTCTGCTTACTCTACTTACTTCAAATTCTCTGCAAGACTACTTGGAGTAGTGATAAATTTGTAGCTTCTTCCTGGTGGCATTTAAGTGTTCGGCGTTTATCATCTCGTTGGATGGACATCCCGTAAACAGGTATTGTAAACAGTGCAAGACGTTTTCAAACAATCTTCGCTGTGTTTATGGATGTGATAGATCCTAGATGCTTGTGAAGGGGCTCATGGTCGATTGATATACTTTTTCTGTGTGCAGCACTGTGCTGTGCACGCTACCCATGTTGCACTCATCTTTGAGGAATAAACTGTGGCCCATTGTGTAGTCTCTCGGTAACTACCGATCCCTTGAACATAAAAGCCTATTGTTCCTACTTGGGACAGGTTAATTCTTTATTTATTTATTTAGTAGGAGAAATAAAGTTAATTGTTGGGTGTTATTACCGGCCACCAGGTTCCACCGTGACTGTTCTAGAATCATTCAAAGGGAGTCTACACTCTGTATCGCAGAAGTACCCGGACCATGCTATATTAGTCGGAGGCGACTGAAACGTACATAGTATAGACTGGGATGTCTATAGATTCATTCAAGGTGGTACAGACAAGCCGTCGAGTGAATTACTTTTGAACACATTATCCGAAAACTGTCTCGAGCAGCTAAATCGACAGCTAACGCGTAATGGAAATATTTTGGATCTGGTAGCCACGAACAGACCAGACCTCATCGATGGTGTCAGTGTTGAGACAGGGATTAGTGATCATGATGTTGTCATTACGACTATGGTTACAAAAGTTAAAAAGTCGGTCAAGACGGCTAGGAAAGTATTCTTACTAGAAAGAGCAGATAAGCAGTTCTTAGCATCCCACTCAGTAAATGAATCGACTTCATTTACTTCCGGTACGATGGACGTGGAAGAATTGTGGGCAAATTTTAAACACACTGTAAATCACGCATTGGACAAGTATGCGCCGAAAAATTGGGTTACGGACGGAAAAGACCCACCGTGGTTTAACAGCCCAATTCGGAGAATGCTCAGGAAGCAAAGACAGTTGCACTCGAGGTACAAGGAAGATCGGGAGAATGAGGACAGGCAAAAGTTTGTAGAGATTCGTGCTGCTCTAAAAAGAGTGATGAGCTAAGTATACAACCACTGCCACCGTCGTACCTTAGCAAATGATCTTGCTGAAAACCCAAGGAAATTCTGGTCTTACATAAAATCGGTAAGCCGGTCGAAGGCTTCCATCGATCAGTCTGGCCTGGCAACGGAAGACAGCAAAACGAAAGCTGAAAATTTAAATTTAGCATTTGAGAAATCTTTCGCGCAGGAGGATCGTACAAACATACCGCCGTTCGAGTCTCGTGCAGATTACCGTGTGGAGGACATAGTGACAGACATCCCTGGGGTTGTGAAGCAGCTGAATGGGTTGAAAATAAATAAATCGCCAGGTCCTGATGGGATTCTAATTCGGTTTTAGAGAGAGTACTCTACTGCCTTGGCTCCTTACTTAGCTTGCACTTATTGCGAATCTCTTGCCCAACGTAAAGTCCTGAGCGACTGGAAAAAAGCGCAGGTGACGCCTATATATAAGAAGGGTAGGAGGAAGTATCCTCAAAATTACAGACCAATATCCTTAACTTCGGTTTGTTGCAGGATTCTCGAACATATTCTCAGTTCGAATATAATGAATTTCCCTGAGATAGAGAAGTTGCTGCCCATGCATCAGCACGGCTTTAGAAAGCATCGCTCCTGCGAAACGCAACTCGCCCTTTTTTCACGTGATATCTTGCGAACCATGGATGAAGGGTATCAGACGGATACCATATTCCTTGACTTCCGGAAAGCGTTTGACTCGGTTCCCCACTGCAGACTCCTAACTAAGGTACGAGCATATGGGATTGGTTCCCAAATACGTGAGTGGCTTGAAGACTTCTTAAGTAATAGAACCCAGTACGTTGTCCTCGATGGTGAGTGTTCATCGGAGGTGAGGGTATCATCTGGAGTGCCCCAGGGAAATGTGGTAGGTCCGCTGTTGTTTTCTATCTACAAAAATGATCTTTTGGATAAGGTGGATAGCAATGTGCGGCTGTTTGCTGATGACGCTTTGGTGTACGGGAAAGTGTCGTCGTTGAGTGACTGTAGGAGGATACAAGATGACTTGGACAGGATTTGTGAGTGGTGTAAAGAATGGTAGCTAACTCTAAATATAGATAAATGTAAATTAATGCAGATGAATAGGAAAAAGAATCCCATAATGTTTGAATACTCCATTAGTAGTGTAGCGCTTGACACAGTCACGTCGATTAAATATCTGGGCGTAGCATTGCAGAGCGATATGAAGTGGGACAAGCATGTAATGGCAGTTGGGGGGGGAAGGCAGATAGTCGTCTTCGGTTCATTGGTACAATGTTGGGAAGATGTGGTTCATCTGTAAAGGAGACCGCTTATAAAACACTAATACGACCTATTCTTGAGTACTGCTCGAGCGTTTGGGATTCCTATCAGGTCGGATTGAGGGAGGACATAGAAGCAATTCAGTGGTGGGCTGCTAGGTTTGTTACTGGTAGGTTTGATCATTACGTGAGTGTTACGGAAATGCTTCAGGAACTCGGGTGGGTGTCTCTGGAAGAGAGGAGGCGTTCTTTTCGTGAATCGCTACTGAGGAAATTTAGAGAACCAGCATTTGAGGCTGACTGCAGTACAATTTTACTGCCGCCAACTTATATTTCGCGGAAAGACCACAAAGATAAGAGAGATTAGTGCTCGTACAGAGGCATATAGGCAGTCATTTTTCCTTCGCTCTGTTTGGGAGTGGAACAGGGAGAGAAGATTCTAGTTGTGGTACGAGGTGCCCTCCGCCACGCACCGTATGGTGGATTGCGGAGTTTGTATGTAGATGTAGTTCGGTATGCATTGACCGACCATCTAGAGGCTAATGCATGTGGTGTGTGGAAACCTCCAGAATGAGATTTTCACTTTGCAGCGGAGTGTGTGCTGATACGAAACTTCCTGGCAGATTAAAATTGTGTGCCGGACTGAGAATCAAACTCGGGACCTTTGCCTTTCGCGAGCAAGTGCTCTACCATCCGAACTACCCAAGGACTACTCACGACCCGTCCTCACAGCTTCAATTCTGCCAATACCTTGTCTCCTACCTTTCCAAATTCACAGAAGCTCTTCTGCGAATCTTGCAGAACTAGCACTTCTGGAAGAACGGATATTGCGGAGACATGGCTTAGCCACAGCTTAGCGGATATTTCCAGAATGAAATTTTCACTTTTCATTTTTGTAAAAAGTAGATAACTACTGAGAAACACAACAAAGCTAACAACAAAACAAAATTTGCCCCTGATGTAATCCCGCCACCAATATTATCTGTCCTAAAATTAATCTGCGGTAAGAATGAGTCAGATCACCGTATACGGTAACGGGTGATGTTTCTAAGCAACTAGTTGAGCAGCACACCCTGGAGTTACCATTCTGATGCCCCTAAGACCTTCAGTTGACAGATTACGCGTAAACATCCTTTTTTCAGATTTAATTACATTTAGTACTACGGGACAGGGTTGGGTTCCACTAGTTGGGTGTAGTTGGAATTATACTAACCCCATGTCGTCAATGAAAATATAGCTCATAATATCATAGCCTATAATTTCCCTCATTATACAAAATATAAACATCAGCTAAATAATGCAAATGTAACTCCTGTTCATCTGGATACACGACTGAGATGGAGCTTTTGTCTTTGCTGGTGTCCGCCAACGCCGACCGTCGTAGCTACCCACGGGTCTGTTTCGTTAGTACAGGTAGAGTTCCATTTCGGAGAACTCCCCTACCACCAAAACTAGAGCCAAATAAAATTCCATTCCACATGATAGTTGTACTATACACTAATATCTCTCGAGTGAAGTTTTTCATCGTCTATGAAATTGTCCAAATCGTTGCTCTTGAAATTTATGTTCTCTGGTGTCCTTTCTGCACCATATGTGAATCTTCCGTCCATCCTCCTTTTCTGTACAAATAGCTAAGGTACGGTCCGTGGCTAGTCACTAGAAGTATGGACGTCATGGTCCTGAGGGTACACAAATTAATATGCTTCGGAAAAATGTTGAGTATGATGAATGTGTACTTCACACCGCTGCGATCTTCATACTCTCCCTGTCTGAGGATCTCTACAGGGAGAACGAATTCATCTGGTTGGGGTTCCCAATTCCCAAAAGGGAACTCATTGGCAGTCAGGTGTGGGTGTTCTTCCTTTATTTTTTAAATGTGGTCGCTGACATGCCTTTTTCGCCACGGTTACCGGTTACCAGTTAGCATGTAATCCTCTAATTTCCTCGTCCAAATGATATCTCCGTAGTGTTCTCTCAGTCCCACCAGAATAACTTCGGTTTACATATGGACTGGGCTACATCCCAGGATCGCTACTATGATGTGCCGGACCGCTGGGCTAATTTGTTTCGAGGCCGCTTCGGCATTTGAAGAGGCATAGGCGTAAGGGAATCAAAAATACGAGGGGTAATCACAATTTTTTTAAACACCTCAACAGAATCAATCTGCGGCCACGAAATTTGCTGATCACGTTGTTAGTCATTCTCTATATATTCACCCTCCAATGCGACATATTTCCGAACGATGGTTTACTGTAGATCCAAAATGGTTCAAATGGCTCTGAGCACTATGCGACTTAACTTGTGAGGTCATCAGTCGCCTAGAACTTAGAACTAATTAAACCTAACTAACCTAAGGACATCACACACATCCATACCCGAGGCAGGATTCGAACCTGCGACCGTAGCGGTCCCTCGGTTCCAGACTGTAGCGCCTAGAAACGCACAGCCGGCGTTTACTGTAGAGACCCTGGTTGTAGAACTGTGCACTTTTGCTGTCCAGGAAATGTTTCACATTAAAAATCACCTCTACATATACATCTACATCATTAGTATACAGTTCACATTTAAGTGCCTGGTAGATGATTCATCGAACTGACACCAAGATATCTACTGTTCCAATGTCGGACGGCACCTGAGAAAATCAAACACTTAAATCTTCGTGTGCGAGCTCTGATTTCTCTTATTTTATTATGATGATAATTTCTCCCAATGTAGGTGGGTGCCAACAAAATATTTTCGCAATCGGAGAAGAAATTTGGTGATTGAAATTTCACGAGAAGATCCTTGGCGAGGAAAAACGCTTTCGTTTCATTTATTGCCGCCCCAATTCACGCATCATGTCCGTGACACTCTCGGATTTATCGATAATACAAAACGAGCTGCCCTTCTTTGAACTTTTACAATATCTTCCGCCAGTCCCATCTAATGCGGCTGCCACACGACACAGCAATGTTCCAAATGTGGGCAGACAAGCGTGGTGTAAGCACTGTTGAGTCGACCTGTTGCACTTTCTGAGTGTTCAACCAGTAAATCGCAGTCTTTGGTTTGCTTTACACACAACATTATCTGTGTGTCCGTTGCAACTGAAGTCATTCGTAACTTTACAAGCTGTAAATTCAACTAAATATTTAGTGTGTAGATTTGAGTGATTTGTCGTGTGGTCGAAATTTAGCGGATTTCTTTTAGTACTAATGTGGAGACTAGACAGATTTCGTGATTTAGAGTTAATTGCCACTTTTTGCACCATACAGACATCTTGTCTTAAACATTTTGCAATTAATTTTCATAATCTCTGACACTCCACTCCTTTTCACATTCGTCAGACATCAGCAAAAACACCCTGTTAGTGTGTTAGTGTCACTAGAATAAGTTACTGGGGTTAGGAGTGGACCCGTATTCTATGACAGAGCACATAGGTGTTTAGCTGTACAAAATTTAATATCTGTAGTTGTCAAAGAAGCACACTGGTTTACATGGATTGCGACATGACAATTTCAAGACAGTTGCCAAAATAACGTATTACGCCCTGATTAGCAGAAATTACACTGAACACAATATCAGATTTAAACAGGTTCTCTACAAGATCTTTCTTATATCTAGACTAAAGCACAATATGAGTTGGCCAATATTACGACAAATCATCCGATTCCGGTTTTAAGTTCGGTACTGTTTAGATGACAGTAAAGTCTTTGGAGGATGGTAAGTTTTTGTGACAAGATGAACAAAGGATTACTCTAGGTTGCTCATGTTCACAGTGGATGCAAGCTGGCGATCCAACAATTTTACGCATCTGCCAGCGATATTTACCTTTAGCGGCGACGTGCTGTCGGCTGCATGACTGCTCTCGCCCTCTGAAAATCCTATAAAAAGCTAAGCAAAATCTTTACTCATTTCATCAGCTGAAACTGCCCTATGTTTCTCGTTAGGTGAGGAAACACGCACTCACCCCTACTCTGGAAAATATGGCAATATACACGTGCATAGATGGAGCAGCGTGAGTACTTAAACGCCCTCTGTTCTCACAAGAACAATTAACTATGTGGCTGTTTCGTTTCTCCGCTATCGATGCTCGACGACTCTTCAGCTAATTTATAGCTGAATGTCAGCCAAAGTGAATGCAGTGTTCACACAAAATTCCTCATTTGTCGTCGTAAAGAGCGTGATGCGCTCTGTTCTACACTTGACGCTGGTTCAGAGGAGAGTCCCCAAAATTTTCGGTATTCTGTCGTTCGTAGCAAACTGTCCCCCACCTGTGTTCTTTCGCCCTTTTTCAGACCAATGGGAGCGTTCCTTTCATCTCGTGGAAACTACCCCTACCAATCGCAAAGGGCTTACCTTTAAAATGCTTCGAAATATCGCCACTTCTACACCTTCCGAGTTTATTTCAGCCAATAGGTCATTTTGTGTCAGCTCCTGGCGCCTGCAAATTACACAAGTACATCATGAGAACGCCACGGACCTTTTACGTGATCAGTAACTGGGTTTCTCGTCTGTTTGCCTCCACCTGGAAATTCCCCAGTGCGGCTGGTCCCGGCGGAGGTTAGAGTCCTCCCTCGGGCATGGGTGTGTGTGTGGGTGTGTGTGTGTGTGTGTGTGTGTGTGTGTGTGTGTGTGTGTGTGTGTGTGTGTGTGTGTGTGTGTGTGTTAGGTTATTAGGTTAGGTTAGTGTTTTAACGTCCCGTCAACGAGGTCATTAGAGACGGAGCGCAAGCTCGGATTAGGGAAGGATTGGCAAGGAAATCGGCCGTGCCCTTTCGAAGGAACCATCCCGGCATTTGCCTGAAACGATTTAGGGAAATCACGGAAAACCTAAATCAGGATGGCTGGAGACGGGATTGAACCGTCGTCCTCCCGAATGTGAGTCCAGTGTGCTACAACTGCGCCACCTCGCTCGGTGTGTGTGTTTGTCCTTAGGATAATTTACGTTAAGTAGTGTGTAAGCTTAGGGACTGATAGCAGTTAAGTTCCATAAGATTTCACACACATTTGAACATTTTGAAATTCCCCAACACAGTTTTCTAAAGAACTTCCCCGTAACAGGCAACTCTGGGCCGGTACCTGCTCCCCTCGATGCATCGTATGGCACGTTCGTTGTCCCTCTCACTGCAGTTCACCGACCCTTGTTAGAAGCCTTTCGTTGTATGCGGGCCGTTACTGCGCAGCGTTTTTCACTTTTTGCTCATTGACATGTAGGATTTGGGTTCATTGTGTTAATACTGTCGAATTGAGTCATCCTTTTTGGCATTATCTATTGTGCATTTTGGAAGGCGCATTTGCTCACTATCACCAAAGTATGTCATGTGACATATCCATCAACTTGTTAACATGTATAAAATCTCATGTAAGGTGCGAAATTTTCATTCAAGCTGCCGCCTTACACATCTTACGACATGTCAGTAAATGACAGCATCGTTTGCAAACAATCTAAGAAGGCTGCTCAGTCTGTCTCCTAAATAGTTTATATAGATCAGGAACACCAGAGGCTTACAACGCTTCCTTGGAGAAAGCCAGTTATTATGTCTGTTTTACAAGTTGATAGTCCATCAATTACTATGAACTGTGACCTTGCTGACATGAACTCGTGAATCCAGTAGCACAACTCAGGCGATGCTCCACAGACACGCAATTTGATTAGAATTCGCTTGAGAGAAACGGTGTCAAAAGCCTTCTGAAAATTTAAAAACATGGTATCAATTTGACGTCCCCTGTCCATAGCACTCGTGACTTCGTGAGAAAAAGAGATAGTTGTGTTTCACAACCACTGATATTTTCTGAATCTGTGCTAACTCTTTGACAATAAATGGTTTTCTTCGCAGTAATTCATAATGTTCAAACACAGTATTTGTTCCAAAATATTACTGCAAATCGACGTTAGTGATATGGGTCTGTAATTCATCGAATTACTTCTGTTTCCTTTCTTTGTTACTGGTGTGACTTGTAAAACTTTCCAGTCGTCAGTTGTGGATCATTCGACGAGCGCGTCATTGTACATGATTGCAAATATGGAGTTGTTGTATCAGCTGAATGGAAGTTGACTCGTGCAGCCTGGACACGAGGCCTTGCCTTTGTTAAGTGATCTAAGGGGAGTTAGAACGGGAAAATTTTTTTCACATTTTCGGAATTTTTCTCATTATAAAATTTGCAATTTTACGAATAAAATGATGTATATATCACTTATAAACTCACATGGGAAGTATTTTATTTTTTTAAAATATAATCTACACTAGTTGAAAATGTTAAAATTCTATGTGCATTACTTCAAGATCTAATAAAATAGGCAATTTTTGTATAGAAGGCTGTGGATTTGTTACAAAGGTTAAATTACGTGTTTGTATTGGTCATGTTCAGAAGAGGGTGGGCACCAGGTTGAGGAAGTTGAAACAAAGTTTGAGACACAAGAAACTTTCTGATGGTAAAACCATAAGAGGCAGGCTGACAGACAAACTACAGATTGAACTACAGCAGTATTATGGGATGGCCATTAGAAATAATACTGAGGATTTGTTGAAAATGAAGCAGGCAGTATGGGCTACCTTCTCCCACTGAATGCCAACTGATGAAAGGCCAATACACCACCATTGCCCTCCTGGACCTGATGCATGGTACAATTACCTCAATGCCCAGTACTCAAACAGTTCATACAGCCGTAAACATTCCATCCCAGCAGAAGTCATGGATATCATAAAACGTAGTTACGGAGACCTGGCAAATCCTGAATTACTGAAGAAGTGCCTGCATGGTCAGACTCAAAATCCCAAAGTCGTTCAATAATCTTATATGGACTCGCTTACACAAAAATGTTTTTGTTGGAATGAAGACACTAAAGTGGGGGGGGGGGTCAGTGATGCTGTTATTGCTTTTAATGATAACATTGATAGGGTGAAAGTGCTACAGCGTATGGGAATGAATCTTGGAGCAAACTGCGTCAGAGAACTTGAACGGATGGACAAGGTTCGCATTGATAAAGCAGAGAACGCACCACAGTTGGCCACTCAGGAGTCAAGAAAGAAGAAAAAACTTGGGAAAAGATCAAGGGGATGGTATACAGTATGGTGCTGGGTACTTCTGAGTGACTAAAAATAAAAACTTAAGCGTATATTGAGTTACAGTCTTTTGAAACTTTAGAAGCCATTCCCGAAAATTTACATTTTCTTTCTCATTTTTCCCTAAACCTCAGAAACCACTTAGTCAAGTATTCAGATTTTCAGGCAGTAATAACATACATATCCTGAGTCTACTGAACTAAAAGAACAACATAATGTTATGTATAATTAAAATTATTTAGGATAACGTACAAAAAGTACACAATTTTAACCGTGTAATTAAAAAAAATTATTTCCGAAAGTAGTGGCTGAAATGCAATTATTGTAGTTCAGTAGACTCAGAACATACAGTTCAATGTTCTGTAAAAGTTTCATGTCAATGGCTACAGTGGTTCCTGAAACACAGGGAAGCCAAGACAATAAATTTAACGTTAACGGGATAGGGCGTTCCAACTCCCCTTAAGCAGCTTTACTACACCGCATATTTACTCCTAAGTTACTCATATTAATAGTTCTTGGTTCCAGTGAAGGAATATTTACTTCTTCGTCATTCTGGAAATCCCTACAAAGCAATTGTTTCTTAATCCGAAGAAATTGCAAGTGGGTGCTGTTCGTCTCTATCTGCTAGATGCGGTCGGAAATATGCCAGTTTCGCCAAGGTTACCGGCTAGCAACGCTCGGGTGAATCACTTCTTTGAAGCTCTCAGTCGTAATGTATGACGAAATCACTAGGTGCTATGTCAGTAGAATACCAGGTGAACCCAAATTTGACAGCCGAATGCAGCATGTGTGACTATGTCTTGCAATATGACCTACGACAGCTACCCACAACGCTTCGTCTTGAAAACCTCCCATTAACTCAAGAGCATTCGATAGTGCACTGAGGGGACAAAAGTCATGGGATACCTTCTAATATCGTGTCGGACCTCCTCCTGCCCGGCGTAGTGCAGCGACTCTATGGCATAGACTCAAGTCGCTAGAAGAGCCCTGCAGAAATAATGAGCCATGCTGCCTCTGTGGCCGTCCATGATTGCGAAAGTGTTGCCGGTGCAGGATTTTGTGCGCGAACTCACTTCTCGGTTGCGTTCCATGAGATTCACGTAGGGCGATCTGGGTGGCCAAATCATTTGCAGGAATCGTCTAGAAAGGTCTTCAAACCAATCGTCGGTGTTGGAAGTATGTCTACGATCCTGAGAAAGGAGCAGAAACAGTAGAGGAAAAATGGATTCACCATCACCGTATAAGGCGAAAACAATCATTACCGGGCAGGGTAACGCTGTGTTTTATACGGGACTGCCACTGTATAGGGCTCACTGATTATACTCTTAAGGGATGTACCGCCATAGAAGTACACACTGATGTAACAAAAGTTATGGGATAGCGATATGCACCTATGCAGATGGCGGTGGTATCGCGTACACACAGTACAAAAGGGCATTGCACTGGCGGAGCTGTCAAATGTACTCAGATGATTCATGTGAAAGGGTTTCCGACGCGACTATGGCCGCACGACGGGACTTAACCGACTCTGAATGCTGAATGGTATTTGGAGCTATACGTGTGGGACATGCCATTTCGAAAATCGTTAGGGAATTCGATATTCCGAGATCCACAGTGTCAAAGTGCTAAGAATACCAGATTTCAGGCATTAACTCTCACCACGGACAACGCCGTGGCTGACGGCTTTCACTCAACAACCGAGGCCAGCGGCGTTAGCCTAGAGTTGTCAGTGCTAACAAACAAGCAGCACTGTGCGAAATAACCACAGAAATTTGTGTGGGACGTACAACGAACGTATCCGTTAGGACACTGCGGTGAAATGTTGTGTTAATGGGCTATGGCAGCAGAAGACTGACGCGAATTCCTTAGCTAACAGTACAACATGGCCTGCAGCACCTCTCCTGGGCTCATGACCATATCGGTTGGATACTAGATGACTGGAAAACCGTGGCCTGGTCACATGAGTCCTGATTTCTGTTGGTAAGACCTGATAGTAGGGTTTGAGTGTGGCACAGATAGCACGAAGCCATAGATCCAAGTTGTCAACAAGGCACTGTTCAAGTTGGTGGTGGCTCCATAATCGTGTGGGCTGTGTTTACATGGAATGGACTGGGTCTTCTAGACCGAATGAACCGATCATTGACCGGAAATGGTTATTATCGACTTCTTGGAGACTATCTGCTGCCATTCATGGACTTGATGTTCTCAAACAACTATGGAATTTTTATGGATGACAATGCGGCATGTCAGCGTCTATGATGTGGATTACTACCATGGTTGCCTCTTGCGAGTTGTGAAAATGAGGTTATGAGGGACTGTTGTTCTTTCAATAGTTCCAGTAAAGTAACATCACTACGGAAGTATTCATGCTACTACAATTTACTAGTAACCAAAATAAAATATGAAGTGAACGTTCTTCACGTAGGTGTTGTAATGGTACTTGAATTACGTAACCATTACGGCAGCTCACCTGAACCTCTCGATACCAGTAATTTTCTACTGTGTTTCTGCAAAATAGTTGACATGTTTCTGAGACAACATTCAGATTTTATTTCATTTGTCATACATCGATATGTTTATATTGCAATGATATTATTCTTATGTGTATTCTTTCTTTTATCACTATGATTTTTGGGTGCGTAAGCGATTATTTGTTAGTTAGTTGTTGAGTTGTTAGAGAGTCGGACCTTGAAAAGGTCAAGTCTTGGACGTCATATTGGGAAGATGCATTTTGTAGTTGGTTTATAAAATGTGAGGAAGATGTTTTCAATAAAACTGTAACCTTCAAGAATGGTTTGTGAAGCGCATCTACAATACTTTTGAATATAGCAGAATAAAACCTAGGCCTCTTTGCATCCGAGCTTGGAATCATAACCACCTAGATTTTCAACGACTGAGCCATGATTTTACGACGAGACCAGCGTGGGAAACACACAAAGATGAGTGCCTAGTTTTTTGATTATTACATGAAATGACTTTATTAACTGTGCTCTAATGACACCTGCCACATAATGTGTCTGTTGTTTCCCGAAAATGCAGTATTTAGCAGCGTGAGCAACACCACAATCGTTATTAAATTCTGACCTTTGATGTGGTAGGGTTGTTAGAGTGTGCAGTAAATCCTCCACATTTCTGACGATTCGAAGAATTGGTAAAATGTCTAAATATTACAAGACATTTATTTACTTGAGGAAATAAATACATGAAAACAGTTTTCATGGTAGCCACCATGGCTACTTCCTGCATATCTGGACAATTAAATAGAAAACAAAAGTAAATACCGTCTGCCGTCTCTGTAGCAACAGAATGAAGATACGCGTTTCTGACGTGTTACTATCGCAGTGGAGGTTCTTAAATGAAAAAAGAAAAGCGCTGATGATGCTGTGTCTTCGAAACGTACAAGGGAACATTAAAAATGACATGAAGACAATAGATGGAATTTATTATTATTATACAAAATACATAAAACAATGTTTAATATGCATTACTAGCTCATTTCTACTACGTGCCAAGTAGCATCTAAAACAATTTTTCTCGTTCAGTAGAGCTGACTTTTTCGCTGCTAAATTTTCCTTGAAATGTTCTTATCTGTTACTGTATATTGCACAGTGCTGGATTTTCCTTTGCCCAGGTATCGTAGAACTTAAATGTTATTTTGCTTTCAGATGTGTGAATATTTCCTGTGAGTGTTGTCCCCAAAATATACAAAAGTTCTCTGGAACAATTCACATTATGACACAAAAACAGAATAAACTATAACATAAAGTGTAGAAATCACATATTGTAACATGGGAAGCTACTGTATAATGTACACTCCTGGAAATGGAAAAAAGAACACATTGACACCGGTGTGTCAGACCCACCATACTTGCTACGGACACTGCGAGAGGGCTGTACAAGCAATGATCACACGCACGGCACAGCGGACACACCAGGAACCGCGGTGTTGGCCGTCGAATGGCGCTAGCTGCGCAGCATTTGTGCACCGCCGCCGTCAGTGTCAGCCAGTTTGCCGTGGCATACGGAGCTCCATCGCAGTCTTTAACACTGGTAGCATGCCGCGACAGCGTGGACGTGAACCGTATGTGCAGTTGACGGACTTTGAGCGAGGGCGTATAGTGGGCATGCGGGAGGCCGGGTGGACGTACCGCCGAATTGCTCAACACGTGGGGCGTGAGGTCTCCACAGTACATCGATGTTGTCGCCAGTGGTCGGCGGAAGGTGCACGTGCCCGTCGACCTGGGACCGGACCGCAGCGACGCACGGATGCACGCCAAGACCGTAGGATCCTACGCAGTGCCGTAGGGGACCGCACCGCCACTTCCCAGCAAATTAGGGACACTGTTGCTCCTGGGGTATCGGCGAGGACCATTCGCAACCAGTCTCCATGAAGCTGGGCTACGGTCCCGCACACCGTTAGGCCGTCTTCCGCTCACGCCCCAACATCGTGCAGCCCGCCTCCAGTGGTGTCGCGACAGGCGTGAATGGAGGGACGAATGGAGACGTGTCGTCTTCAGCGATGAGAGTCGCTTCTGCCTTGGTGCCAATGATGGTCGTATGCGTGTTTGGCGCCGTGCAGGTGAGCGCCACAATCAGGACTGCATACGACCGAGGCACACAGGGCCAACATCCGGCATCATGGTGTGGGGAGCGATCTCCTACACTGGCTGTACACCACTGGTGATCGTCGAGGGGACACTGAATAGTGCACGGTACATCCAAACCGTCATCGAACCCATCGTTCTACCATTCCTAGACCGGCAAGGGAACTTGCTGTTCCAACAGGACAATGCACGTCCGCATGTATCCCGTGCCACCCAACGTTCTCTAGAAGGTGTAAGTCAACTACCCTGGCCAGCAAGATCTCCGGATCTGTCCCCCATTGAGCATGATTGGGACTGGATGAAGCGTCGTCTCACGCGGTCTGCACGTCCAGCACGAACGCTGGTCCAACTGAGGCGCCAGGTGGAAATGGCATGGCAAGCCGTTCCACAGGACTACATCCAGCATCTCTACGATCGTCTCCATGGGAGAATAGCAGCCTGCATTGCTGCGAAAGATGGATATACACTGTACTAGTGCCGACATTGTGCATGCTCTGTTGCCTGTGTCTATGTGCCTGTGGTTCTGTCAGTGTGATCATGTGATGTATTTGACCCCAGGAATGTGTCAATAAAGTTTCCCCTTCCTGGGACAATGAATTCACGGTGTTCTTATTTCAATTTCCAGGAGTGTATTTTTGATTGTACGACCGGTTACAATTTTTCAGAGGTGTGGAACACAATCAACAAACTATTTTGAAATAAAATAACGATTAAGAAGTCACTATTATTATAAAATGAGTGAAAGGGGACAAGAATTGGTTAATGCCCGATGTTAGCAGACGACACCAACGTCCTCCGTTTCTGCGCGTGCACAGTATACTTCAGACTTCATAATTCTACACTCAGCACAGTCTGTTGATTATTGACATTGCTGGCCCAGTCGTGATGTAATTGGCGACTGACTGACACACAGGCGCATGATGCGCACCCTCCGTGAGGATATACTTCCCAGGGGGGCACGGTTCTTTCATGAGTTCCTGCCTGACGCATACTGTGCTCCAAGCTATTGCAGCCCATTGTTCCTTCCCAGGCTGCATTTCCTTCCCTATGCCCCTCCCTCCCCATCCTTGTTCGTTCCCCACTGCCGCTCCTTCCCCTCTCTGTGTTCCTACTTAAGTCGACGTGCCTATCCACCTGATTTCCTGTATTTCTTGTGGTCTTGTTCTCCTTACTTTTTCTCTTTCATCCTTTTGCGCCCCCCTCCCCCGCCCCCTCTTTGTAGACTGACCCTCACTTTAAAATTTTCTGTCTGTAGTGTGAGGTGTTTGAGAGAGAACGCTCTCCCTAGCGTCTATGACATGGATTACTCCCCCCACTTCCTCCCCCGCTGTAACCTCCTCTGCCCCGCTAGGTCACCAGAACGTGTAGCCAGTCCATGTGGTGGGGCTGTTATGAGCCCATCTGGCTGACCCCCTGACAACACAGTATCACACTTCTGATACCTGAGCTGTTGCCTCGCCATGTATGCCTATGAGTGGTTGCTTGTCTTCCTGGAGCATCGAATCTCCCAGCAATGGCTGCTGTGTCAGCATCGGAACTCTTGCTAACAGCTGCCTTGATAGACAGTTCTTGCTGTGGCTGGGTGGCGTCCGTGGGGAGAACCTCTGATCGTAGTGGGTGGTATCGGGGCAGACGCCTTGCACACGAAGTATATCAAGCCCTAAAAATCTGGTTGTTCTTCTATGGCCGTCTCTTTGAGTGGAAACGAATCATTGAATGTGGCATCTTATGCCCCTGTGGCCTTTCCTTCTCTGGCTATTCCCTGGGAAGAAGGCTAGGCTCGCTGGTTTGGGATGAAACACTTCTCCCACTGCCTTGTCTGTACTAGGACAGATGGAGACACATTCACCGCCACAAAGCAGTTATTTTTTGTGGAAAATATCGAAGACCAGTCTGCTGAAGTGGAGTCTCTCTGTAAGATGCGTTCCCTGTTGATCAGTGCCCCTTCTGGAGCTCTTCATGCTTGTTATTGTCTTGGTGACGTCGCGGTGTCCACTACACCTCACCAATCCTTGGATATGGTCCAGGGAGTCATTTTTCATAGGGACATCATCCTTCAAACTGATGGAGAACTCCAGGCCAATCTGGAATGACGAAGTCTCATTTCATTTGACAAGTGCAGGAAGGTAAGGACAACTGCACTGATACTGACGCCTTTATTCTGGCTTTCGAGGAAGATACCCTCCAAGAGAAGGTAAAATTGTATGTTATCAGTGTTTCATGAAGCAACATGTCCCACTACTGATAAGCTGCTTTTGGTGTTAGTGTTTCAGGCACGTCTTCCTGATGAATGGCAGATCCTCTATGTGGTGCCCTGTGGATGCCTATTCCATGAGAGGAACCCCTGCATTCTGCAACCCATATATGTTGTCATGACAGTTATTCTCTATGCTCACCAGATTTCCCAGCTTATAAGAAAGAAAAGAAGATGCAGGAGTGTAAGTCCCTCGATCAGTTATCTTACACTGAGGCTCATCAAACATATGACCCACTTCATCCTGTATAAATGCCTTCTTTTGCCTCTGTTATGTCCTTTTTCTCTTCTCCCTCTTCCTTATCCCAGTACCATAACCCCTCTCCTCTCCCATTCCCCTGCAGTTTCCACAACCTCTGGGTGCTGCTCCACCTCCCTAGCTGAAGAAGTGCCCCCCATCTTCTGTGTCCACCGGTAATGGGGTTCCCTTCTGGGACCCCTCCCCCCAGAATCTCTCGGGTCTGCTACCAGATGGGACATACACTTCGTGTGCCCTGAGGTCACCTGCTCTCGTTTGTTCTGGATCTTGCAGAAACCTGCTCTCCCACTGTGCCCTGCCCTCCTCCACCCTGAGGGATAGTGAAAGGGAGAGGAACATAACTCCCAGGGCAAGGCCTCTGGAGGCGCTATCTGCCCCCTTGCAAACTGAGTCTGACATCCTATTTGTGGATGTCACCCCACCCTCATTGGTGATGGATGGTGCCCCACCGGTGAGATTGGCTCCAGCCAGTTTGCCTCCCATTGGATACCCACTACATTTTTATTCAGTGGAACTGCAATGGCTGCTACTGTCAACACCTGGAGTAGAAATCCCTTATTGTCTTTTACTTGGCCACTTGTCTTTCTCCAGGAATCCCATTTTACTGATCCTCATTCACCTACCCTTTGTGGTTCTGTGCTTTGTCGCAACCGGCTCGGCCCTTTTAGAGCTTCCAGTGGCGTCTGCAGGTTGTAGTGTCGCGGAATAGTAGAGAGTTGGAAACGTGGAATATTGTCAAAGTTTCGTTGCCTATCCCGATAGCCAGAGGCAGTAGGTTAGCCAAGAGGTAAGAGGATTGCACATGTATCGGAATGTGTCGATACGCAGGGGCAGTGGCCTGGTTACACACAACAGGCGAGAGAGAATTGCTTAGCACGAGGGTTTGTGTTAGACGGAGACTTTCGTAGAGTGTAAAACAGGTATAGCGTCACCTGTACTGCATTTCATAACTTCGCGTAAGTCTGGCGTAACAACACGTAACTGTGTCACAAGAACACCTAAGGGGCAGATAAATCAGCAGTATAAGTGGAACAAATGCGTTCATTACAAATGAGCATGATGTCACTCGTGCTTCCTTTAAATATGCCAGCTTTGATAGCAACAAGGCACTCGCAGTTAGACTTGCAGTTAGATGTGTACTGGGACGCTACATAGTGCTCAGCTCGGTGATCGACATGTTAATCTTTATTAAGGAGATGTTGCAGTAAGGGCGGCCCATCCAGCAGCAGACGTGAGGGGACAGTACCAGCTCTGGTCCTCTCTGCTGCTGTTGTCAATCATCAACCCAGGATTAGCAGACATCATGGCAGACTCGCTCGCCGCCAATGCTGACTACATCAGTGAGCCGTCATCAAGATCGTGTGGAGCCTAGGCCCTGTGCATCCGCTGTCACAACTGGGTGAGGCGACGACGCTTGGGGACTGCAGCCTGTTCCGCCCGTCCACCGCGGACGAGCCACCAGGAGGAGCAGGGAAGAAGATGGGGTGGGATAGAGTACACTCTGCACTACGAGAACGCTTCTCATGCCGACAGCGTCGGCACTCCAACCCGGAGCCTCCTACGTGCAGCGGCGTGCTGTCCGCCGCCGAGCAGGCCGGCCAGCCCGGCGCCGCCAGCCACGCGCGGCCAAAGTAAAGGCATTCCACCACTACGTCACAGCACGTGGCACTGCGTTAGCAAGACTGGTGTGGCCCGGAGCTGGTGTCATTGCTCCGAGTCAGCGAGGACTCAGGGAAGGTTGTTGATATCACCAAGCTCAGTCAGCCTGTGTTACGTGGACCACATTGTACTCGGCAGGAATAAAGGTGTCTTGAATTAATAATGTTTCTTTTGCGTTTCTGACGTGTCCAGTCATTTCCTATCATCCTGACAATTGGAGAGGTCACCGCTCGGTTTCCAGTCCACCATAGCCGACCGGAACCACCGGGGCACCTACAAGGTTGATACATATGGATGTTATTATATGGATCCCACTTCATACCTCCACTGGAAGCAGTTGAAGTTCAGGTCCATTTGGATTCTGTGGTCACGATTTGCACTCTCTGCCTCTCACCTGACAGGCCACCTACATGTACCACCATAATTGCCCTCCTTCAGTAACTCACTCCTCTCATCCTTCTTGTGGATTTTAATGCCCATCAGCGTTTGTGGGGCAATGGTTCATCATCTAATTGCGGGCTCATCATTGCTCAGATTGCTGTGGACCACGAACTGTTCCTTCTTAATGATGGTTCTGCTACTCATTGTAGTGTCACATGGCACATTCTCTTCCACTGATCTTTCGCTCTCTTCCCCTCCCCTCCTTCGTTCCTTACACTGGTCGCCATTCGCTGACCTCTGTGATAGTGACCACTTTCCGTTGATTCTGTTGTTCTCTTCCAACCTCCCGATGACCAGGTTACCCCACTGGGCTTTCAGTAGTGCTAGTTGGATTCTATAAACCCCTCAATTCTCAATTCATGTACCACTCCTTTGTCATATTATATTGAAGTCGTCCATTATCTGATTGATAAGTTAATCAACACTGCTGGCATTGCCATTCCCCACTTGACCAGCTCCATTCTCCATCAGTCAGTTCTGTGGAGTAGCATGGTCATTGCACCATTATCTGTGATCGTCATCGTGCTTTGCAAGTGGCACCCGTCCTCTGCCAGTGTTGCTGCATGGAGTGGCCGTGTCATTTGAGGTGCAATGTCATGGATTGCATGGCCCCTCATGCTTGCCAGAGGTGGCAGTTTGGTCCCTTAGAAATTCACACACATTTGAACATTTTCAACACCTGCCGGCGTTGTTACCTTGAAACATCTTCGTGTCAAAGCTGGTTACTTGATCAAAGCAAATGGGTGTGTTGGAAAGCTTTGTCTACCCCCTGCGGGTTCGGGGGTTAGAACAGGCCCACAGTATTCCTGCCTGTCGTACGAGGCGACTAAAAGGAGTCTGAAACGTTTCAGCCTTATGTGATGGTCCCCTGTTGGGTTTGACCTCCATCTCAAAACTCTTCCGAAGAGCAAGCCGATTGGGAAGGGCGCCTTAGACGGTGCATTTTGTCCATCGTGCATTGAGACCTCTAGCTAGCTTTACCGTTGTCGCATTTCCGTCCCACTCATTCCCCATCTCTTGAGTGAGGATGCATTCCTGGGTGCAATTCCCATTGTGCACTGCGCAGTGTTGCTTTTTGCGCAGGCGACGACCATGGACTTCATTGCACCTAAAATCCAGCACAGTAACCAGTCCATTGTGGAGGGGCCGCCATGTACCCTGTTGGTTGTAGCCCCCTGACAACACAGGGATCGCACTGCTGATGCCTGCGCCGTTTACTCCCCAAGGAGTAGATGCTCATCACCCTGGGGCATCAGGACTCCCGGCAATGGCCATCCTGCCAGATGGCCCTTGCTGTGGCTGGGTGGTGCCCATGGGGAGGGCCCTTGATCAGAGTAGGTGGCATCAGGGTGGATGACACGCAATGAAGCGTGGCACATCTTCTCTTGCTCGTGGCCAGCTACCAGCAGTCTCTAAGCATTCAAGGGCTCATTTTAAAGCTAACGTTTATGACCCCAAATCGTTCCCATCCATGGCCACACCATAGGAGGAACGAAAGGCACTGAATGACAGTGAGACGTATTCGCCCTGGTATCTTGTCTGTACCAGAGCTGATGGGGAATCCTTTGTATCCGTGAAGCCTCAGTTCTTTGTAGAGCATTTAGAGGACAAGTTTGTGGAGGTGGAGGGCTTGTCCAAAATATGCTTTGAGTCAGTTTTGATAAAAACGGCATCCGCTGCCCAGTCACGCAGGTTACTTGCTGGTGACAAGGGATGTTAACGTTACCATCACACCACATAAGAGTTTAAATATGGTACAGGGTATTATTTTGCATAGGGACCTGCTTTTGCAGTTTTATGACGAGCTTTGCGCCATTTCGTCCGGCGCGTTCATCGGGGTCCAAGGGACAATCAGGTAGCTACCAGTGCCTTCATCTTGGCCTTTGAAGGTGATACATTACCAGAGAAGGTCAAAGTGATGGTATACCGATGTGGCGTCAAACCCTATATCCCTCCCCCGATGCGGTGCTTTAAGTACTGGAAGTTCGGCCACATGTCTTCCCGCTGCACTTCCAGCCTCACATGTCGAGATTGTGGACGCCCATCACATCCCGATACTCCATATGCTCCACCTCCTATCTATGTCAACTGCGAAGAGCACCATTCACCTTGCTCGCCAGACTGCAGGATCTTACAGAAAGAGCCCAAAATCATGGAATGTAAGACCCTGGACTGACTGACCTATACTGAGGCCAAGCGGAAATATGAACGACTACATCTGGTACGAATGACTTCCTCCTATGCTGCTGCAACAACAGTGTTAGCCCCATCACTTCAGCATCTTCCAGCCACATCACAGAGCCGTACAACTCCACATGCCCCCTTGCCCTTGGGGGGCACTATCCCCCTTGTTGCTCCTGTGCCACCTACCTCGGGAGCAACCCCCCCCCCCCCCTCCAACCACCACACACATTGGGGACATCCGTCCCAGCTTCTAAGCCAGAGAAGTGTCCAACTTCTTCGGCTTCTCACGCTTGCAAGGGGTCCCTTGAGTCCCTCCCTTCCCAGGTTTCCACAAGTGGGAAGGCTGACGACCGACAGTGGCGTAAGTGGCCACAATCAGCTGGTCGTAGGGCTTCGCGATCCTCCTCTGTCCTGGAGACTGAATCGGTGAAGCCCTCCTGGTCGGTGAAACCCAAGGTTCAGCGAGAGAAGTCCAAGAGAAAGACCTATAAGGCCAAAGAACTTGCGGTGCCACCAACCCCACTGCACCCTTCGAGCTCTGCGTATGAGGATGAGGTCGAGATCCTGGCGTCTGCTGAGAGCCTTGATCTCGCCAGTCCCTCAGACACCATGGATAGCATTAGCACAGGTGCTCAATCGGTGGCAGCAGGTGACCCAGCGGCATAATCTGCCTCCCCAGTCCCTTCACGCCTTTCTCAGCCATGGACAATGTCATCCTCCAGTGGAACTGTAGCGGTTTCTTCCACCATCTAGCTGATCTCCGACAGCTTATCATCCTTCACCCTTTCTTCTGCATTGCTCTTCAGGTAACTTGGTTTCCAGCTATGCGAACCCCCGCCCTCTGTGGCTACCGGGGTTACTATAAGAACCGGGCAGTTTATGAAAGGGTGTCTGGTGGCGTCTGCATCTGTGTCCTTCACTCTCTTCACAGCGAGTCTGTCCCTCTACAAACACCTTCAGAGGCTGTCTCTGTTCGGGTGTGGACGCCACAGGCTGTTACCGTCTGCAGTCTTTACCTTCCACTGGATGGTGATGTCCCGCAGCAGGTCCTGGCTGCGCTGATAGCGCAATTGCCGCCGCCTTTCCTGTTACTGGGGGACTTCAAAGCCCATAACCCTCTGTGGGGCGGGTCAGTGGCAACAGGTCGAGGCGCCACCATTGAGCATGTATTGGCACAGCTCGATCTTTCCATTTTAAATGATGGTGCCTTCACACATTTCAGTGTGGCGCATGGCACGTACTCCGCCATCGACCTTTCGATCTGCAGCCCTAGCCTCTTACCGTCTGTCCAATGGAGAGTGCATGACGACCTGTGTGGTAGTGACCACTTCCCGATCTTTCTGTCACTACCACAGAGTCAGTGTTCTGGGCGCCCTTGCAGGTGGGCTATGAATAAGGCTGACTGGGACTTGTTCTCCTCCACTGCCGCTATTGAGCCTCTCTCTAATGACGACATTGATGCGGTGGTGCACTCTGTCACCACCGGCATCGTTACTGCCGTAGAATCTGCCTATTCCCTGTTCTTCTGGGTCCTCTCGGTGCAGGACTGTGCCCTGGTGGTCGCCTGAGATCGCTGAGGCGATTAAAGATCGCTGGAGGGCGCTCCAGCGTCACAAGCGACATCCCTCCATAGAACACCTCATCACCTTAAAACAGCTGCATGCGAGGGCCCGCTGCCTTATCTGCCAACACAAGCAGGACTGCTGGGAGCAGTATCTCCACCATCAGCCTCCAAGTCTCTCCATCGCAGGTCTGGGCCAAGATTCGATGCCTCTATGGCTATCGGACCCCTGTCAGCGTCCCTGCGCTCTCACTGAATGGAGCAGTTTCTACTGACTCCGACGTAATTGCAAACCACTTGGCAGAGAATTTTGCTCTGAGTTCCGCTTCTTCCAATTACCCACTGGCCTTCTGCTCCATTAAAGAGCGGATGAAACGTCGGAGCCTTTCATTTCGCACCCACCATCCTGAATCCTAGAATGTTCCCTTCAGTGAGTGGGAATTTTACAGTGCCCTAGCCGCTTGTCCTGATACCGCTCCTGGGCCAGATCGCATCCACTGTCAGATGCTGAAACACCTTTCAATGGACTGTAAGCGACGCCTCCTCAACCTTTACAACCGTCTCTGGGTCGAGTGTGAGTTTCCGTCGCAATGGTGGGTAAGCATTGTCATCCCCGTTTTGAAACCTGGCAAGAGCCCTGGACAGCTACCGCCCCATTAGCCTGACCAACATTCTTTGCAAGTTGGTCGAACGGATGGTGAGCCAGCGATTGAGTTGGGTACTCGAGTCTCAGGGCCTGCTGGCTCCGTCAGGGTGGGTTCTGTAAAGGCCGCTCTGCCGCCGACAATCTGGTGAGCCTGGAGTCAGCCGTCCGAACAGCCTTTGCCCGCCGTCAGCACCTCATCGCTGTCTTTTTCGACATGCAGTAGGCATACGATACGACATGGCGTCATCACATCCTCTCTACGCTTCATGGTTGGGGTCTTGGGGGTCCACTGCCGATTTTCATCCGAAATTTTCTGTCGCATCGTACCTTCCGCGTGCAAGTTGCAGCCTCCCATAGTTCGTCCCGAGTTCAGGAGAATGGAGTGCCACAGGGATCTGTTTTAAGTGTCTGCCTGTTTTAATTGCAATTAATGGACTCGCTGCGGTGGTAGGAACGACTGTCTCGGCTTCCTTATATGCTGACGACTTCTACCTTTACTATAGCTCCACTGGCATTGCAGCTGCTGAACGTCAGCTGCAGGGCGCAGTCTTGGGCTGTAGCGCATGGCTTCCAGTTTTCGGCTGCCAAGACCTGCGTTATGCATTTCTCCCGGCGATGCACTGTTCATCCGGAGCTGCGGCTTTACCTTGACGGCGATCTTCTTGCTGTGGTGAAGTCACATACGTTTTTGGGTGTGGTTTTTGATGCCCAGTTGACTTGGCTGCCTCATATTTGGCAGCTTAAACAGATGTGTTGGCGGCATCTAAATGCTCTGCGATGCTTGAGCCACACCAGCTGGGGCGCCGACCGATCTACCCTCTTACGGCTCTACCAGGCGTTAATCCAGTCCCGTCTGGATTATGGGAGCCTGGCTTATGGCTCAGCATCACCATCTGCATTGCAGGTGCTGGACCCAATCCTACATGGCGGGATACGACTTGCCACTGGTGCCTTCAGCCCTGTGGACAGCATACTTGTGGAGGCAGGTGTCCCTCCACTGCGGTTACAGCGCCAACATTTACTGGCCGCTTATGTTGCCCATGTTTGTAGCTTGCCCAGGTATCCCAATTACTGTCTCCTGTTCCCGCACACAGTCATCCATCTCCCAGAACGTCGGCCCCGGTCGGGTTGTACGATCGCTGTCCGTGTCAGAGAGCTTCTCTCTCGGCTTGGGATTTTCCCTGTTCCACCTCCTTTCTGGGCCCCTCTGCATACACCCCCGTTGTGTGTGGCTCGCCCTTGCCTTCGGCTCGAATTGGCACAGGGCCCAAAGGACTCAGTCCCTCCGGAGGCCTTCTGCCGCCGCTTTTATTCCATCCTAGCCACGTATCAGGGCTCTGGCGTGTTTTACACTGCGGGTCGATGGTTGCTGGTCGTGTCGGTTATGCTCTGATTCTAGGGGACCACTACGAACAACATTCATTGCCGGCTGGCTGAAGCGTTTACACTGCTGAGCTGGTCGCCATCTTTCGTGCCCTAGAGTACACCCGCTCCTGATCAGGTGAGTCCTTCGTTATCTGTAGCGACTCCCTGCGTGGTTTACGAGCTATCGACCAGTGTTTCACTCGTTCTCGTCTAGTGATGGCTATCCAGGAGTCCCTGCATACTCTTGCCCATTGCGGCCGATCTGTGATCTTTATGTGGACCCCAGGGCATGTTGGGATATCCAGCAATGAACACGTAGACCGCCTGGCGAAAGAGGCCAACAGTAAACCATCTCTGACCATTGGCCTCCCGGCGACTGATTTGCGAGCACTCTTACGCTGCAAAGTATTCGACCTTCGCGACACTGAATGGCGCGATCTGACCACGCCCAATAAACTCAGAGCTATCAAGGAGACGACGACTGTGTGGTGGTCTTCCATGCGAGCCACTCACAGAGACTCAGTTGTCCTTTGTCGTCTCCGCATTGGCCACACCCGGCTGACGCATAGTCATTTACTGCGTTGTGAGGACCTGCCTCTTTCTCGTTGTGGGGCGGTCTTGATGGTGGTCCACATTTTGTTGTCCTGTCCATTTTTAACTGTGCTCAGGCAGACATTTGCGCTGCCTGATACGCTCCCTGCCCTTTTAACAGATGACTCTGCCATTGTGGACTTAGTTTTGTGTTTCATTTGGGCGGGAGGTTTTCATCATTTAATCTGAGTTTTTATTTTTTTTTATTCTGGTCTTTGGCCTACGATTTTAGACTGAGTTTTTAATATGTTTCTCGGTGGTTGGCTTTTCCTTTTTTTCTCTGTGGTCAGCCAACCACCATCACACTCTGTGTGGTTTTAATTTACTTTGTCTGATCTCTGAGTCTTTCTTGTCCTGTGTCGTCTGCTGTCTTTTCTGTTGTTCGTTTTTTTTATTCTCTGTGGGTGATTTTAGTTTTTTGGAAAAAGGGACCGATGACCGTAGCAGTCTGGTCCCGTTAACCCCCAAAAACCAACCAAAGCTTTGTCTCCTCTAGGTTCTTCTGTCCCTTTCGTCATGGGTGTGGGCTACACTCAGTACATTCACAGACTGTCAGTGGCAGTCTTCCATTTTGGGCGTTGTCCTTCCAAGTGGCCTTTGTACAGATGCATCAATTTTCGCAAAACACGCCATGACCCATTTTGGGATAGCATCAGCATCGTATCCAGCTGCCTTCCTCTTCCAGAAACAGCAGGCTGAAGCTTCCCACTTGTTTTACCTGTCAAGTGTAATCCTACAATGCACCTTTCACTGAGTGGGAGCTTCTTCTGGCCCTCTGCTCTCACGATTCAGCTCCTGGCCCTGATTCCATCCATAACCAATTGCTTCAACACATCAATCCTCCGCAAATCTAATATCTCCTCCAGCTGTTTAACATTATTTGTTTCAAAGGCATTTTCACCTCTCAATGAAGAGACAGTATTGTGGTTCCTGCTCTTAAGCATGCCAAGGATCTGTTATCATCCCTTGATAATTACTGGCCAGTCAGCTTGACCAATGTTCCCTGCAAGTTACTGGAATGTTTGGTGGCTTGTCAGTTTTTTGGGTCCTTGAATCTCAGGACCATTTATCGACTTACCAATGCAGCTTTTTGGAGAGATGGTCTCTGATCAATCATCTGTTCGATGGGAAACAGCTGTTTGGCAGGCCTTTTATCAGCGCCACCATCTTGTCGCAGTTTCTTTCATATTCCTAAGGTCTATGACACAGCTTGGTGCTATCACATCCTCCTTCCACTTCGTGAGTGGGATCTTTGGGGCCCCCCTCCCAAATTTTATTCGCCAGTTCCTGTCCCACTGGTCAGTTAGAATCTCGATTGGCACTGTTCTCAGCTCTCTGCAGACCCTAGAGAATAGCATTTGACAGGACTCCATATTAAATGTCCTTCTTTCTCTCATCGCTATTAATGAACTTGGAGGCTCGGCCATACTGCTGATAACCTCTGCTCTGTACATAGATGATTTCTGTATTCGGATTAGCTCCTACTTGGTGGCTGCTGCGGAACGACAGCCATTCTAGGTGCTTTCATATGGACACTCTAGCATGGTTCTCAATTCTCTCCCCTTAAGCCGAGGATGGTCCATTTCTGTTTCCATACTATGATCCATCCTCATCCAGAGCTCTACCTCGACGCCTAACGTCCAACTGTGGTCCCCCAGTTCTGTTTCTTGGGCCTTATTTCTGACAACAAGCTTACTTGATTGCCCCATATTCATCATATGGCTGTTCTCATAAACTCAATGTTCTTCGCTTCCTTGCCCACACCTCTTGTAGTGTGGATCATTTGATCTTTCTCCGCCTTTACTGGGCATTAGTTGTCTCGTCTGGACTATGGTTGTCAAGTTTATGGATTAGCTGCCCCTCCTATGCTGCTGCTCTTGGACCCAGTCCACCATCGTGGTATCCACTTGGCCACTAGTGCCTTTTGCCTAACCCTGTCGAAAGTCTTCTGGTTGATGCTGGGATCCCTCCCCTTTCGATTTGGCACATCCATGTCATTACTATCCGCTCTTCCCTTGCTCACCGCTCCTATTTCATTCTTTTCGCAGCTTCAGGCTGTCTCCCACCCGCTGCCCACCATTGGATGGGTTTATCAGTCGGGCTTCACCACACTTCTCTCTGCCAGGACTTCCATCTCCACTCATTGTCTTCCTCCCCACATTCTCTCTGGAATCCCCCCTCCCCCTTTGGTTAGGTCCTTGGCTACGAATTTGGATGGGTTCCTATTGGCGTCGAAAAGCCTCCATTGCTCCAATGTTGTTCCATTTTTTGGAATGCTCTTACAGGAGTTTCAGGCTGCCATTGCTTTTTACACCGACAGCTCAAAATCCGCCGATCATGATGCCTTCATGTCTTGTGTTGGACCGCCCTCGGGCGGGTTTACCGGTTGGGCTGCGCCTTGCGTCTCTTAACCGTGATTTTCGGCTTCCTTCTTTGTCCTGTCTTCCTCGCTCCCTCCCCTCCACCCCTCCTTGGTTAGTTCCTCGGCCTCGAATTCGGATGGATCTCCGCCGCGGTCCGAAAGATTCCATCCCCCCGGTGGTGTTCCGTTCCTTTTTCCGCCGAATTTTATGGGAGTTTCGGGATGCTGTTGTTTTTTACACTGATGGCTCTAAATCTGCTGATCATGTTGGGTATGCCTTCACGTCCTTTGTTGGAACGGAAAATCATCTACTGCCACCCTCATGTGGGGTGTTTACTGCGGAATTGATGGCAATTTCCCGGGCCCTTACCTTTATTAAACAATCCCAACACAACCGCGTTTTGTTATGTATGGACTCGTTGAGTGGCCTTCTTGCTATTGACCGGTGTTTTTCGCGCCATCCCTTGGTCTCTGCCATCCATGACCATCTCGCTGATCTTCACCGTGCTGCTTGTTCCATTGACTTCCTATGGGTCCCGGGCCATGTGGGTATCCCGGGTAATGAGCTCGCTGATCGTTTGGCTGGGGGAGCAGTTACTTACCCCGTTTTCTGTAACCCCTCCTGCAGCGGATTTACGGCTTCACATCAAATCCCACTTTGCACAGTCATGGGCCAATTCTTGGGAGGCTACTCCACTGTCTAATAAACTTCGTGCCATTAAGGTGAATCCAGGCCCATGGCGTTCTTCCTTTAGCCTCTCCCGCAAGGACTCGACCACACTGTGTCGTCTCCGCATTGGCCATACCAGGCTGACCCATGGTTTCCTTTTGCGTGATGAGCCACCCCCGCTATGTGGTTGTGGAGCCTTCCAGTCAGTGGCCCACATTTTGGTTGAATGCCCCCTTCTTTTGGCTCTGCGTGCTAAGTACAGACTCCCCCACACTTTACCTTTGATGTTGGCTGACGATTCCCGGATGGTCTCTCTGGTTCTAGGTTTCCTCCGGGAGAGTGGTTTTTATTCTCAGTTTTTAAAGTTTTTAATCTCCCTCTGGTGTTGGGGCAGGGCGGTGAGTGTTTGGGTGTCTCCCACTGTAGGCAGTGTTCAGAGATTCCCGATTCACCTCCCTGACTGGAATCCTCTTTTCTTTCCCTTTTACTCTGTTTTTACCCCTTCTTTTTAAGGCTTGGTTAGTTTTTCTATTCCCATACGTACTTTCTGCATTATAGCAGTTGTACCTTTTAAGTCACGGGTGGTCTTGCCTATGCTGCTTCAGCATAGTGTTGGGTTCGTTCTCTTGCCAACTTCCCTCATTTGTTTTTACTAATGACAACGTGACTGCCCTTTTACGTTTCCCCTTTTTCCGTTTTATTTTCTGACTATACTGAGATGTCCCGTTAGCAGAATGGAGTCTATTTGAGACAAGGGACTGATGACCTTGCTATTTGGTCCCTTTAACCTCAAACAACCAACCAACCAACCATCTTGTGTTGGAATGGAACACCATCTCTTGCATGCCATCTGTGGGGTGTTTACTACGAAATTGATGGCCCTCTGCTTCATTAAACAGTCCTCACCCATTTGAGTTTTGTTATGTACCGACTCAATGAGTGGCCTTCAGACTATCGCTCGGAGTTTTTTCGCCACTCTTTGGTCTCTACCATCCACGACCTTCTCATTGACCTTAGTGATGCTGCTTGTTCGATTGATTCCTTTGGATTCCTGGCCATGTAATTATCCCTGGTAATGAACTTGCTGATCATCACGCTGGGGGAGGCGGCGGTTACTTAGCCCCTGTTTTCCAAATCTCTTTTTGCTCAATCATGGGCTGACTCTTGGGAGGCTACCCCCTGTCTAATAAACTACGTGCCATCGAGGAGACTCCCACCATGTGGCGTTCCTCCCTCTGTCTTTGCCGGTAGGAATCTGCCATCTGATGCTATCTTTGTATTGGTCATATTAGACTAACCCATGGTTTTTTACTCCTCAATGAGCCGCCACCTCCTGGTTCGTAGTTGCAGGGCTCCTATCACAGTGATCCATGTTTTGCCACCCAGGGCGATCAGGTTCTTTTGTGAGTTCATGCATGCCGCACATGAGTAACCAAGCTGTTGCAGCCAATTCCTCCTTCCCTAGCTGCATTTCCTAAACCCTACCCCTCCCTCCCTATCCTTGCTCCTTCCCCATTGCCTCCTCCTTCCCCCCTCTTGGTTTTATAATTTATATCGACCTGGCTGTCCACCTGATTCCCTATATTGCTTGCAGTTTTGTTCCTTCTGCCTGGTCACTTTCACTGTTTTTGGCATTTACCTCCTCGCTAGAGGTTTTACATCCACTTCTAAATTTTCCGTTTTTAGTGTCAGCCCATTGGGGAAGAATTCCCTACCTGGCTCTACGTCGTGGATCCTCTCCCCCTTGCTTTCCCCCCCTTCCTTCCCCTCTTCCCTGCCGTAATCCCCCTGCACCCTGTTGTGTCACCACCATAACACCATAACAGCCCTTGTGGTAGGGCTGTTATGTACCCATCTTGCTGAGCCCCCTGATAACTCAGGGATCACACTCCTGATGCTGGAGCTGTTCCCTCCCTACGTATACAAAGGAGTGGTTGCTTGCCTTCCTGGAGCATCGAAACTCACGGCAATGGCCACTGTGCTAGGTGTTCCTTGCTGTGGTTGGGTGGTGCCCATGGTGGGTGGGCCTCATCGGATTGGGTGGTATCAGGGCGGATGCTTCGCATGAAAACCATATAAAGCTGCAAAAATCGAGCCATTCTAAAATGGCTGTCTATTTGAATGGTGAGGTATCATTGAATGCTGCTTTGTATGACCCGGCAGCCTTCCCTTCTCTGGCTACACCATGGGAGGAGGGTGAGGCTCGCCATCTTGGACTGAAACACTTTCCTCACTACCTCGTCTGTAATAGGATGGATAGGGACACATTCACTGCCACAAATCCATAGTTGTTTTTTTTGTGGCGAATATAGAGGACAAGTTTGGTGGAGTCTCTCAGCAATGTGCGGTTGGGCTCCCTTTTGATGAAAACTGCTTCTGCCACCCAATCTGCAGCTCTTTATTCTTCTGATCGTCTTAGCAATGTCCCAGTGTCTATTACCTCTCACCAATCTCTGAATATGGTCCAGGAAACTGATGAGGAACCCTGGGCTAATCTGAACCAACATGGGGATCATTTTGTTTGATGCATGCAGAAGGGTTACAAAGACAACTGCAACGATACCAACGTCTTCATTCTCGCTTTTGAAGGGGATACCCTGCCAGAGAAGGTCAAGGTTATGTGCTACATAGGTGATGTGAAGCTGTACATCTCACCACCCTTGAGGTGTTTTTAGTGCTTGTGTTTTGGGCACATCTTCCTGCTGTACAGTAAACCCTCTGGGTGGTGATTGTGGACACCCACTCCATGAGCAAAGCCCCTGTGTCCTGCCACCTGGGTGTCAGGTGTCATGACTGCCACTCCCATCATTCGCCGGTTTGCTCAGCTTGCAAGAGATAAGAGGGTCCATGAGTAAAAGTCCCTAGATCGCCTGTCTTATGCTGAGGCTTGCAAAAAGTATGAGAGAATCAAAGTGTCACTTCCTTCAACTTCTGCCTCTGTTACATCCTTTCCCCATCCTATCTCTTTCTTACCCTACTCCCATCCCCCTCTCCATTCCACGTCCCCTTTAACTCCCACGACGTCCCCTCCATGAGCCACTCCCCCTCACCAGCTGTAGTGCTGCCTTCTTTTGCACCTACCGGTGATGGGGTTCCCCCACCCCTCTTCCCTTGAACCCCTCTCCCCAGCGTCTCTCAGGCTGGAAGCCTTAAGTGTCACACTCTTCCTCATAGCCATCAATGGGCTTGTAAACCTCTATTGGGACTGTGGTTACCTCGATGACGTATGTCGACAAATTTTTGCATCTGGTGCAGCTCCCACTCAGTATCATCTGCTGAGTAACGGCTCCAAGGCGCCATCTGATGGACCTCTGCATGAGCCATCTCCCATGGCTTCCAGTTTTCTCCCTCCAAAACGCGGGCTCTTCAGTTTTTTCATCGACCCACAGTATACTCCAATCAAGAACTTTATTTAAGCGACCAGCTCCTCGGTGTTGTAGTGCAGTTCCATTTCTTGGGCCTTATTGTTGATAAAAAGCTGACGTAGATGCCCCATATTCGCCACCTAAACACTACATGTATCCAGAAGCTTAATACTCTTTGCCTGCTGGCCACACATCTTGGAGTGCAGAACATATCACTCTTCTCCATCTTTACGGTGTTGTGGTCTTGTCCAGACTAGATTATGGTAATCAGTTTTAGGGCTCAGTGGCTCCTTCCACTCCGCAAATACATGACACTGTTCACCATTGTGGCTGTCGGTGCCTTTTGCACTAGTCCTGTTGACAGTCTCCTTGCAGAAGCGAGGATTTCCCCTCTGCAAATACGATGGAGCGAACTCCTGGTTTCTTATGCAATCGCCATTCGCCAAATTCCCTGGCCATCCCCAGTACCCTGTTCTCTTTGCAAATGACATGTCTCCCTCCTGGTACCTGCCCATGGGTGGGATTGTCAGTTGGAACGCATCTCATTTCCCCGTGTCCAGATCTCCATCTCCACTCCCTGGAATGTACCCCGTGTATTTCCTCCCACACCCCGCCATGGATGGTCCCTAGACCACAGATTCGGACTGACCCATTCCAGGGTCCTATGGTCTCTGTCACCCCTATGGTTTATCTGGCATATTGTAGGTGACATCCTTGCACAATTCCAGGCTGCCACCGTCTTGTACACTGTTGGTTCTAAGACTGTAGATAAGGCAGGATACGCTTTCACTTCTCCTACTGGCTTAAAACACCATTTATTACCAGGATCTTCTAGTGTGTTCACAGCAGATCTCCTAGCCATTCAGAGCCCTCCATTTTTGTTTTATCAGGCCTCCCTCCACTGTGTTTTAATTTTTACCAACTCAATGAGCAACCTGCAGGCTATCGACCAATGCTATTGTCGTCTCCATTTGATCTCTTCTATCCATGACCTCCTCTCTGCCCTTGGCCGTGTCGTCTGCTCATTTGCTTATATCTGGGTCACAAGTCAAATGGAAATCTCAGGGAATCAACTGGCTGACCGTCTGGCTAGAGAGGCGGATACTTGGCTCCCATTGCCTTTTGGGATTCCAGCTGTAGCTATGCAGATCGCCATCAAATCTTTCTTTGCCCAAAAGTGAAATGATCTCTAGTTCGCCGGCCGGAGAGGCCGTACGGTTCTAGGCTCTACAGTCTGGAACCGAGCGACCGCTACGGTCGCAGGTTCGAATCCTGCCTCGGGCATGGATGTGTGTGATGTCCTTAGGTTAGTGAGGTTTAATTAGTTCTAAGTTCTAGGCGACTGATGACCTCAGAAGTTAAGTCGCATAGTGCTCAGAGCCATTTGAACCATTTGACCTCTAGTTCGCTACTGCTCTCAGTAATAAACTCGGCACACTCATGAAGGCTACTGCAGTTTAGCGCCCTTATTTCTGCTCCTAAAGGAAGGAGTTCAGTCTTATGCCGTCTGTGCATTGGCCATACCAGGCTCGCTCATTGTTTCCTCTTGCATAACGAATCACCCCCAACAATGTGGTTGTAGATCCAGATTGACGATATCCCATATATTAGTGGAATGTCTCCTTCTTTTGCCCTTCGTTCTAAGTATCGTCTTCCAGATTTCTTAAATTTAATATTGGCAGATGATTCACGAACGGTAGGATTGGTCTTCAGTTTTCTCCTTGAAAGTGGTTTTTATTTTCAGATAAAAGGGTTTGCTTTACTCCTGGAGCAGGGGCAAGGTGGTTGTGGTTGGCGCCTCTCTTCGTTTTCTCAGCCTGGGACCCATAACCACTTCCCCTTGCCAAGACCGCTCTTTTATCCCTGTTTTCCAAGTTTTTAGATTTGGACTACCCTTTTATACTGTCTACTGTGTGTGTTTTAACATCCTCGTTGCGCCGACCGGTGTGGCCGTGCGGTTCTAAGCGCTTCAGTTTGGAACCGCGTGACCGCTACGGTTGCAGGTTCGAATCCTGCCTCGGGCATGGATGTGTGTGATGTCCTTAGGTTAGTTAGGTTTAAGTAGTTCTAAGTTCTGAGGGACTGATGACCACAGATGTCTTCCTCCCTGGTGTTGTCTCCATTGCATCATGGTAATGGCTGGTGTGGATGTCGAGACGGACCCGTGACGATGCTGGTGCCCCACCACATGTAGCGTTTCTGGGACACCCCTGCTCTCCCAATTTCCACCCACCCCTCCTATAGTGCCTAGCGTTGCTGCCTCTGGATCATGGGGTCCTGGGTGCGATTCCCGCCTGAGTTGGGATATTCTCCGCCCGGGGACTGGGTATTTGTATTGTCATCGTCGTCATCATCATCATCATCATCATCATTTGTGACAGTGACTAGCTTGAGTGTAAAAAATTGGACTGTGAAAAAAAATGAGGCTTTGTATAGGCGCTGATGACCGCCGAGCTGGCCGCCCCACAACCCAAACATCAACAACCCCCTCCTATTCTTTCCTGTTCCTCCTGCCCTGGCGTCCCTTTTCCTTTTTTGTTTGCACGTTATCCCTTCACTATAACTGGACTGTGCTATTTGTTGTTTCTCCCTAGAATTTTCCATCCTAGATCATAGGACTGACGACCATCTTGTTCGGTCCCCTCCCACAAATCAAGCAACAAACCAATCCACGAGTTATTTTGACCAGAAAGGTCACTCGTGTAAAAAAAAAGGTCTTAAATACCGATTAATGCAATATGGTCGAAGAATATTGATGTGGGCTGCCGTAGAAAGAGGTCACATAAATTCTCATATATAATCCAGTGAGAGATATGAACTAATCAGCTTTTGTGGTAACATGTAGTCTTGGAGTGATAAGGATTAATTTCAAAAATCTTTGGCCCCACGTAGAGCAGAGGTGGAAGTAAAACAGAAGTTTTGAAGTCAGACATCGATGAATACTCTTTAGATACCGTGATGGAAGCCCAGGAGAAAATTTGGGAAGGGCATTCACGTCAAGGAGAAGAGACTTTTAGGTTCGCTGATGCCATTGTAATTCTGTCAGAGACGGAAAAGAACCTGGAAGAGCAGTCAAACGGACTGGACAAGGTCTGGAAAGGAGGTTATAAGACGAAAACCAACAAAAGTAAAAGGTAATGGATTATCGTTATCAGGCGACGGCGAAGAAATTAGATTAGGAAATGACACTAAAAATAGACGAGTTCTGCTACTTGAGCAGCAAAATAACTAATGATGGTAGAAGTAGGTAGTATATAAATTGTAGACTGACAATAGCAGAAAAGCATTTCTGAAAGAGAGAAGTTTTTAACATTGGATAAAACGTTAAACACTAAAATGTCTTTTCTGAAGCTTTTTGTCTGGTGTACACCCTCGTACACGAGTGATACGTATATGATAAACAGTTCAAACAAGGAGAGAGTGGAAGCTTCTGGAGAGTGGTGCTACAGAACAATGCTGAATGTTAGACAGGTCGATTAAATTACTGATATACTTAATGGAACTGGGAAAAAGGAAATTTATGGCACAACTTGATTAAAAGAAGGTATCGATTGATCAGACACATCCTGAGGCATCAAGGTGTCCTAAATCTGGTAAAGCTGGAGGATAAAAATTGCAGAGGAAGTCCATGGCTCGAATGCAGAAGTTGATTCAATTGAATGTAGGTTGTTGTAATTATGGGTTAGCATGGAGAGCTGCATCAAACCAGTCTTGGGACTAAAAACGACAGCAACATTCAATTGCGGTCGTCAGAGGGAGAAGAGGATTCTGAGACACAGTCTTAAATATTTCATAAAAATTAAAATACTAAGTAACGTTCTCCATATAGATGATGGCTCGCGGCTAAATATGGTACGGGCGTCGGCAGTGGCCAAATTGAAGCGGACGCAGAATGAAAGCATTTCCTTCCGTAGTCTAATCACAAATAACTTCACGGCTGAAAGGCCGATTGTATGTAAATACAACTGTGACGACGGCCGGGGACTGCTCGGCAATTAAGAATTTTTAATGATACGTTGACTGCTGTTCATTGCCCTAAGAGACAAAGACTTTTGTGGAAAGTTCTGTTCTTAAATTTTTAAGTGTCATATTGCTGTGTATCATTTGATGCCATGCTTACAATTTTTCCGATTGTTCATGTTTCAGGATACCTTATCGCTGTGATGACCCAGATACACTGCGTGTTTTACATTATTGCGTGTTTTTACCTGCAAGAGGCGCGATTCCAGGTAATAATTTTGCACAGTTACGAAAGCTAAGAATTGCGTAAGAATGAGGCTGTTGTACTGGTTTTCCCAAGCTTTTACATTTAAATTTACGAGTGGACTTCAAAAAGTAAGTTAAACATTATATAGACCCAGTAAATTTTATTGAAATCTGCACTACGTTTCAAACTGACAGATTGGGATGACACTGTTTTTCAGCATAGTGGAAGTGTCTTTGTAAATAACGGTCAGAACGTTTTAACAATCTATAAAACGGTTCTCGAATGGCTCCCTGGCCCATCAGCGGATTTTTATGTATGTCCCCATCTCGGAAAAATCTGCAGTTGCTGCGAATCACTTCACCGATTGCCTGGGGACGGTAGTCTGTGGACGATGTCGATGGCCTTCCTTCCTGATCAGCGTTAACCACGTATGTGCGGTTCCAGTCAAATGTTATCACCATTTCCCTGCGACTGGACACGACATGGCATATGGTGCATACACTACCAGAACTGCACGTTTAATGTGTGCAATTTATACATTTTGCCCACAGATACACTGCCGCTCATACTCAAACTTTGGAGTACTTTGCCAATTGTCACGCCATCTCACTCCCACACTGTGACACATCTGTTATCCGTTCCGCAGGAAACCTATAACAACTATCGTCCTCTGATACGGTCAGTCTTTTCGCGCGGACTTAAGCGTGGGACGGCGTGGGTAACTACGTCCACTCGTATATTGAGCAGAGAGCACACTACTTTGAGTATTTCGAGAATGAGGAGCCGAATGTCGGAAGTGAATGTTTTAGGTGATACGAGGTCTTATGCGGATAAACGCAAGGTAATATAAGTAACACAGATAACAGTGGCGAACCCCCCCCCCCAGCGGGTCCGGGGATTAGAATAGGCCCGAGGTATTCCTGCCTGTCGTAAGAGGCGACTAAAAGGAGTCCCACCCCCTCAAGGGGGTCGTTAGCGCCTGCGTCCGGAGACGGACGATTCCACGACCTCTATTTGCGGTCATTTTGCTTTTTCACTTCTCGTTTCTTTCTTCCTTCCTTTGGTTGGTTCCTTTCTTTGCTCTTCTCCACTTCACTGTCTTCCTTACTCTTTCCCTTGCCTTCTTCTCCTTGCCTTCTCATTGCCTTCTTCTCATTGCCTTCTTCTCCTCCTTGCCTTCTCATTGCCTTCTTCTCCCTGCCTTCTCTGGTCTCCGCCTCGGCGTTTGAGACAGTCTGTCCTCTCTCTCCCTCTCTCTCTGTTCTTTTCCTCTTCTTCCTTCCTCCCTGTGCGTGCCTGAAGGCCGACCCACGCGTTCGCACGCGTAGCCGGTGACGGGTTAACGCGTAATTCCCCGCCCTGAGTAGACATGTAAGGCACGCACGTACCCCCTGGTACAGGCCAGGTCCAGGGAGGGGTGATTGCCTGAGCTGATACCTTCTGACCATGCCGATTGGTCCCTCCGTCTGTTTCTTGGGAGGTGTGACCTGAGGTGTAAACATTCACCTAAGGCGGGAGTGCCCTCTGAGAGGGTCCCCACAAGGAAGGAGCGCGCCGTCGGAGACGCTGGCAATCATGGGGGATTCCTCCACAATGGATTTCACTCCATCTCTCTCGACTTCTGCCCCAAAACGGAAACATGACCATCCACCAGTGACAAAAGTACTACCGCCTGCCCCACAGTTCCTCGTCGTTTCTCAATCTGAGGACAGAAAGGATTTTTCCTCTGTCAACCCTTTCGTTATCCAGAAGGGCGTAGATGCCATAGCCGGATCTGTCAAATCTTGTACCAGGTTGCGTAACGGTACCTTATTACTAGAAACTGAGAGCGCCTTTTAGGCACAAAAACTGCTTCGGGCCACACTCCTGTACACGTTCCCTGTCCGGGTGGAGGCTCACCGAACTTTGAATTCGTCTCATGGTGTAGTATATACTAGCTCCCTCGACGGATTGACTGACGAGGAGATTCAATCTTTCCTCGCTGAGCAGGGCGTGACGGCTGTCCATAGGGTCATGAAAAAGGTCAACAATGACCTTGTACCGACCCGGACACTTTTCTTGACCTTCGATAGTGTTAAGCTGCCATCGCGCATCAAGGCGAGCTACGAGGTTATTTCTGTTCGCCCCTATGTCCCGACACCTACGCGCTGCTACCAGTGTCAGCGTTTCAATCACACTCGACAGTCTTGTTCCAATGTGGCTAAATGTGTCACTTGTGGTAGGGATGCCCATGAGGGTGACTGTCCACCTCCGTCTCCTCGTTGTGTGAACTGTCAGGGTGACCATGCCGCATCCTCCCGCGACTGTCCTGTCTATGAGGAAGAACGCTGTATCCAAGAAATTCGGGTCAAAGAGAAAGTGTCCACCTCGGCTGCTCGCAAGCTATTGGCTAGTAGGAAGCCCACGCTGCTCCCAGCGGGGAAATACAGTACTGTCCTCGCCTCTCCTCAGACTACCAGGGAGGTGGCAACCCAGACATGCGATCTGACCTTCAGCACCACGGTCGTCCGTTCGGCCAGTGCTAAGATCGCGCGGTCGACGTCTCCTCTTCGTCCCATCACCCCACAGACACCAGCCCCTTCATCAGCTTCTGCTAAGACGAAGACCCAGAAGTCAGATGCATGGGCCTTCAAGAAGGAACCGTCCCGTGCAGACTTCCTACGTACCTCGAACTCCCAGCCGTCGACCAGTACTTCCACTAAACGACCTTCCAAGAAGGCTCATAGGAAGCACAGTTCTCCTTCTCCGCCACGGCGCATTTCTTCTCCTGCGCCATCCAGCGGTTGCCGCCCCAGGCCGTCATCCGTTTCGCCTGGCCGCACCGCTGGTAGCCGAACATCTGGCCGTTCACCGGCGGAGGAAGCTCCCCCTCCCGGCCATCTTCCCAAGATGGCCGATGAACCTATAGACCCAATGGACGATGACTGTCCGCCTACTGATAGCGGCGGCAGTGCTCGCTCGAAGCCAGGCCCTCAGCAGCCTTCGAGGTGACCCCTTCTTTCATCTTCCTTTTCTTCTTACGATGGCACTTATTCACTGGAATATTCGCAGCATTCGCTCCGACCGAGAGGACTTGAAGTTGCTGCTCCGCTTGCACCGTCCGCTCGTCGTAGCCCTCCAGGAAACGAAGCTACGCCCATGCGATCAAATTGCCTTGGCACACTACACCTCTGTGCGTTTTGACCTACCCCCTGTGGTAGGTATCCCAGCTCATGGAGGGGTTAAGTTGCTGGTCCGGGATGATATTTACTACGATCCCATCACGTTGCACACCGGCCTGCAGGCAGTTGCCATCCGCATTACTCTCCCCACTTTTACATTTTCCATTTGTACCGTTTACACTCCATCGTCATATGCCGTTACCAGGGCAGACATGATGCAACTTATTGCTCAGCTACCTGCACCATTTTTGTTAACTGGCGACTTCAATGCCCACCATCCCCTTTGGGGCTCTCCAGCATCCTGCCCGAGGGGCTCCCTGTTAGCAGACCTTTTCGACCAGCTCAATCTTGTCTGCCTCAATACTGGCGCCCCTACTTTTCTTTCGGACACATCTCACACCTATTCCCATTTAGACCTCTCTCTATGTACTCCCCAACTTGCACGCCGGTTTGAGTGGTATGCACTTTCTGATACATACTCGAGCGACGACTTCCCGTGTGTTATCCATCTCCTGCAGCATACCCCCTCTCCGTGCTCATCTAGTTGGACCATCTCCAAAGCAGACTGGGGGCTCTTCTCTTCCAGGGCGACCTTTCAGGATCAAACCTTCACAAGCTGCGATCGTCAGGTCGCACACCTCACGGAAGTCATTCTCGCTGCTGCTGAATATTCCATCCCTCACCCTACTTCTTCTCCACGTCGCGTACCGGTCCCCTGGTGGACCGCAGCATGTAGAGACGCTTTACGTGCTCGTCGACGTGCTTTACGCACCTTTAAACGCCACCCTACAGTGGCGAATTGTATCAACTATAAACGATTACGTGCACAGTGTCGTCGTATTATTAAAGAAAGCAAGAAAGCCAGCTGGGCTGCTTTCACAAGCACCTTCAACAGTTTTACTCCTTCTTCTGTTGTCTGGGGCAGCCTGCGCCGGCTATCTGGCACTAAGGTCCACTCACCAGTTTCTGGCTTGACGGTCGCGAATGACGTCCTTGTGGCCCCTGAGGATGTCTCCAATGCCTTCGGCCGCTTTTTCGCCGAGGTTTCGAGCTCCGCTCATTACCACCCTGCCTTCCTCCCCCGCAAACAGGCAGAGGAGGCTAGGCCACCTAACTTCCGCTCCTCGAATCGTGAAAGTTATAATGCCCCATTCACCATGCGGGAACTCGAAAACGCACTTCGCCGATCACGGTCCTCCGCTCCAGGGCCTGATTCTATTCATATTCAGATGCTGAAGAACCTTTCTCCTGCGGGTAAAGGTTTTCTTCTTCGTACTTACAATCGCATCTGGATTGAGGGACATGTTCCCGCATACTGGCGCGAGTCTATTGTTGTCCCGATTCCTAAGCCGGGGAAGGACACGCACTTGCCTTCCAGTTATCGACCCATCTCGCTTACCAGCTGTGTCTGTAAGGTGATGGAGCGAATGGTTAACTCTCGATTGGTTTGGCTGCTCGAGTCTCGACGCCTACTTACCAATGTACAATGTGGATTTCGTAGGCGCCGCTCTGCTGTTGACCATCTGGTTACCTTGTCGACCTTCATTATGAATAACTTCTTGCGGAAGCGCCCGACCGCGTCTGTGTTTTTTGATTTGGAGAAGGCTTACGACACCTGTTGGAGGGCGGGCATTCTCAGCACCATGCATACATGGGGCCTTCGCATTCGCCTCCCTCTTTTTATTCGTTCCTTTTTAATGGATCGACAGTTCAGGTACGTGTGGGTTCTGTCCTGTCAGACACCTTTCGCCAGGAGAATGGGGTGCCACAGGGCTCAGTTTTGAGCGTCGCTCTCTTCGCCATCGCGATCAATCCAATAATGGATTGCCTCCCAGCTGATGTATCAGGCTCCCTTTTCGTGGACGATTTTACCATCTATTGCAGCGCGCAGTGTACACGTGTCCTGGAGCGCTGTCTTCAGCGTTCTCTTGACCGTCTTTACTCCTGGAGTGTCGCCAATGGCTTCCGTTTTTCTGCCGAGAAGACGGTCTGTATTAACTCCTGGCGCTACAAAGAGTTTCTCCCACCGTCCTTACGACTCGGTCCCGTTGCTCTCCCAATCGTGGAGACAACAAAATTTTTAGGTCTTACATTTGACAGGAAACTTAGCTGGTCTCCACATGTGTCATATTTGGCTGCCCGCTGTACCCGTTCTTTAAATGTCCTCCGTGTTCTCAGTGGTATGTCGTGGGGAGCGGATCGAACCGTCCTGCTTCGTCTATATCGGTCGATCGTCCGCTCCAAGCTGGATTATGGGAGCTTCGTATACTCCACTGCACGGCCATCCATCTTACGCCGCCTCAACTCCATACAACATCGGGGTTTACGACTTGCGATCGGAGCGTTTTATACTAGTCCCGTAGAGTGTCTTCATGCTGACGCTGGCGAATTGCCACTCACCTACCGGCGCGATATACTGCTTTGTCGGTATGCCTGTCGGCTACTGTCAATGCCCGACCACCCGTCTTATCGTTCCTTTTTTGACGACTCTCTCGACCGTCAATACGGGTTGTATGTCTCTGCCCTGCTACCCCCTGGAGTTCGCTTTCGTCGCCTCCTTCAACACCTTAATTTTTCACTCCCTGCAACCTTTCGAGTGGGCGAGAGCCACACGCCACCTTGGCTCCAGGCTCAGGTCCGCGTTCACCTTGACCTCAGCTCGCTCCCAAAAGAGGTTACTCCCGGTTCGGTCTACCACTCCCGTTTCGTTGAACTTCGTTCAAAGTTCATCAATATGACCTTCATTTATACAGATGGCTCAAAGACCAATGACAGGGTCGGGTGTTCTTTTATTGTCGGGGCACAGAGTTTCAAATACCGGCTCCATGGCCATTGTTCGGTCTTCACAGCTGAGCTCTTTGCCCTCTACCAGGCTGTTCTTTACATCTGCCGCCACCGACATTCTGCTTATGTCATCTGCTCCGATTCCCTGAGCGCCATCCAGAGCCTCAGTGATCCGTATCCGGTTCACCCTTTCGTGCACCGGTTCCAACGCTCTCTTCAGCAGCTGGTGGACGTCGGTTCTCCGGTTAGCTTTATGTGGGTCCCTGGCCATGTCGGTATCCCTGGGAACGAAGCTGCAGATGCCGCGGCCAAGGCTGCGGTCCTCCAGCCTTGGACAGCTTCTTGTTGTGTCCCTTCGTCGGATTGTAGCAGGGTAATTTGTCGGCGCATTTTATCGCTGTGGCATGCCGATTGGGCTGCACTTACAGACAACAAGCTTCGGGCCTTGAAACCTCTTCCCGCGGCTTGGACGTCCTCCTCCCGCCCTTCTCGGCGGGAGGAGGTCGTTTTGGCCCGGTTACGCATTGGACACTGCCGGTTCAGCCATCGCCATCTGCTGACGGCTGCGCCGGCGCCGTTCTGCCCATGTGGGCAATTGCTGACGGTCCGCCACATTTTAATGTCCTGTCCGGATTTTAACACACTGCGTCTAGATCTTAACCTGCCATGTACTCTAGATGCCATTTTAGCGGATGACCCACGAGCAGCTGCTCGCGTTCTTCGTTTTATCAATTTGACAAACCTCTCTAAGGACATTTGATGATGCTGTTTTTTAATCCTATGCCTGTCAGTCTGTCTTTTATCGTGTTTTCCCTTTTAGTTGTTGTTTTAAACTTGTGCCTCGCGGTGCATTCTTAACGTAGTCAGGGCGCTAATGACCATTGAAGTTGTGCGCCCTAAAACCACAAAAAAAAAGAAAAAACAGTGGCGAACATCTTCAGCACATCACATCAGATAAATATACACATCATGAAAAGTTTTGCGTCGCCCCGGTTCCCAGAACACCGGAGGATAGACGTTGACTGTGGATATTGTATCTCAGACACAGTCCCTTCGAATGTTCAGAGACGTCACTAAACCCGCCCAAAGATGTAAACAACCATGCACGAGCAGCGCCTATTAGACGGAGGGGGTCAGACAGCCGATCAGTCCCAGTCATTCCACCAGGAATTAGGTACACGGCTCGTGTTGTCTGTAGTTCAACCGTGCCTAGACGGTCAACACCGAAGTTTGATCGTGTCCGCATTGTTACTTTGTGCCCGGAAGGGCTCTCAACATGGGAAGTATCCCGGCGTTTCGGAGTGAACCAAAGTGACGTTGCTCGGACATGGAGGAGAGACAGAGAGACAGGAACTGTCGATGACATGCCTCGCTCAGGCCGCCAAAGGGCTACTACTGCCGTGGATGACCGCTGCCTACAGATTATGGCTCGGGGGAAGCCTAACAGCAACGCCACCATATTGAATAATTCTTTTCGTGCAGCCACAGGACGTCGTGTTACGACTCACTGTGCGCAATAGGCTGCACGATGCTCAACTTCACTCCCGACGTCCATGGCGAGGTCCAGCTTTGCAACCACGACACGATGCAGCGCGGTACAGATGGACCCAACAACATGCCGAATGGACCGCTCAGGATTGGTATCACGTTCTCTTCACCGCTGAGTGTCGCATATGCCTTTAACCAGACAATCGTCGGAGACTTGTCTGGATGCAACCCGGTCAGGCTGAACTCCTTAGACACACTGTCCAGCGAGTGCAGCAAGGTGGAGGTTCCCTGCTGTTTTGCGATGGCTTTATGTGGGGTCGATGTACGCTGCTAGTCGTCATGGAAGCCGCCGTAACGGCTGTACGATACATAAATGCCATCCTCCGACCGATAGTGCAACCACATCGGCAGCATATTGGCGGGCATTCGTCTTCATGGACGACAATTCGCGCCCCCAGTCGTGCACATCTTGCGAATGACCTCATTCAGGATAACTACATCGCTCGACTAGAGTGACCAGCATGTTCTCCAGACATGAACCGTATCGAACATGCCTGGAATAGACTGAAAAGGGCTGTTTATGGACGTCGTGACCCACCGACCACTCTGAGGGATCTACGCCGAATTGTTGTTGAGGAGTTGGATAATCTGCACCAACAGTGCCTTGATGAACTTGTGGACAATATGTCACGACGAATAAAGGCGTGCATCAATGCAAGAGGACGTGCTGCTGGGTATTAGAGGTACTGGTGTGTACAGCAATCTGGACCACCACTTCTGTAAGTCTCACTGTATGGTGGTACAACATGCAAAGTGTGGTTTTCATGACCAATAAAAAGAGCGGAAATGATGTTTATGTTTATCTCTATTCCAATTTTCTGCACAGGTTCCGGAACTCTTGGAGCTGAAGTGATGCAAAACTTTTTTTGTTGTGTGTATTTAGGGGTAATGCTAAGAAGCGTTATGAAATGGGGTGATCACGTTAAATCAGTATTAGGAAAGGCGAATGGAGGACTTAAATTTGTTGATAGGGTTCTGGTAATAAGTGGTCCGTCTTAAAGGAAATACGCTGACGAAGAGAGGGGAAAAAAAGTCAACACCAAGGAGGAGTTGTGAGATATAAACCAAAGGTGGTAGGCCTGTTTCTGTATCGGAACGATGATGACTATTAAAATTCCGTGCCAGTCGTGCCACTATGAGGATGCAAATCAGGTTTTCTTGAAATACACGCTGCAACGGTCGTTAGCGTCAGTTATCTTGGAGATAAGACGTGGTGAGTTGGTAGTCGGGAACGCCTTTAAGGCGACAAAGAAGCCATTATCTACACGTCACTGAACTTGAATAAGGTCGTTCTAACAGGGCTACGAGAAGCTAGATGTATCTTCTGCGATACTGTAGAAAGACTTGGCAGGGATGAAGCCACTGTATATGATTGTTGGCAGCTGTGATTACGGGATTGAATGGTCTTAAGAAGGCCGGGATCCAGACGGCCACGTGGTCACTGAGAGCGAAGACCATCTGGGTCGACGTATGGCTCTGGCCCATAGTATTGAATCTGCAGCAGCAATTCGAACAGTAGTTACCACTACAGCAACACACAGAACTGTTACAAATCGGTTACTTCAATGGCAGCCCCGAGCCTGTCGCCTTGTTACGTTCGTTCCTGACCCCAAACAACGCCATTTGCAACTTATCAAGCGATAGCTTATTAGAATGGAGGTTGCAGGGCTGTTGTGTTTTATGATGAAAGCTGGTTCTGTCTTGGTGCCTGTGCTGGCCGTATGTTGGTTAGGGGGTGGCCAGTTGAGGGCCTGCAACCACACACACCGGAGTTGTGATATGTGGTGTGGTTTCGTCAGATAGCGGAACCACTCTCGTGGTTATCTCATGCACCCTGACGGCAAATTTCTACGTCAGTCTGGTGATTCGAAATGCGCTGCTATTAATGAACAGCATTCCAGGGGGTGTTTCCAACACGATAGCACTCGCCCACTTACTAGTGTTGTAACCCAACATGCTCTACAGAGTGTCGACATGACGCCCTGGTCTGCCCAATCACCATATCTGACTCCAATCTGCCTGCCGGGGTGGCCGAGCGGTTCTAGGCGCTACAGTCTGGAACCGCGCGACCGCTACGGTCGCAGGTTCGAATCGTGCCTCGGGCATGGATGTGTGTGATGTCCCTAGGTTAGTTAGGTTTAAGTAGTTCTAAGTTCTAGGGGACTGATGACCTCAGCAGTTAAGTCCCATAGCGCTCAGAGCCATTCTCTTGTCTCCAATGAAACACATGTGGGACATCATCGGACGGCATCTGCAACGTCATCAACAAATAGCATTAACCGTCCCTGTATTAACTGATCAAGTGCAACAGGCATGTAACTCCATCCCACAAACTGACATCCGGCACCTAACACAATGCATGCACGTTTGCATTCTTGGTTTCAACATTCTGGCGGCTACACAGGTTATTAATGTACCAGCATTTCACATGGGCAATGGCTTATCTCTTTCTTACATTACCCTGTGTTCTTGCAATGTTAATCACCTAACTATGTTACCGAGACAAATGTATTTCCGAAACTTCATTACTCTATATTAATTATCTTTAGTTGTTTTCCGTCAGTGTGATGTACAAGTTGCTAATGCGTCCAATTATACACAAATATTGTTCCAACGTTTAGAATTGTTAACAAGTAAGCTTGACAAGACATCGAACGGATTCAGAGACGCACTGATAGTATCATAACAGACAGATTTAGGCCACACGAAGATGTTATAGAAATGCTCGTGGGAACTTAAGTGGGAATCTTTGAAAGGAAGAAATGTAAGTCTCGTGAAACCCCGTTGTGTGATTTTAGAGAACCTGTAATCGAAGCCAACTGAGCAAACGCTATGCTACCACAAACATGTATCTCACGTATTATTAGAAGAGATTGGGGTGCGCACACGGGCATGTCTAATCATTTTTTCCTCACTCATAGTGATAATTTCAGTATGATAAACCCTCCGCCACGCACTATACAGTGACTTGCGGAGTATTTGTCTAGATGCAGAATGCGCGTAGCGCGTGAGGTACGTGGTCAAAAAGTGTCTGTTTCAAAGCAAACAACTGCTTGTCACGTCGACACTACTTTCTCTCTTGAAGTGACAACACTAAGTCATTTTCTGTGTGTCCACAGTCGCGTTCGCCACCGTTTATGGGTCATGACTGACTGTCGAAGATGGAGCATGAATCTTTACAGGAACTTGCAGACACACATTTAATGAAATAAAACTTGGGAAATACCAAGTGGGCCGAAGCGTAAATGAAAATTTGGACTGAAAAGGCAGGCATTCTAGGGTAGTCTGTGCAGTCGTGCCAAGCCACTGTACCAGGGTGGTGTAGCAATTAGCGCATCTGGCTAATGATGCGGAGACCCAGATTCGAATCCCGGCTTTCACAAAAACTTTCATTAGTATCTTCAGTCTTGTACGTAGTTGTACACAGGGTGTTACAAAAAGGTACGGCCATACTTTCAGGAAACATTCCACACACACAAAGAAAGAAAATATGTTATGTGGACATGTGTCCGGAATCGCTTACTTTCCATGTTAGAGGTCATTTTATTACTTCTCTTCAAATCACATTAATCATGGAATGGAAAAACACAGCAACAGAACGTACCAGCGTGACTTCAAACACTTTGTTACAGGAAAGTTCAAAATGTCTTCCGTTAGCGAGGATACATGCATCCACCCTCTGTCGCATGGAATCCCTGATGCGCTGATGCAGCCCTGGAGAATGGCGTATTGTATCACAGCCGTCCACAATACGAGCACGAAGAGTCTCTACATTTGGTACCGGGGTTGCTTAGACAAGAGCTTTCAAATCCCCCCATAAATGAAAGTCAAGAGGGTTGAGGTCAGGAGAGCGTGGAGACCATGGAACTGGTCTGCCTCTACCAATCCATCGGTCACCGAATCTGTTGTTGAGAAGCGAACGAACACTTCGACTGAAATGAGCAGGAGCTCCATCGTGCATGAAGCACATGTTGTGTCGTACTTGTAAAGGCACATGTTCTAGCAGCACAGATAGAGTATCCCGTATGAAATCATGATAAGGTGCTCCATTGAGCGTAGGTGGAAGGACATGGGGCCCAATCATGACATCACCAACAATGCCTGTCCAAACGTTTACAGAAAATCTGTATTGATGACGTGATTGCACAATTGCGTGCGGATTCTCGTCAGCCCACACATGTTGACTGTGAAAATTTACAATTTGATCACGTTGGAATGAAGCCTCATCCGTAAAGAAACATTTGCACTGAAATGAGGATTGACACATTGTTGGATGAACCATTCTCAGAAGTGTACCCGTGGAGGTCAATCAGCTGCTGATAGTGCCTGCACACGCTGTACATGGTACGGAAACAACTGGTTCTCCCGTAGCACTCCATACAGTGACGTGGTCGACGTTACCTTGTACAGCAGCAACTTCTCTGACGCTGACATTAGGGTTATCGTCAACTGCACGCAGAATTGCCTCGTCCATTGCAGGTGTCCTCGTCGTTCTAGGCCTTCTCCAGTCGCGAGTAAGAAGGCTGGAATGTCCCGTGCTCACTAAGACGCCGATCAATTGCTTTGAACGTCTTCCTGTCGGGATACCTTCGTTCTGGAAATCTGTCTCGATACAAACGTACCGCGCCACGGCTATTGCCCCGTGGTAATCCATACATCAAATGGGCATCTGCCAACTCCGCATTTGTAAACATTGCACTGACTGCAAAACCACGTTCGTGATGAACACTAACCTGTTTACGCTACGAGCTGATGTGCTTGATGCTAGTACTGAAGAGCAATGAGTCGCATGTCAACACAAGCACCGAAGTCAACATTACCTTCCTTCAATTGGGCCAACTGGCGGTGAATCGAGGAAGTACAGTATATACTGACGAAACTAAAATGAGCTCTAGCATGTAAATTTAGCTTTTCCAGACACATGTCCACATAACATCTTTTCTTTATTTGTGTGTGAGGAATGTTTCCTGAAAGTTTGGCCGTACCTTTTTGTAACGCCCTGTATAGCACAATATATGGTGCAGCGTCAGGTCGAGAGCCAAGTATTGCAGTTAGCATCAAAATTTGAATAAATTTATCGCAGAGCATTAAAACTCGGGAGAAATAGGGTCGCAAAAGCCTCAGAGAGCTGATCATGGTTCTCAACAAAGAACCGTTCGCACAGCAGAATTTAATGAAATTGTGTTGGGTCTTGCGGGAGAATCTTTGAAACTAAGACGAACTGGTTCGTAGGATACGAGCTGCCTGTCTCACAGTACAGTTGACGACAGGAATATGTAACAGAGAGCAGCAAAATTTTATTCGTCGTTGTAATGTAAACATTCACACGGGCGGCCGTTGCGGGTAACGGTTCCTGTAACGCGTAAATTATATAAGTAACAAATTGGATAATCATTTACGGCCTCTCAAAGTTTAAAGTTTAGGGTTCACAAGCAACTGCATGATTTCGGTACTTCACGTTTGTGACATCCATTGTGGTGATTGATTCATAAGCTACTAAAGAAAACTGTAACCACTGATGTAATTGAAAGATTTTTATTTTTTTCAGGAAAACGTGAGGTTGGTGCCCTTCTGGTATCTGATGCAAACCTACATTATAATGTATCAGTTAGGCCTGGTAATCACTTTCGGACGCGAGTACAGCACTTCCAGGTTCAATTTAGCTATTTGTGGAATTGGTAAGTGTTTCCTCTTAAGAAGAACGGTACAGAAATCTGAATAAAATAATTTTTTTGCAGCTGGGCTGTTTCTGTGGCTGTAAAGCAATTAGTGCTTACAATGTTGAAATTAAGGTACTGAAGATGAAGATGTCCATGGTAACAGTCTCATATTTTCTCTCTGCAATATTTTCAGAATTTTTTTTCTGAATGTGTTGATTACTCTATCGTCATCTCGCAATAGAATTGTGTATGAGCGAATACCTAGTTCCCTTTATTCACGAATGTCGATAAACTTCATCAGACCAATCCGCTGTGCTCTTCCAATCACCAGGACAGCACTACAGCGCACAGGATAAACATGTACTTTCTCGAACTAATTATGCCACAATTTTTGAAAAAAAAACAAAAGATTTGGAGGTTATAGTTTTCTTTCACAGCTTAGTTTAATAGACAATGTTTTAACGTGATAACTAATTGCTGCTATGACACATGATACAGTGGTTATCACATACCATTTACGCAGAGGCATACATTTGCTACAGTTAAGTCTGTGGTCCATCATGAAAGGAAAGATCAACATAATACTGAAATTCACAGGGTGTCTATAAATTTTCGCTATTTGAGACATTGTAAGAGGAAAACTATTTACCGATGGCTAACCAAATTTATGGGAATGATGATCAGACTGTGTACAGCAGGCTTTGCGTTGTTAGTAGTCTTAGTGTCATGAATTGCCGTTACGCGCCGATACTGGTGTGGCGACGTAGGGTTGAAACTCGAGCATCAGTGAGCTATTACAGTCGCAGACAGTCAACATGGGTGAGCAGGGCAAGTATTGACGCATTAAAGGAATACGGAGAGGTCCGCTTCCTGCAAGGGCTAAAGAACACGATTCGGAAGTTCGAATTAATTGGTGATCATGAAATTGCTACTGGGAGAGGCCGACGGCCAATTGAGCCAAAAATATTGTTGAAGTTACTTTTGCCATAGTTGGCAACGCTGGACGCAATGTGCGATCTCCAAGCAGTGCACGAGCTGTGTCACCACAGCTGAACTTTTCATGGTCCTCCGCTGGAAAAGTGCTGCTAACGATTGTCAAAAGGAATCTCTAGTGCGGTTCCAGGCTGTCGTGGATGCAGATGGTCGTCACGTTGAGCAATGCTTATAACCTGAAACGTAAACATGGCACGCAGTTAACAAATGTTGCCCTCTTCTGTGGGAATTAAAATGTTTTCTTTGATGATTTATTCGGTATTTATCTTTGGCATGTCCTTACAAATGTTTCCACAAAGTTTTATTGTCGTGTGATCACTCGTTTTCATGCGAGCCCTCTCAAGTAGCGAAAGTTTAATCATAGCCATACGGTACAACATCGTGGCAATCCAGATCATGTAGACTCAATTCAGTTAGAAGAGGAAGCAAAGAAATATTTCATTACTGACAAATTGGAAAAGTAGCTGCACAAATGACATATTTGTACGGGCTAAAATTTCTTAATTTCGCTCATTGAACTCCTAATTTTCCAGATTTCAAACTTCAGTTAATCGTATTTATGATTAAAATAAGAGATTTCATACAAAGAAGAATGTTAACTGTAACAGTGAGGGTTACATTATTTTGTTATTAGAAATGACGCTATACAAGACTGTAAACTGTTTAAATTTGTCTTTAATGTGCGACCAATTTTTTACGTTTTAGACATTTTGGTCGTTCGGCATTTATATGTAACTCCTGCTATTAACCAAAGCTGTGCTGAACAATGGTCTTCGCCCGAAACCCATAACACAGTAAATACAAATTCAAACAGTGCTTACCGTGCTATATAAAATAAATTGTAAAGTTTATCAAAGTAGTGAAATACAGTCGACAAATTTTATTATTTTAGCAGTTAAGGTTTCAGTGATTCACATGGGTACTGAATATGTTGTTCTTTTCCACAGTGTATAATTCGGTAATCCTGGCGTCTGGAATTAGCACCCTTTCTCGATGGTTATCAAATAAACTATTTGATGACAACAATCGACACGACGGTTGTGTACCCGACAGCGGTCAGTAACTTCCGGCTGACTGCAGACATAGCGTGTGTTTGATCCAACATAGGCCCAGTCCAGTAGCAGTCTGTTGTCACAGTTTCCAGCACCCAAGCAAGCAACACGGTCGGTCACAGCAGCGCAGCTGGATAGCCACTGACCATCGAGAGGGAGGTCAGTCATGTGGCCAAGCTAAGTTAATGTGCCAACAGGACCATTACCACAACTTCGACGTTGGTTCGTCAAAGCGAACGTGACCACGAACGCAACAGTGAACTGCCAACAGCCCACTGAGCGTCGGTGACCATACTCTGCAGGTCCAAAAGAGGGGCCTTGTGCTACGCAACACTGGCCGCATCAGCAGCCAACAGAACTGTGATCAGCCTGACAACCGGCTGACGGAGAGTGACCATTATCAAGATAGCCAGCTGCTGGGACACAACAGGTGTGGTCACCACCACCTTGCTCGACTTAACACTGAACAGCATGACTCTGAAAGTAACTATCCGTACTGCAAACTCCATCGCGGTCAGTCTGTTACTGCATGTCATCAAAATCAGAGTAGTTGACCTAGACAGTTAGATACGGCTGTGAGCCCCGCGGTGGTAGCCAGATTGCCGATAGAGCGAGCGCAGCCGTGACCACGATCGCAACTGTACATGGGAATGCGAGCACGGCCAGTCCGGCAGCCAACTGGGACAGCGCAAGCTCGATAGCGACTGCACGTATGGCAGTGGTCAGCCTGACAGCCAGTTGGGAGTTAGTAACTGTTAGTGTGAACGTGACAGTGGTCAGCCAGTGTTTTGATCAAATGTTGAATGTATCTGTGTCTCAAATGAAAGAGACTGCTGCTTTGAACACATCTGTGCCCAGCCCTCTGCAGACTCCATAGACTGATACGGATCACTGGCACACTCAAGTGGACTTTGAACTTGACCATAGTTGGGGTGACCTCACAGCAAACAGTGTGTGTGTCTGCGTTTTTGACGGTGACTGCTATTATTTACAACACCTCTGTGGACAGTGCAAAGACTACTGCGACCTCATCCCGACAGCAAAAAACGTGTGCATGACTGCGACCTTATGTACCGCTGCGTCAGCTGTGATTACGTTGACAGTGTACAGTAACAGTGACTACAACTAAGATTATGGCGACAGAGGCTGCGTGACTGACGGCGACCACAACTGTAGACTTGCTAACAACAGGTGTGATCACCACCACCTTGGTCGACATAACAGATGACAACATGACTTTCACAGTGACTATCCGTACTGCAACCTCCATTGTGCTCAGTCTGTTAGTGCACATCATAAAAATCAGAGTTGTTGACCTAGACAGTGACGACTCTCTAGGCGTGGTACAGACATCCACAATTTCTAGGATTATAATGATACATGTTGCACAACTGATGCACACAAAGCTGCTGATGCATATAGATGATACAGTGGGAGCATCACAGCAATAAAAACGGAACATTATGGAGCAGCGTTGAGGCTACAGACGACCAGCCCCTGGAAATCGAAGAGGAAACTCATACTGGCCTCAGTCACTGCTGGCGCTTTCTACCCAACTGGTGGTGTGGCACATTTTGTGCTTGGACATCGGTGGTCCCTGTATAATGCAGTTGCTGCCATGGTAGTGGTACGAAAACGAGCTGGAATTGCTGCTGACGCTGACGAATGTGACACTGTGCAAATGATTAGATAATAACAGCTCGCTGATACTACTACGTATAATCAGTCTCTCACTGAAGCATAAACAAAACATATATAGATTGTGTGTCACTAAATACTTAATTAGTTGTTTTGTCAACTTTTAAACAAGATAATTAATTACGATTTTATATTCTTACGCATGTTGTTACAGTACTTCAGAAAGGTTGTGGCGGTTACTGTACAGTCAAAAAAGTAATAAAAGCTGTGAAATCGGAATTAAATATTCAGTTAACATATTCTTGTATAATATACCCTCAAATTTGAGATAAATATTGAGCTTTCAACGAAATTTGTTTTGGCGGCGGCGGCGGCGGCGGCGGCGGCGGCGGCGGCGGCGGCGGCGGTAGAAGAAGACCAGCAACCTCTACATTCCAGCACTAGGTACAACGGGGGAATCTAGCGCTGGTGACCTAGGTAAGCAGCGGATAGACGACAACTAAGGTTAATGTCACCATTTGACAGGTGACTATCAACATTGGCACATGTTCAAACTTCATGAGATACTGCGGTGCCTTGTGGAATTTATTGCTGGAAATTAACATAAAGTGTGAGAATCCGGAAGTGACGACCACCAACAACAACAGCTGCTGCAAAAACACTTCTCCTGCTTCAGTTTAAAAACTTACTATTAATTTACTTGCACTGACAGTTTTCTAACTGACCACCATTGGCTTAAGTGCCACTACACTTACGTATGTCAGCACTATTAGCTGCGGCGCTGAGTAATTATGACTTGAACGATTCTAAATGTCTGGCTGTATTTCCATGGCTACATTGCGGCTGCAGTCATGGAAGATTTCTCTTGTAACGTGTTACGCGTGTGGAACTCAGCTTCTCTTACACAGTTTCCCTTCTTCGTTCGTTTTGACGAGACACTGAGTCACGTGGCACTGAAGCATTGCAGCAGTTCATCGACCATATAACTAATAAATGTGAAATTACTGAGTAAATTCTTCAGATCTAGAGGAATTTTGCCAAAACTGGGTGAAAATCAGGATCCAGAACACGTAAATACAAGAAGGTGCGGTTTTAGCTAAGGTATGGCGGGCAATGTGGCAAATTTTGTGATGCACACGATCTATTTTCAATCCTTACAAGTGCCGAGTTACGACGCCTTTATTATTTTAAAATAAAACTACATACTTTCTTTTGTGGCACTGGAAAGTGCCTCCAAACAGTATTTAACAACGTAGGGTGTGTGGAACGCAACAAATTTAACAAGGTAACATAGCTGCAAACAACCGTCGTGCTGTCAGTAGTAGTAGGTAGTAGTAGTAGTAGTAGTAGTAGTAGTAGTACCAGTACCACAAACGTTTGCGTTAGATATTTACATGTCCCATGGATCATTTGAACGATTCTCTATATAATGACGTGATACATCATTAATGTTAACACTAATTAAGACAGCATTTTCTAGTCCTACTCGTGCTATTATGCTTAATAATTAGTTTTATTACAGAATACCAATTGTTAAAAAGAAATTTGTCAGTGGAATAAGAATTTACCAACAGAAATAATTTCAGGTTAGATTTAAAACTTGCTTTGCTACCAGTCAAAAATTTTATGGTATTTGGCAAATTATCTAATTTTTTTTTGTTGCTGCATATTGAACTCCTTTCTGAACCACTAGAAGCATTAATAACGGGCAATAAATGTAATTTTTCCTCTTTTGTTATAAATATGGATAGCACTATTCTTCTCAAATTGTGATAGATTACTTACGACGAATTTCGTTAGCGAATATACGTATTGCGATGGTGCAGTTAAAATACCTCCTTGAAGAGGTATCCATATGGCTGTGGGTGGACACAGTCTCTTTTTTTGCAATCAGTACATTGTACTGATTGCATAATCTTTCTAGGTGAAAGCTACTTCATGAGAAATTACCGAGTGGAAATATGCAGAATACGACAGAATATCGATTCATTTGTTTCAAAGATCAGCAATTATATGATGAACAAAAGTAGCTGAACCTATTTGTTTGAGAAGCTCAGTAATACGCTTTCTCCACTTCAGGTTTTCATCAATATGTACACACAAAAATTTGAAGCATTCTACCCTATCCATTGAGCAACATTCATGTCATATATCAATTGTTGCTATGACTATTGAAGACAATTAGTGTGTTTCCTCAAACATTACGGATAGTCAACTTTCAGAGAACAACTCATTATGTTGCTTTCTCTCTAATGAGATTTATTATAACACTAGTATCGTCTGCAGAAAGTAACATTTCTGCTTCTTGACTGTTAATTGGAACGTAATTCGCATACATGGGGAGTAGGAGTGGAAAGGACCCAAAATTGAACCCTGTGAGACTCCTTTTGCCGTTTCTGCCTCATTCAAACAATGATTAATTATTCAAAAACGCTTTCTGCGTTCTGTTTGTTAATTCTAATTCAAACCTGCTGTGTGGAAAGCAATCATTTTCACAAAACATCAGTTTTTCGCAGAGAGTAATGTGACCTAAGCAATAAAATGCCTTCGAAAGCTTACAAGAAAACCAACTGGCGATATTTTACTATTTGCAGCTTTTAATAGTACGTGGGTGAATGCGCAAATGGCATGTTGATTTGAGTAACACTCCTGGAACCCAAATTGTGGTGTGCTAAGAATGCACAGAAAAATAAGGTTAGTTTATTTCACCAGAAAATTAGAGAATTGAGTAATAAGGTAGAAGAGTTTTGACAAATTTAGAGAGCTCTGAAAAGACGGAAGTCTTGTAGCTATCTGAGCACGACATAAACACATAGTTCGGTAAGCTATATATAAAGATACAGGCCAGCATCTTACTAGTGCAGAACTAATATGGGGAAAGGTATATTAAGACAGAACACAAGACAAGTAGGTTTTGTAGTGATCAGCATGTCTATGTGTATGCTTAAGAATTGATACTAAAAAAATAGTTCTTCCAAATATAACTGTATACAGATCTCCAACTGAGAAATTTTGAACTGATTACGAGGAGTCTGGATTTCTTACCATGCTATGTCAGGCAGCAGCAATCAGTTAAGTCTGTGGTGACATGAATGAATGTTTTCTATTCTAAGGGATTCTGACAGAAGTAAGGTCTGGAAACCTTATTTGGATCGCAGAATTTGATCTCAGAAATTACGTTCCACCATGGGTGGATAAAACAGTAGTAAGGACCTAACCGATGTTTCCTTTAATGAAGTTCAAAGCAAGAAAATAACTTTACCCAATATCGAATGCTCTCTCTAATCATGATGCACAGTTAGTTAGGATAAATGACAGAGTGCATTACAGTATGGATACTCCTGAGTGGAAATCAGTTAGAATAATAGATTCCAGGATAAACGTTTTAAGAATAGTTTTAGAGATGGCCTGGGATGAGATTTGTAATGAACCAAATGATGACATAAAATTCGATTTATTCCATGATAAATTCATAACTTCATCTGAAAACGGCTCTCTACATAAGTTGATCAGAAAGGTCATTAAACAGTCGTGTAAAAAGAAGAAACATGGATCACTAGAGGGATTAAAGTATCTTGTGAAGGTAAAAAGGAATTGTATCAGTTGGCAAGATCAAGTAAAGACCCTGCAGTATACTAAGATGGTATCTGTTCTTTCGGACATGTCTACGAATGTAGTGCGGGACAATACGTTGAGAATGTGGGTTTCGCGGGAGGCGTGCCAGAGATAAATCCCTGCAGTCGCGCTATCCTCTGTGTCCTCGATGGCTCAGATGGATAGAACGTCTGCCATGTAAGCAGGAGATCCCGGGTTCGAGTCCCGGTCGGGGCACAAATTTTCATCTGTCCCTGTTGACGTATGTCAACGCCTGTAAGCAGCTAAGGGTGTTCATTTCATTGTAATTTCGACCCTGCAGTAGTTCCGCACTTCAAAAAACTGTTCGAACCTACTAACAAAAGTTATTAAATATCAAGGAATGTGCACGTCAGAAATCAGCAACTCCAACGACAGACTTAAGGCTATATGGAGTGTAATAAAACGAGAGACATGACAACATGCTACAGAACAGGATATCGTCACTACTGAACTGTATGGAAGGATTATAAATGAGTCACAGGCAGCAAATGAAATGTATTTAATAATCACTTCTTAAATATTTTCTGCATATAACAATTAAAAGATCTCTGTTTTCAAATCCCATAACTGTCTTCCATTACGACGCAGAAGTTTGAAATTTGGGTGAAAGGTGCCTACAACCTTCCTTTGTAATGGTGCAAAAGCGTGGCGCCCTGCACGTCACCTTCGGCAACAGCGAAGCATCAGACGTGTCCATACGTGTATTTGAAAGGCCAGAGCTCAGATGTGCATGTGAACTGTAAGATTAGTTTGTCACCACAGTTTCGCCCAACGCCACTGTGGATGTGCCACACGATGGGAAAGTCACACTCCCTCTTCTCCACACTTAAACCCTTCGCTTGACGCCTCTGCGATGGGAGTCAGAACCGCGACGCATAGCGTTTAAATAGCGCGAGTTTGTGATGGGTGACAGAGGAAAACAATTTCGAACGCACCGCCGCTCAGAACGGACACGAGAAGGCCTCAAGATGTGGCATAAAAGGCGTCAATGGAACCACCCCATCGCTAGGGACATTAGTTTTCACACATTTTGCTCTCGAAAACGAAAGTTTGCAGTGCAAAGTACAACAGAACAACGTTCTTGAAAAATTTTGCCACTGCTGGAATCTCCCTCCAATACCTCCCCGGACTATTAAACTATTTTCTAAGGAAATCACGGGACTGCAACCACACTGAACGTAAGCTCGCTCCCCTTTGGAATGCAGTGTGACAAGTATTGCTTTGATATATAGGGTGGAACCACTAGGTACTGTTCAAAATCCATCGACGAAATTAGAACATGATTGAAATCAAAGGGGGTGCATGCATTTTCATTCCTCTTTTGTCGCGCCCTCTTGTGCGTGTGCATAGAGGGTGCAACATTGACACACATGTGAATGAAATAGCAGAGTACCTTAAAGACGTCCCCCCCCCTCCCCCCACTTCGTTAATACCCTTGGTGCCACTCGAGCACCTTTGTTGGTACTTTAAAAATGTGCTGGCCGAATACGGTAGCGATCAGTAGATGAGTGTCTCTATACAGAGAAATCTTTAAAGTGCCCAACAAAGATGTGCAGGTGATACTGATGGTGTTGCTGAAATGGGAAGGGGTGAGGGAATCATAGAGGGACCCTTTGCCGATTTATTCACGCGTTTTTCAATGACGCAGTTTCCCGTACATGCGACACGTGAGGGTGCGAAGAACACGGGATGAAAAAGCATAAACACCCTTTTCTGCTTCTGATCACGTTCAAATTTCGCCCAACGATTTTGAACGGTTCCTAGTTGTTGCACCCTGTATGCCATAGCAAAACATGTAGTTACGCTACACTCCAAATAGGGAGATCATGTTCAGTGGAGTTGCAGCCACACGATCTCTTTAGAAAATGGTTGAATCGTCCGTGTGTTGCCATCAGTAGCAAAATTTGTCAAGAACGTCTTCCTGTTGTACATCGTATTGCAAATTATCGTTTCCTAGCGTGAACTGTGTAAAGATGAACGCTTCTAGAGGAGGAGTGGTGTCATTGACACCTTTTATGCTACATTACTGGCCATTAAAATTGCTACACGCCGGCCGGTGTGGCCAAGCGGTTCTAGGCGCTTCAGTCTGAAACCGCGCGGCCGCTACGGTCGCAGGTTCGAATCCTGCCTCGGGCATATATGTTTGTGATGTCCTTAGGTTTGTTAGGTTTAAGTAGTTCTAAGTTCTGGGGGGACTGATGACCTTAGCTGTTAAGTCTCATAGTGCCCAGAGCCAGCCAAAATTGCTACACAAAGAAGAAATGTAGATGATAAACGGGTATTCATTGGACAAATATATTATACTAGAAGTGACATCTAATTACATTTTCACGTAATTTGGGAGCATAGATCCTGAGAAATCAGTACCCAGAACAACCACCACTGGTCGTAATAACGGCCTTGATACGCCTGGGCATTCAGTCCAACAGAGCTTGGATGGCGTTTACATGTACACCTGCCCATGTAGCCTCAACACAATACCACAGTTCATCAAGAGTATTGTGACGAGCCAGTTGCTCGGCCACCATGGACCAGACGTTTTCAATTGGTGAGAGATCTGGAGAATGTGCAGGCCAGGGCAGCAGTCGAACATTTTCTGTATCCAGAAAGGCCCGTACACGACCTGCAACATGCGAACGTGCATTATCCTGCTGAAATGTAGGGTTTCGCAGGGATCGAATGAAGGGTAGAGCCACGGGTCGTAACACATCCGAAATGTAACGTCCACTGTTCAAAGTGCCGTCAATGCGAACAAGAGGTGTCCGAGACGTATAACCAGTGGCACCCTATACCATCATGCCGGGTGAAACGCCAGCATGGCGATGACGAATACACACTTCCAATGTGCGTTCACCGCGATGTCGCCAAACACGGATGCGACCATCATGATGCTGTAAACAGAACCTGGATTCATCCGAAAAAAATAACGTTTTGCCATTCGTGCACCCAGTTTCGTCGTTGAGTACACCATCGCAGGCGCTCCTGTCTGTGATGCAGCGTCAAGGGTAACCGCAGCCATGGTCTCTGAGCTGATAGTCCATGCTGCTGCGAACGTCGTCGAACTGTTCGTGCAGATGGTTCTTGTTTTGCAAACGTCCCCATCTGTTGACTTAGGGATCGAGACGTGGCTGCACGAACCGTTGTAGCCATGCGGATAAGATGCCAGACATTCGACTGCTAGTGATATGAGGCCGCTGGGATCCAGCACTGCGTTCCGTATTACCCTCCTGAACCCACCGATTCCATATTCTTCTAACAGTCATTGGATCTCGACCATCGCGAGCAGCAATGTCGCGATACGATAAACCGCAATCTCGATAGACTACAATCCGACCTTTATCAAAGTCGGAAACGTGATGGTACGCATTTCTCCTCCTTACACGAGGCATCACAACAACGCCAGTCAACTACTGTTTGTGTATGAGAAACCGGTTGGAAACCTTCCTCATGTCAGCACGTTGTAGGTGTCGCCACCGGCGCCAACCTTGTGTGAATGCTCTGAAAAGCTAATCATTTGCATATCACAGCATCGTCCCTCTGTCGGTTAAATTTCGCGTCTGTAGCACGTCATCTTCGTGGTGTAGCAATTTTAATGGCCAGTAGTGTACTTCCTGAGGCATTTTCGTGTCGATTGTGAGTGGCAGAGTTGTCTGAAATGTTTTCTTCGGCCGCCCATAAGAATGCGTATTGGTTCTGACTTCCACAGCAAGGCGTCAAATGAAGGGGTGAAATGTGGCTAAGAGGGGGTGTGATGACATTTTCATCGTGTGAAACCGCCAAAACGGCGTTGGACAGAGCTGAGTGAAATTTGGTTCCAATATGACGCTATTAACCCACCTTACAATTCACATGAACTAGAATGATTTCGTCTTTTTTTTATGTGTATCGACACCTTGCTGTCTGAAGTGTCACCGAACCCAAGGACGACGTCGCAGGGCGCCTTGCTTTTGCACCATTACAGAGGAATGTAGCAGGCACCTCTGAGCCTCAATCTTATGCGTCACAATGGAAGACAATTACGAGGTTTCAAAAAACTGTGCCCTTGATTTATTGCGCAGTGTGGTAGGAAGTATAGAGAGAAACAGAGAAAAGTCATAGCAGTACGTCGAAAACAAACTCTCATAAAATTGTCATGTGCATGTATCAGTAACTTTTCGTTCTGAAATTAAGAAAATCGTATACTCTGTCAAAAATAAAATCTCATCTGTTTTTGATGGTGTTCTCAATAGGGTACTAAAGATTTGTTCCCGTACTATAAGCCCTATCTTGCGTAGAATTTACAATGCAGAACTAACTCAAAGCATTTTTCAAAAGATACAAATATGTTGTTAAGCCACTCTTCAAGGAAGATGATAGGAGAGATGTCAATAACTATCCACCTGTTTCACTGCAGACATTTTCCAAAAATTTTCAGAGTGCAATGTATTCTAGAATAATATCGCACCTGAGCAATAAAAATATCCTCAGTAAACTACAATGGCGATTTCAGAAGAGTTGAAAAAGGGATAGAGGGAGATACATACCTCTCTCCTTCACATCACCTCTTTGTTACCACAAATGGTCGCCGTTTCCATTTGTACTAAGATTGCACCTTTTTGCCTTTTAGCGAGAAGCTGATATTGCATAAATAGTTAAATCTTCAGCTAGCTTATTTATACAGGATGCCACTCACTTTTTATTAGCAGAATAAGAGGAACTGCACCATTATATTCAACTTTATGAATCCCATATAATTAATGATCTTCACACTTTCATAAAAACAAAGCTATGAACTGTGTATTTGCGTAGTTACTATAAATTGTTTTCAATTACACATACAAATAACTAGAGATTGACAATTGATTCCTTAAGTGATATCGACCGCGCCACACGCTATGTCCTCTGAGACTGCCGAACCAGGTTTGATCTTAACAGCCAAATCACTTCGCGCGCCATTCGAGTTAGGCGCTATCCGAAGATCTCCGAAGTGCTTCGATGGCTGTAAAGCCAGAAATATTAGACATCCCCCTCCTTCCGAGATTTCCAAAAATTGGGATGTCCTTGCAGACAACTATCAATTTTGGAAGTAAGTTTTACCCAATTTTTTTATAAAATTTACTGTATCATCTCTCAAGAGCCATACAATTCCACTGTACTTATAATTTCTTATTGTTCTCCAAAAGTTGAATTTGTTTTATATTTTTTCATTCGCAGCTTATTAATTTAATTTATCTGATCATAGACTTTCTTATTTAGTGATTAGAAAAAACTGATTGTTACCCTCAGTAAATTCGTGTATAACCATATATCTTTATTCTTTAAATAGTAAAGATTTTCAAGGTAGCGTTATTCTGCACCTTTATGCTGACAGTATTTTTTTAACATACGACATGTCATCTGTGCAAGAATGCGCTACAGCAGTCCGTTATCTCCCAGCCGAGTTTGTCAATCAAAAATTTTATACCGCTCTTAAGCTCCTATCGGCGCATTGCCGTCCATTAAAGAACTTACATTGTTATTCACTTTTGTCACATCGTCGTTATTCAAAATTGGCCAATTATTTGTCATAAGAAGTCATACTGCTATACAAATACTATTGGCGTATTGCCGTCCTTGCAATTCGATGAAACGTTCTTTACACTTGACGCTTTTCCTCACCATGCAGTTCTTTTCTGTCGCCTGATAAGTATACTTCACCTTTCTCTTTCTATGTAGACAATTTGCTGACTTTTCTGTCGCCTAATAACCGTAACTCTCCATTTAGCAAAACCTCTTTGGCAGGACAATTCCTAGCCTATCAGTGTATCATAAATCATTACAGCGCAAACCACTTCGCCGTTTCAATTCATATTAATGAGTAGCGATATGCTTATGTTGACACAATCTGTACATCATCTCAAAAGAACATTTATTTCCATTATTGCCACCAGAATTTCTGCTGTTGTACACTGTCATATTCACTTACCTGATGTAGCATCATCCTCTTCTTTAGCAGTTTTCAGCTTATTTTTTATGCGTTACTTCATCTGTGTTGTACATATAGCCCCCGTCTTGCTTTCCTATTCTTAAAATATTTTCAGGAATAAACGTTCATGTATCGTTGTTGTAAATATTTAAAAATTGTTCCAGTACATACTTTGTTTTTTTTATGTGCAGTAATGTCGTACTGGTGTCTACATACCACGTTCTCTTGCTGGTGCATATGTAATCGTTACTTCATATATTTTGGCCTGTCCACATATATAGTGTGAAATGTCTGTTTCTCACCCGTGCTGTACAGATGTTTATTCTGCTTGGTTATGGTTCAAATGGTTCAGAACACTATGGGATTTAACTTCTGAGGTCATCAGTCCCCTAGAACTTAGAACTACTTAAATCTAACCAACCTAAGGACATCACACACATCCATGCCCGAGGCAGGATTCGAACCTGCGACCATAGCGGTTGCGCGGTTCCAGACTGTAGCGCCTAGAACCATTCGGCCACACCGGCCGGCTCTGCTTCGTTACTTTGTTTTTGTATCATACAATGTATGATCTGTTAGTGCTATATGTACGAACACACAGACATGTTTACTTGAAAGTGACTCAGTAACCGAAATTAAACAGTAGAGTATCTACAAGACATATTTCGACACCTGTGTGATACCTTCTTTAGACCTTAAGTTGTTTCTTAATTGGAATCGATTACGTCTTAAATGTACAGATCGTCATTCTTTGGTAAATTACGGATTTTCAGCATACAGTGTTTTATCATCACCACCACCTCACTTAGAAAAGAAAGAAGAGAGCAAAGATCACTACAAAGCCAACAAACATATGTAGAAGAGTTCTCCAGTATTCGCATATTTCCCATCTTGGCAGTGTCTACATATTGAGAACATGTCTGTTCGGAATAAGAGCAGTAAATTGAATTCCCACAGTAAAGTAAAAAGCATAAAATGAATCTCTGTCTTAATATAAGAGAAAGTTATTCCTTTATGAAGATAGCCCTTTTCAGCAAGGAAACAAATGTACAACTTGTCAACAATAATTAGATACATTGTCTTTTTCTTGTTTAACGAAAATCTGAAAGCGGTTTTGCTTGATAATTGCTTTTAAAAGGTAACTTTATTCACATACAAGACTAAAAGGGATAATGAATCACGTAAAATCTTTGTGAATGAATTTCTTTTGGAAATACAACCTCTGTCAATGTTTTTATTTGCTATTCAGAGAGGGGGAATGTTGCCTTTTACATAATTATGTGAAATCTTGTTTGCTCCATGTGTATATGAATTTATCATCACACTGAACAATTGCTATCTACCATGACATCTGTCATATCTTAATACACCTATTGTGTACATTAAGATCTGCATACCTTTTCAGAAAACGATTCAGCAAAGCACGAAGAGAGAAATAACAATAGGAGTAAAATGAATTTTCGAACATTCTTCTGACCTGTTCAAACTGTTGTGCTCGATTTCTGTAGGTATTTCATAACTATTATTCATGGCATTAGGCCTCAAGACTTAAAATGTAGCACTATTTGGAACAGCAAACGGAGATAAGTTTTATGTAATATGTTTATACATTGAAGCAGTATTTCCAACTTCTGCTAAGTTATGACACACCAAAAAGATGTGATTTTGATAGACATTTTAAGTGTCAGTGCCACTTAGCGTGATACTTTCTTAAAACCCTGGGGTCGGTATGGGGCGGCGGTGGGGTGGGTGGACTGCTGTGGCCTGTTGTGGGGTTGTGAACCACTGAAGGCTACGGCGAGACAAAGCCTCTCCGTCGTTTCTAGGCCCCTGGTTCAATACACAATACTCAGTACACAAGCATGATATTTTCTTAGTATGCAAATTATAATACGTTAACTACCAAATGCAGCACTTCAGCTTCGAAATTTTGAAATCGATTATGGCTTCGAAGGAAGCTTTCTGTTTCCAACTAGTGCTACAGGTGGCGAAACCAAGAAACACAGAATATGTGCTACGAAAAGGTGTCAGACGATCACAATGAACATGGAGCTGTGCACCTGCAGTAAAGATGTTTTAACGTGGTTCTGATCGGTCATGACACCTTTTCACAAATGAACCGTATAGCAGGTCAGAACAATGTTGCCTATTATTACTTCTCTTACTTTTCTGAACGGCGCTGCGGTCGTCACCCGCCTTTATAAGACATCAAGTGTCTGGTGCAGTTTCTAGATCGGTTACTGCTGCAACAATGGCAAGTTATAAAGATTGAGTTAGAACGTGGTGTTACAGTCGGCGCACAGCATTTCCGAAGTAGCGCTCCTGTCTGTGATGCAGTGTCAAGGGTAACCGCAGCCATGGTCTCTGAGCTGATAGTCCATGCTGCTGGAAACGTCGTCGAACTGTTCGTGCAGATGGTTGTCTTGCACACGTCCCCATCTGTTGACTCAGGGATCGAGACGTGGCTGCACGATCCGTTACAGCCATGCGGATAAGATGTCTGTCATCTCGACTGCTAGTGATACGAGGCCGTTGGGATCCAGCACTACGTTCCTATTACCCTCCTAGACCCACCGATTCCATGTTCTATCAGTCATTGGATTTCGACCAACGCGAGCAGCAATGTCGCAATACGATAAGCAGCAATCACGATAGGCTACAACCCGACCTTTATCAAAGTCGGAAACGTGATGGTACGCATTTCTCCTCCTTACACAAGGCATCACGACAACGTTTCACCAGGCAACGCCGGTCAACTGCTGTTTGTGTATGAGAAATCGGTTGGAAACCTTCCTCATGTCAGCACGTTGTAGGTGTCGCCACCGGCGCCAACCTAGTGAGAATGCTCTGAAAAGCTAATCATTTGCATGTCACAGCATCTTCTTTCTGTCGGGTAAATTTCGCGTCTGTAGCACGTCATCTTCATGTTGTAGCAATATTAATGGCCAGTAGTGTATTTTTTGATATAATGTGTAAAAAAATAGAAACAATGTAGAAACAGTTATCAAGCAATATGCCCTTAAGATTCTCAGTTAAAATGGACTTTGTATTTTATGTTGGAAAGTTTTATATTTGAATTCTTTGAGGAAAAAACTATTTCTATTGAAACAAGATTTCTGTTGTACGAACATGATTCGTTTTATCTCTTGTACTATGAGCATGTTGTTACTTTAAACACTTACATGAGCTTAATATATAGGCACTGTTAAGATGTGAAATACGTGAATACTGGAACAGAGTTCTTCTAGACGTATCTGTAGGGTTTATACTGTTAATTCCTCTTTTCTCAGTGAGAACAGTCTCTAAGCCAGATCGAGACAGCAAATACAACATGTGGACGGTAGTAAATCAGACACACTGGAGCGTCAGTCTCCAGTCTCATTTGGTGGTGTGCACTAAATTACTCTTAATACTTGTTTGTAAAAGTAAACCTACCCAAGGGATACACTTGGATTTTGATCAGCTTTGAACATGTCATAGTGTACAGCAAAAGAAGATACCTTTTCTTATATATGCCCATACGACCGTTAAGAGGTTGAAACAGCCATTAAAAACAAGAGGTTAACTGGTATTAGGAATGCTATAGAATCAGTAGGAGATATTGAAAAACACTTCATATAAAAATCCTATGGATTTTAATGTTATAATGGTGCATTTAGATTTGTCGAAAAAGTCATATTTTTCGAAATTCCCCGCACCCCCATTATATTGTTTTTCATTTCCACATTTGACTAAAGTAGGCAAAAACCACTGGTACTGGCTTACTCGGCTCAAACCAGGACTGACCCAAGTTAATGAGGACTGGTATTTTTTATGTGGTATACTCCCATTTTACCTCCAAATTCAGTTATTTTAATATAAGAAATTCTGTTTTAGTATAAATTACTTGGAAAATTAACAAAAAAATAATTTTTGCTTATCACATCATGTATTATAAAATAATTATTTTTTTCTTATGAAATATGAATGTAAAAAAATAAATTTAATATTTTTTTTATAAAAGTGCACATAATAAAATATTTAAATCATTCCCATAAAGAATAATTCATATCAAAAAAATAAATGGCTCTCCATTTCAGTCAAAAGGTAAATTTAAGTAAATAAATAAAGACTGTCCTTTTCCTGACCCAAAATTTTTCTAATTCTTCCTTCTTGATCAGCCATAAGATTTTTACGAACTGTCGATTATACATCTGGTTTTAGTGGTCTTTTTTTACCCACAATTCTATCACATTCATATGTAACTGTAATTTTCTGGTACTAAGATACACATTCCTTACAAATCCAACAGTATCCATCTATATTTAGCTTCGTACAATTCATTAATATTCTTTTTCTGTAGACAGTCACCACACTGCTTCAGTTGTTTGGTATTGTCCATTCTAAGATTATAAAATTTTATAGGAAAAATAAAATTTTAAAAAATTTTGACACAGTGCATTCCATATCATGAAATTTTTTATTTCCAAGTTTTTTCATTCCTGTAAGTTTCAGTTTCATGTGTTCTTTCTCAATTAATTGGAAATCCCAGTTTGTAATGAAATTATATCTGTGTAGTAAAATAACCTTAAACTCATTATTAAGTTTCATACAAATTTTTTCTCCATATCTAGTATTTAAATATTCACATCCACTAATAATAGATAAAATATTTATCTCTAATGTGGTTTATTTTTTAATCACTTTCACGATGCTTGCGTTGTTGAGCTTCCTGATAAGTCTCTGAATTTACATAGCAAAAATTTTATTTGATTTTTTTACACACACATCAAAACAAGTTTTGAATCACCTCAGTTCTGAGAGTTCCAGAAAAACTGAAATAGAGATCAACATAAATGTCAGTTCCACTCCTCTTATTGCTCATGAAAACCACACATTGCATATTGTACGACCATACAGCGAGACATTCAGAGATAGTGGTCCAGATTGCTGTATACACCGGTACCTCTAATACTCAGTAGCACGTCCTATTGCATTGATGCATATCTTCATTTGTCGTGCCCTACTGTCCACTAGATCATCAACGCACTATTGGTCCAGATTGTTCCACTTCTCAAAGGAAATTCAGCATAGATCCCTCAAAGTGGTTGGTGGGTCACCTCATCTGTAAACAGCCCTTTTCAATCTATACCAGGCATGTTAGACAGCGTTCATGTCTGGAGAACATGCTGGCCACTCTAGTCGAGCGATGTCGCTTGTCTGAATGAAGTCATTCACAAGATGTGCACAATGGAGGCGTGAATTGTCGTCCATGAAGACGAATGCCTCGCCATTATGCTGCCAAAATGGTTGCCTTGTCAGTTGGAGGATGGTATTCACGTATTGTACAGCCATTATGGCACCTTCAATGACCACCAGCAGTGTATGCCGGCTCCACATAATGCCACTCCAAAACAGCAAGGAACCTCCACCTTGCTGCATTCGCTGAACAGTGTCTCTAAGAAGTTCAGCCTGACCGGGTTGCATCCAGACATGTCTCCGACAATTCTCTGGTTGAAAATATATGCGACACTCGTTGATGAAGAGAACGTGATGACAATCCTGAGCAGTCCATTTGGCACGTTGTTGGGCCCATCGATACCGCACTGCCTGGCGTCGTGGTTGCAAAGGTGGACCTAGCCATGGACGTTGGGAGTGAAGTTGTGCATCATGCAGCATATTTCGCGCAATTTGGGTCTTTACAGGACGTCCTGTGGCTGCATGAAAAGCATTATTCAATATGTTGGTGTTGCTGTCAGGGTTCTTTCGAGCCATAATCCGTAGGTAGCGGTCATCCACTGCAATTAGTCCTTGGGCGGCCTGAGTGAGGCATGTCATCAACAGTTCCTATCTCTCTGTATCTCCTCCATATCCGAACAACATAGCTTTGGTTCACTCCGAGACACCTGGACACTTCCCTTGTTCATAGGCATTCCTGGCACAAAGTAGCAATGCGGATGAGGTCGAACCACGGTATTTACCATCTAGGCATGGTTGAACTACAGGCAACACGAGCCATGTACCTCCTTCCTGGTGGAATGACTAGTACTGATCGACTGTCGGACCTTCTCCATCTAATAGGCGCTGCTCATGCATGGTTGCTTACATCTTTGGGCAGGTTTAGTGACATCTCTGAAAAGTCAAAGGGACTGTGTCCGAAGTACAATATCCACAGTGAACGCTATCTTCAGGAGTTCTGGGAACCGGGGTAATGCAAAACTTTTCTTCATGTGTGTAATTGATAATGACTGTATGGTAATGTATCCGCTTTATTTTCCAATACATATCGTTCATCATCATGAGGACTCTTTCATATGTATTTCAACTATTTGTATTTCATGTTTTTGCCTAAAATCATATTAATTTTTCTGTGCTGTTCCCTATTGTTAAACATACAACCTTTATAATCGCCTAAGCTTTTATTTACTTTTAACAATACATTTCTTAACTCCTTTCGACTTTTTCTATATTTTATCACCAACTTTATAAGCAAAAAAGTTTGTCTCAAAGCACAAAATTCTACTATTACTTTTCTATCGCATTCATCTTTCATTTTCCTGAACATTTTTGTTTACTTGTGGAGTGCCATACATATTATTTTCAGCATAATCGTTAGTATCCAATTTATCAATCATGGTTTCCATGACTTCATAAAAATTTCAGTTTTTATATTCTACACGTAAATGACCATGTCTTGACAACACAACTCGACGTTTTCTCCATATTTCGGTTACATTAAGTGAAAATCATACATCAGTTATTTATTTAAATTAAGTATACTCATACCAACATAGATGGGTTTATGGAACACAAGTTTTTTTTTATTCTTATGAATAGCAAAAAAGATTTTCATTAAATATAGTTCTTCCTTTAAAGTTTGGTTTAGCTACAAGTTTATATCACATTTATCTCCATCTCACACTAATTTTATATCTACCTGTTTCTTATATTTTCAATCTTTTTTCCAAACACTGAATTACACAGGCTAACGATGGAAAAACTTTTTTGCTGAAAATACGTTATTCTTATGTTTTTTAGGGTGGGAAATCCAAAAATGATACTTAAAAAAACTATATCACCCACCATTTCTTCACATTTTACAGTTAAATTTATTAAATTAAGCGATTTTTTAAAGAATTTGAAAGTTTTTTTATAGTTAAAATTATTTAAGAAGGAGGTGTAATGAATACAGATGACGTTGGTAGTACTGCTGAAAAACATTTGCTGGCAAAAATGGGTCCATTCTATTTTTGTGTTAACAGATGTTGTTTTGTTTACTGACAACCTAACCTCACTTTCCCATTTCCTGTACATGTGCCCAGTGCAGTGTCTAATCATGGTTGTATAAATTCTGCTGGCAGTTTTTGTGGTGAATTTGTGATCAAAAAAACACCAAAGAAACAGTAAAGACTTTGTGAAAAAGGTTTAGCTATCATACTTTGGATACAAACTTGGTGATAAAGATAAATCTTGGGAGCCACCTAAGGTATGTTATGTGAGTGTTGAACATCTGAGAAAATGGTCCAAAAAGGAGAAAAAATCTTTAGATTTGCTGTTCCTATGGTAGGGAGGGAGCCAAGAAATCATTCCAGTGATTGCTACTTTTGTAGTGTTGATATTACTGGTCATAATTCGAAACACAGAAGGCAATAAGCTACCCTAACCTTCCATCCGCCATCCAACCAGTAGGGAATGGTGTAGATTTGCCAGTTTCTGAACCACCAGATGATTTAAATTCTATTCCAACAGAAGTATTTTCTGATGTACAATGTGATTTAGATATACCAGACGATGATGAATTCCACTATAATACAGAAATTCTGGATCCCCAATTGTTTACTCAGAACGAGCTTAACGATTTGGTTAGGGATCTGGGCTCAACGAAAGAAAAAGCAGAATTGCTTGGGTCTAGATTAAATGAAATTAAAAGAACTTACTGACAGTTGGAACCAATATACAGGGTGTTACAAAAAGGTACGGCCAAACTTTCAGGAAACATACCTCACACACAAAGAAAGAAAATATGTTATGTGGACATGTGTCCGGAATCGCTTACTTTCCATGTTAGAGCTCATTTTATTACTTCTCTTCAAATCACGTTAATCATGGAATGGAAACACACAGCAACAGAACGTACCAGCGTGACTTCAAACACTTTGTTACAGGAAATGTTCAAAATGTCCTCCGTTAGCGAGGATACATGCATCCATCCTCTGTCGCATGGAATCCCTGATGCGCTGATGCAGCCCTGGAGAATGGCGTATTGTATCACAGCTGTCCACAATACGAGCACGAAGAGTCTCTACATTTGGTACCGGGGTTGCGTAGACAAGAGCTTTCAAATTCCCCCATAAATGAAAGTCAAGAGGGTTGAGGGCAGGAGAGCATGGAGGCCGTGGAATTGGTCTGCCTCTACCAATCCATCGGTCACCGAATCTGTTGTTGAGAAGCGTACGAACACTTCGACTGAAATGTGCAGGAGCTCCATCGTGCATGAAGCACATGTTGTGTTATACTTGTAAAGGCACATGTTGTAGCAGCACAGGTAGAGTATCCCGTATGAAATCATGATAAGGTGCTCCATTGAGCGTAGATGGAAGAACATGGGGCCCAATCAAGACATCACCAACAATGCCTGTCCAAACGTTTACAGAAAATCTGTGTTGATGACGTGATTGCACAATTGCGTGCGGATTCTCGTCAGCCCACACATGTTGATTGTGAAAATTTACAATTTGATCACGTTGGAATGAAGCGTCATCCGTAAACAAACATTTGCACTGAAATGAGGATTGACACATTGTTGGATGAACCATTCGCAGAAATGTACCCGTGGAGGCCAATCAGCTGCTGATAGTGCCTGCGCACGCTGTACGTGGTACGGAAACAGCTGGTTCTCCCGTAGCACTCTCCATACAGTGACGGGGTCGACGTTACCTTGTACAGCAGCAACTTCTCTGACGCTGACATTAGGGTTATCGTCAACTGCACGAAGAATTGCCTCGTCCATTGCAGGTGTCCTCGTCGTTCTAGGTCTTCCACAGTCGCGAGTCATAGGCTGGAATGTTCTGTGCTCCCTAAGGCGCCGATCAATTGCTTCGAACGTCTTCCTGTCGGGACACCTTCGTTCTGGAAATCTGTCTCGATACAAGGGTACCGCGCCACGGCTATTGCCCCGTGGTAATCCATACATCAAGTGGGCATCTGCCAACTCCGCATTTGTAAACATTGCACTGACTGCAAAACCACGTTCGTGATGAACACAAACCTGTTTACGCTACGAACTGATGTGCTTGGTGCTAGTACTGTAGAGCAATGAGTCGCATGTCAACACAAGCACCGAAGTCAACATTACCTTCCTTCAATTGGGCCAACTGGCGGTGAATCGAGGAAGTACAGTACATACTGACGAAACTAAGATGAGCTCTAGCATGTAAATTAAGCTTTTCCAGACACATGTCCACATAACATCTTTTCTTTATTTGTGTGTGAGGAATGTTTTCTGAAAGTTTGGCTGTATCTTTTTGTAACACCCTGTTTACATGTATAGAAAGAGAGCAGGAATTTACCAAGTTTTTTCATTAAGGAGGTGATTTAGTGTAGTGCTCAGACATTCCCATTCTGTTTAATGACTTTGGTATTGAATATGATAAGGAAGATTGGAGGCTATTTATTGATTGATCCAAAACAAGTTTAAAGGCTGTTTTATTACACAATGGTAACATGTATGGATCTATACCTTTGGACATCCTGTACTTATGAAAGGAAGCTATGAAAACCTATAAATAGTGCTAAATAAAATAGCCTATTCTGCTCATGGTTGGATGATATGTGGCAATCTAAAAGTAACATGCATGCTCCTTGGTCAACAAGGTGGCTTTACCAAATTTCCATGTCTATTGTGTGAATGAGTCAGTAGAGCTAGGGATCAACACTAATGCATAAAGAACTGGCCTGTTATGGAGTCTTTAAAACCTGGTGAGAAGAACATTCTATGCAAAAAACTTGTAGATCCAAAAATCCTACTCCTACCACCTCTACAAATAAAGTTAGGCCTAATGGCACAGTTTGCAGAGGCTTTGCCTAACGATGGGCAATGTTTTAAGTATCTCTGCCAAAAGTTTCAGAAGCTAAACAAAAAGAAGCTGTGTTTGTCGGACCTGACATTAGAAAATTGATGTTTGTTAACTTTGAATCCACAGTGACCTTAAATGAGAAAGAAGCATGGGTATCATTCAAGCAAGTCGTTACAAAGTTCTTAGGACATTAAAAATATACGAAATATGTCCTATTATACCTACAACTTTAAAGAGGTTCAAAACTTTTGGATGTTTAATGAGCCTGAAAGTTCACTTTTTGAACAGTTACCCTGATTAATTCTCAGACTATATGGGAGATGTTAGCGAGGAACAAGGAGAGCGTTTTCACCAGGACATTAAAGTGTTGGAAAAACGATACCGAGGCCACTGGAACACCAACATGATGGGGGGGGGGGGGGGGGGCTACTGTTGGTCTCTTCACCGAGAAGTTCATCAAGCGACTCATCATAGAAAAAGCTACACAAGAAGCTTCAAAGAAAAAGAGAGAGAAAATACAAACCAATTCCAGCTGACAAGTGAAACCTCTATTAACACATATCATTGTTTTAAGTAGCTTACTGTAAATACAGACCATGCTTATGTTGTAACAAAGCATTTCATTAATTTCCCTATTTAATGTATAGCATAGGATTTTTATACTATATAATAAAAAGCATATTGCTCGAAAACTACAGGTGATACAAAAAAACTAAGGCTAGATTTAGATTAAGCTCATAAAAATCAATGAAGATGAGCAAAAAGAGTAAAAAAGTTTTTAGAAAAAATTTTTCGTTGGCCTGTGTTATTCATCAATTTATACAAATCTGTGTCAAAATAATTTTTGCCTTTAGTTCTCATTTCTTTACTGAAATGTGTTTACTTCTTCAGCCAATCCGATAGTTTAAATTTTAAAACTCTAAGTATTTTTGTTATTTTCATTCCAAGAGACGGACACTGTTGAAGGTTTCTGTTGTGAGCTACATAATTATGACTGTCATTCAGAGTAGTAAACAACTTGCATACTTTAGTTCTTGATACAATTTTATTTTCAGAAGCTAATGGCAAATCTTTGTGTAAATCACATAATCTTTTGGGTATTCTAAATCTATTTCAAAAGTATATCCAATTTTAGCAGTATCTGATATTTCACTTATTGTTTTACATTCAAAACTGTGATTCATCCCATTAAAATAAATCACATGGTAAACATTGACTCATAGCATGACCATATAAATTTTTCACATCTAAGTATGCTAGATAATTTGATATCTTTTTACTAACATAATCTGTCGTATACGTACTGTTTGCTTTAAAATATCTTCTACAACACTGTCATATCCGTCCTTTTAACCCCCTTTCAACCTTTAAAATCTTATCACAACCATGTAATAAATCAAGTGGTTGTTTAGTCACTATCAACATTGCATTCCAAGATAATTTTGATGCAGTAAAATACCAAGATGAATCAAGATCATATACTTTTATACAAGTTTTTCCAAAATTTTGAAATACATCAGACAATTTTGGAATACATTATATTTTTATGTTAACTTTTCCAAATTATTTTTGCATATTTATAATTTCCATCATTTATTTCATAGTCATTCAGTTTATTATAAAATTCTTCTTTTGCTGGCAATTGTTTCTCTTCAAATTTCTTCCAGTAATTCATGTAATCATATGTATATGCACCTTTTTTGATCACTAAATTAAATAACTCCTCTGAGAAAAAAATTCTAATCTTTTTCATTTGATCTCTCTTCAGATTTGATAAAAATTTTGCAAGTGAAGAAGCAGTAAATTTAAATGTCAGTAAATCTCAGTTACAGACTTCTGTTCTCTTACCAAAACTAATATATCTGTCTTCATTATTTGGCATGAAATCCATTTCTTTTTCATCATACACAAGTTCTTTCAGTACTAGATGTGAATTATATCCTGATAAATTATGTAAATAAATTGGTACAAAACTTGTTTCATACATAAATTCATTTACTACAAAGTGGATGGATAAATTTTCCAGTTATATGATCATGGTGTTGACTGTCAGCACATTGTACAAACTTTAGATTTATTGTGTCTTGATTGTTCAGGAATTAATGGTTTCATTTCTTCAATTTCAAAATAAATTATTCAAATATCTTCGACCTCTTTTTTTAATATATTTAATAAATTTCTTATGACAATTTGGTCCTCTGTAAACAACAGGTTCCTTATAGTGTCCATTTATATATTTAATATAACAACATAATCCACTTGTTTCATGTCTTTGATATTTCATTGTATATGACTTTTCTGGATTTACATAACAGTTGTCCATCTCCAGTAGCTAACTTTCAAAATTGGCATAAATGACAAATGGAACATCTTGTGTACATAGATAGGTTTAAAACGAACATATGAACATTTGTTTGGAATTTCTACTTTTAATGGTTTGTTAATTAAACAGCTTGATGTTAATTATCTCTTTTTCTCTACTGGTGAAATGGAGTAAACATAAATTAGAAATAAATTTTTCATTTTGGTGTTTAGTAATTTGACTCCAAACAAGCTTATATAAATTTTTATATGGCAATAATGTGAATTCTTCCATCCTTCAAATAAAGAAGATTTATATGCTTCTCTCTGAAACATTTTGTAATTTTTAGGGCATGCATTTGATATATTTCATCAAAAGAATGGACATTGGTAGATGCATCAATTCTATCAGTTTTTGGAATATGATCAACTTCTATAGGAAATTGAAATTTTTGAAGTATCTGGTCAAGATCAAGACCAATGTTTTTATATTTTGTAACTCTTTCTAACTTCTTAACTACATGATAAAATGCAGATTTTATAGCCCACAGAAAACATATTTGAGCTTCATTTGTTGCATAAATAGATATGTTTTATTTATTATTTTATCCTGTAATTCAGTGTAAGAGGATCCTTTCAGTGGAACATATCTATTAATTGCTAGCAGTAATCCAGTAATTCTGTTTAATGTCCATGGTAATCCACATGCTTGAAAATCACAAATTCTTGATAAAATATTTTCTTTACCAATCTTAATTTTTAGTTACATCTCTTTCTTTTTTGATCCTGTAGTTTTCTGTCTGGAAATGTAATTCCATAACATTTCTATTTGTCTGAATTTTGTACTCACAAAAAAGATTAAAAGTTACTTTCAATGCATGATGTATTCTTAGATTATCTTTTACAATTTTCATAATTGTTAGTTTGAAGTCAAGAAATAATTAGGTTCAACTCAGTTTATATTATTTTCAAAATTTATAGGTTGTAATCTGGTAGAAAATGCTTTATGAACTAGACAAACATGAACTTTTCTTCTGTCTCTTGATTCATAAGATCAGTATAAAAAGGAAATAATAATTCATCATTAGTTCTAGTTTTTTGTTTCACAAACACATCAGTAGATAATAAAAATATTTCTTTCAGTGGTTTAGTTTCTTTATTTAGAGAAATTTCACAATCGCTTCCAATTTTATAATACTGTAATTGTTTCCATACACATCCACCTCGAGTTAGATAACATCTATTAATAAATATAATGAGATCAGCTTTACGTAATTTAGTATAACCTCATAAATTCTTTCTTTTACAATAATCATGATCTTGAACAACCGTGAAGTACTCTATTTGGCCTTTATAGGAAACAAAATTTAATAGATCTGAAAAAACTACTTCAAAATGTCAACTAAATAAAATCATTATTTAATCGATATTTAAATATTAACCATTATATGAGTTTTTCTTATTTTTCACTTTTTTACATTTATTATTATCTTTATCTTTATGTGAGGCAGTACTCTCTTGACAACCGTCACGTGTCTTTGTAGACGAATCAATTTCTGGTATTCATCATTGTTCATCGAGAATAATATTTTAGAATGCTCTTCACTCTAAATTCGTAAATGGTTTTTATAATATTTAGAAATATTTTTTCCACATATACAAGGAATTCGTTTACAGTTGTAATTTTTTACAAGATATTCGTTTATCTTCTGTATATTTCTGTGAAGTAATATTGCCAGTTGATTTCTCAGTCTTAGAGTATTTACAAAATTTGGATTTGACACAAGAGTGCTTTGGTTGTTGTTGAACCTGCTCCATTTATATAGAAAAAATTTGTTAGATTTGTGAAAAAGTAACATTTCCTAATTTTTCTGATGTACCTTTCATTACATTTACTACCTCAAGCATTAATGTTGAACATTTTTGTGTTGCATTGTCTATTGTGTATTAAATCTGGGACCTACAAAAAACAGAGAGGCTTTGTGCCGCTGTAGCCCTCAGTAGCTCACAACACCGCAACAGGTCACAGCAGTGGACCCACCCACTCCCCCACACCAAACCCAGGCTTATTGTGTGGTCCGGCTACCAGTGGACCCCCGCTCCCTTGGGATTATCTCATACCACACGAGTGAAACCCCAAATGTTTGCGTGGCAGGATAGTTATGGTGTACACATACTATTCCTTTTCCATATTTTTCACTTTTTCAAGATTATTTGAAATTCTAATAAAATATTGTGTGCCTGTTGGATTGTTGATAATGAAGTTCTTGAATTTATTTGTCACAATTTTTGTTATTCTTCCTTTTCCACTGAAATAATTTTTTATGTCAGCAATTTGTGCTTCATAAATAACTGTTAATCTGTCAGTTACATCTTGCTGATTTCCAAAAACGTATGTGGTGAATTCTCCAAAAACCTTATGAAATAAGGTGTACCATTTGGATTGTTGATAATGAAGACCCAGAATGTAACTGTGAACATTAGTGTTATTCCACTCGGCCGGGCAGCTGAGTGGTTCTAGGCACTGCAGTCTGGAACCATGAGATGGCTACGGTCGCAGGTTCGAATCCTGCCTAGGGCAAGGATGTGTGTGATGTCTTTAGGTTAGTTAGGTTTAGGTAGTTCTAAGTTGCAGGGGACTGATGACCTCAGAAGTTAACTCCCATAGTGCTCAGAGCCATTTTTGTTATTCCAACTATTTCAATATGATTTTTATTTCCAACTATACCTTCACCACTGATAATTGTTAATCTGTCAATTAACTGACAAACATCATTCATTGAAACATATTAGATGTTTTTCTGAATATTTCTTTATTAAACTTTTACCTTTTCTCTTGGGTGAATTTATTTGTGAATAATCTGAAGAATGTATAGTTCGTTTTACGTTTGGGAAATAATTAACAAATTTTTGCCACATATATTGTATTTATTACCACTACTCGATTTGTGTTATTGGGTTACTCTCAAAGTATAAAGCTGCTAATTGATAAAATATATTTGCATAGTTAGATAACTCAACACCACTAAATAGTTGACCCATATCATCCATAATAGTCTGTTTTTCAGTTAAAAAATTCATTAACCCATCTGGTCCTTCCTACATCTTTTCACCAATAACTAATTTATCTCCAGTGACTTCAACTAGTAATTTACCAACATATTTTAAAAAATAGGTGTCAATCCAAAACTTAATCTTTACTATGATTAATATGCTGTAACATTCTTTCACTAAATTTATTGTTTTAGCATTACTATCCATTTTTAACAGTGCCTGACTTGTTTTTACTTTTAGTCTCTTCTTCATACTTCTCCAATACATCTCGTAGATCTGAGGCTTCTTAATGTATAATCACATTGCGTACTTTAATAAGATTTATTTTCTGGTATATCTCCAAAATCTTCTGTATAATGACGATAGGGAATCATTTGTTTTTCAACTTCTCTGTTTTCTTCAATAACTTTTAACACATTATCACCTAATCCTTCGATTCCGTGTTTTACTTGATCAATAGCATCAATAACTGGTTGATCTTTTTTTATATTTTTCATACTCTGTTCTGAGCGCTGCAGTCCAGAACCACGGGACTGCTGCAGTTGCAGGTTTGAGTCCTGCCTCAGGCATGGGTGTGTGTGATATCCTTGGGTTGGTTGGGTTTCGGTAGTTCTAAGTTCTAGGGGACTGATGACCTAAGATGTTAAGTCCCATGGTGCTCAGAGCCATCATATTCTGTTCTTGGTTGTTTTTTTTCCAAAGCTTGAATTGTTCTCTCGATTCTTCTCTTTCTTCCTATTTCGTTTAGCTTTTTTAACAACTTCTGAGTCGTATTTTGCAAACATGTACTAGTGATAAAAAAATGTAATTAAACATTTTGACATCTAATGTTGATATTTAACGTTCTTGTTTAGTGTTTATGTTAAGTTTAATGTTTATGTTTGATATTTATCTTGTTATGAAATTGATCATTGCAACATTTACTACACATTTCTTTAAAATCATCAAATTTTAAATCAGCATGTAATCTTATCCTCCCACGTATGACTGTTAGAATTATAAATATTTGCACAAATTTTGAAAGTATTGAGAGGAGTAAGATATATAAAAGAACAACTTTTTACTTATCTTCATTGTTGGATGCAGTTGTTGCATCTAGAGGTACATCTTTGACTTAACGTTGTGGGTTCCTGATGACTAAATAACTGATGAAGATTTGCCTTTATTATTCTAGAATTTTATTCTTTGTTACATTTTTCAATATCACACCATCTTTACAATTTCTAATTCATATTTAAAATTACGTTGTTAGTGTCTATCATAAAAAAATATATCTGCCTCCATCAGAGGCCCTACAGCATACATTCTGCAGTACTAACAATATTTCAAATAGTGTACAAAGCAAAAGAGTTTACAAACATTCTTGACAGAAGAGGAATCATCAACTATATATAACATTATTTCATAAATGATTCCAGAAATAAATTCAAAAATTAGCGTTAGATTGTGCAAATAACATGAATTTTGAATATGGCAGGTATTTCATAATTTCAAATATTTATACGGGACGAATAATTTTAGCTGTATCGATTGTAACAACTTAATTTCCTTTTATACATTTTAGCATGAAATATAATGCATCGTATACAAAATCAAATGAAATTCTTTCAGTGAAACAGCTGAGAATGTTCACCTATACAAGATTCTGGGTTAATCCTGGTATCAGCTACTTCTATAAAAAAAACCTCCAACAAACTCATGATATATGTGGTTTAAATTTGTGTCATCTTGTCTGAAAATATTTTAAAAATTAATTAATTTTCTCTAATTGTTTCTGTATTTTTGAGTAAGTTTTAGCTAAATATAAGCAATCTATTCATTTATGTTTTCCTATAGTAAAATATACTCTGACAATATCCTGATTTTAATGAATGAAGTCATTAAATACTACTACTGAATTACCTGTACTTTGATCTAATGGAATATCATCATCATTATTTTCAATAAATGTAGCAATTTTTTGCTATGTTTATTTTTAGTATTTTATAACTTTTTATAATTTCTGATTATTTTGGTTGTCTAAACTTTTGGACTAAACATACAAATGTTTAATTCTATTTGAATTCAAACATCTTGGAGGTAGAATATAATTATGAATGATTAGTGTAGTGTTTCCACAACCACTTGCTCCAGTTGTTAAATATCGAACAGAATTTGGAAAAAGTTTACCATGCGTATTTTTTTATTTCTTTTCTGGCATTCTCCCAATCTGCCATCTATTTAAATAAATTTTTATTAGTATAAATGGCTTGTCTATTTCAGTTGAATGATACATTATCTGTTCTTAAAAAATATTAACTATCCCAATATGAGAACTTTTAAGAATGTTACATTATTTGGTTTTCATACAACTTTTTAACTCAAAATATTCATTGAAATATAATAAGACTTACTGCGATGAAGAAATGACAGAAATTCCAGTGTGTGACACACTGGACTCGCATTCGGGAGGACGACGGTTCAATCCCATCTCCAGCCATCCTGATTTAGGTTTTCCGTGATTTCCCTAAATCGCTTCAGGCAAATGCCGGGATGGTTCCTTTGAAAGGGCACGGCCGATTTCCTTCCCCATCCTTCCCTAACCCGAGCATGAGCTCTGTCTCTAATGACCTCGTTGTTGACGGGACTTTAAACACTAACCACCACCACCACCACCAGTGTGTGAATATAGTTTAAAAAGTTTAGGAAAATTTATTCATTCCAAAAATCCGAATATCACATCACAGTAGATGAAATTTTAAATAGAATTATTATTGAAACTGATATAAAATTGTATGCTTGGATTTAGTAGACAAACTGCTAAAGCCAATAAAAAGACTACTGGTAAAGATGGAACTTCCTAGCAGGAAGTTTCATATCAGTGCACACTCCGCTGCAGAGTGAAAATCTCATTCTGCTGGTAAAGATGTTTCTAAATTTATTCGATTTGAATTAATTAATATACGTTTTAATCTATCTTATACAATGTTTGTAAGATTTCTGATCATTTTCATAGAGGAACTAATACTGTTGTTTCATTTAAACCAAATGCAGAATTTGGTGGAGCAATAATTCTTGGACCACATTATTCACTAGATATTTCTATTTTTGATCCTCTTCAAGTTTTACAAATTACTATAACCAATGAGATTGACAGCCTGATTTTTAATGGTGCTTATGTAACAGTTGTTTTAAAAATGCCTTAATCCTTAATCCTTAATAAATCACAAACAAAATTAAGGGTTATCAATTCTAGTCATTTCCTGTGAATGATAAAAGGAAAAATGATTTAAATGCATCCACACAAGGATACAGAGACTGAAATAAATATTGGTGATGCATGGTTTCATCCAAATCACACACAATTATACATGAGGTTTAGAACGGTTATAGCTAATCGTGATGGATTAGATACAGTTTATCCAACATATCACAGGAAATTCAGTAACAAATTAATCGGTAACTATGTGGCAAAACTGCTTGATTTTGTGGCCATAAAGAAAGGAATTAATATTCTATCTAGAATGGAACAGCCTTATCCTTTCATTCCATCAACAGCTGTTTTATACACACATCAAAAAAGTATTGAGTCACCCCAGTTCCGAGAGTTTCGGAACCTGTACAAAAAATTGGAACAGAGATGAACATAAACATCATTTCTGCTGTTTTTATTGCTCATTAAAACCACGCATTGCATGTTGTACCACCATACAGCGAGACCTTCAGAGGTGATGGTTGTACACACCAGTACCTATAATACCCAGCAGCACATCCCCTTACATTGATAAATGCCTGTGTTCGTCATGGCATATTATCGACAAGTTCATCAAGGCACTGTTGGTCCAGATTGTCCCACTCCTCAACGACGATTAGGCATAGATCCCTCAGAGTGGTTGCTTCGTCATGTCGTCCATAAACAACCCTTTTCAATCTGTATCAGGCATGTTCGATAGGGTTCATGTCTGGAGAAGAAGCTGGCCACTCTAGTCGAGCGATGTCGTTACCCTGAAGGAAGTCATTCACAAGAAGTGCACGATGGGGACGCGAATTGTCGTCCATGAAGACGAATGCCTCGCCATTATGCTGCCGAAATGGTTGCACTATCAGTTGGAGGATGGTATTCACATATTGTACACCTATTACAGCATCCTCAGTGAGCACCTGCATCGTATGTCAGCTCCACATAATGCCACTGCAAAACAGCAGGGAACCTCCACCTTGCTGCACTCGATGGGCAGTGTGTCTAAGGGTTGCCTCCAGACAAGTCTCCAACAATTGTCTGTTTTGAAGGCATCTGCGAAACTCATCTGTGAAGAGAACGTGATGCCAGTTCTGAGCAGTCCATTTGGCATGTTGTTGGGCCTATCTGTACCGCGCTGCATGGTGTCGTGGTAGCAAGGATGGATGGACCTCGCCATAGACGTCGGGAGTGAAGTTGCGAATCATGCAGCCAATGCACACAGTTTGAGTCGTAACACTACGTCCTGTAGCTGCACGAAAAACATTATTCAACATGGTGGTGTTGCTGTCGGGGTTCCTCTGGGCCATAATCCGTAGATAGCAGTTATCCACTGTAGTAGCTGCCCTTGGGCAGCCTGCGTGAGGCATGCCATCGACAGTTCCTGTCTCTCTGTATCTCCTCCATGTCTGAACAACATTGCTTTGGTTCACTCTGAGATGCATGGACACTTCCCTTGCTGAGATTCCTTCCTGGTACAAAGCAACAATGCAGACACAATCGAAACGCGGTGTTGACTGTCTAGGTCAGCTGGCGGCTACACGGGTGGCGGATGCTGTGTGGCGTGGACTGGGCGGTTTTTTTAGGTTAGAAGGCCTCGGGAAAGTACGGGGTGGGCTGCAATCTCAAAGGGTGCATGGCAAATACAGGACGTGCTTGGATCAAGGAACAGTCGGAACTGTAGTTGTAAATTGTTGTAGTAGTGCTGGGAAAGTCCCTGAGCTTCAAGCGGTAATAGAAAGCACAGAAGCTGAAATCGTTATAGGTACAGAAAGCTGGCTAAAGCCTGAAATAAGTTCTGCAGAAATTTTTACGAAGTCTCAGACTGTGGACCGAGCGAGGTGGCGCAGTGGTTAGCACACTGGACTCGCATTCGGGAGGACGACGGTTCAATCCCGTCTCCAGCCATCCTGATTTAGGTTTTCCGTGATTTCCCTAAATCGTTTCAGGCAAATGCCGGGATGGTTCCTTTGAAAGGGCACGGCCGATTTCCTTCCTAATCCTTCCCTAACCCGAGCTTGCGCTCCGTCTCTAATGACCTCGTTGTCGACGGGACGTTAAACACTAACCATCACCATCAACCATCTCAGACGGTGTTCAGGAAAGATAGATTAGGGAGAATTGGTGGTGGAGTGTTTGTGTCTGTCAGTAGTGGTTTATCTTGTAGTGAAGTCGAAGTAGATACTCCTTGCGAATTGGTATGGGTGGAGGTTATACTTAACAGCCGAACTAAGTTAATAATTGGCTCCTTCTACCGACCCCCTGACTCCGATGATATAGTTGCTAAACAGATCAGAGAAAATTTGAGTCTCGTAACAAATAAATACCCCACTCCTTCGGTCATAGTTGGTGGGGACTTCAACCTTCCCTCGATATGTTGGCAAAAATACTTGTTCAGAACCGGTAGTAGGCAGAAAACATCTTCCGAGATTATCCTAAATGCTTTCTCCGAAAATTATTTCGAGCAGTTAGTCCACGAACCCATGCGAATTGTAAAGGGTTGCGAAAACACACTTGACCTCTTAGCCACAAAGAATCCAGAGCTAATAGAAAGCACCATGACTGATACAGGGATTAGTGATCACAAGGTCGTTGTAGCTGGGCTCAATACCGTTTCTTCCAAATCCACCAGAAACAAACACAAAATAATTTTATTTAAAAAAGCGGATAAAGTGTCACTAGAAGCCTTCCCAAGAGACAATCTCCATTCCTTCCGAACTGACTGTGCAAATGTAGACGAGATGTGGCTCAAATTCAAAGATATAGTAGCAACAGCAATTGAGAGATTCATACCTCATAAATTGGTAAGAGATGGAACCGATTCCCCATGGTACACAAAACAGGTCCGAACGCTGTTGCAGAGGCAACGGAAAGAGCATGCAAAGTTCAGAAGAACGCGAAATCCCGAAGATTGGCTAAAATTTACGGACGGGCGAAATTTTGCACGGACTTCAATGCGTGCCTTTTATAGGTTCCACAACGAAACATTGTCTCGAAATTTGGTAGAAAATCCGAAGAAATTCTGATCGTATGTAAAGTACACAAGCGGCAAGACGCAGTCAATACTTTCGCTGCGCAGTGCTGATGATACTGTTACCGACGACTGTGTCGCCAAAGCGGAGTTATTGAACGCAGTTTTCCGAAATTCCTTCACCAGGGAAGACGAATGGAATATTCCAGAATCTGGAACACGAACAGCTGCTAGCATGAGTTTCTTAGAAGTAGATACCTTAGGGGTTAAGAAGTAACTCAAATCGCTTGATACGGGCAAGTCTTCAGGTCCAGATTGTATACCGATTAGGTTCCTTTCAGATTACGCTGATACAATAGCTCCCTACTTAGCAACCATATACAACCGCTCGCTCACCGATAGATCTGTACCTACAGATTGGAAAATTGCGCAGGTCGCACCAGTGTTTAAGATGGGTTGTAGGAGTAATCCATCGAACTACAGGCCCATATCATTGACGTCGGTTTGCAGTAGGGTTTTGGAGCATATACTGTAATCAAACATTATGAATCACCTCGAAGGGAACGATCCATTGATACGTAATCAGCATGGTTTAAGAAAACATCGTTCTTGTGCAACGCAGCTAGCTCTTTATTCGCACGAAGTAATGGCTGCTATCGACAGGGGATCTCAAGTTGATTCCGTATTTCTAGATTTCCGGAAAGCTTTTGACACCATTCCTCACAAGCGACTTCTAATGGTCTATATACCCTATGGGGTATCGTCTCAGTTGTGCGACTGGATTCGTGATTTCCTGTCAGGAAGGTCGCAGTTCGTAGTAATAGGCGGCAAATCATCGAGTAAAACTGAAATGATATCAGGTGTTCCCCAGGGAAGCGTCCTGGGACCTCTGCTGTTCCTGATCTATATAAATGACCTGGGTGACAATCTGAGCAGTTCTCTTAGGTTGTTCGCAGATGATGCTGTAATTTACCATCCAGTAAGGTCATCCGAAGACCAGTATCAGTTCCAAAGCGATTTAGAAAAGATTGCTGTATGGTGTGGCAGCTGGAAGTTGACGCTAAATAATGAAAAGTGTGAGGTGATCCACATGAGTTCCAAAAGAAATCCGTTGGAATTTGATTACTCGATAATTAGTACAATTCTCAAGGCTGTCAATTCAACGAAGTACTTGGGTGTTAAAATTACGAACAACTTCAGTTGGAAAGACCACATAGATAATATTGTGGGGAAGGCGAGCCAAAGGTTGCGTTTCATTGGCAGGACACTTAGAAGATGCAACAAGTCCACTAAAGAGACAGCTTACACTACACTCGATCGTCCTCTGTTAGAATATTGTTGAGCGGTGTGGGATCCTTATCAGGTGGGATTGACGGAGAACATCGAAAGGATGCAAAAAAGGGCAGCTCCTTTTGAAATATCACGTAATAGGGGAGAGAGTGTGGCAGATATGATACGCGAGTTGGGATGGAAGTCATTAAAGCAAAGACGATTTTCGTCGCGGCGAAATCTATTTACGAAATTTCAGTCACCAACTTTCTCTTCCGAATCTGAAAATATTTTGTTGAGCCCAATTTACATAGGTAGGAATGATCATCAAAATAAACTAAGAGAAATGAGAGCTCGAACAGAAATGTTTAAGTGTTCGTTTTTCCCGCGCGCTGTTCTGGAGTGGAATGGTAGGGAGATAGTATGATTGTGGTTCGATGAACCCTCTGCCAAGCACTTAAATGTGAATTGCAGAGTAATCATGTAGATGTAGATGTAGATGAACTACAGACAACACAAGCTGTGTACCTCCTTCCTGGCGGAATGACTAGAACTGGTCGGCTGTCGGACCCCCTCTAGCTAATAGGCGCTGCCCATGCATCGTTATTTACATTTTTGGGCGGGTTTAGTGACATCTCTGAACAGTCAAAGGGGCTGTGTCTGTGATACAATATCCACAGTCAACGTCTGTCTTCAGGAGTTCTGAGAACCAGGCTGTTGCAAAAAATTTTTTGGTGTGTGTATTTGACTTCATCTGTAACTTTTAAAATAAGCTTGGTAGGACATATTCTTAATAATGGAAAAATAAGGAGTAAGAAAAACTAGGCACTTCATCCACTTGGGGAACGTGGCGAATTTTTTTTTTTAAATATTATAAAGAAATTTAGTGGGAATGAGATTTAACTGTAGTTTTTACCAGGTCTTCCAGTACCGGAGATGCTATTCATAGATGACCCGATTATAATGATGCTGGAGTTGAAATTAAAGATCCATTTCCTAAAGAAGGAAAAATTGTAGTAGAATCGACGAAAATTCGTGTACCAATTGTTAAATATGAACCAAATTACGAGTTAGAACAACGAGAAAATATTCTGAAAAAATCCAAACATCCAAAAATGTTGATTTTGATACCACAAATTACTATAACTCTGCAGAATCAGATATACCATATTTCGTATTTGTTACTTTTCTAACAAATCTTAAAAATAGTCACTTGACTCTCCATTATTCCACCACATTAATCTGCAGAATATATACTTGGAAAATGGAAGAAACGAAATATTCCCACAGGATATGTGGAATATTAATCGTCCAAATAAATCTCTCAAAGCATACGATGCATTTCTCTGTTTTAAACGAATTACGCTCCTCTGATCGGACACTGACATAACTCCATATTATTTCAGTTCAAATTATCCGATCTATATGGTTAACATGACTCATAGAAAGAATGTCGTAACTTCACAGAAAACAGCTATAAAATTTTGCACAGCTTTTAATGAAAAAATTCTTTCAGATACTGTAGCATATGTAATAATGTATGGTAAGAAAAATTTAACTTACGATGCACAGCACAGAACACTTACTGAAAATTTTTAACTATATACATAAATAAAAAATTTGAAAAAGTTATAGAAGTGTTAACTTCATGTTTACATTTCCTTTTGAAGTATTTTCAGAATGATAGACGAAATACAAACGGAAACAATTTAATATGTCAATTAGAATATAATTTTTATAAATAGCTGTTGTTATGTAGATAACGTTAGCATTTTGAATTTTCGAAATCAGGTAATTTTCTGTACAGGTTCCGGAACTCTCAGTACCTAGAGTCCTAGATGATGCAAAACTTTTTTTGATGTGTGTATAAATATATATTCTACATATTGTACAGTTCTACATATTTTTTCTTTTTTAATTTTAACAGATATAAAATATCTTGTATATTATTTTCTCTTTTTACATTTAATATATTTTTCTCTTTTTGTTTTCAAGCTGTAACCTTTTCCAATTTATTTATGTTACATTTTAAATCGTTTGTACATTACTGTAGTATCGTTATTGTAAGGCTTTACAATAATGAGGAAGTGCAGAATTATTCAGGTGAAAAAAATGTCGAATGCATTTTGTCTTTGTGCACACATCACACAATTTCATTTTAATGACAGGAGTCACAAACAGGATCACAATTTTTAAAGTAGAAGCGAACAAGTGTCCCACGTTTAGGTGTTAGTGTAACCATTCTTGTACCATGCATACTTAAGGAGGCTGACGAATCTGGGAGAGGGAAACTGATTGGGAATGAGGGACCGAATTTTTAGAATATTATTTCTTAAATGCAAGTTAACATCGTAATTATATAATATAATTATATCTGAAAAATATTTCAAGAAATTTTTCCGCAACCGAAATATATAACTGTCTAATGCCTAAATCATTCTGGTTGCTCAAGCAGGAATCATTAAATTAATCAACTCTTTCCCATGTATATGAATGGCGCTAAAGATTTTTACCTTTTCCTTGGTCCATGAATCTAAACACAAGACATATTTTTCATTCATATTAGGCATATAAACTTGTTCAAACCATTTCCTTACAAGCTCTGGTCTCAGCTTACCAGACACAGAAGTGAACACAAAGATATTATGTGCAAGGCACAAAAATTTTTCAACTTTTGTTCGAAATGTGCCATTTTTTCTTCCAAAACTATGAGCAAAGGGGACATTAAATTTCCACTTACAGATATAATGGACTGTATCATATAACTCTGTATTAAGGAATTCATGGATTTTACTAGAATTTCAGCTTTTGATGTTCCTCTGAATGCTTATGTTCGTCCTGCATGCATTTCCAAATTTAAGCTTGACTAGTCAGAATTATACACATTAGCCTCTCTAGTCAGTACAGTTTTTAATTTCAGAGTCTCTGTGAATTGGTAAGCTTTTCCACTCAATTCCTCTTTATTCACAGTTTGCACTTGTGTTATGAATTTATTGATAGTCCTTGAAACAACCTGGTGTCTAACATTATGAATCCATTTTGCAGAAGCCTGGCACAAATGTTGTGATGAATTACTATCACCCCTCACTTGTAAAGCACACATCTTTACATCCACAACATGTATCAGTACTGTTTTGTCCTTGGCAATTTGAAGTTTATCTAATACATATATTTGGAAATACCTAATATATATGTGGAATATACATTTAGGATATATTTATCTGGACAAGACTTATTAAAACAACCCAACATGACAACCGGCATCATCGCTGATAACCGTGGCATTGAGTGCCCATAAGCTCCTCCAACTGGCATTGATGCAGACTCACATAAGCAGTATAAAGATTTTTCTAGCTTACTTCTAAAAAATGTGTCTTTGGAATACCAATTCATCATATGTGATTGGATTTGATATTAACAATGCTATATTTTTTGCTGTTAGTCAAATGTCAGAACGAGGAAAAAAATAGTGAGGGAGGGGATTTCGAAAAAAACAACTTTTTTGTCAGTTGTGAGTACAGCATTATAATTTAACACCATTATAATGTAAGCATACAACTTCTATTTGAAGATTTTTTATATCTGTTACCGTTTGTGCAGTATCACTCAGAAATATGAAACTCAGTTTTTTTTCAAAGGGGCGTTTTACTCGCTTAACAGCGGTGTGGGAATGTATAAAACGTAAGTGTCTCTTATTTTATTCTACACTACAACATATTCAAATTCGATCAAAAGCGAAGTCCATCCCTTGGGTAGACTTACTTGTTAGACGCCACATTTTAGGAAAAGTGGTTCTACATAGTTTAAAGTTGTGACTGTACAAGCTGTGGGGGGAGATTAGAGTGGCAGTTTCCCGCAGCAGAGCACGTGGCTGGCGGTTGCAAACGGGGACGTGACGAGCGGCTAGTGTCTAGACAGCCTTAGAAAAACCCAAGCACTTGGCGCAGTGGCACGTATGACCGGGTCTGTGCGCTTGGAGAAATTTATATTACAGAGAAAAGATGATAAAACCAAACCAACAGTGACACGGGGGCACGAGTTGGCACTCATGCACAGAAAAAATATGTAAAGCTAAATTATCTAAACCCGCCACAAAAATATATAATAGTTTAAAAGTTATTGCTGTCTTAAAAATCGTAAATTTATGTAAGTTCAGAAGCTAATATCTTGGCAATGCTTCGGCCGATTAATAGAACAAAGTGTCTACGGATGTGGCTAGTAGTGCTGCATAGATAAATCATGGAAATCGGCTTGCCGATAGAAATAAACTGCTTGCTCAAATTATAAATCAGCATGAGTGACTCAATATTTTTTAAATTTCATCTTAATACCTGCCTGCATCGCTTTTTTTTGTGTTTTATTTCTGCTTTAAAAACTGAGTTTACAACAGGTGTAGGCTGGCACCCTACGACGAAAAACGTAGCCAAACATCGAGACCAGCCACATCTCTGGGCCACTCAATTAAGCTGAGTGTAACAGATATGTATATTTTCGTACCATATCACGTGGGGGCTCGAGCCAAACTATTCAACTACAATATATGGTTTACCGTCCGGGATCATCTTAACGGAACAGGCTCGGTAGGCAGTGCAGGATTGCGGTTGAAAGTGAAGAACACTGGGAGAAACACGTTGCCGATCGCCAAGCAGTACGCTGTGTCCGATGCACGTGCCCTTAGCGCTAGGATTTCACCCGGAACAAGTCCCGCCCATTCAGCCCCCTCCATGCCTATCCGTAGTGTAAGGCCCTCCCCTAAACAGCCGCCAGTTCCGCGAACTGGAAGCTACAGCGAAGTTGCTATCGTCTCAGTCCAACACACTTTAGACTGCGATGAAATTCAGTAATGATAAGAAATTTAAGTTTTTCTGGATAGTAATATAATATGAATGTGTATTAATAAAGAAATAAAAATATTTATAGAGAATTGAAAGCATCGCCAGCAAGAGAAGACAAAAAAATAACGTGATGTTATTTAAGGGCAATAATGACAAATTTTCATTAACTAACTCACTTATTATAATACGTTCATTTGAGGGATACAACAGAGCAAACATACGATGCGAAAACAATGGTCTTCAATCTGTTATGTTGGTAGTAAAACCACGGAAGCAGTCGAATAACTCTACTGTCTAAAATCAACATTATACAGATATAAGTCAAAGTCGTTTTGTTTATGTAGGCCCTCATAGTAGCTCACGAACATTAAAGAATATAATAATACCGTAAAGTAGATATGCTTAATGAAAGCAGTAAGATATTTGCTTAAATGTCATATTTCGTTAGTATTTGTATGGGTAATGGGTGAATTTTAACTTGTAAACTCTTTCAATGCCATCCCTGCGCATTATAAACGAGGTTATAAAGAATTGTGGCTGTTTCTGTGTGATTAGTGTCCTATATGCAGTTGAAAACGTTTCAGGAAAATAATCTGTCGTTATTCTCTGCCCTGTCTGTTTTTAACCAACAGATTTATTAATTTCATTAATGTCATTCAAACCATTTTTACAAATAATAATGATGATGATATGTTTGTTTGTCATGGAGTAGCTATGGAGGAAATACATGCTGCAGTGTTTCACATATGTAAAACGTCCTTCATGTGGTGCAAAGTAATTTTGATGCCCTTTGGAAGTATAGTGAACATTGGTGCTTGTTTCACATATATTGTCTGAGTTCTGAAACTGAAGTGTCAAGTATACTGTGGTTCCACTTTCTCCAAGCAATTTATTCTTTTAGGGTAGGTTTTTCCAGTTTTAGTTTTGGGTGCTTTTTTTCGCATAGAACCATGTTTGTTCATAGGCTGTTCATGTGAATACTGAGTTCTCGTATTTAAAGAATTCATTGCTAACTTGTTTTCTCTTATGTTTGCTGTGGAAGTAGCTGGCACAGCTGAGGCCAATTGTGGACGTTTTTTGTAACATGCCCTCTAACTATCTGGCAAAATTTAACACCTAAGAAGATATTAATTTAACATTCACTCCAAAATGTCTGAACATTATGTCTGTTTGCATAATCTATTGTAATTTCACAATTGTGCCTTGAAATCAATTTTTAATGTGCTGGAAAAACTTTTGAACTGTACATATATACTTCGCCACAATATGAATAAAGAGGCACTTCTGCTTTTTAATTGTTTGTTTTTATATGTTAACGAGTACCTGCATCATTGTATGTTCTACAACTTAAATTAATTTCACTGGCAAAGTGCTGATAATAGGGTGTGAGGGAGAGATAGGTTGTATACTATAATTTTTTTAAAACATCTGTGGACAGTTCCATCCTTACAGACATAACATTGGTACTATTGAAAGTGAAGGAATAACATGAAAATAAAATCCATATGCTACTTAGTTTTGTATGGAGATACCTCAATATGAACAACATACAACCAAGATCTTATCAAGCACTCCACACACATCTTCTCCTAAAAAAAATAAAAGTTAGTGTTAATATAGAATGAGGGAATTTAATAATACTACTGGCTCTGTGTTGGGCTTGTGGAACTCGGTATATGAAATGTTGCAGATGTAACATGTTTAGTATAACTTATTGTGAAAGACTGGATTATATACTTGAAATGTTAAAATAATTGTGCAGTTTAAGGTTTATGACCAAATGAAGAGCATTAAAATAACAGATTTAATATGAAAGATTTAATTTCGGCACTGAAAAATTTAATCTTTCCCTATATTCTGTGATAGGTTCTTGCCAACTTGTATCATCCTCTTTTGGCCATACAAATTATTTCCCCTTTCTGTCAAGCGATTTAACTAAATTTTTTTCACGTTTTTCCTTGGCATGTTGTCCAACAAATTAGTGCTAATGTCCTCATTCAGAATCTGGTTTAATAATAACCCACTGCACATTAAACAATGACAATTTTTCACTAATGTAACACACAATGAAAGAATTTAGGAATGTTTCTTCTTGATTACTCTGGTTGCTGTTAGGTATGAACTGGAAGTCTGTGCCATTTCCAAACAACAATCTCATTTACTGTTCATTTCCTGATGGTACAAAGACTGTGCACTTGAGTGCTTGGGAGAGACCTGGTGTTATTCCGGTGCAGCTGTACCTGGTCAGCTTAGGTTTTCACCTTCACCACTGGAACTTACGTTATTACAACTTTTATTTAGGGAGTTTGTACACTGCACAGAAGACGTGCAGTCAGTAGTGAGAGTTTGTCTAGCTTTCACACGAAGCCAAACCTGATGATCTGTTTCCATCGCAGAATATTTCCATCACTTTAAGATAATAAGTTTTTTTTCATGAAGTACTCTTTTCTGATTAATAGCATGAACACCTAGCTTATCATCTTGCAGACAATCAGATACAATGGCATATGAAATTGGACTGACAACTGTGTAAATAGTGATTTGTTTATTACTTCAGCGTGCACTCCTTGACTCATTCTGATGACCAATATGATCTCACTTAAATCAGTCTGGAGAGCACAATAATGTTTCCTTCAAACACTCTGAATACTGCATCCACAGTGATGGATGTTTCACCACCATGCTGGCAAGCACACAGCATCAGCCTCTGTTGTGGGAACCTGCAGCCATAGTGTTAAATATAAAATTATGGCAGTAAATGAGTTAAATGAACTACTTTATTGTATCATTTCTAAAATATAAAAAGGTGTTTCCAAATATTGTATGAAATTTTTAGTGGTCTCTAAATGATTTACTAAAACAATGAAATAGCAAAGTAACATTTTATACCAAATGCAGTGTACCAAAAGTCATGGTTTTTATCCATTTTCAGTAAATCATCATCTGCCCATTTTCTATAAAAATATAAATTATACCTCTTTATAGTGTTAAGTATTGTATAATTTCAGAAATTGTACATTATGACTTTTGAACTGATGCACAGGAAGACAAGCTTTTTTATTTGACTGTTTGTGGAATTACAAACCACCCGAATGGATTGCTGTATCATCTATGCATTTAAGAAAATAAACTGATTAAAAAGACAATTATTTATTTTCAAATGGTTGAAATGCCTCTGATCATTATTGGACTTAAAATTTTAGGTCATCAGTCCCACAGAACTTAGAACTACTTAAACCTTACTAACCTAAGGACATCACACACATCCATGCCTGAGGCAGGATTTGAACCTGTGACCGTAGAGGTCCGCGGTTCCAGACTGAAGGGCCTAGAACTGCTCACCCACACTGGCCAGCTATTTATTTTACTGATGAAAATGGAAGTGAAAGATATCATACACTCCTGCATGTTATTCAATTAAAGGAAACCACAGAAGAACAAATTGAAATTAACAGAGGTGCACCACACCCATGGCCATCTTTATTCTTAGCCAATACAAATCTGTAGTAGGGAGGGACACAGTGAAGGGTAACTGGAGTAAGTGAATTCATGTATAAAACCATGCAAATTTATTTTTCAGTAATAGGATTTCCATTGCTGCACATGTGTTAGAATAATAATTATAGTCATTTATCTTGAAATATGTTAATTTGTTTCCAAACTTGTAAATTTCCACAGAGTTGCCATATACTTCTACAGATTGTTAGTTTTTCATCACTAACCATGATCATTGAACGCAGCAAGTGTGAAAGAAATCAGATATTTTAGTTGAAAATGTTTACCTTTTGTGTTGTTTTCATCGAGTGAACCATTAATGAATGTGTTCATTACATTTGTCAGGCAATTGACCAAATACACAGTTCCAACCCATCTGATATAAAATGATCTTCTGGAAGTGAAGTATGTTGTCAATATTTGCTCTCATAGAAGCTGCCACTTTTGGAACAGCTGCAGTCAAGGTATTAATGAATTGTTGATACCAGTAAATGCACAAGTAGGTACATACAAAAGAAATTTATTCTTTCTCTGATATGTAGCCTACATAGTGACTCTGGATTAACATAGTCTTTTACAGATCCATAACTTTAAATGGTGATTACTGAGTTATGCAGTTAGCTTGGTTTTAAATTTATGTTGGTTCAAAACTCTAACTTTCACATGTGTTGCAAGTATATTGTAACACAACAAAAGCACTTCCCTAGAATTTGAATATGGGTGGGAAGCCTACGTGTATTGCATATTGTAACTTGTAATGATTATATATTTCATGATTTATCTAAAATTTATTGTAACTAACAGAGACAAATATCACTAGTATTGCCACTTCTCTTCAAAGGCCTTCTGCATAGTGCTCCAAGTGTCAAAAAATTGCTTGTTCATGTCAAAGTAAAAGGTTTGGTTATTTTAGTAAATAATAAAGTTTTTTGAGCTAGTAAAATATTTTGAGAATATGAAAATTTTTGTTATTCTAGATTACATCCAGTCACACCTAGACCATATAAACAGGCTCTTGGGTAGCACTTTCATTTCTCTGTAGCTAATGAGACCACTTGCCATACTTCAGGTGCATAAGTGCAAACTTGTTACAAAGATCATCTGAAAAAGTCAGCTAGTAAGAAATGGTTATGAAGTTACTTGTCATCCAAAATAACAATACTAATCCAAATGAAGGGGTCTTCAACTACTGGTGTCTTTTATGCAGAACAAAATCACAAAGCTATTACATTATTGTGAAGTTTCAGCAGCACCACTTCAGATCTCCCACAAAATTACTAGCTTCGAACTATGTGAAATGAGCAAGGAAATAAAAAAAAGCACAAATTCTAATACGACATACTTTTATTGCCTCAGTAAAATTTTTATAACAACTTAATACATCAGAATCAAACAAATGAGGAAACAAAGTGTAAGTGACATACAAGTGGACATCTGATAGGTCAAATAGTCAGTTGGCTTTGGTAGTGTGATATGCACAACAGTAATGCAGAAGTTCAACAGTCAGAAATAATTTTGGTGTGTTAACTCTATTATAAATGATTAAAAGATTTTCAGTGCTTACTACAGTGAAACAACTCTGAACATTTCCAAAGGGACAGAATCATGTGTTGCAGCTTCACCCAAAATAATAAGCTTTCTTGAATGTTTTGAAATAACTCAGAACTCCAATTAAATTATGATTACTGTTTATTGAGGGAGCCAAATATCATTACTGGCTCACTTCCCATTTTCCAAAAATACTCTGAGACTTAAGCAATGAAGACAATACTCATGAGTCTAATTATATAAAAGGACAAATAACTCCCAAAGGTCATTTAATAAAAAAAGTAACAGACACAAATAAAAAATAAAATAGTGTATACATTAAACTATATCCTACAGTGTGCCAAAATGTAGTAAATGACGATATGTCCTTATATGGACATTACACAATCAAACACAAATACTGGGCACCAATAACATAGCAAATCTAGAATGAGATTGCCAAATTACACTGATCAAAATGTGAGAACTGAGAGATGACATAATATTTTTCATTTACACAGAAACATACATTCATACAAGCTCACAGTGAGAACATACATGATACATCTATTTACAAAAGAATAAATATGCTAATACATCATCCACAGATTCTATGTGAAGTGGTTTTCATGGACATGAAGTAAATAAATAAGTCCTAAACATATCATCATTTAAGAAGTAATAATAAACTTTAAAGACAATATGTAAATCCACAATATACTGGAGTACAAAACATTCTTAACCTTTTGTAGACACGCACCATCAAACAGAAAATCAGAGTCCGCTCTTACTAATGCAGAATATATTACTCATTCGAACATGTACAGAGCTAAAATTTTCCAAACAGTTTGTGTTATTTGGTAGACTTGGTACATCAGTTAGTTCTACAAATAAATTTGTAAATGGAGTTGAGGAAGTTAGCCACCAGTAACCCATTTAACCTTCCCTTAAATTGAATGTATTACTAGTTACATGTTTTGAAGAGACAAATTATTTAAGTGGTGTGTTCTTGAACAATGAACACCTTCAACACCAAAGTAACTACATTTGCATCTTAACTGTAGATTACTCTTATTTCTAGTAATGAACCATGAACTAAGCTGTTGATTTAAGCCGGCCGGAGAGGCCAAGCGGTTCTAGGCGCTACAGTCTGGAACCGCATGGCCGCTACGCTCGTTCGTTCGAATCCAGCCTCAGGCATGGATGTGTGTGATGTCCTTAAGTTAGTTACGTTTAAGTAGTTCTAAGTGTAGGGGACTGATGACCTCAGAAGTTAAGTCCCATAGTGCTCAGAGCCATTCGAACCATTTTGTTGATTTAAAGAGATACTGTACATTGTGGCTGTTTTTACCATCATAGCTGTATGTTGTAATAGTGTTTAATAATGAGTTCTTTTAAATGTGAAGTTTGCGGCAATGAGTACAGTTACCGCAAGACTCTGAAGAGGCATATATCCACAGCCCATCCACAGAAGCTGAGCGAAATGATGCCTCCTGTTACAGATAAGGAGCCTTCGTGTACATACCAATGCTACATATGCGACAAGGATTTTACTTGTAAAAGTAGTTTAAAACGCCACCAACAAAATATTCATGGCCAACCGCAACAGCAAGGGTTTAAGTGTACAATGTGTGCATTTGAAACCGATTCAAAAAAGTGCTGGATCGATCATTTTCAGTCTGCACACGGATTATGTGTGAAACCAGAAGCCCTGGAATTCTCCAGTGAAGAAGAATTTTTAAAATGGAAAGAAGAAATGGAATGTGCTACACATTCCAAATTCATTCAAAGCTGTGGCACTAAATTTTACGATGAGGGCCCCACATGTTATTACGTTTGCCATCGCTCAGGTCAGTTTACCTCCAAAGGTGATGGGAGAAGACATCTGAAATTGACAGGAAGCAACAAAATTAATGGCAAGTGCCCTGCAGAGATTAAAGTGCAATACAAAGAAGGAAAATGCCACGTTACTTTTGTGTCCACTCACGTTGGTCACGATCTGGACCTAAGTCATCTCAACCTGACGGAAAAAGAACGGATGAAGATAGCTGAAGACATTGCTGCAGGAATTCCATTTCCTACTGTCCTCCAAAAAATTCAAGAAACAGTGCAGAGTTCGAATTTGGAGAGAGTGCATCTTACAACGATGCAGGATTTGCATAATATTGCAGCTGCGTATAACCTGTCTTCAAAGTCAGTCAGACATTCAAATGATGCGATCAGCGTTAAAGCTTGGGTGCAAGAAGTGCAGCAAAGTGACAATCCATGTGTATTGTTCTATAAGCCTCAAGAAACAATTAATGATCTGTACCCTGAACTGAAAAGTGAAGACTTTGCATTAATTATAATGAACAACGCACAAGGCGAAATATTAACAAAATATGGAGGTGACTGTATTTGTGTCGATGGAACTCATGGCCTAAATGGCTATGATTTTGAAGTTACAACATTACTTGTACTGGATGATATGAGGCAAGGATTTCCATGTGCTTTCCTCATATCTAACAGGAATGACTCAGATGTTTTGAGTATATTTTTCAATTGTGTTAAGTCTCAGGTTGGACAGATTTCCCCAAAAGTATTCATGACGGACCTGGCAGAATCGTATAGTATCGCTTGGAACAAAACAATGGGACATCCTGAAATGAGACTTTTCTGTACCTGGCACGTCGATAGAGCCTGGAGGGCCAATATTAAGAGCAAAATTAGAAGTTTGGACAAGAGAAACGAGGTGTACAAACTTGTTAAATCGTTAATGCAGGTAAGAGATGTTGTTGTGTTTCAAGAATCGTTGGTAAAAGCATTGCAGAAACTCAACAGCGATTCAGAGACTTCAGAATTTGGTCACTATTTCAAGACGTATTATGAAAAAAATGTGAAGTGTTGGGCATATTGTCATAGGATGCGATCCGGACTCAACACAAACATGCACCTGGAGAGCATGCATAAGACATTGAAATATATACATGCTAATGCAAAGCAGGTAAAACGTTTGGACAAAGGTATATCCGCTTTGATGTCGCTTGTAACAGCAAAGCTGTTTGACAGGCTCATTGTCAACGTGAAAGGGAAGCTAACAAGTAAAATGAAAAACATTCGCCGTAAACACAAATGCAGCATTCTGATGAATAAGGACTCAATTAGGAAGGTAGGCAGAGGTTGGGAAGTACCAGCCACAAAATCACATGAAGTTTACCTTGTACAAGAAAATAATATCTTCTGTAACTGTAAATTAGTGTGCACTGACTGTAAAGTGTGCATTCATAGGTATTCCTGCACGTGTATTGATTATAGCATTAAGTTAAATATGTGCAAGCATATACATGTTTGCCAACTAGACAGTACAGAACAAAATCCTTTTGAAATTTCTGAATTACAAGATGCAGTAGCTACAGATGTTGGAGATATGTCTTGCATTAATGAGAAAGAAGTGATTTTGAAGCAAGTAAGTGGAAATGCTAATTCCTGCACCCCAGAAGCATTGGCAGAAGAGAAGAGAGAAATTATTTCTAGGTTTTCAGAAATTGTTTCTGGTATGTCAGCTACTGAAGTTCAGCTGGCTAACAAAATGGTGACTTCGTTGAAGGTTAATGTAGGTGCTGTTCGCACCAGTAGTGGTATCTCTTTCATTAGCCCACAAAGAAGTCTCAAGAGGAAACTTTTGCCCCAGAGGAGGCTGTTTTCAACAAAGAAGACAAGTTCCTCAAAACGCATATCCATGGCAGTTCCTAATGCAGAAGAAACCAACAACATCCTGAGAACACTTCTGGATGAAGAGTTATAGCACATTAGCTAGCATGTTGGTCTCGTATTGTGGAACATGTTGGTTCTCTTCTGTGTCCTGCCATCCAGATTTAGGTTTTTTATTATTTCCCTAAATCACTGAAGGCAAATGCTGGGATGGTTCCTTTGAAAGGCCAAGGCAGATTTTCTTCTCTGTCCTTGAAAGTGCCACAGCTTGTGCTCTGTTTCTGATGACTTCACTGTTGACAGGATGTCAAACATCAATCTTCCTTACATCTTCACCATCCTCTGGTATGGCAGTTCTGCTGATGTGTGGGATATTATGCACTGCCAGGAACTGATGCTGCTTTTGCCACCAGCCTAGAATGGTAGCATTGCTAGGTCACTCCGCTCCCAAGCCGAGCTGGGCAGTGATGACTGTGATTCAGGCTCAGTGTAATACCTGTTGATGACTATGCATTTGTCACCCATCCCTAAATTAAAACAGAGTAAGTTACAATCATCAACTTGTAATATATATTTATTTTTTATCCAGCTAGATGAGTAACACACATACAACTGTTAAACAGGTTAAATATTTTCTTATTCTAGCTGGGAATATATCTACATCTGATTGTTCACAATCAATTTTCCTGATAATGTAACTCATTTACCTAAAAATAAATTTCATAAATAAATATTATTTCATGATCCGTATAAACACATGGAGGTGGAATTAGGAATGAGTGGATAAGTCATTCTGATATACAACTCAGCTGAAAGCCTTTTTGATTCCACTTTGTAGTATATATTTTACTTTTTTTTTTTAAATCCCCTATTTCAAAAGTTATCTGTAACCAAATGTCTCATATTCCAGAATGTTTTATTTTTAACTGGTTGTTATTTCCATAATACTGGCACATAGTTTGTACCCCTAATTTATCAGGGAACAAAAATGCCTTTTGTATTTGGAAACAAGTAATAATTTCAAACTTGTCATTAATCCAAGTAACATCCTGACACAGATGCTAACAGAGTAGATACTAAGTCTCACTGGCTGTCTGCTGGATGCAGATATTGATTGATTGTTTGAATGGGGAGAGGGATCAAATGGTGATGCCATCAGTCCCAAGTTCCAAAATGTCAGAGGCTGCGGGAGCAAAAAACCAACAGCACAGTCTAGTCGATGGCAAAAGAAAACAGTCAAAGATGCAGAAGGAACCCTGGGGTTGCAGGAAGAATAAAGAACAGGAGTAGGGGGAGATCATAATGTGCCTCACTCATGCTATGTGCAACAGGGTGCTGGAATCACTGCAAACCCACGCCGGTCCCCACATCACACCATGACTGTGACAATCGGGACAACACCAGGGGAAGATGACACAAGAAGAGGGGGTGGGGAGGAAACAGCACAAAATTCCAAACAAAATGGAGAGAAATGGGGGAGGGAAACCTGGCCGGAATGAAGGCAATGATGAAGGCCTCCAGTTATGGAAGAAAATTCAGGTACTTAAATATAGGGGACAAACCACTTTTAGGATGATAACCGAAGACAGATGTAACTACGCAAGGTCGTCTGCTAACGTCTGTAACAATGAAAAGTGGAAGAGCATGTTTAATGCAAAAGGCCAAAAGATGGGGGAGTCTAGTAAAATATGGATTACAGTGAGGGGTGGGGGGCGGGGGCAGATCATTATGGAGTAAGAGGCTTGAGTCAACCTGGTATGACCAATACAAAGATAGCAGAGGATGGTAGATCCGCTGTAGGCCATGCGGTACGAGTCCCCTTATTGCTAGAAGTTTATTGGGAAGGTGGTGGACTCAAAGAGTCAGCCCAAGACTGAGCAAAAAGGAATCTGATGTGAAGCAATACGATTTCACATCACACTGATAAACCATAACCTTGACACCCGAATAAAGTGGTCATTATCAATGTGGTTGTCCTTACAGCCTTTCTGAACAAAATGAACGCCTTGCCATTCCAGACTGCCCTGAAGTTCACCAGTTTGGAAGATGAGGTCACTATGAGAAATGACACCCTGAAACATATTCAAAGGCTATTGAGGAGTAATGGACATCAAAATGCACTACTCAGCCACACCAATGGCCACCTGGAATATGAGCTGTTGCTGAGAGTTCCAATGCTCCAGAACGACAAGCCACTACTCCTAGGCATACACAGGGAGGTAGCAGCTCAAGTATCAGAACTGTGATCCCTGTGTTGTCAGAGGACACAAGCAAAAGAGTACATAACACCCCAAGCACATGAAATGGGTACCATGCTAGCTGTAGAGCATGAAAAGGACAATGGCTTCAGGTAAAAAATGGAAGAGCTGGTAAGGCCACATGCCAAAGACTTCATGTATGGTGGTGTTCCCCTTGTGGCTCACACCATGGAGACCAAATTTAGAGGAGTTCAAACTCCAAAGAGGGACCAAACACTCCAAATAGGAAAGTGAAAAGCAAGAAGAATAAAACTGTAATAGATAGCAAAAAACCAGGATTGCCAGGCCAGCGTAAGCAAGGAAACAGAGATATAAAGAAAGGGAAGAGGGAAAGAAGTGAGGACAGGGATGGATGAGCACGGGAGAGTTAATGCAGCCTGGAAAAGTAGAAAGGATTCAATTACTAGGAGCCTTATGTGCTCCATGCACAAACTCACAAAATAGTTATGACCTCACAAAATAGTTATGACCCCTCTCACTGGGGAATGGGGACGGGGGATGGAGGGATGGATGCAGATATGGAAACATGATCCTGTGATGTTAAAGATAAATAAATAAACTTTTAAATACCTGAGTGTTAGTGGATTTGCTCCAAATATCCACTGGCCAAACTGCAAACCTGGGGTACAGAGGTCCGACTGGCCTTCCTGACAAGTCTATTTCTCATGCACCACCATCCATTGGAGCAGACAAACTATCCAACACTGTTGACACCATTATAGTGGCATGCTGTATTGCCATGCTAGGTGTCAGTCATGACAAAGCATCATAGTGTACACAGCTACTCACTGCTTACTCTAGAGTCCTGCAAATAAATATTAAATTTACTAAGCATATACGAATTCTGAGATAACTCACAACTCATCTCAAAAATGTGCATAACATAGAATCAGTCTCTTACCTAGAGTGAAACGAAATGACCGTATAGCATTTCTGTCCGGGAGATCCTATGCAGAACCATTCGGCTGCCTACTGCAAGTCTTCACCAGATGATGCCACTTTGGTGATTTGCATTTGAAAAAAAGGTAAAGTGGTGATAATGACAACACATAACCCAGCCCCCGAGAGGCTAGACTCTCCGACTTGGACAGGAATTGCACCTGAGACCCTGCGTACCTATCAGTCTCTCTAACCACACAGCTACTGGGACAGACATAGCTAGCTAAGGTGGCATGTTGGATGTGTTGCTGCCATTTTCAGTGACACTTGCTGTGTCACACAGACAAACCGACAGGCCCTGAAAGTAAATATTAAACCAGAGTGCAGACATAGTACATTGGAACAGAACAGTCACATTGAGCATATGTGAATTTAGTGATGAGTCACAGGGCATTTCTGTATAGTGCATAACACTGAATTAATCTCATACCTGGTGTGGTGTGAGGAAGCTCTTGCTGCCATGGCATACCAAAACCTTGCTGATCACTCAGTGTCAGGCTCTGTAAGTAAACAATTAAACAGTAAATCACAATGCAGGCATTGTATATTGGAACAGGAAAGTAACATTGGGCATACATGAAGACAGAGATGTCTCACAAGCATTTCAGTATTGTGCCTAACACAAAATTAATCTCATACCTGGTGTGGTGTGTGGAAGGTCTTGCTGCCATGGCAACCCAAAACCTTGCTGATCACACTCAGTGTCAGGCTCTGTAAGTAAACAATTAAACAGTAAATCACAATGCAGGCATTGTATATTGGAACAGGGAAGTAACATTGGGCATATATGAAGATAGAGATGTCTCACAAGGCATTTCAGTACTGTGCCTAACACAGAATTAATCTCATACCTGGTGTGGTGTGTGGAAGGTCTTGCTGCCATGGCAACCCAAAACCTTGCTGATCACACTCAGTGTCAGGCTCTGTAAGTAAACAATTAAACAGTAAATCACAATGCAGGCATTGTATATTGGAACAGGGAAGTAACATTGGGCATATATGAAGATATGTCTCACAAGGCATTTCAGTATTGTGTGTAACACAGAATTAATCTCATACCTGGTGTGGTGTGTGGAAGGTCTTGCTGCCATGGCAACCCAAAACCTTGCTGATCACACTCAGTGTCAGGCTCTGTAAGTAAACAATTAAACATTAAATCACAATGCAGGCATTGTATATTGGAACAGGGAAGTAACACTTGGCATACATGAATATAGAGATGTCTCACAAGGCATTTCAGTATTGTGCCTAACACAGAATTAATCTCATACCTGGTGTGGTGTGTGGAAGCTCTTGCTGCCATGGCATACCAAAACCTTGCTGATCACACTCAGTGTCAGGCTCTGTAAGTAAACAATTAAACAGTAAATCACAATACAGGCATTGTATATTGGAACAGGGAAGTAACATTGGGCATATATGAAGATAGAGATGTCTCACAAGGCATTTCAGTACTGTGCCTAACACAGAATTAATCTCATACCTGGTGTGGTGCGTGGAAGGTCTTGCTGCCAATGCAACCCAAAACCTTGCTGATCACACTCAGTGTCAGGCTCTGTAAGTAAACAATTAAACAGTAAATCACAATGCAGGCATTGTATATTGGAACAGGGAAGTAACATTGGGCATATATGAAGATAGAGATGTCTCACAAGGCATTTCAGTATTGTGTGTAACACAGAATTAATCTCATACCTGGTGTGGTGTGTGGAAGGTCTTGCTGCCATGGCAACCCAAAACCTTGCTGATCACACTCAGTGTCAGGCTCTGAAAGTAAACAATTAAACATTGAATCACAATGCAGGCATTGTATATTGGAACAGGGAGGTAACACTTGGCATACATGAATATAGAGATGTCTCACAAGGCATTTCAGTATTGTGCCTAACACAGAATTAATCTCATACCTGGTGTGGTGTGTGGAAGCTCTTGCTGCCATGGCATACCAAAACCTTGCTGATCACACTCAGTGTCAGGCTCTGTAAGTAAACAATTAAACAATAAATCAGAATGCAGGCATTGTATATTGGAACAGGGAAGTAACATTGGGCATACATGAATATAGAGATGTCTCACAAGGCATTTCAGTATTGTGTGTAACACAGAATTAATCTAATATCTGGTGTGCTATTTTGGACCTGTTGCTGCATTGGTTGACTCAAAGTTTGTTGCACATACGAACTGACAGGTACAGGATTATAAATCATGTTCCATGCATAGAACAGAAAAATTGCACTGGAGATGTGTGAAATAGAAGATATATCACATGCAGTGTGGTCCATTTCATGGAATTACCATCACATACCAGGTGATGCTTGTTGCATGTCTCACTGCTGTGTGTGCCACTGTGTTTTCACTCAGTAATTCTAATGGTATACTTAATCTGCCATACAGAGAAAGCACGTTATTCTCCAAGCATTTACTCAATGCGACATATTAAATTTTCATCAGTGTTATAGCAGCCTATTACTTGTGAGTCATCTGTGTAGAGGATGGTATCAGACTGAACAAAGCATGACATATCATTGTGTACTCTAAGTTCAAACTTATTTGCAGGTTCCAGCAATACTGATAGAATGACTGAGTGGAAATACAGCAGCACACCACAGCAAATAAAAAATAATTTAACTGTGCTAACCCAGGAATTGTTCACTTCACCACAAAAAAAGGCTGTGGAATGTTTATGTGAAATACACTATTTGATAAAAAAATGTGTCAAAAAGATATGTGTACCAGTAATTAAAATGATATCGTGGAGTTAACAATGCAGGATACTAAGTAACAAAACAAAATCATGAACACCATAAATAGTATCACTGATTAAATTTTAAAAAAATATATCTTGTGCATATTTTATTTCAATCATCACCTAATGTATTATTTTTTGGGGTTCTCAGAAAACTAATTTCCTCAATGCTTTTAGACTACAAAAAATACTATCCGAGCCATAGTGGGAGCTGAAACATAACACACAGGTTTTTCAGTGAGAGTGATTCAGTCAGAGACTAGAACTACATGAAAAAACTCCACATCACATGAACATGAAATTTATAAATAAAATCTGAAAGGGGAAGTATGACAAAATAGTAATAATAATACTGAAGCACACATGGTAAGATATCTGAAGGATATTGATACTATATCATACTGTAGAAAATGTACCGAATGATAATAATGTCAAGTAGCAGCCCTATCTGTCTAAAGAAGTAACACCATATGCACTACCACAATAGATTATTGCCTTCGGTGATAACCATGTATTGTCTACCTGAAGGAGTAACTACATATGTATTATAACCTAGATTATGGTTATCAGTTTGTATAAAGAGGTGGAATTGATAGGGAACTTATGTCACTATCTTCATTTGTATGAGGCAAGTTATGTAATGATAAAATTTTGAAGTGATTTTCATGTCAGAATGTTCATACTACATCCCAATGTAGAACTAATCACAACAGATTTGGGCACATGAACATTTAAAATATTTTAATATTAAATGCAAATAGTTGCAAATTAATGGTACAGACCTCCATCCAGAAGTGTTCTCAGGATGTTGTTGGTTTCTTCTGCATTAGGAACTGCCATGGATATGCGTTTTGAGGAACTTGTCTTCTTTGTTGAAAACAGCCTCCTCTGGGGCAAAAGTTTCCTCTTGAGACTTCTTTGTGGGCTAATGAAAGAGATACCACTACTGGTGCGAACAGCACCTACATTAACCTTCAACGAAGTCACCATTTTGTTAGCCAGCTGAACTTCAGTAGCTGACATACCAGAAACAATTTCTGAAAACCTAGAAATAATTTCTCTCTTCTCTTCTGCCAATGCTTCTGGGGTGCAGGAATTAGCATTTCCACTTACTTGCTTCAAAATCACTTCTTTCTCATTAATGCAAGACATATCTCCAACATCTGTAGCTACTGCATCTTGTAATTCAGAAATTTCAAAAGGATTTTGTTCTGTACTGTCTAGTTGGCAAACATGTATATGCTTGCACATATTTAACTTAATGCTATAATCAATACACGTGCAGGAATACCTATGAATGCACACTTTACAGTCAGTGCACACTAATTTACAGTTACAGAAGATATTATTTTCTTGTACAAGGTAAACTTCATGTGATTTTGTGGCTGGTACTTCCCAACCTCTGCCTACCTTCCTAATTGAGTCCTTATTCATCAGAATGCTGCATTTGTGTTTACGGCGAATGTTTTTCATTTTACTTGTTAGCTTCCCTTTCACGTTGACAATGAGCCTGTCAAACAGCTTTGCTGTTACAAGCGACATCAAAGCGGATATACCTTTGTCCAAACGTTTTACCTGCTTTGCATTAGCATGTATATATTTCAATGTCTTATGCATGCTCTCCAGGTGCATGTTTGTGTTGAGTCCGGATCGCATCCTATGACAATATGCCCAACACTTCACATTTTTTTCATAATACGTCTTGAAATAGTGACCAAATTCTGAAGTCTCTGAATCGCTGTTGAGTTTCTGCAATGCTTTTACCAACGATTCTTGAAACACAACAACATCTCTTACCTGCATTAACGATTTAACAAGTTTGTACACCTCGTTTCTCTTGTCCAAACTTCTAATTTTGCTCTTAATATTGGCCCTCCAGGCTCTATCGACGTGCCAGGTACAGAAAAGTCTCATTTCAGGATGTCCCATTGTTTTGTTCCAAGTGATACTATACGATTCTGCCAGGTCCGTCATGAATACTTTTGGGGAAATCTGTCCAACCTGAGACTTAACACAATTGAAAAATATACTCAAAACATCTGAGTCATTCCTGTTAGATATGAGGAAAGCACATGGAAATCCTTGCCTCATATCATCCAGTACAAGTAATGTTGTAACTTCAAAATCATAGCCATTTAGGCCATGAGTTCCATCGACACAAATACAGTCACCTCCATATTTTGTTAATATTTCGCCTTGTGCGTTGTTCATTATAATTAATGCAAAGTCTTCACTTTTCAGTTCAGGGTACAGATCATTAATTGTTTCTTGAGGCTTATAGAACAATACACATGGATTGTCACTTTGCTGCACTTCTTGCACCCAAGCTTTAACGCTGATCGCATCATTTGAATGTCTGACTGACTTTGAAGACAAGTTATACGCAGCTGCAATATTATGCAAATCCTGCATCGTTGTAAGATGCACTCTCTCCAAATTCGAACTCTGCACTGCGCTAACGTTTCCTGTCCGATGCCGACCACCAAACCGGGAGCTGAATCGCCGCTGGCCCCCAAACATCGTTGCGCCGACTTTGCCGCCGCACTTCGGAGCTGGGGCCGTTTCCATAGCCAACTTGCAAGCCATTCCAAGCTACACTTCGGAGCTAGGGCCGTTTCCATAGCCAACTTGCAAGCTGTTCCAAGTCATACCACACGACAGCCTACAGCATCAGGCAGCAATCGTCACACAGCAGCAGTCTCAACAAAGCTAAGTGTTGGCAGCAGGCGCATCAATTTCTCAGTTCTCTATTTTACAGTCAGTTTAGCTATGGAGTCAGAATTTAGCGAGATGATGATAAAGAAGTCAGCTAGTGATGTTGAGTCTACAGGGAGTTGGGGTGAGCCTCAGAGCCCACATGGACAGGGAAGAGAAGCAAAAGCTAATGTAGTCGCTATGCTTAGATCATTAATGAGCCAAATGGGGGAATTTAGAACTGAGTTAAAAACTGATGAGGGGGCATTCAATATTGAATTAAAAACTGATATAGGGGATTTCAGGACTGAATTAAAAATGGTATGGGGGATATGAAAAGTTGTGTGAGGGCAGAAACCAGAGAATTAAATGATAAATTGGGGAATTTATGAGGAAAATTTGAGGAGGTAGAACGAAATTTAAATGCTAAGATTGATGCAGTTGCTGTTGAATTAAAGGGTAGAATTGATTCAGGCAGGCAGTTGTGTGACATGAGGAATGATGAGTCAAGGCAAGCTCTGATTGATGTAGATCAGAAGATTATTGCCAGTTGTGATAAAACCAGAACTTTATTGCTATGTCAACTGGCAGGCACAGCTAGTGACCTAAGAAAGGAAATTGAAAATGTGGCTGCTGTTACTGTAAAGAGTAATGTAGAAATTGACGAAGTTAACAGTAGATTAAGTAATGTAGAATTATGTGGAGCTAATGGAAGTATGAGATGGCTTTTGATACAAGTACCCAGTGGTAAGACTTTTTCAGGGGAAAGCAAGTACCATGCCATAGATTTTCTGGCAGCAGGCAAGGATTGTTTTATTGATGGTATGAATGACAACAGCAAAATTAAACTGGTAAAAAGATTGTTGGAGGGTTCTGCTCAGACATGGGCAAATCAATGTAGTGAACAATTTAAATCATATAGTCTATTTGAACATATGTTTCTAAATAGGTATTGGAGTCAAGTAAAAACAATGTAGATTACAGAATGATTTTGTGAATGGGCCAGTTTACAGAGGAGGTAGGCAAACTATGAGAGAATTTTGTCAGGAGGAATTAAGAAAGTTGGTAGATTTGGATGGGCCATTGGGAATTTTGACAAATTTCTAGTCTCAGGAGAATGTTACCCAAAAATGTACAGTGAGAACTGATACAGTGTCCAACCGAATCTGTAGAAAATTTCTTGGATTTTATTGAGAGGATGGACCAAGTAATGTGCTACAAGACAAACTCAGAGAGTAATAATTCAGGGAATAATCAGAGAAATAGTGGACACAGAAGAAATACTGTGATCAAAGAATCAGAATGATAATAGGAGAGAAAAGAGAGATAGAATTCAAAATAAAACTTGGAGGGATAACAGGCAAAGATTTAATGATGATGTCAGGTACCAGGAGGTGCATGGGGAAATGGAAACAGGAGTGATCAAATGCCAATGCAAGAACAGAGAGATGGGAGAGGAGAAATTAATGCAAGGGGACCACAGGGACTAAATTCTTTAAACTGAAATTTGTTCCTAACAGGGACCAATTTCGGACAATAAATCATGCACAAAATAGGATTATGAAATGGGAAAAGAATTGTGGGAGAAATAATGGTAGATGTTCTAGTAGATTTAGGCAAAATAATGGGAGGTATTTTAATGAAAGCAAAAGCAGTGGAACAAGGGAAGAGAAAGTATGGAATAAGAATTATAGGCAAACTAACAGGGGTTTGTTGATCATGATGAAAATAAACAAATGAGGGAAGAAAGGATTTGTGGAATGGAGGCCATTATGGGTAATGATGAGATGTTTGGAGGCTGGTTTTAAAAAAAAATGGTTCAAATGGTTCTGAGCACTATGGGACTTAAAAACTGTGGTCATCAGTCCCCCTAGAACTTAGAACTACTTAAACCTAACTAACCTAAGGACGTCACACACATCCATGCCCGAGGAAGGATTCGAACCTGCGACCGTAGCAGTCGCGCGGCTCCGGACTGCACGCCTAGAACCGCGAGACCACCGTGGCCGGCGCTGGTTTAACCATCATGATAAGAGGAGGACCTTTAGAAATAAAAATAATAGGAAATAAAAGGGATCAAAATGTGGGGGCATAATGAAGCAAATAGTATTGGTTTGGCAATTATGTTGAATAATGAGCATGAATGAGCTGTGCAACCTGTGGGAGAAAATGTGTGCTGTGATGTTGAGAGTGTGTATGAGAATGGCAGCAGAAATAGCAATGTGTTGAATGCAATGGAACTTTCAACGGTCGTAAGAAGTATAAATTATGTGGAGGCCACAGTGCCCGATTCTAATGTTGTTGCAAATGGAGATATACAAGGAGGTATACGCTGCAGCAGTGTGACTTTATTAAACAGTACCAGATGTTATCGTGGGTAATGATGTTGATATGCAGCACAAGGCTGCAGAATGTGTTGTTAATGTATGTGGAGGCACTCACTCTAGTAATGATATGTAATGTACCAGTGAACAAGCTATAGTTTCCGTAACCGATGAATGAGCAGTAGTTGTTGGTGAAGTTTTTAATGTGCAGAAGGGAGCTGCAGGTGTTAATATTGTGGTTGAAACTGTGGGAATTCTGTTGATTCAAGTAAGTTTATGTCTGTTGCTAATGATATTACTGAAGAAGCTGGGCAGACACATTTTTCCAAGGAGCATGGGAGAATAAGGCAGAGAGTGATTCTGATTTTGATGATCGGGTAGCCAGGGCAAAATGGTTTCAGAAGTGGCCACCTAATAATTGGAAGATTAGCTAGCATGATTATGCCAGGTAAATCAGGGATTTGTGTAGGGAAAGTGAGGTGTTCAAACATGCTTACAAGGAAATAATTAATGGGCATAAAGATGTTGAATCATTGGATGAAGAATGTGTATTTACGATGGAAAAAGATGGTATAAGTGATAATAATATTGTGAATAATGATAAAATTAGTGAGGAAGGTGAGGATCTTGATGAAATACAAAATTTCATAGCGTAAAATGATGAACAAGGGATAGCCATGCATGAGGAGCTAACTAATGAATGGATGGTGATGAGTGAGTCAATTTTGCAAAGTTGCACGAGCAGCTGATACCAAAGACCTGGGAGGAAGAAAAATATAGAGTTGCTAGGAAGCTATGGGGGTTGAGTGTAGGAAACTCTGGAATTAAAGTCCTTTGATTTAATGTTTTCAGAGGATAAGGATATTGAATCTTTTAGCGAAGATCGGGTGTGCACCATGACTAAAGATTGCATACATGAGATAGAGGAGGACTTGTTGTCTGAAACAGAATTAAAGCATGATTTTCTTGAAAAGGTGTAACAGATAATAGCTGTTAGTGTGGCAGGGGTCTGTGAAACTGCTATGGTGCATACTGGAAGTTCTGTGTCTGGGGAGGCAGAGCACTTTTATGATCATATTAAGAACAGGAAAACAGTGAAATTTCCAGTCACAGGGGTGAGAATTAAAAGTGTTACAGAAACTTTCAGTAAACCAGTGAGAAAGGTGGTAGTTCTAGACGTAAACATTGGAGACGAAGTATTTAGCCACTCATTATTGGTGGTCCCAAATTTAAGTATGAACCTGGTGTTGGGGATTGATTGAGTAAATATGAGTCATATGAAGATTATAAGGGCCAGATGGTAGAACTGAATATTTTTGAGGGAAGAAAAAGGGTTAAATTAAAAAATGCACTCAATGATGAAGAATTGGTGGCTAGTTTGCATGTAGGACAGTGCTTAATGGATGAGATAGAAGTTGAGAAAGAGATAAGAAGGAAAGTAAATGGTACAAAGGGGATTTATGAGGATGAGAAGGCAGAATTATATCAATTATTGAGTAGAAACAAAGATGTTTTCTGAAAATCCAGTGAAGGTGACTGATTTTGAGTATTCACTCAAAGTGAATCCACATGAACCCATTAAGGTCAGGCAATACCCTATAGCACTGGCTGAGAAGGAGGCAATTAGAGGATAATTTATCACGTGTATGTTAGCTAATTTTTTTTGCAAGGGACTCCTTTTTGTATACTATTTACATATGTGTTTTGTTTTCAGAATTTTCTGGACAGCTTAGTGGTTTTCATGTTTATCTTGGTAAAAGTATAGTGGTACTTGAAGTTGCAGTCACTGTACAGCACTTATTTGTACATGATAGGATGTGAATGTGAGAGAGGGACATTGAGTGGCATGTTTTTATTGTTTATAATGATATGAATATTGATTAAATTTTTCACGAGTGGTGATTATCATTTGGTCACACACCATTTTTTTTTTTTTGGTGTGTGGGGGTGGAGACAGTTCAGCATGGGATTGACTGAAGAGATTATGAATTGAATGGTGTACGTGTAGTATGTTCTTGTATTCATTGAAGAAATATTTAGATTTTAGGGGATATATAATTTGTTTTTATTTTTGTTTATAGGTTTAGGATTACTTAGTTTCAGGGGTATATAGGCTGATTTGTGGATTATGTTGTGCCATGGGTTATTTTATATATTTGATTTTCTTCAGTTTGCAGTGCTGTAATTTTCATTGGTGACTGAGCAGCAGTTACATTATTGTTTGGGTTAAAACTAGAGACACGGTTGTTGCTGGAACCTATCACGGAACCCAGCATATAACAAATTCTCGGGTACTATTCTGGTAACATATTTTCTTAGTTTCACTTTGGTTAGAGAAACTTTGTCTCAATGTTGTACAGTTGCAACGATTTGGGCCGTTTCTGTTCTTGAATGAAACAAATTGTTGCGATCAAAGAAAATTTTGTAGCCAACATGTACTTATTGATAACAATACCATCTCTGTATGTTTGTGTCAGGTTTCGCCCTGAAATTTGGCTTTAACTATGTCAGGTCTGGATAGCAGAGGGGGTCGGTTTACATACGACCGGTTCTTGGTACCCAGACAACTTTGCTGATAGGAAATTGATTGGGTGAATTTTGTTTGTTCCTGGTAGAATCAGGTTAGCTGACTGGCAGGAGAACGTGAGGAACATCGCCTGAGGTCCGAACTGCAGGACTGATGCAGGAGGCGCACCACAGAAGACAACAAAAGGTGTAGTGCTTACTGTACGTGCTGTGTAATTTCTACTAAGAAATAGAGTGCATTGAAACAAAAAGATTGAAGAAAAAGAAAAAGGACAATATTTAGAGGACTCTGAGAAAAATTGCTGGTTCATCTTTGATTCGTTCGTTTTGTAACTCACAACCTTTGGACAGGCATGTCAGCATTACAGAAATGCTGATGAATAAATGTATTTAGCGTAAGTTTAGTTAACTTAGGGTAGGAAGTGCTACCGCATAAGATAATATAAGGACTCGTTCATTTAGATTTTTCTGCTATCGTATGTAGAGTTTATTTTTGTGTATTATTTCGTTTCTGAGGGAGTAGATTGGATTTGGTGCTACTTGCGACACCATGCACTGCGTTTATAGAGTAGCAACTGGGGGTAATTGTGACCGTACAAGATGTTGGGGGGGGGGGGGGGGGGGGGGGAGGGGGGAGATTAGCGCGGCCGTTTCCCGCCGCAGAACACGTGGCTTGCGGTTGCTAAGGGGCCGTGGCGAGCCATGTGGCGAGCGGCTAGCGTCTACGCGGCCTTGGAAAAACCTGAGCTCTTGGCAGGGGCAGGTATGGCCGAATCTGTGATCTTGGAGAAATTTATTAGCCAGAGAAAAGTTGATAAAAACAAAACTAAGAGTGACACGGAGGTGCGAGTTGGCACTCAGGCACAGAAAAATATGTAAGGCTAAATTATCTAGACGCGCCACAAAAATATATAATAGTTTAAAAGTTATTATTGTCTTAAAACTTGTAAAATTATGGAAGTTCAAAAGCTAATATCGTGGCTATGCTTTGACCGATTAATATGAACAAAGTGTCCACTGATGCGGCTAGTAGAGCTGCAGTGAGCAATCATAGCTGATTTAGCATAGTGTGTACCATTTTTGAATGAGAGGTCGCAAAATGGGATTCGGCAGAGGGAAACTGTGTTTATGGTAATAAATAAATTTAAAGAGACGAAACTAGCGGCAGCATTATAAAGTTTAAAGAGGTAGATGAGTAATTAAGTATGTATTTTTATTTGTTTATTTTTGTTTAGTATCAAAAATCCGGGAAAAGTCAAATCATGCCACAAGAACAGTATTTGTGTAAAAACAGTGGCACATACAAAAACTGGACTTTAAATTGTTACTGTCAGGCAATTTCCATATTTTACAATATATCATAAATGTTTTTATGTTTAATTTTAGAATATTCATAATTTTTGTCAAACATTGTTTTGAGTTACGCATTCGTTTCGAGGGTGGATAGGGCGACCATCTTTGATGAGAGGGGAGTGGGGTTTGAGCGACGCTAAGAGACGGACGTGCCGCCCATCTGGGGGTAATAGTGTGTTGGTAGCCACATTCGGGGACGAGTATATATGTAGCGACGTTCGAAAGCTATCAAGTGGAGCGTAGTATAGTGGTTTAGGACAGCAGACAAGAGCATATTTTCTGTATTGTGAACAGACTGTCGAGCGCTGTGATCGCGAAATATGAATTTTATAGTGAAGTGTTGTAGCATCACTTATTAACGGCCGCCCTTACTTTAGAGCCCCTCAGACTGAATTTTAAGTGTTTGCTCAATATACTGAAGACTATTCGTGGAAAGATAGAAATAAACTACTTGTTCAAATTATAAATATTTTTTTAAATTTCACCGCAATACCAACCTGAATTGTTTTCTTCATATTTTATTTCAGCTTTAAAAATTGAGTTTACGAAAAATGTAGCCAAACATTGAGACCAGCCACATCTCTGGGCAGCTCAATTAAGCTGAGTGTAACAGATATGTATAGTTTCGTGCCATAGCACTGTTGTAATGTTGACAGTTATCTGCTACCTCATCAAATTTTCAACATTCCTAAGTAATATCAGCCAATTATGCAGAGCAACAACAGTATCGAAATAACTTTTACAATGTGTGATCTAAAGTTTTTCAATCTTTTATTGTTGTGTATTACCAAAACCAAGATAAAAGTGAGGTTCATAAGGATATGCAAAACTTTTCACAAAATATTAAGTGAATTGCATTGATAAGACATGGTATGCTTTTAGTCTATAAATTACCATTGAATGAAATTATCTAAATTTAATATGTAACCAACACAACTTAAGAAATAATGATAAACCTAGAGAAGGTATAAGACAGGTGTCAAAATATGTCTTGTGTTCGAAAAATATCATCTTTGGGAAGACAGATTTGTAAAAGAAACCATTTATTCTGGTACACCTATCAATATATTTGAAATAAATAAAGTATTTTATTCTGCACTAATGACGAAATTCGCCTTTTAGTCACCTTCAAGCGAGCGTTTACTTATGTCATTACATGTAGCATTAACAGATCTTACTTTATGTCATAAAAAGGAATCATAATACATGCTCTGTTACTGCCATACATAGAAGAAAATGAAAATGTACACTTGAAATTCAGTGAACAGTTGAAACTAAACATCTAGCTAATAGTACTTGTATGGAATGTTTTTTCTTTGCATTTGATGATTACAAATTTTCTCCAAGGACATTGTGTCAATTTTTGCAATTGAACACTTTATTTGAGATAAATACATTCTCTCAACTGAAAAGAACAGTTCCTTTTAGTTGATTAATAAAAATCAAGTTTATGCAGCAAACTGACAAAAATTAACTCAATGTTCTGCAGGATTCTTGATCTGCAAATAAAGTAGAAATAAAATAAAATCAGAACACAAACGAAGAACATATTATTTTAGTCTTCCATGACTATATGCAAGGTGATAGCTACCCATCACAGGAATCTGTTTGTATTTCATTTGACATGAGATCTGAACATGAAGTAAAAACAACACAAAGCAAAGTCATGAAACATAAACAGGGGTCACATTGAGGGTATTCCCTCTGCACTCAGACAGCTACGTGCATGCCTGAGTCTTGTAGCTTTGAAGTGGCACATAAATTTCTTATGGGTGATTCTGGCTGCCTCCTGCTACTTGCTTTGGCTACACATCGAGTAGACAGCATCAGGAGAAGACACTGCTTGAACACCACTTCAGAGTAGTAGGGCCAAGAAGGTCCTGGTGTATTGTGTTTGTGTGGCTTGCATACATGCAGGGGTAAGCATACAATCAGGGACAAATCTATTGTTCTATTAACCGATTTATGACGCTCTGGGGGTTCATTTATGACACTCTGAGAATAACTTGTCCTTCTGAGAAACCCTGACCCGTTCTCTCCCCCTTCCTCATACCCCACCCCTCTGAGATATCCCCAGACTCCCTCCAATTCACTGATACAACACAATTTTGATATCAAATTAATTCACAGATTAATTACATTGATCGATTAATTAACCCCATGTGGGAAATCCCCTAGCTCTACCCTCTTCCTCTCCCACTCTGCCCTCCCCTCACCCATCTCGAAATCAGCAGGAAAAACGCTGTCTTTGCTGGTGAGGAAAGACCCCATTACACAAAATTCAAATCAGTGTCATTAATAATAATCTATTGTTGCATATTTATTTAACCAGTTTGCAGTAGACAGCCTCCCCCCACCTGGCTAGAGCTCACGTCCACCCCCACTTTCCATGACATGTTAACTATAAGCACTGAGGAACAGAATGAAGTGGAGTAAATTAGCCACTGGTTTGGTTCGCCTGCGCTTATGTCTGTCATCCACTCGCCGCTGTAAAGGTCAAAAAGCACCAAATTTTATAATTACAGATTATGATACTAAATACCACCTAACACAGATGGGCTGTCAGATTCCTTTGATCTCATGGCCCTGGAAAAAGTACCATGTGGCGGCATTCTGTCGAGTGGGAAATTCTAGATTCACATCCTGTCTCTCTCTCTCTCTCTCTCTAAAGTGGCTGCTTCCTGTTCGCTTGTGAACCAACATCCTCAAACATTCACGCAGATGTTTCCATTCCTCCTCAAAATACTGTGTTTCTGTTGGCTAATGCTGGCAACAAAGAGAGAGCTGCAGAACTGCGATTTCAAAAATGGCAGGAAATAGTCCATCTGGACTACCCTACCAAATTAATGGTTTTACAGTTTCCAGGAATGACACACAAACATTCTGCAAATGAAATAATGAAATTTCCACCACAACTGAGATCTTGTATGCACTGACAATTGAGAACAGAAGCACACTCCTCCACCATCACAACCCATAACCAGTGAAAAGAACCTTCCATTTATGTCTTTGCACTGACCACAGGGCAGAAGTACCAGGAACCACAACCACTCCAACCGCTTCTCGTAAGCCTGTACACACAGGTTGGGAGAGAGGCCCGCACACAGGGCTGGCTCATGTGACATGCAGACCGAAAGTCGTGCTACTCCCCGAATAAAGCGCCAAGTGACAGTGACGCTTTGCTCAGTTGTGCTGACAGGTAAATGGTGGTAGCAAGCCCTAGCTTTCTGCTGACACAGATGACAGCTGTGATGTCCAACTCTGGTTATAGTGCTACAGATTGGCAGTGGGAATAACATACCACAAAAATACTTCGCTAATATAGACCACAACATTCCACAAAGATCGCGAAATGCTCCGCCTAACAATATATCACAAGTAGACTCTATAAAACATGCAATCACTAACAGCTCCGAGTAGATGCATGGTGCTAGAAAAATAACTACCTCAGTGCTCTTTGCTGGGACAACACGTCCGCTTCCCACAGTTTCTGGTAGTCTTGTGCCCAGGTCCATGAACAACTAGTGATCACATCACAGAGAGTGATGTAGTCCATCCCACATGTATAGACAGACGAAAGAAAGTCTATGAAGTAAACTTCAAAAACACTCACCATATATCGGGGATATTGTATGCAGAGATGTGTGATAACACAAGCAACCACCCCCATGCATTGCCCACAATCCACATGCTCACAGAAACAACCAAACGCATATTGAGTAGTAGTTCGCTATTCACCCAACTGGAGGGCGCCTCGAGTGTCGCCAGACATTGAGAGACAAGCAGTTGCACCTTGGATGTATATTTCTAACTGCAATTCCACCCCCAGCATCGAGTCTACCCAGTTTAAAAAATCTACTTCACCCATTCCGAGACAGGGATGTTGTTACACAAACACCTAGAACTTCACACGAAATATAGATTCCTCTTTCTTATACGAGCTATTTTCGAAGACGGAAGCAATCAGAGGGTAAACGCGTTTTCACATCACTAAAGTATCGCTATTTGTTCTGAAAATCATGTACAACAGTATGGCGTAGGGTATATTTCCTCTAAGTATGCTCTCATTAAGTAAAAATATATCTGTTCTTATCAGCTTAATATCTGCTACGTCCTGCATCACAGGACTAGAATATTAATCTCATCCTTGGATCATGATGATCTGCTAAAGGAATGCTTGCCCCTATCACAGGATGCTTCCTCGCTCTCGAATTCTTTTAAAGTAACCAAATGTTTCGTCACATGCTAAATCTCTTAAAATTTCATAAAAAGATCTCACTCCAACGGAAAAGCACCCGATTACCGCTCCTGTCAGCGAATCATCTTTGGTATTCTAGCCATTGCTTTCACTTGCCTGGCGGTACATTATCGCTATCCATTTGAGTGACTATTTAATTATATTTATCATGAGAGTGACGTTGCACGGCAAGTAGTTTTTTTCCTGCAGTCGGTAGCTCAAATGGGAATCCCTGGAGGGAAGGCTACGTTCCTTTCGAGGAATACTGTTGATAAAATTTAGAGAACCGTTACATGAAGCTGACTGCAGATGGTTTCTCCTGCCACCAACATACATTTCGCTTAAGCGTCACGAAGACAATATACGAAAAATTAGCGCACGTATTTAGGCAAATAAAAAATCTTTTTCCCTCGCTCTATTTTCGAGAGGAAAAGGAAAGGAAATGACTAGGAGTGGTACAGGGTACCCTCTAAGTGTAGTCTACCTATTAAGATATCAATCCATCCATTTATTGGTACACAAAACTTACAGAAGAATGCTGTCTCTTATTTATCGAGAATACAGAAGACAGAACTTCTACTGCTGATTGTATCTCGGTAAAATTCTTCATATTACCCACTAATATTCTGAGCACAGTCATTTCGCGAGATGTATGTGAGAGGTTGTAATATGTTCACCCACAGCTCATAGAAGAAACTGTATAGAGCTTACCTCTCAAATACCTTCTCGTCAGAGTACCGCTTCCCTGCCGTATCCTCACGAGACTTCCAGTCTTCGATATATAGGATTTGAATCCACCCGATTTCCATGCATAACAAATCTCCCTCGCCAAGTCACAGATCCCTGCTAATTCTCTCGAAATCCCATCACGTTCGGACAACACTGTTCCATTAGGTAGAAAGAAGGCTGTCTACTTCGTTACCCGTCACTGACTAGGCAGGGAGCTGTCACATCAAGAAAAATATGACACTAACGTACAGGAAGAAATTCATAACCATGCAGAGTATACATGGACTGCACAAAGAAATTCAGAAGCATTACACATACAGTTCATTAATATAGAAAGACTGTCCATAAATATCCTAATGTATATGTTCTTATATCCTTTATCGTATTAATGTGTTTACCATTCTAAAAATACGACAGTGTAATGGACTCAGAGCCTTCATTGACAGCACAGTTTCTCTCTCTCTCTCTCTCTCTCTCTCTCTCTCTCTCTCTCTCTCTCTCATCGTTATTTTTAATAACATCCAACGGAGTAGGATTACAAATAATGAAAACTTCACTAATGTCACCTGGTAGAGAACTCAATAAGATTTTACCACATCTCTCTCTTCAGATATTTTGAAAACAAATACTGTCAGTGTGTTGTTATCATGCATACGTGGTGATCCCATTAAATATACACGTACTGGTCCATAAAATTTTCTCCCCTGTACTGTAGGAAAATCATATTCCACATATTGCAACCACAAGAGAGAGGGGTTCCTGTGTATTTCTTTCATAAGCAGTTTTTTTTTCTGTAACATATCAAAGCAGTATATGATTACAGCTTTGTACGCCGCCATACATTTCGATTCCTAACATGACTTTGAGGTCTGTGTCAGGTGCTAAGCCGACATTGACACGTTTTGATCCAGCAGCTCTCACAGAAAGCTGGACGTCACTTGGTGTAAGGTAAACTGCTCCCACAACACACAAGATGGTTGAAATAAAAGACAGAGATGGTGTTTCTTATTGACAAAAATGTGTAAGACATGGCAACATATGGCAACTGGAAGAGTTTACAGCATTGTGGAGCGTTTCCAAACAGCTCTCTGAAGGTGATGACCTCTACATTTAAACTCATGTTCCACGTTGACGGGGTAGTAAATGATTCAGTGTTCAGTTTTCAAAGGTATCAAGAGCACTGATTCCCATTGAATATTGCACCCATGTATATAGTCACTGTTTTGGTGACCTTGGTGGTAGTTAGCACGCTTCCATATCATAGGGCTTACAATACATAACTGCGTGTAGAACAAGTGAGTATTCAGCATGACTTAAACCCATAGAGCACAGATATTACGGGCCATCAGTTGTCACTCATACACCCAGGCGAGCATGTAAATACCCTAATTGATCCAAATTTTTTACGTATTTACCTCAATTTTAAATATTTCCAATCAATTTTCGTAATATCACCAAGTTTTCTGTAATTTAAACGCATTTTGCCCAATTACTCTAGTTCCAAACCACCATTCTCAATGACTTGTCACGTCAACAAAACGTCTCACGGCGTTCATCTTGTTATGCTATCGGCTAATGACACTGCAGCATCATTCTCAATTTATGTATCATTGCTAAATCACCCCACCCATTACTTTGTGAGTGCTATATACATGTGGACATACCGCAAACCTTGTTACACTGCCTACAACACATAACAGAAATGCTGTTTCGTAGTGTAGGAAACATCCATCAACAGAGACGAGGTGCAAAAACTATTTTCTTATCCGAAACACTTCATAAATTCGATAGGACTTTGTTACGATTACCCATCTCTCCCTATGTGGATGGCGGTCACTAAGTATTATCGCATGTGTGGATCCTGAGCAAAACAGTAGATGGTCACTCTATGCATCTTGCAACTGTTCCTTTGTCCTTCACCAACCTCGCCAGCAACATTATCTCCGATTTCATTGGAACCGACCAGAAGTGATAGAGCACTTTACACACTACATTCGACATCTCGTGAAGGTACAGAATGAACTGAGTTTCATGCAATCAATCTAATCGATATTTTGCTTTCGGAAAGAATATAACACGTGTTCCACACCGACACAACCAACTGACACAAGCGGTATAGAGCGGTATTCTCATTCAAATTCCGTAATAGCCATTCTGTGAAGACTGTTCGCTACCAGTCTTACTCATGTTGGTTGGTTAATTTGGGGGGGGGGACTAAACAGTGTGTCATCCGTCCCATCGGATTAGGGGGAAAGGATGGGGAAGGAAACTGGCTGTGCCCTTTGAAAGGAACCATCCCAACATTTGCCTTCTGAAGCAATATAGGGATATCACGGGAAGTCTAAATCAGGATTACCAGACGTGGGTTTGAACCACCATCCTTACGTCACCCATCCAGCTACACACGATATCTCTACATGCGTGCATGCTGAGGAGGCTGGGACTCCTTATTGGTGTATAGCAGATATGAGCCTAATATATTTGAGAGTATTGTGCTGATATAACTGACATTTAAGAAGAAGAAAAAACGTATGGTTTATGATTGATATGGCTCCAGACAGAAGGAGTTTGAAACATTTTGCGTAAGTCACGTCTATCAATTCTACAGTATTGCTGTAGTGTTTGGATTCCATACCAAGAACGTACTGGAAAGAGAGAAATGATCATAGAGCATTAACACATCCCCTAAAGGCTACACGTATTTAAGCACGCTATAATGTTCAAGCAGTGTGGGCTCCAAAATATTAGTTGCTTGCAATGCAATTCTGTTAATACTCCAATGGAGGAAACATATTTCCAACATCAAACATAGATTCACCCTGCAAGTTTCCTATCGCACTCACTCTGGCGAGAAACTTTAAGATGATAAACTACTACCTTCTACACCAAAGGAAAAAAATATAGATTCTTTGTGATACATGCATTATACAGTTTTCCTGGGGTGCATAGCACTCACTGTTCACATCCGCCGACCGTAGTGGCCGAGCGGTTCTAGCCACTACAGTCTGAAGCTGCGCGACCACTACGGTCGCAGGTTCGAATCCTGCCTCGGGCATGGATGTGTGTGATGTCATTAGGTTAGTTAGGTTTAAGTAGTTCTAAGTTCTAGGGGACTGAAGACCTCAGAAATTACGTCCCATAGTGCTCAGAGCCATTTGAACCATTTTTGTTCACAGCTGATTATAGTCTGGAAAGTATGCTATGCTCACATCAGTCGTATGAAATGTTCGTCAGCAATGGAATCATATGTGAAACAACGACATCTTATGAGAAAATAGACAAATGCATAGCAGTGTATTTGACAAGTGAAACTACACGCCATGGCGCACTAACTCTATCAACAGAATACAGTCTCTTCCACATACAACATCTGCGAAGCGATTGTACACACATGGATTGAAGTACTTCACGAACACCTGTCGCTGACTTACATTCACTGCAGTTATGAAACTGAAGACTCTATTTATGTCCAAGATGAGGCAGGGAAATGGAATGCTTCGCATACATTTTCGTTCGTCTAGAGAAGGGTGCAGAAATAGATTTTCCATCGGTCTGATGGACACGATTCATCTTTCATGCGTTGGATGTTCTCTGGTTACTGTTGCATAGGGAGGTTTTCTGTTACCGATTACGATAGACAGACTCTAAGTCACACACACAATAGGCAGTTATGTACGAGTCAAACGCAGGTTATACCGCACAACTGTTACAGCCCGAAAGAGCAAAGGAAAAAATGGTTAAATGTCCGATAAATAACCTACTACAACATCTCCCTCTATCTCTAGAATGCATCATCAATCTGCCATTAAATCATACCCCGCTACAACCCCTCTCAAGCGATTACTCCATCTACCTTCTACCATCCTTTAATTCAGATCCATGTCAATTTAGAGGCAGATGGTTCTCTTTTCTCGGAAAGCATATAAGATCTCAGTCAGTTTGCATGTATTCCTATTACCTCAGTAGACTTACTGTAGAATGTTGTTAAAGACCATGCTCAAATTGCTCTGTAAGGTATTTGCTAGCTAACTCCGCATGGTTGTGATTGGTAGAGAGTACAGAGCACCATATTGTAAATACCGTTTGTTAGAGTTTAAAACACGTGAACAGCCTTCCACAGCGTCAAACATGTGATATATTCGGTAGCTGTATATTGCAGCCTCAGGCTGGAAATACAGTGCTCTTCAGCAAAGGAGGACACAAAGTTTATCACAGTTCCGTGTCTCACCACTATACAAAAATCTATAAGGTAGTTGCCGATAACTTTGGCATCACACCTGAGCTTCTGACCCGACATATACAAATTTAATACTCTACGTTTGGTGGTCATCCGCGTTAAACAATCTGTTCCGGCCTCCTTATCACTGTCCACGAAAAAATGCTGATTCTTTGGTTCCCAGTCCTTCTATGTCGACTTTTACTCGTATTCCTCTTGCTGTCACACACTCGGTTCCACGTACAAGAATTTTCCTGCACCAAGCATACATCTGTGTACTCCCTCAATTTTCCTGCATTTTGTCGTATTTTCCTTCAATTTATAGGAATGTTCCGTCAATGTTTGTAATTTTGCCGATTTTTTGTCAATTCTGCCAATGAGACCATGACCTCACTTCCAGCCACGTATTCTAAAATTGCTCGTAAATATAGTAAAGCTGTCAATACCTAGCGGAGCTGTGCTATTTTTCCGTATGTATCTGAAATGCTGCAGTGTCGTTGGTCGAGAGCATCACGAGATCGACGCAATGAGACGTTCTGTTGACGTGACAAGTCGTCGACAGTGGTAAATTGGAACTGTAGTATTCGGGTAAAATGCGTTTACATTACCGAAAACTTCGTGAAATTACGAAAGTTGATGGAAAACGCGTAAAACTAAGGTAAATACGGCAAAAATGTGGATCAATGAGTGTACTTACATGCTCGCCTGGTTATATGAAAATGATTCCATTCTTCCACCGGTACGACTGACAACTGATGGTGCATATTATTCGTGCTCTATAGGTTTAAGTCATGAAGAATATCTGCTTGGTGCACAAGCGGTTATGCACTGTGAGCCAAAAGATACGAAAGACGCATTGTGTAAAGACTTGGAGGTCATGATGACTAACACCGCGGACGCCGAAACAATGATGATATATCTGGGTGCAATAAGCACCGCCGATATGTGAATCAATGCTCTTGGTCTCAGAAAACGGAACACCGAGACATCTGCTACCCCTTCACAGTGAAACATGAGTTTAAATGTAGAGGTCATCACCTCCGTATAGCTCTTTGGCAACACTCCACAGTACTGCATGCTCTTCCAGGTTCCATATGTTGCGACGTCTTCCACATTTTTGTCAATAAGAAACACCGCCTCTGTCTTTTATTTCAACAATCCTGTGTGTCATGGGAGCAGCTTACCTTATATTACGCGGTGTCCAGCTTTCTGTGAGAGCCGATGGATCAAAATGCGTTAATTTATTCTTAGCACCTCACACATACGTCAAGTGGTGGCAGAATAACAACAGACAGTATTTGTTTTCGATATATCGGAAGAGGGAGACGTGGTAATTTCTGATTGAGTTCTCTATCAGGTGACGTTAGCGAAGTTTTTATAGTTTGTAGTTTTGCTCCGTTGGATGTCATAAAAATAACGAAGAGACAGAGAGAGAGACGCTTTGCTGTCAACGAACACACTGGCGCCATTGCACTGTCGTATTTCTAAGGTAGTAACCATAGCAATACAATAACGGAGGTTTGGATATGTACGGGGGGGGGGGGGGATATTTATAGGTAGTCATTCGATGTCGATGAATTGTTAGGCGTTATGCTTCTGAATTTCTTTGTGCTGCCCGTGTGTATTATGTAAGGTTGTGAATTCTCTCCAGTACATTAGTGTGCTATTTATCTTGATATGATAGCTCGCTATCTAGTCAGTGACGGGTGGAGGATTCGACAGCCTTCTAACTAATGGAACAGTGCTGTCCGAACGTGATGAGATATCGATAGAATTAGCAGGGATCTGTGACTTGGTGGGGGACATGCATTACTAGTCGAAAACAGGTGGATTCAAATGCTATATATCGAAGACTGGAAGATTCGAGAGAACACGACACGAAAGCGATACTCTGACGGGAGTGGAGATGACGGATGAGCTCTATATAGCGTCTTCTATGTGCTGTGGCCCTCCCCCCCCCCCCCCCCCACCATGAACCATGGACCTTGCCGTTGGTGGGGAGGCTTGGGTGCCTCTGCGATACAGATGGCCGTACCGTAGGTGCAACCACAACTGAAGGGTATCTGTTGAGAGGCCAGACAAACGTGTGGTTCCTGAAGAGCGGCAGCAGCCTTTTCAGTAGTTGCAGCGGCAACAGTCTGGATGATTGACTGATCTGGCCTTGTAACACTAACAAAAACGGCATTGCTGTGCTGGTACTGCGAACGGCAGAAAGCAAGGGAAAACTACAGCCGTAATTTTTCCCGAGGACATGCAGCTTTCCTGTATGGTTAAATGATGATGGGGACCTCTTGGGTAAAATTTTCCGGAGGTAAAATAGTCCCCCATTCGGGTCTCTGGGCGGTGACTACACAGGAGGACGTCGTTCTCAGGAGAAAAAAAAATGGCGTTCTACGGATCGGAGCGTGGAATGTCAGATCCCTTAATCGGGCAGGTAGGTTAGAAAATTTAAAAAGGGAAATGGATAGGTTAAAGTTAGATATAGTGGGAATTAGTGAAGTTCGGTGGCAGGAGGAACAGGACTTCTGGTAAGGTGAATACAGGGTTATAAATACAGAATCAAATAGGGGTAACGCAGAAGTAGGTTTAATAATGAATAAAAAATAGGAGTGCCGGTAAGTTAATACAAACAGCAAAGTGAACGCATTATTGTGGCCAAGATAGACACGAAGCTCACGCCTACCACAGTAGTACAAGTTTATATGCCAACTAGCTCTGCAGATGACGAAGAGGTTGATGAAATGTATGATGAGATAAAAGAGATTATTCATATAGTGAAGGGAGACGAAAATTTAATAGTCATGGGTGACTGGAATTCGATAGTAGGAAAAGGAAGGGAAGGAAACTTAGTAGGTGAATATGGACTGGGGCTAAGAAACGAAAGAGGAAGCCGCCTGGTAGAATTTTCTACAGACCATAACTTAATCATAGCTAACATGTGGTTTAAAAATAGTGAAAGAAGAGTATATACGTGGAAGAGGCCTGGAAACACTGAAAGATTTCAGATAGATTATATAATGGTAAGACAGAGATATATGAACTAGGTTTTAAATTGTAAGGCATTTCCAGGGGCAGATGTGGACTCTGACCACAATCTATTGGTTATGAACTGTAGATTAAAAGTGAAGAAACTGCAAAAAGGTGGGAATTTCAAGAGATGGGACTAGGATAAACTCACAGAACCAGAGGTTATAGGGAGTTTCAGGGAGAGCATTAGGGAACGATTGACAGGAATGGGGGAAAGAAATACAGTAGAAGAAGAATGGGTAGCTTTGAGAGGAAGCAGAAGATTAACTAGGTAAAAAGACGAGGGCTAGTAGAAATCCTTGGGTAGAGGGAGGTTTATTGAATTTAATTGATGAAAGAAGAAAATATAAAAATGCAATAAATGAAGCAGGCAAAAAGGAATACAAACGTCTCAAAAATGAGATCGACAGGAAGTGCAAAATGGCTAAGCAGGGGTGGCTAGAGGACAAATGTAAGAATGTAGAGGCATATCTCATTAGGGGTAAGGTACATACTGCCTACAGGAAAATTAAAGATACCTTTGGAGAAAAGAGAACCACTTGTATGAATATCAAGAGCTCAGATGGAAACCCAGTTCTAAGCAAAGAAGGCAAAGCAGAAAGGTGGAAGGAGTATATGGAGGGTCTATACAAGGGCGATGTTCTTGAGGACAATATTATGGAAAGGGAAGAGGATGTAGATGAAGATGAAATGTGAGATATGATACTGCGTGAAGAGTTTGACAGAGCACTGAAAGACCTAAGTCGAAACAAGGCACTGGAAGTAGACAACATTCCATTAGAAGTACTAACAGCCTTGGGGGAGCCAGCCCTGACAAAACTCTCCCATCTGGTGAGCAATATGTATGAGACAGGCTAAGAACCCTCAGACTTCAAGAAGAATATAATAATTCCAATCCCAAAAAACAGGTGTTGACAGATGTGAAAATTACCGAATTATCAGTTTAATAAGTCACGGCAGCAAAGTACTAACGCGAATTCTTTACAGACGAATGGATAAACTGGTAGAAGCCAACCTCGGGGAAGATCAGGTTGGATTCCGTGGAAATGTTGGAACACGTAAGGCAATACTGACCCTACGACTTACCTTAGAAGATAGATTAAGAAAAGGTATAACTACGTTTCTAGCATTTGTACACTTAGAGAAAGCTTTTGACAATGTTGACTGGAATACTCTCTTTCAAATTCTGAAGGTGGCAGGGGTAAAATACAGGGAGCGAAAGACTATTTACAATTTGTACAGAAACCACATGGCAGTTATAAGAGCTGAGGGGCATGAAAGGGAAGCAGTGGTTGGGAAGGGAGTGAGACAGGGTTGTAGCCTATCTCCGACGTTATTCAATCTGTATATTGAGCAGGCAGTGAAGGAAACAAAAGGAAAATTCGGAGTAGGAATTACAATTCATGGAGAAGAAATAAAAACTTTTAGATTCGCCGATGACATTGTAATTCTGTCAGAGACAGCAAGGGACTTGAAAGAACAGCTGAACGGAATGGACAGTGTCTTGAAAGGAGGATATAAGATGAACATCAACAAAAGCAAAACGAGGATAATGGAATGTAGTCGAATTAAGTCGGGTGATGCTGAGGGAATTAGATTAGGAAATGAGACACTTAAGGTAGTAGATGACTTTTGCTATTTGGGGAACAGAATAACTGATGATGGTCGAAGTAGAGAGGATATAAAATGTAGACTGGCAATGGCAAATAAAGCATTTCTGAAGAAGAGAAATTTGTTAACATCGAGTATAGATTTAAGTGTCAGGAAGTCGTTTCTTAAAGTATTTGTATGGGGTGTAGCAATGTATGGAAATGAAACATGGACGATAAATAATTTGGACAAGAAGAGAATAGAAGCTTTCGAAATGTGGTGCTACAGAAAAATGCTGAAGGTTAGATGGGTAGATCATATAACTAAAGAGGAGGTATTGAATAGAATTGGGGAGAAGAGAAATTTGTGGCACAGTTTGACTAGGAGAAGGTGTCGGTTGGTAGAACATGTTCTGAGGCATCAAGGGGTCACCAATTTATTATTGAAGGGCAACGTGGAGGATAAAAATCGTACAGGGAGACCAAGAGATGAATACACTAAACAGGTTCAGAAGGATGTAGGTTGCAGTAGGTACTGGGAGATGAAGAAGCTTGCACAGGATAGAGTAGCATGGAGAGCTGCATCAAACTAGTCTCTGGACTGAAGACCACAACGACAACAACAATATGTGCTGTGGGCAAACATATTAAAACCACGTGACTCTTTTTGATATGATCACCAGTCAGTAGTTCCCGCCAGTGTCACTCGGAACACGGGGGTCGCTCGCTTATTGTCCGTGGGCATGGGCACAAGGCTACCGCACACCATAGAAAGCGGATTTGTTGTCACGACTGTTCCAGAAAAGTGCAGTAATGGAGCTATTTTTCTAGCACCATACACCTGCTCAGAGCAGTTATTGGGTTCGTGTTTTTTTTAATAGAGTCTAGCTGCGGTATATTTTTACGCGGTTTTTTGCGATGTTCGTGAAATGCTTAGGTCTTTATTAGTAATGCGATATGTTATTCCGACAGCCTATCTGTAGCACCATAATCAGAGAAGGACTTTACGTCTGGTGTCTGTGTGAGCAGAAAGCTAGTGCTTCCTACCGCCACTTACCTGTCGCCACAACCCCGCAAAGGATTGCCGCGACTTCCGATCTGTGCACCACACGAGCCAGCCCTGCCTGCGAGCTTCTCTCCCGACCTCCGTGCGCAAGCAAACGCGAGGCAGCCGGCGCTATTTCGGTTGCCGGCACTTCTGTCCTGGGGTCAGTGCAAAGACATGATCGGGAGGTTCTTTTCGCCGGATATGGGTTGTGGTGGTCGAGAAGTGTGCTTGTGTTCTCAGACATCGGTGCATACAGTACCTCAGATATATTCAGTGCTACGATCTATTTGTGGCGGAAATTTAATCATTTGATTTGCAAAGTGTCTGCGTGTGATTCTCAAACGTTGAAAATATGTTTTATTATGACGAAGAATCATTATAAGTTGATTTTGAGTGTTTTATGCGATCTGTTTGACTGCTGCAAATTGTTAAACAATTAATTTGATAGTGTAGTACAAATGGGCTATACCCTGCCATTTTTTATATCGCAATTGCGCCAGCTCTCCTTTTGTCCCCAACATTAGCTAACAGGAACACAGTAGTCTATGGATGGATGAAAAACTCTACCTGTGTGTTTGGAGACGATGGTTCACCCACAAACAGGAAGCAGCCACTTGAGAGAGACAGAGACATGAAGTGAGTTTGTAATTTCCTCAGCAACAGAATGCTGCCACCTGATGTTTTGTTGGGGGCCACGAGGTCAAATGAGGGCGACATTCAGTCTGTCGTCGATGGTATTTAGTATCATGATCTGTAATTACGACATTGCGTGGCTTTTGACCTCCGTGGTGGTGACGGGCGACCCAAAACTGTGGCCAATATACCACACTTCATTCCATTCCTCGGTGATTATAGTTATTACATCATAGGAAATGGAAGTAGGCGTGAGCTCTAGCCAAGTGGGGGAGCCCTGTCTCCTGCAAACTGATTAAATAAAGAATCTGCATCAATATATTATTATTATTATTGTCATTCATTTGAATTTCATGTCATGAGATCCTTCCTCTCCAACACATATTGAGTCTTTTTCCTGCCAATTTCCAGATGGGGGAGGGCAGGGTAGTGATGTTGGCAGGGCAGGACATTTATAAACGGGGATTTGCCCGTCAATTTTTCCAAAGCAGTTTTAAGTGCCCATAACCTGGCCATTTATAAAAGGTGTTTTTACTTCTAGAATGTTTAATTTACCAGTTAAAATAAGGGATGGGATGATACTCTTGATATTAAAAGTTAGTAAATGTTTACACTTAAGCATACATATGTTGTTCATTGCTTTTGTTAGTAAGAACAAAAGGAACCTGGGAAATGCTTATATTTACAATTTCCTTTTTCTTTTTACCAGTTCTACTCTTCACTCTCTTTCTGTCCCTCTAGCGTGCACACACACACACACACACACACACACACACACACACACACACACACACACACACACACACACACCACATGGAACAGCTGTGTAATGGTAATCTGGTGTGAAAAAAGAAACATTGTCCTTAGGTCATCGCTTTGGAACGTTACACACTTTAAAATTCGTATCACATCTCTGAATATGATAACCAAATTATTATTGAATGTATTAAACAGCTGGTATGTGTTTCTTGATGCTAAATGTATTCTTAAATGTTACGCTGTTTTCAGTGAAAAAATGCTTCATTGTCAGATTTAGCTACATTGTAGACAGATAATAGTGTTTTATTCTGCTGCTTTCTTTAGCTACTTTCGTATGACTGCACTGCCTTGAAGACAGAACGAGAACACTAACATAAAAATATTTAATAACAAAGAATCGGTGCCCAAGACGGTTCAATCGTTATATTCCGATACTAGTCGATCCCTAGAGAATCGGCTATTCTTGGAATCGTGGAATCGGAATCGGAACGTGACATATCCCTATTTAAAATCGTTATGGATAAATTTACTTATTCTAATTTTTTTGCAGTAGTGCAGTACAATTAAAAATACCGCCTATAGACTAGCTACTTAATATAATCTATTGTTTATTTCAAAAATTGCTTTTGAACTCGAACGTTGTCTTCTTTTTTTATTATGTACTACCCCAAGAATTGACACCATTAAAGATGTAAAAAGTTATGTTTACAGTCAAATTTATATTCCGTAGTAACTCTCCGCTAACTATTAAGTAGATTTTTCAACTCGGTTATCCAACCACTACAGAAGCAGTGTTGCATAACACGTTTTCCAACACAAAATATCAGCTTAAATTTTTTTATAAGTGCTGCTTATCAATTAATCTTTAAAATACATAAATGCCTGGGCATTTATGAATTTTGGGCATTTGCGCAGCTCTTTATCCAATACATTTGCTAGAACTTCTAAATTCCCAGGAATTTTACACCTCTAGGGGAAGGGGAGTGGGTGAGGAGAGGGGAGGGCTGGGAGATTTTCCAGAGGGGAGAAGTTAATTAACTGATGAAGTTAATTAATTAGCCAATTAATATGATATCGCGAGTGTGCTTGTATTGGCAAGGGTGAGGGGGAGGAGGTGTTGGGGATTTCGCAGAGGGATGGGAAAGAAGGGGGGAGGGGGAGGGGAAGAATATCAGAAGGAGGGATTATGCTCAGGCTCATTAATCAACCCCCAGGGTCATAAATCAATTAATAGAACAATATGTTTGATGCTTAATGTATGATTGCCCTGAATATACATAACCCGCACAATAAAAATATGTCAGAACCCTCTTTGCCCTGCTACTCTTCCGCTCTGTAAGTGTGCAGGAGCCCGGAAACTTTTGCCTGAACCAACCTACAGTGTGATTGCAGGCAATGACGGCTCTTGTATAGGCACAGTGGAACTGCAGCACCCCCTGTGTCCACCAGATACTATCGACAACATTTAATATAATGAGCCCCTTTTAGTTTCATAGCCCGTAAGTTTAATGCCAGTAGCTATCCTCCAGTTTATGAAAAAAAATCATTATAGGGAACTGTACACTTTTCAATTGCATCAGTGTGATATTGGGCTATTGTGCACATGCACTCAGAGGGAGCTGCATGTGAGGCTCCAGGATAAGGGAGTACTATTGTTTATGCAGTGCTGAACATTGCATGCTGGTGGAAGGTCGTTCTTGTTTCTTTTTATTCTTTTATTCCATGCGTGGTGTGATTAACCATGTATCACTTTCTTGAATGATACAAAGTGTGAAATTAGACTACTATCCTGTTTCCAGCTATTTGATTCATTTTTTAGTTTTTTATTATACAGAGAGCTATGGTCTTACATACCCAAAAACAAAGGTCTGTGAATGTAAGTGCACTTGAACAATTCGAGTTTTCATTGCTGTCTTTCCATGAGAAAGTTACCTGATATCCTAATATCTCATCTGTGTAAGTTTAGAAATATAAACAAAATAAGAGACAAAACTCAAAAAACTTAAAAAGAATGTTGAAAATTTGTCCAAAATAATAGACTGCGTTTTCTTTTGTGGAAACTTTGAAACTGTCTTGCGTGAACACAATGAAAAATACGGTTCAGTTAATCCAGGAGTATTTAGAGTATTAGATATTTTTACATCACATTTAGATTCGTGTTTGAAGAATCACTTAGAAGCAAGTAGAATCTTCAAAGGTGTTTCTAAGATGATTTAGAATGAGATGCTAGACTAGCCTGCTAGAAAGGAGATAAGGACGGAAATTAGAAAAACTTCCTTTGTAGCTCTCATAGCTGATGAAACAACAAATGTTTCGCAACACACTTAAATGGATCTTGCTCTAGAATATGTATTGCATGGAGAAATACACTCCTGGAAATGGAAAAAAGAACACATGGACACCGGTGTGTCAGACCCACCATACTTGCTCCGGACAGTGCGAGAGGGCTGTACAAGCAATGATCACACGCACGGCACAGCGGACACACCAGGAACCGCGGTGTTGGCCGTCGAATGGCGCTAGCTGCGCAGCATTTGTGCACCGCCGCCGTCAGTGTCAGCCAGTTTGCCGTGGCATACGGAGCTCCATCGCAGTCTTTAACACTGGTAGCATGCCGCGACAGCGTGGACGTGAACCGTATGTGCAGTTGACGGACTTTGAGCGAGGGCGTATAGTGGGCATGCGGGAGGCCGGGTGGACGTACCGCCGAATTGCTCAACACGTGGGGCGTGAGGTCTCCACAGTACATCGATGTTGTCGCCAGTGGTCGGCGGAAGGTGCACGTGCCCGTCGACCTGGGACCGGACCGCAGCGACGCACGGATGCACGCCAAGACCGTAGGATCCTACGCAGTGCCGTAGGGGACCGCACCGCCACTTCCCAGCAAATTAGGGACACTGTTGCTCCTGGGGTATCGGCGAGGACCATTCGCAACCGTCTCCATGAAGCTGGGCTACGGTCCCGCACACCGTTAGGCCGTCTTACGCTCACGCCCCAACATCGTGCAGCCCACCTCCAGTGGTGTCGCGACAGGCGTGAATGGAGGGACGAATGGAGACGTGTCGTCTTCAGCGATGAGAGTCGCTTCTGCCTTGGTGCCAATGATGGTCGTATGCGTGTTTGGCGCCGTGCAGGTGAGCGCCACAATCAGGACTGCATACGACCAAGGCACACAGGGCCAACACCCGGCATCATGGTGTGGGGAGCGATCTCCTACACTGGCCGTACACCACTGGTGATCGTCGAGGGGACACTGAATAGTGCACGGTACATCCAAACCGTCATCGAACCCATCGTTCTACCATTCCTAGACCGGCAAGGGAACTTGCTGTTCCAACAGGACAATGCACGTCCGCATATATCCCGTGCCACCCAACGTGCTCTAGAAGGTGTAAGTCAACTACCCTGGCCAGCAAGATCTCCGGATCTGTCCCCCATTGAGCATGTTTGGGACTGGATGAAGTGTCGTCTCACGCGGTCTGCACGTCCAGCACGAACGCTGGTCCAACTGAGGCGCCAGGTGGAAATGGCATGGCAAGCCGTTCCACAGGACTACATCCAGCATCTCTACGATCGTCTCCATGGGAGAATAGCAGCCTGCATTGCTGCGAAAGGTGGATATACACTGTACTAGTGCCGACATTGTGCATGCTCTGTTGCCTGTGTCTATGTGCCTGTGGTTCTGTCAGTGTGATCATGTGATGTATCTGACCCCAGGAATGTGTCAATAAAGTTTCCCCTTCCTGGGACAATGACTTCACGGTGTTCTTATTTCAATTTCCAGGAGTGTATTTTTGCTTTTTGGCGTATTCTTTATTCCAGAAAATCAAACTGCAGATGGCATATAAAAACCTATTTTAGAATAATAAAACACAATCCATCAAGTAAATGGACAAAACCTGATGGCTCAGATATTTGATGGTGTAAATGTTATGAAAGGCAAAAAGGCATGGATTCAAGCAAATATCAAAGCAGATTATGCCCATTTCATTTACTGTTGCACACATCAGCGTAATTTAGTAATGAAAATTCCACAAGTATTACACAAAGCGTAAGAATATTGTTATGTAACATTCTGGCTATTCCAATATTCTTCTCAAAAACACCGCAATGTGTGTCCATTCTCAAGAAGCATATAAATGTCAGTATTCCAAGTCCATCTTCTACAAGACGGAACTTCAACATACACACCACAGACAGAGTTCATGAGAACTGCAACCGTTGAGAACCAGTCTTACTGATATTCAGTGAACATCAAACAATTGCAGAAGCAATAGGAAATAAAAATACCTCAGTGATGATTATTTCAAGTTTTGGTTAGAGCTTTTTCATAACCTGTGCCTTATTTTGAAATAATTTATAACCAAATGCAGTCCAAGAAGTCGATGTGTTTAAAGTTAATCAATATATGAGAATATTTAAACTATTTTAGAATTGGGAAACTGAAAGTACTGTGAGAATCCTTCAAAGACACTCATGGTAACAGCTGAGGAACTGTATGACTATTTATGTGTTAATATATTGCCCAGATATCCTTCCACTGAACACTTAGTAGCTGCTAAATTGTTCAACGACAAATGCTTTTCTAACATTGAGATCTGGGTAGCTAGATCCCGTTCTGTGCAAAAGACCAGGCACAGAATGAGAATGTGGTCCAGTTTACACCCGGAGGCGTTAGTGACACCAAGTATCCGTAATAACATTTATTTTCCAGGTTGAGTTCACAGAGCTACGAATGTCTCAGTGTGTTGGACAGTGGCTGGGCATAAGCCACGACGAAGTGCTGGTGCTCTTTCAGCGAGTTTTGACGTTGGAGCTGCAGGCCAGTGAGTCACGGTCCTGTGTTGAGCTGACAGCAGCGTGGAGACGGGAAGGCGTCGCCCACCCAGACGTGCTACTGTACAATACAGTACAGAACACCTCAGCACTCTCATATACAGTCTGTTGTGTGCTCAGGTTAGGACAGCCATCTGTATGGTCCAGGATGTTGGTTGCCGTGATGACTAGGCCCTGGTCATCCGCCATGAATGGACCAAGACTCCAGCAGATGTTCATGAGTTGGCCAGAAAGCTGTGCGAATGGATGTTATAGGTATGATAGCTTGCAGGTCATCCATAACTGACCCTCAGTGGAGGAGGACTGGCCACATACCAGTCTGCTGCTCATCCACGATGTCACAGTTGGCAACAACAGCTGACTGTGACTATGATTTGTATCTGTTGACTGCGTCTCGATTTTAAAGTGACCAAGCAGGTAGCCGGCAGTCCATACCAATCAGCTTGTCATGGTTTCACTGAAACCCAATAGACCGTCATTGTCTGTGGTTCTAGCGACACAAACAGCATGAATGCATGACTGGATATGTCTTTGCGCTACGAAAGCCTCGTTATTTAAAAAGCCGAGCCCCGAGCCTGCGCCTATGATACGGTGGCTCTGGGTGCATGACTGCGTTTGCACTCGTTTATTGGTCTCGTCGGCGCTTCCTGCCTCGCTATGGTAATTCAGAAATTATTCCGGATCGCCGCGGTCGGGTCTTTTTGCAACGTTTGAGTAGTGCAGTCTCCCTCTGACGCAGAAGTTACCGTGTTTTACTTCATACTACACTGTTATGTAACAGTGCTTGTATTTCTGCTTCCCTTGCTGGAAGGCTTTGTGGCAATACTGATCTGATGCTCTGCCGTTCATTACATCGGCGGTACGCCTTGGTCCCGGCGGAGGTTCGAGTCCTCCCTCGGGCATGGGTGTGTGTGTTTGTCCTTAGGATAATTTAGGTTAAGTAGTGTGTAAGCTTAGGGACTGATGACCTTAGCAGTTAAGTCCCATAAGATTTCACACACATTTGAACATTTTGGTACGCCTTGTTGACATTTCAGTTGGCACACTGGACGTTAGCTAACCTCCTTGGCTCTGAGCTCGCAGGGCAGGATTTTAAAAAAGTTTTTAAGCATCTACAACGAGATTATTCTGCAACGTAGCAATCGTTTTACGAACGAACATCGTATACGAGAGATACTACTGACCACTGAAGCACATCACATGATTTACAGAGAAAAGCTTGAAATGAAGCTAAAAGTATATTGCAGGCAGTGGCGGATAAATATGAGGCCGCACAGTCCCCCCCCCCCCCCCCCCCCCCCCGCCTTGCCACCCGCGCCGCCCGCGCCAGTCGGCCCGCACGCTATTCGTTCTTTTCTTTCGTCAGTCTGTATCGAGTAATCGAGTAGTTGTACTTTACTATGTAGCACGTACGTCCGCGTCATCGTATTTTCATTACGGTAAAAGTAAAGGTGGCTCAAGGTATCTTTAGCGCCTCCTCCTTGAGGCTTCTCTGTATCCGCCACTGATTGCAGGTCTGGTATTCATGAATATTGCAGATTAACTGAGCTGCTAAAATTTATCTTGGAAAAAAATCTAGACAATTTTCTTAGAGAAGTTACGAAACTAATAAAAGATCTCCTGACAGTTCCTAAAACTACATCAGAGGCAGAAGGCTGTTTTTCAACACTGAAAAGAATAAAGACTTTTCTATAAAACACTATAGATTAGAAAAGACCAAATGCGCTTACAATGCTTTCAATGGAGAAAAATTTCATCACATGTCAAAAAAAGCTCAAAGAGAAAATTTTTAAACTTTTTGAGAAAATTAAATCAAGACGAATGGATTTCCTTTTTAAATGAATAGACCAAACTTTAACTGTAACAATTTAGGTTAAAGTAAGAAAAAGTATTTGATTGTCATGTGGAATAATCGGGCAGCACCTGAAGAAGGCAACGAGTTACGTGGCCGAAATATTGTGCGAGAGTGACACAAACATCCGGCAGTAGACACGATTATTCCACATATTTGATTGTGTTCTTATAGGATTTTGGCGCGTTTCTGAACTAATTTTCTTGTTTTATGTTTTACATTGGTGTTTCCTTTTACACAAATTTAAAACAAAGGTTAAAACATTTTGGAGTAGCAGCCCCACTTGATTGCAGTTACGAGCCGCCACTGATTGCTTTCATTAGGATTGCTCAAGCGGCTGCCACTGGGCTCATGCACATTCGCAGATCTCAAGGAGCGCCTTCTTTCGCTTCTGGCTACTTGGAGTATGACTGTTAGCTGTTTGAGCAGTGAATTGCCAGAATCTACCAGGAATTTTTGTCCCTGTCGCTCTCAGGCTGCAAGATCCGCACATGTTCATAGCTCGCTGAGTTGGAGTGGGGGTAGTCTCCTTGTGATCTGTGTTTATGTTTCGTTATTTTGGTGTCTTCTGTTTTCACTTCCTGTACAGCACTCATGTCAAATAAAAACAAAACCGATTTCTGTGGCTGGGAGCTATCAGCTGAATTAAAATGCGTGCACATAATCACGATAGGCTAAAATAACATGTTAGGAATTTCAACCTTCTTATTTGATTTTATTTCCATGTCATTAGCAGCATTTATCGTCTTGCAGAACATTGACGTCATTCTTGTCGATTTGCTAAAGAGATTGGCTTTTATTAATCAAAAAAATGAACAGCTATTTTCTGTGGAGACAGTAAATTTATTTGAAACATAGTGTTCCATTTCACACTATTGGCTAGTTTCAACTGTTCGCTCTGTTTCAAGTGCACATTTTCATTTCCTCCTGCACACAGCATTAACAGATCGCATATTATGTCATAATAAAGAACCGGACATGAGAGAATATTCCAAGAGAATTGGCATTCCACATGAAAAGAATTAGTGTTGATAACGCAATTGTAGCGACAGGGATCAACAATAGAATTTGTGCTGGGTTGCGAAATGAATGCCCCAGTCTCTTCATGATTTGTGTACGAGAAACTTATAACTAATCTGCCCATTCTCTTGTACGCCAGTCCATGTACAGACTTAGAGATAAAACCTGGCTGCCGGCCGGGCGCCGGAGTCGTTCACTTCAAGCGCCCAGTTTAACCGGCCACGCCTTAGAAATATGTCCAGCCGTATGCGTGATGTGGCAACACTGTAGGGTGCGGAAGTGTACGAGGAACTGCTGTCATACTTCGCGAGCACTTACACAGCTACATCTGCTCGCGATCTCATGGACGTGGCGGGCTTTAGTAGCCACACGGAGCGGATATGCTGCTTGTTTCCACCTGCGCCACGAGCACGCTAGCTTTGTTCACTTCCTCTGACTGACACTAACGTGACGCCAATGCGCGACAAGGTCATGGCGAATTAGTACAGAAAATCAACATTGAAATTTGCTTTTCAAAACGACTTTGCTAGACCAAAAGCATTCGATGTCGACCGCATTTTAAAGGAGGTGTCCAGGATCCTGTCTCTCGAATTCGTCGGCATCCACTTTTCGATCACATGTAATACGGTCTATGTGAAACTTATTAAAGATGTTACATGTGACAAGGTCGTTCGAGAGATGATGCAAGGACTCTGCTTTTGCCACGCAAAAGGTTCAAATGGCTCTGAGCACTATGGGACTTAACTTCTGAGGTTATCCATCAGTCCCCTAGAACTTAGAACTACTTAAACCTAACTAACCTAAGGACATTACACACATCCATGCCTGAGGCAGGATTCGAACCTGCGACCGTAGCGATCGCGCGGTTCCAGACTGTAGCGCCTAGAACCACTCGGCCACACCGGCCGGCCTTGCAGAAGGAAATGTTGACAACGTCGAGGTTGATCATTCCGGAGTGGTACTGTGTACTGTATGCATATTCGATTTACCCTTCAAACTACCAGCAGCAACAGCCGTGGCGGCGCTCCGTCTCTACAGCATGGCACAAGAATACATGACAGGAAAGTGGACCCAATTTAAGACGTATCCAGTTCTCAACAGAGTATCCGAAGTGTGCTCTCAATTCTGACGACACATACCACCATACCTCCTGACAAGAGGCTGCCGGGTTATAGGTGTTTATGACAGCCAGTCTAAAACGTGTTATGGATGTGGCAAGGAAGGTCACCTACGTTCTGAGCGCCTCCAGCGTCGGAATGCGCAACTTTCACTGTCGGACATGGTGCCTCCACCAACGCCAACAATCCTCCCAGTGACTTATGCAGTGGCACTCACAGCGTCACCGCCTGTCCAAACGCAAAAGACCGACGTCGCTGTGCCGGAGCAACCCCCTGCAGACCGGCACCTGGCCGATCAGTCAGCGTGGCCAGCGGCAGAACATATAACACCACTGATATCACCAAACACCTCAGGCAATGCCGACAGCAGCGTGGCAATCAATTCACTTATCGTACCACCTGAAGCCTTTGTGCTGGCGATCGTGGTCAATGCCATCGTCTGGCATGGAAACCCACTCATGAAAACAGTGTTCACCAAAACACCGAAAGTTAAGGTGTGCTGTAACATGACAGTTCCCATTCATCGGAGGAAGGAGAACTGCTCCCACAGGACACCGACTTTGAGACTGACACAGCGGCTTTAATTGCTCCCTTCATCCCAAGGACCAAATCCCGCAATACACACCTTGTCTGGAAATGGATATGGTGATTCACGATCTTCACTTGCATTATTTGTGATACACAGCGACAGTTCTGGAAACACACGTCTTACCAGCCATTTGGTGAGCCGACTAGATCACATACATGTGTTACAAGGTCTTACAAGGGGAGTGGTGACTACAGAATGATGGCCTTTGGCCTTCTCCGACCACAACACCTATTTCTGCACAATGCATCTCCATCCTCAAAAGTCTGGCATAGCAACAGCCTTTGGAAGAGGAACATAACTTACCTCCATGACTTGGGCTGCTGTCGCCAAGCCGCTGCAATGTGGGCCAACTGTAAATGATGTCACTCTCAGTGTGCCTAAACTTCGGCATGGTGGCTCCTCTGTGTTATACCGGTAATCTGCAAGACACTTGTGCAGTTTGGCAAAGACATGCCTGCATGGCACCAGCAGACCCTGGAATTTTACTATACGGCGCTCAGGGACCTCGACACTCTACCCCAATCCCGAGACAGACAATGAGAATGACACTGAATCAATGCTGACATAGTACTATTTACGAAGCGCCAATCAGAAGGCACCACAGTCCACTCGCAACAACATGACTGAACAGACGCAGAGGTACCCACCATACACCTTATTGTGGCGGGCATGCGCTGAAATCGCTGACGGTTAATCACATGTCTTAAGAAATGAGACAGTTGCTCCTGTAAAACTCAAGCCATCATAGTGAAAGCCATGAAAAATCATTTTCGTCATCTTTACCAGGAAAACACTGCAGACAATGAGGTCACTGCAGAAGCATTACCAGTCGGTGATGTGCTCAATCAACATGGCAACAGTGACTGCACTAACAGAGGAAGTCTTGCCTGAAGAGGTTGGGCACACCTTGGACAAGGCTGTCGTCAGGACAGATTAACAATAGTTTTACTGGACTCTCCGTGACTCCATGATGCCCTGCTGTGTTACAGTATTCAGTGAACTCATGTCCCTGTATTGCACTGTTTCGCCTGCTTTAGTGGAAGGACTTCTTATACCAGCACACAAGCCAGTGGGGAGCAATCAATCAATGACTATTGGCCACTTACATGTTGAATACTGACTACAAGGTCATCGCCAGGCAATTTGCAGGCTGCGTTAAGATGACATTGTCGATGACATCTAACCCTGGAAGAAACAGATGTCACAGGGCGGGGGGGGGGGGGGGGGGGGGGGGGGGGAGGAGATGCCAACACACAGATGGTCACGAAGGACTGCAGCAACTTAATGGTGATCACATCAGCATGCCACCTGAGAGGGGAAATCGTCTTCTTCGATTTCAATTGGACCTTTGATACAGTGCACCATAACTTCCTCCTACAGGTGATGGACTGTATGGGATTTCCCCTGAGCCTCAGCAACACCCTGCACTGCCTTTTGGCAGCAGCCAGCTCTCATTGTCCAGCATTTGACGACTGAGACAGAAGATCTTAGCTCGTTACCTCTGCGTCACATCTGATGTGATTGAACCTCAGACCCTTCTCTCTCTGGATGACTATTACTTTCCCCCTGAAATTAGGGCTCATACGGAGGCATATAGATAGTCGTTTTCCCTCGCTCTATTTGTGAATAGAACAGGAAAAAAACGACTAGTAGTGGTACATGGTACCCTCCGCCAAACACCGTGCAGTGGTTTGCGGAGTGTCTATGTAGCAGTGGGCCCAATACACATTAAAAAGTCTCTGCTGCAAGATTGTCCCTTTCTACCTAACATCACACAATCACACTCGAGCCATTCCTCAGTGGTCTCAGCTGCAGGCTATTTGTCATCACCCTGCGGGACAAGACCTTCCACTATAGTACGTAAGCCAATGACCTACTACTGCTGATTCGTTCCAGCGATGAAATCTGCATTGTACTAAACTGGATCACCTTCCACTATAGTGCATATGTCAACGACCTGCTACTGCTGGTTCATCCCACTGATGAGGTTCTCAGTGTACTAAGCTGGATCGAGTGATATGGACAGGTCATGCCAGTCTTCTGAACATCAGCATGTTAGTGGCGTTGCTACAGGGCATGGATTTTGGCAAGATGCTGCCGTCCCCTTCTGCCAGTTACTGACTTGAGATATTTGGGAGTCACGTTTACAAAGGATGTGTGCGGAATCGCTGTGGCAAACTATCGCTAAATATTACGTATTGTACACGTGATGGTGCACCAAAGCCCGCTCCTGGACTTGAACCAGCTGCAACATGTGGAAAAACTATACCTCTAAGTAGCATGAAAACTCAGTCCCGTGGCGCAGGTCTGCTCCCTACCAGTGGTGGTAGGTCGCAGGCTTCAGGTAGTCTTTGGTTATTTCCTATCCAAGGGACACCTATTTAAAGTATCTTACGACACTCTTACCCTCCTCCAGCACGATTGAGGGCTGGGACTGTTTAATGTCCGGGCACAGGCAGCTGCCCCCTATATGAGCAATATGTGGAAACGATGGACCACCCAAAGCACCTCCCTCACAGGTCGTCTATTGGGGGTTCTGGTGCTGGTCTCTAACATCTCGCCAGTGATGGTGGCGCATGTCATGACATTCATTCTGAAATACAACTATGTGATAAACTGTCCCTACAATGCGCTCACCGAAGGTAAAAGATCACCAGCCTACTGTGGGTGGCTCCACATAATGTGGTAGAAACCAAGTAAAATTTCCATTGGCCATGAGTGTGGAAAACGATACACCACCACTCTCTGCCTAGCGCCATGCAAACGACGTGGTGTCAGGTCACCAACAAAAATATGTGATGATATACGAGCTCCACGCTATCAGATTAATAGACTGCCCCCTTTACCATGACTGTCGCCTCCTGAAGACTGATGAACATCACTTGATGTGCGTCTCATCGTCCAGCATTTGACGACTGAGACAGAAGATCTTAGCTCGTTACCTCTGCGTCACATCTGATGTGATTGAACCTCAGACCCTCCTCTCTCTGGATGACTATTACTTTCCCCCTGAAAAAATCATGTGCTTACATGGTTCATCTACATCTACATCCACAGCTACATAGACACTCCGAAAACCACTGCACGGTGTTTGGCGGAGGGTACCATGTACCACTACTAGTCGTTTTTTTTTTCCTGTTCCATTCACAAATAGAGCGAGGGAAAACGACTATCTGTATGCCTCCGTATGAGCCCTAATTTCTCGTATCTTATCTTCGTGGTCCTTATGTGCAATGTATGTTGGTGGCAGTAGAATCGTTTGGCAGTCAGCTTCAAATGCCGGTTCTCTAAATTTTCTCAATTGTGTTTCTCGAAAAGAATGTCGTCCTTTCTCCAGGGATTCCCATTTGAGTTCCCAAAGCATCTCTGTAATACTTACATGTTGTTCGAACCTACCAGTAGCAAATCTAGCAGCCTGCCTCTGAAATGCTTCGATGTCTTCCCTAAATACAACCAGATCCCAAACACTCGAGCAGCAAAAATGGTTCAAATGGCTCTGAGCACTATGGGACTCAACTTCTGAGGTCATTAGTCCCCTAGAACTTAGAACTAATTAAACCTAACTAACCTAAGGACATCACACACAGCCAGGCAGGATTCGAACCTGCGACCGTAGCGGTCTCGCGGTTCCAGACTGCAGCGCCTAGGACCGCACGGTCACTTCGGCCGGCCTCGAGCAGCACTCAAGAATAGGTCGCACTAGTGTCCTGTGTGTGGTCTCATTCACAGATGAACCATACTTTCCTAAAATGAACCGAAGTCGACCATTCGCCTCCCCTAGCACAGTTTTGACATGTCACTTTGCAACGTTACACCTAGTTATTTAAATGACTTGACTGTGTCAAGCAGGACACTAGTAATACTGTATCCGAACATTACAGGTTTTCTCTTCCTGCGCATCCGCATTCACTTAAATTTTTCCGGATTTAGAGCTAGCTGGGATTCATCACACCAACTAAAAATTTTGTCTGAGTCATCTTGTATCTTCCTACAGTCACTGAGCTTCGATACATTACCATACACCACAGCATCATCATCAAACAACTTCAGATTGCTGCCCACCCTGTCTGCCAAATCATTTATGTATATAGAGAACAACAGCGATCCTATCACACTTCCCTGGGGCACTCCTTCGATACACTTGCCTCTGATGAACACTCGCCGTCAAGGACAACATACTGGGTTCTGTTAGTTAAGATGTCTTTGAGCCACTCATATATATGTGAACTTATTCATTCCATATGCTCGTACCTTCGTTAACAGCCTGCAATGGGGCACCGTCTCAAATGCTTTCCGGAAATCTAGAAATATGGACTCTGCCTGTGGCCCTTATCCATAGTTCGCACTATATCATGTGAGAAAAGGACAAGTTGAGTTTCGCATTAGCAATGTTTTCTAAAACCATGCTGACTCGTGGATATGATTCTCAGTCTCAAGAATGTTTAATATAATCGAACTCAGGATGTATTCAAGCATTCTGCAGCAAACTGAAGTTACAGATATTGGTCTGCAATTTTGCAGGTCCGTTCTTTGATCCATCTTATATTCTGGAGTCACCTGCGCTTTTTTCCATTCACTTGGAACTTTGTGCTGGGCGAGAGATTCACGATAATGCAGGCTAGGTAAGGGGCCAATGCCCTAGAGTACTCTTCATAAAACAGAATTGGGATTGGATCCGGACCGACTGATTTATTTGCTTTCAAATCTTTCAGTTGTTTCTCTATGCCAGGGATGCCTACTACAATGTCGTCCATATGGGATTCTGTCTGATGGTCAAATGACGGTATGCTTGCATGATTCTCCTGTGTCAATGATTTTTTGAACGTGAAATTTAAAACTTCTGCTCTCGTTTTGTTATCTTCAACTGGCACACCAGACTGGTCAAAAAGGACTGAATGGAAGCCTTATACCCGCCTAGCGATTTTACACAGGACCAGAAGTTTCTCACGTTCTCTGCCAGATCTTTTGCACATAGATCTGGTCTTCTGCGAGATTGGAAATGGAGTCAAAGCAGCCTTTGCTTCACAGGTGATCACATTACCGCAGAGCAAGCGAAGAGCTGCTCTGTTCGTCTCACCCTTATTGCCCAGTGGTGGCCACAACTCCTAAATTGCAACATAAAAAACGAGATTAGTTGCAATTTCCACGTGAAACGACCTTCCTGGATTCAAAACCATACACTGATAAGCCAGAACATTATGACCACCGATCTCCTATCGATATAAACCCGTCCAGGAGATAGCAAAATCACCTGGCGAGGAATGACTGCTAGTCACACGCATGGTGCATGTAATATGACTGAGAGTGCTGTCCGTGTGTAGAATGAGGAAGGCACGGGATCTATCTGAGTTTCACCATGGGCAGATTTTCACGGCCTTGAGCATTTTGGAAACCGCACGACTTTTCAGGTGTTTGAGTAATGCTGTGATGAATGTCTTCTATATGTGGCGAAGCCAAGGTGAAGCCATATCCAGATATTGTGGGGTTAGGCGGCCACTCCTCATTACAAATGGATGTCATAGGCTGGGCAGACTGGTAAAACGGGAAAGGTGTCGAACTGTGGCGGAACTAACATCAGACTCTAATGCTGGACAGAGTACAAGTGTGTTTGAACACACAGTGCACCGAGCACTGCTAATGATGGGCCTCTGCAGCTGACAACCCATGCATATCGCAATGTTAACACAACGACATTGGCAACTAAAACTGGAATGGACACGAAACTATTGGCACTGCATGTTGGCGCTGTGGCAGAACATTGCATGTCTGATGAATCCTGATACCTTCTTCATCATGTTGATGGGAGGATGGGAATCCGTCACCTTCCAAAGGAACAGTTCCTTGACACCTGTACTGCAGGACGGAGACAAGCTGACCATGGTTCTGTTATGCTCATGCAAGGCACCATGATGGCCAAAGAGTATCACACACTGGTTGCAGAGCACGAGGCACCTTCATGATGATCACATTTCCCAACAGCAGTGGTCATTTTCAACAAGATAGTGCGCCACACTACAAGACCAAGAGTGTGATGGAGTGGTTTGAGGAACACATTGATGAGTTCCATTTGATGTGCTGGCCCCCATCTAGCCAGGTCTGAACCTGATCAAACACATCTGGGATCCGACTGAATGTGATGTCAGAGCCCATCGGCCCTCTCCCGGAATTTATGGGAATTAGGTGACTTGTGGGCGCAGATGTAGTACGAACTCACTCCAGCGACCTACCAAGGTCTCATTGATTCCCTGCCATGCTGTTATCTATGCCAAAGGTGGTCATGCTGGCTATTAGGTAGGTGGTCATAATGTTCCGGCTGATCAGTGTAGACTGATAAACTTATTTCACATGTTATGTGCAAATCACTCAGGTTACTCAATGAAAACGATACGAATAGATCAAGTGAATTTAGCAGGATATTTTGGTGCCGTCCAGGAAGGGTTGCCAAAGATATCCTGCATTGTAATCACGATTTGGTTCTACTACTAGCAGAAGAATACCAACTGATGTGTTCCGTGAGTCGGCTGTGAAGTGATTACACAGTCTGTCTCAAAAATGGGGCTGCCAAAGTTGGGAATACCAAAAGTATACGACACTGAATCTTATTCGCATTTCTGTAACTAGGTTTAGAGACTACTGTGTAGCTACTAACAATTCACAGGTCCACAGTCTGTAAACTAAATATCAAACATGAACAATTGTCACAATTATTTGTGTTTTTCTGTCTTAAGCATACTGAAAACTAAAACGCTCGTCACCAGATGTGATTAACATTTTTGGAGCATCTTCAGTGTTTATAGTGTCAACGTTACGAGCAGGCAACACATCTTTTTTATAATTATAGACAGAAGACATTTTTCTTGAGATTGCTGTCATTGGCACTATCCCCAAAAGAGAGGAAAGAGGAGACAGCAACACAGCACTGATTACAGGAACTCAAGGAAATACATAGAGGCTCTGCCTTTCACTTCATTTTGTTAACCTTGTATTGTTGTTTATCTCAGTTTTAGATGTACTGGAATTAGAAATTCTTATTCATAAGGCACTTTACTTTTGTATTAAGCACTAAACTGCATCACCACCCACCATTCAAATCGAATGGACAACATAACACAACCACATTCAAAGAATCTGATCATGCAGTTGATACTGTCATATACTCATAACGATTAGAGCATAATTGTTACTGCTCAAGAAAAGCGAAAAGTGCCTTATGAATGAGAATTTCTATTTGCAATACGCTTAAGACTGAGACCCAAAGTAACAATAGAAGGTTAAGAAAATGAAGTGAAGGGCAGAGATTCTATGTATTTTCTCGAGTTCTTCCAATCAATGCTGTGTTCTTGTCTCCTCTTTCCTCTCTTTTGGGGATAGTTCCAACGACAGAAATTTAAAGAAAAATATTTTATAAGTCTATAATTATAAAAATATGTGTTGCCTCCTCCTAACGTTGACAGTATAAACACTAGAGATGCTCCAAAAATGTTTATCACGTCTGGTAATGAGCCTTCTAGTTTCCAGTATGCTGAAGACAGAAAAACACAAAATAATTGTGACGGTTGTCGATGTACGATGCAGCTGAGTATTATTAGTAACTACGTTCTAGTCCATAGATACAGAAATGCAAATAAGACTCAATGACATTTGCTTTTGGTATTCCGACCCTCGGCAGCTTCATCTTTGAGACAGAATCTATAGGCACTTCGCAGCCGACTCAAGGAATACGTTGGCTGATATTTTTTCTGCTAGTAGTCTAACTCAATCTTGGCAACAATGCACGATATTTTGACAACTCTGTTGAAGACGAGTCACTTCCTGGATGGCACTGAATTATCCAGCAAAATTCACTTCAGCTATTTGTGCCATTTTCGTTAAATATCCTGAGTCATTCATACATAAGGTCTGAAATAAAGTTATCAGTTTTTGGTTTTGAGTCCAGGAAAGTTATTCTATGTGGAAAGAGCAACTAATCTCACTTTGCGTTGCGGATTAGTTGTTGTAGTTACCACTGGGGCAATAAGGGAGAGACGAATTGAGCAACTCTTTGCTAGCTCTGAGGTAACGTTGTCAGCTGCGAAGCAAAGTGCCACATTTCTATGCAACTTTATAGTGACATGTGACAGCAATGAAATTTAGATTGTTTCTTAGTCCATATGAGTAATATCTTGCTAATTTATGCCGATATAGGTTTATTTGTGTTACAGATATCTTACGTTTTATTACAATAGACTTGCGGTGGGTGTATGGTTTTTGTGGTAAGTAGTATTTCATTTGTATTAGTACAATGCAGAATTATTTCATATGTGAGAGAAATTAATCATCAACAGACTATTCTATCACATTATCTAAAACAGTCTGACAGTGCTTAGGTAGTTGACTGATTGCACACCTGTAGAATTCTACTGGATCTAAGTTAAATATGTCGTCAAACCATGTCTGAAATGAATTCTTGTCCACGATAGCATTTTCTTGGTCGTTTTTCGGAAAGGAACAAGAACGGTAAACATTTAAGGGGTTAAGATAAGAATAATAAGTGCGTGAGGGATGATTTTTAAAACGAACTTTTGGATAGATTTGTTTGTGAAATCAGAAGAGTGCATGACCTTATAGTAGCAACACATGATGCAATTTTGTAGGTTGTTTTTCTTACACTGCAACTGAAAGGTGTCTTAGTTGCTGGCAAAAAATACCAGCTGCGATATGCACACCCCTAGGGAGTGGTTTGAGCCACCAGATGGAATATATTATGTTCAAATTGCCCTTTTCTCGAGTATATATTTTTTGTTAGGATTTAGCCATTAACTCCTTCTTGAGAAGTTAACGTAAAGACATTATAACTCATCACTGGTAACATTACTGCATAGGAATTCTCAACGAGTGACCTGATAACATTCAAGCAAAAATGCAGCAATAGTTATCCCTTTGGCTTTTGTTGCTTTGAATTAAAGCATGCAGTACTTCTACTCCTGACTTCTGAACCTTGCCTAGAGAATGCAAATGTCACATGTTTAAATGGTCGTAGTTCATAACATACGTCTGTTATCGAGACTTTCTGAATGTGAAAAATAGTTCATTCCAGTACAATCTTTCTTGAAACAAGTAAATCCTTTTCTGAGGTGTTTTCCCAAAAGCACTAGCCCCGCACACGTCATACAAAGGTTCTGAGCTGCATTTGTTGCCTTCAACCGTTTGTTAATTCCATGGCAAGTAATACGTCTCCAGTGTTAGACCTTTTTCGACTTGCTACTCTATTTTACAACACTTGAAGAATATTCATAAGCTTCAGGCACGCAGAATCCAATATGTAGCTACAAAATAAATACTAGAATTGCAAATAAGAAAATGACGGTTGATAATACACTCATAGCGCCTCGCCTTTTTCGCCTGGTCGGACGGCATCTGGTGTGAGGTGGGAGGTGGCGTATGGTCCGTAGCATATAACTGGTGTCCGGTGGCCGCTGTAGGGTGACGAAACTATCTTGCATCAACTAGTTTTGGTCTTGGCGCAGCCACAAGCTGTTTTGCGGAATTTTTTCTGGACGTTTTTGCTATTACTGTTGTGTTTGATAGTGAAACAAAGCATCTTTGACGTTCCATCAGACATAACTTCAGCAAATTCCTGGAATACCATTAAAAAAAAAAAAAAAAAAAACATCGAGGGGTCTCCAATTCGCGACTTTATATCTACTTTGCGCAACATTTCCCACTAGACAATGAGCAGATACAGTTACGTAACGGCTCGTGAAGAGTGACAGCAGTTCTTCCATACACTTCTACATCCTACAGTGCTCCCAGATCGTGCTTATGGTCAGACAAAATTCTGAGGGGTGACCGGTTATATTCGCTACCTTAAGTAAACGAATTCGCCATATTCTCTGCAGCAGTCGGGCAACGGCCAGGTTCTATGTCAAAGACTTTACAAAGCCCTGTTTGCCACAATAAATGATGGACACAAGACTAGAAAAGTTGTTCACGTGACTCACTAGGTGGCTTTTTATTGTTAGTGCAGTTACGCCAAAGTGCAGAGGGTGAATGAGTTGTTTAAAGCCTTGGTTGCAGATCCATCCAAGCTGTTAGAGAATCTAAAAGTTTTTGTTGAGGGCATTGCGAAGAAAATCGGTCCCTCAACATACCATAGAGGAAGGATTTCTTAACAGAGAATCTTGAAAGCTATATTCATTATCATGCACATTTATAATTTGTAACTGAGGAAAAATTACAAAATTTAAAACTGCCTATGGAAATGAAACCGAATTTAAGAAAAGGTGCATTACTTTCCTTCCTAAGTTACGTACTGAACTTCAAACGATACCCCCTGATTATGTAAAGGTTTTGAGAAATGCCAGTATGTCAATGTTGTCAGTTTCAAATTCTTTGCGACTACTCAAAGAATCACTTATACCAATAATGAATAATCTACAAGTCTCCAGTGAAACGGTCACAAAAGCAGATTTTAAGCTGCAAAATTTAACATCTGTTAAATGGAAAGAAACTTCTGAGAACCTGCATTTCTGGCACGTGGTGGCAAATCATAAAGATACTTCGGGTGTTATTCTGTTGAGTGTTTAGTGGATATAACAAGTTCTTTACTGGTGTTGCCAAGGTAAAATGCAGAGCTGGAAAGAATTTTCAATAACATGAATATTGTGAAATCCAAACTACAGTGTTGAACATCATTAAAAAGTGTTAAATTCAATAATTATAATATCAGTAGGGCTTATTGGGATGAGTCTTCCTCTGTACCGCACTGGTCAAAGTGCCTGGCTGTGATGAGGAGCCGGCCGGTGTGGCCGTGCGGTTAAGGCGCTTCAGTCTGGAACCGCGTGACCGCTTCGGTCGCAGGTTCGAATCCTGCCTCGGGCATGGATGTGTGTGATGTCCTTAGGTTGGTTAGGTTTAAGTAGTTCTAAGTTCTAGGGGACTGATGACCATAGATGTTAAGTCCCATAGTGCTCAGAGCCATTTGAACCATTTTGTGATGAGGAGGAGCCGGGTTCAATTCTAGGCAGTGCCACGGATCTTTCCTTGGTGGGAGGATTGGAATGGGGTGTATAGACTGCAGTCAGCTTCATGTTGCCAGTTGAGGAGCTATTTGAATAAGAAGTAACGGCACCAAGATCAAGAAGCCAGTAAAGGCCAGGAGAGTGGTGTGCTGACCTCATGACCCTCCATACTGCAAATGAATGACGCCATCAGCAGAGGATGACATGGTAATCGGTCGGTCCCGATTGGCCTGTCTGGGCTAGAAGGCAGAGCTTTGCTCTCTTTCTCTCTCTCTCTCTCTGTCTCTTTTCTTTTTGGTTAATAGGATGGGAATGTGCTGTAAAACTGCAAATTACCACCGGAATTATTAAGCAAAGTAGGAGTGATGGCTACATACAGGAGATACAACTGATATTCTGCCAAAAACTTCAGCTCTGTCTTCGAGAGCTAGAAACATTTCGAGCACAACTGCTTTCGCACCATTTCTATCACAGAACTCGAATTTGAATTTAAAATCCAACAGAAATCATTATTTAAAAAAATTAATCAACACTTTTGTTGTCTTGTATGGTATCAAAAATGTGGGGTAGATAAATAACATTACAAATAACGTATAACTGCATGCCTTTTAACACTTATAACCATAATAAAATATCGTACAATGTATATTAGTCCAATGCAAAATAACTTATTTTGCTGTTAGTGGAATTTTCTCTTAGGCATTAATATGGCAACACAGCGCCCTTGTTATAACACAATTGCTGTTAGGTCACACAGGTTGACAGTAGCTGTACGTGGCAGTAGGAAAAGATTTTGCTTTCTGACGTATTAGTGTAATTTATTGATGTTTTAACATTAAAAATGAACTAGATCATTGAACTAGTTCAACAAGAAAACATTTCTTAAAAATAATGGTTCCTTAAAGCCCATCCACACGCAATGATATATCTGTACACATCACATCTGCACAGAAGGATCGTGTTGTGTGAGCAGGAGATTTGAACATATATGAGATGCGCACAAACCAGAAACTTGAAGTTGGAGGTCAGAGCGAAATTGCTCAAATCTGTTTGCATCAACCAAATATACGCAAGCAAATCATAGTGTGTGAACACAAATCTGCTGCGCGAAACGTGTTTGTCAACTGTTTGTTCAGTCTAGCGTTTCTTGTCTGTAAGCGCACAGTGAATTTTAAATGGCAGATACACGTCAGGATTGTAGAGCTCATTTAGCTTATTGAAGTATATGGGACACACACATGATTGTTGCTAAGTCTGTGGTATTTTGACATACTCTGCTTTCAGAATGATTCCGATGATGACGGCCCAAATGAGAAGCAATTTCAGGTTTATCTTGTGGATAACACTACACTATTACTCGTATTTTGCAACTCTATTCGTTTATCTACAAGACAGAAAACATGCAAATAACAACTGAGGGAAGTGACTGCAGATGTTAACAAAGAGCTTCACCCAACTGCTCTTTTATTAGATGCCGATAGATATCATTTCATCAAACTAAGGTCGCGCTATCATGTAGATAACTTAACCAAAATTCTCAGCTCTACTTGCTTTGTACCCTAGATATCTCTCTCATTACGTTGACTTGCAAAATGGATTGATAGCATACTTCCACTGAGCGCTATCCTACGCCATAACTTCTGTGACGATGTAGCAAACACAAGCAAAAGTAGGCCCTATTTATTCTAAAGAGAAGTGCAGTCGGAATATTGTGTGAAGTTGATAATGGAAGATGTTGCTAGTGCTTTCAGGGACATAAGGACTCTTTTACTTCTTGTACTTTCGAAAATAATGTATGGTTCACAATAAGATCGAATTAGAGATGAACACACCCAGCATGGACTACAGAATCAGAATTTTATTGTCTCATAATTTACAAGTTAAATAATTGATTTTTTGTACAGGAGACTCATCAGCTTATAACTCTGATCAGTTATACATTGAATACAATATTTTTTATGTAATCACAATAAAATCTAAATATTATTTATTATTGGTTTTATCCTGCTCAGTTGGTCAGATCATTAAAAAATTCATCAACAGAGTAATAACATTTCTGCGCCAGGGTGCTATACAATTCTCTTTTTACTGCCTCAGTTTGGACCTTTCTAAAGTTTATTCCTTTCAGTTTATTGCTTACTTTCATTCCCATATATTGTGGAGTCTGTGCAAAAAGATTAAGCCTGTGTGTAGGCAGCATGAAGCTTTCTTTGTTTCTAGTTTCGAAAGCATGCTGGAAATTTTTTGACAAAAACAGTTTAGGGTTGTTACTTGTGAAAAGAATTATTTCATACAGATACAAAGAGGGAACACTTATTATCTTAAGATCTCTTAATAATGGCCGACAAGATTCTCTTGGCTTTGCACTCCATATGTTTCTGACAATTTTTTTCTGCAGAGTTAATATTTCTGTCATGTTCCTAGCATTCCCCCAGAAGACAATACCATATCTCACTACTGACTCAAAGTAACTATGGTATACTACATCTTTTGTGGCTATGCTAGTGACATTGGCTAAGATTGTCATAGCAAACGCTAGGCCGTTTAGCTGAACAGGAAGGGAAAATTAGGGTTTGTGAATGAAATAAAAGTTCTCTGTGCCTCAGTCACCAACAAGAAGCAACCAATAGCAGTAGGTTATAATCCTGAAGCCTTTTTTAGGGAAGAGAACCAATACAGCAGTGATCAAACAGGCAAACTAGATGTGTGTGGACCCTGTGCACTCAGTGTAATCACACATGTAGGAGATAAGTACAACAATGAAAGTACTCTTGGTTCTACTCTCACAAAACGCAACAACATCCACAGACGTATAAACAGAGAAGAAATGCAGGCATCACTTAGCATAATACATCTGCATGTGCAGTACCTTAGGAAGAAATTCACTATGCTACAGGTATTTGTAAATGATCATTCACCACAAGTGTTAGTATTAACTGAACTTAGTCTAAAATGTAATGAAATTAATTGTTATAAACTAGATGGTTATGTACTGGTAAACTGTTATTGCAGGAAACAGTGTAAGGGAGGAGGTGTGGCAGTTTTTGTTAGAGAACATATTACGTGTAAGAAACTTACATTTTTGAGCAATACAGTGAAGAGGGAATATTATAAGTAAGTGGTATTTAAATTCGACTGAAAGAGCATGGAGTCAGTGTGGTAAAACATAAAATAATAGGAATATACAGACCACCTGGTGCAGATGTAATACATTTTCTCAACAGCTTCAATACCATAATTTGGCAAAATGGTCCCAATGACCTTACTATACTTGGAGACCATAACATTGATGCAAACTCTAACAGCATTGCTAGCATGAAACTTGTAGCTGTATGAACTTCATATAATCTTAGAAACATAGTTACCATGGATACCAGAGTCTCAGATTCTAGCTTTACCAGGATAGATTATGCAGTAATTAACAAAACTACTAAAGACACTGCTAAGTTTAGTAACACAGACTTCCATTACTCAGACCACATTGCACAACAGATAGAATATAGAAAAACAGCACCTAAAATAATACCAAAAACGTTTGAAAAGAAACGAGTTTTGTGCAATAGTAATATCTGAAAATTAAACTAGTTGAGGAGACGTGGGATCGAATCTAGCATGTGGAAGGACCAGATAACAAATGGGATGAGTTTTATAACATCCTGCTGAGACACTTTGATTCCTGTTGTCCCACTAAAGTGGAAGAAATAACAAACTCAGACTTCCATCCAGCCTTGTTAAAATACTATATTCAAAATATTCATGACCTGGATGTCCCATACAAATCAACAAGACTGTACATTTTCAAAAAAAATTTAACACAGCTAAGAAAACTTTTAAAGCAGAACTTTCAAACCTTAGAAAACACACTAATGAAATCTCTCAATCTACAAATGTAAGCAAGACATAATGGAAACTGATCAATAAGCATCGAAAAACCTCCACAACTAGGGACAGTAAACCCTTTTGCATTACACAGGATGGTAATAATATGAAAGAACCCAAAGAATTATTTAACCTTTTTCATGAACATTTCATATCACCAACAGGAAATCCAACACACACTTTAGAAATGTACCGAGAGATACTGAAGCACCCCCCCCCCCCTCCCCCAAGCAGCGAGTTTTGAATTTAATGAGGTTAAAGAAAATGACATCACAAAGACAATCTTCACATTAAAGAACAAGTATTCAGCCGGATGGGATGTTATTTCTAGTGTAATAGTTAAAAATGCATAAAAGAAATAGTTAAACCACTAACACACCTCATAAACTGTAGCATTAGAGAAAGCACTTACCCTGGTACTTTAAAAATAAGCATTGTTAAACCAGTACATAACAAGGGGAGTACAAAAGAGGTTTCAAACTACCTTTCATAAGGTTTTTGAAATGGCTATCCTTTCTCAGCTCAATGTTTATTTTACAAAGAAAAAATTGCTGACAGAAAGACAGCAAGGCTTTAGGTGCACAATTACTGCAGTTGTTGAATTTCTCCATAAAGTGTACATTCTCCTAGACCAAGGTATGAAGACAGCCGGCATATTCCTAGATCTTTCCAAAGCCTCCAAGTCAGTCAATCCTGGGTTACTCATTAAGAAATTTAAGGCTTACAACATCAAGGACTCGTCTATGCTATTAATGACCACATGCTTGACGAATTGCAAACAGTGCACTAAACTTTCATGTAAAATGGCTACCAAGGTAATAGATTTCTGATATTTTAGAGATACAGTAATTCATGGGGTACTGCAGGGATCGATCCTTGGTCCCCTTCTCTTCTTGGTTTATGTCAATGACATGACACAACCTTTTAACTCACATCTAGTAACCTATACTGATGACACAATCCTCTTATTTTATGAAAAAGACTTGGAGAAATTACACTCAGTTGCAACTAAAGGTGTGATGGAAGTAACCATCAATTTTCTACATCAGGGCCTAAACACCAACATCAGTAAATCTCAGCTACTAACATTTAAAACAACTGGTTCTCATGAGGCTGAAATAAATAATACTTGTGGTATTACATCAGCAGAAACAGGTAATAGTAAATTTCTTGGTGTCCACCTAGACAAAAATCTCAATTGGGTAAACCACATTACTTCTGTGTGTGAGAAAATCAGCAGTAGCTTATATCTTATGAGCCAGGTGACAAAAATAGTGCTGACCAAACACTAAAAATTGTTTACTATGGAGCAGTTTATCCATTTCTTAATAATGGTATTGAACTGTGGTGTTGTGTGGCAGACCTGCACTTGAACAGAATATTAGTGTTACAGAAAAGAGCCATTAGGTTACTGCATGGACTGAAGTCCACAGAGTCCTGTCGTGAAACCTTTGCCTAACATAAATATCTACCAGTATATTCTTTGTATTTGTATAAACTTTAATTTTTTCTGAGTAGTAAAAACAAACTAAATAAGTGCAGTGATACACACAATTATGATACTAGAAATAAGAGGAACTACTTCAGGCAGAGGACAAAATTAAAAATAACTGACAATAGTCCATATGTTAATGGGCAGATATGTTTCAACAAGCTGCCACAAGCTTTGAAAACTTGTGAACCAAAGCTGTTCCAAAGGAAGTTAAAAGCCTTCTTAGTAAATAAATGTTTATATTCACTCAGTGAATTCTAATCTACTTGTCCTCTCTTGTAACACGTAATATAATTACAACACTAAGACAAATTTATGTACCATTACTGTATGTAAGTGGTATCTATAGTAATCTACTCAACCTATGTATGACATCAGCTTGATGATTTACACGCAAAAAATGTAAATAAATAAAATTAACTGTAGAATTCACTACCGTACCACAATATCAGAAGTGAAACTTTCGAGGACCCTGTCTAAAGTTCAGAGTCAAGTTTTATACTGTGTTGCAAAAGTCTCGAATAGGATGTAGCTAGAATTCATGTAGTGAAGTGAAAATCCCGCCTCATAAACAAACTACCATTGTAGCTCATTGGTCACACCTACAATTTCCAAGAATATACTAAGTTTCAAACACGTCTAAAACTGAAAAAAAATTGTGTAACTTGGCGAAACTGATATATATTAGCTTAAGAATTAAGGTACTTTATTTGTCTCCGTGAAATCCATCAGCCGGTAATGTGGAGTAGGCCTAACTGTTCTCCTCATACAAGTATTTTCTTCCATATTATACGAGAGGTAATTGGCGACAAAGGTTAATTATATGTTTTCAAATCTATCAGAAAATGATTACGCCAGTCGTCCGGTTCGCCCTGAAACTCGCAAAGTAAATTTATTGGCGAAAACTGCCTTCGCTTAAGCTGCCCTCTCTATGCCATTTTGATCGCTCTTTGTATTTCTCGCATTTTTACAGCAACACAAGTTTCGAACACGGACCATAACAGAATATCCTCCATTACGAATTTCTGAATAAATGAAATAAACTTATAGATCCCGATAGCCTAGTCACTTGCCATTGAAATTTCGTTTCTAGACCCATAGGGTGTGAATATCTATGGATCCTGTCCGCAACATTCCCTACAGCTCAAGTCAGGTGATTTTCGGACGACACATTTTAGCATGTATAGCGCTTAGCGTATTTTGAGATGACACATTTTAGCATGTATAGCGCTTAGAGTATTTTGAGTGTCATTACTTCATTGTTACAGATAGATCACCTTCAGAAGTACTGTGAAATCTTGTACTCGCGTTTTACAGACATCTTAACAATCTGATACCAGGAACTGAAGTTGTCTTAAAGATGTGATGAGTAATGATATTGTGCTTTTTCGCCACAGTATATTAGTTCAGGTTACACTTTATTAACGTTTTTTCGGTAACGGGATAATAAGCGACAGTCAACAACCTTTATGTTTTCTATGGTACTAATTCATGTTGTCGAATCTCTGTTCTAGTTAATCATGTTAAAATGACACTGTAGACAGCACCAAAGCTACACGAGAAAACAACGCATTTGGAACTATGAATCCGTTACAGCGATACAGTAAGCGATTTGCACCAGCTGCTTTTCCATTACTACTTTCAATTTTTCTTTTATTGACCCTTCTAATTTTTGTAGACAAGTAAAATATCTATAACATTTTTTCGCCATTTCATCAGGAAAGTAAGACCATACAATATGCACAAAGAAATAAAAATTACGTGATCGGTGCTCGAATTTTGGAGTAATAAAAGAAGTGACAGCCTACAATATTCCTTTTACGTCTTCTGTTGCGTTGATTCATATTGTCGAATCTGCTCTAATTAATTATGTTACAGTGACACTGTATAGGAAATAACTGTCATGCAGAAATACTTAGATACACACAACAGGTCTGAGAACCTGCATGAACTGGAAGATATTAACCAGACTGTCATGTATACATTTTATCTGTGTATGAACATATCACGAACATGTATGTACTGACTGGCAGTTTACTCAGACACATTTGCAAATTTATCTAGCACTTGTCTCACAAACGCATGGCCATAACATCGCAAATATTAGGCCTATCTCTACAATACAAGACTTTGTAATACCGTGTCTCGATATTTTTCAACATATAAAATGCCTCATATCACTATAACATTTACAGTCATACATTTGTTGTACACACCTGTGAAAAGTAACTAGTCCTCCTTTCACATACGTCTCTTTACACCTGTAGCTACAATAATAAGGCATCATAGCTCTCTTACTAAAACTCGAACGTGGAAAAACGTATATAAAACCAGGCGAATACGTATAGTACTCAAGTTTCGCTATCACCGCAAATTGTAGACACGCAGCATCGTCACAAAATCACGTGACCATCCTGGTTTGATGATAACATGCGCAGTAGGGTATGCTCACTCCATTCTGTCTACACCGACAGATGACCGGTCTGTGGCCCCCACACTCCCGCCCATATGCCAATCCGCTCTGACTGGACGTTCTGGATGTGGCCATTTTCAAGAACACTGTGGTGTAATTTTCGTTGGAAACACTCCACGAACTAGCCTCTGAGCACAACCCTGTGCTCCTGCACCTTACCAACGTCCCTTCTGCTTTGACCATCACGGTTTGGGAGAAGTTTTCCAGGATTCTTAATAACACCACTCGGCAACATCTCGACCTAACAACACCTGCCAATCTGGTGAGTGCTGTTGATTACCTCACCACAAAAATCCAAAAGGTGATGAAGGCCTTTACTTCCACTGTCCCAAGGGCTTTAACGCTACTCAATGACTTGCTTCACCTCTTGCGTGAACTCAAAATGCAGCATAACTGTTACTGCAGGCAGTGGAATCAGTTTCGTGATCCTCAGGATAAGCATTGGATGAAGCATCTCCAGTGTGAATTCTGCCACCAGCTCGTCAATTGGAAAACGGAACAATGGGAGGACAAGATGTCAGCCTTCCTCCTCCAACATAAATCGGAATGGGCCTTTGTCTGAGCCCTGTGGCCCTCTGCAGTGAAGACCAACCACCTCATCCACACAGTAGATGGCTTAACTTATGATGCCCTCCATGTGGTAGAAACTCTGGCTGATATGTTTGAGGCTCAAAACCAATTGCACATCCAGGACCTCACGCCTGATGAACTCCAAGATGAAAACAATATTTTAGATGCCATTGCCACTTTCAGAGAACGACCATCTCTGACTTCCCCTCACCTTACATCCACAGTGGAAATCCAACGGATCCTCCAGTGGAAGTGTGGACAGTCGGCTCCAGGTTTGGATGGTATCTTAAACAAACACCACCACCAGCTCCCGTGCAAGCCACTGGTCTTATTTACCAGCATCCTGAACCACTATCTCACAACTGGCGTTTTCCCCCACAGTGGAAGCAGGCCAAAATGATTACCATCTACAAGCCCTCGAAGGATCCTTAGGTCACTATTAACAACTGGCCCGTTAGCCTCCTGAATACCATGGCCAAGGCTCTAGAATCTTTGATCCTCCACCGCATTTCCCAGCGTCTGGTGGCGGCTGGAACAATCCATCCAGAACAGTTTGGATTCGCTTCCCACTTGTCGGCTGAACTCCTATTCCTTAAGATCATGGAACATGTCAACGCCAGTGGTTTTCCTGGACCTGCAAAACATGTCTGACAAGACCTGGCAGGACAATCTTGTGTACAAAATGCTGACCCAGACGACCATCCCTGACATCTATGTGAAAATTGTGGATAATTTCCTCCACGATAGGACTTTCTTGGTTACTCAGCAAGTTCAACACTCCAGCTTACGTCACATGTCGATGGGTACCGCTCAGGGCTCTGTGTTGTCTCCCATCCATTTTAAAATTTATGTTAACGATATGCCAGTCCTCCCACACTGCCACCTGGCCCAATACGCCGATGATACCATGGTCTATACCACCGGCTGCAACACAGACCAGCTCATTGCTCGCCTCCAGAGGCAGGTGGATGCAACAGTGACCTGGTGTCCCAACAAAATGTCCTCAGTGCCACCAACACTATGGCAGTCTACTTCACTAAACAGCACCCCATCCTCCACCACAACATCACTATTGCAAGCATCCAGGTCCCATGGTCTCCTGATACCAAATACCTAGGTGCACAGGAGGATAAAAAACTGCTTTTCCATCGCCATGCAGAATATGTAGCCCAAAAAGGGCTCAAACTGATAAAAGCATTGCACCCAGTGTTCACCTGCAGGGAACTGAACCTCGACACCAAACTCCAGCTGTGCTCGATGCTTGTCCACCCTTCCCTCACCAATAGCTCCACAGTGAGGGCTAAGATTAGTGCCTCCCAGATACAGACCCTCCAGCGCCTGCAGAATAAGTTGCTTTGGTGGAGTCTGCATGCCCCTCCCCTCACGAGGGTAGTTACCCTCCACAAGGATACCAGACATGGCCACTCTCAAGATGTCCATGCGAGAGAAGGCAAGGCATCTCTATGCCAAAGTAGAAGCCCTAAGTGACACGGTCACTGGCTTAGAAAACATTGGCACACGCCTCCCCGCTACTGGCACTGACACCCTGTTCGCACATTCCTTGAGGACTCTGATTCTGACCATGGCTAACGACAGCACTGTTATGGCCACCAATAAAGCGTTAGTGTTGACTTGACCACTCGATGGATTTCGAACATCGTATACCACCACTGTTGATAGATAATGTAGTTCGTAGTTACTTAATATTTGCCTGCGACCTGAACTTCCACTGTCGGAGGGTGGTATGGGACTTCAAGCCCCAATACCACACCTTCAACATGCACTCCAGTGATTGCTTTGGAATGACATCATTGTCGAATGGAACAGCCTTACCATCCACCAAAACAGTAAGACTGTGAGCCGCTGGTGGAGCTGTATTTCAACCCCCCCACAAAAAAAAGAAGACAAATGGAGGATGAGCAGTAGACTGGAACTTATATCGTGGGAACACACCACATTTGCAGCAATTTATTGCATGCACAGAAATTTGCACAAACATCTGTGCAAACACATCGTTGCATATGGATAGGCAAAGCAGGTTAGAATACTCGTCCCTCTTTGAGATGTGCATTAAAAACAGTGACTTCAGAAAACTGTTGGGTATGCTATCAATTGCCTCCATTTCTTCACAGCTCATTGTCAGAGTCACTTATAGATTGTTTATTTACGGATAATGCATAATTATGATCACTAGTCAATACATGGTCATACAATAATAAAAATTATCAATATATTATTATGCTTTAATCGTACACAGTTTCCATTTTTAAGGATATAAACGCATGCAATATTGCATCCCCATCTCACAACTAAACTATCACCCTTCATTGTAATGTAGGCACTGTATCCTGACGATCCCCCCCAAATCCATCTCCTAGTGTAACCAATGAGCTCCTCAAGATCAGCTCCTCCAAAACCCAGGCAATAATCATAGGACGAACCACCTGCAGCTTCTGCCTCTATGACTTCCATCTTACCATTTATGACGGCTCTATCCGGTTAACGAACACACTAAAATGTCTTGGTCAAACCCTTGACTGGCAACCATCCAACAGAAAGCCACAACACACAAAGACTACTAACAGACTGAACCTGGGGCTTACACCCCTCCACCATTCTCCACACCTACAAGATCCTGATCTGACCCATCCTCTGCTGTGTTGCATTGATCTCCACTCCGCCAAAGCTCTATAAGTCCTTCCAAATCCTTGAACGCCATGCACTCTGCCTCGCCTTCCACTCTGCTTACCTTCCCCCACATGGGGAACACTTCTCACCAAGTGCAGGTCCTTCAGTTGTTAAGTGATAGTGCAGTGCTCCAGCACTTTTTCATGGAAAAAATTACTACATTGCATTTGTATTTTTTAAACTGTATTTTTTTGCCCTTTTAGCTGCCCCTCATTAGTCTTTTTCATTTAAAATAACAACAGTCTTCACATTCTGTTTTCTCTCATCTTTTCTATGTCATTCAGAAAGCGTTTGCTGCAGAGCAGTGTATTATACCACTGAAAGCCCACCTTCTACCCATATGGAGTGACAGGAATGAAATAACAGTAAAGGAAAAAAGGACACACTGGGATATGCTACAGATCAGTATGCTATCAACAATTAAGTATCATATTCACATTTTCAAGATTCACTAACTCACAACAAAATAGTTGCCTTGCAACCTAATCTATACATTGGGCTGTGCTAGAGATTGATCTGTCAGGACAACCTTCATTCTAAAAATAAGAAAAAGTTGTCAACATTCTGCATTTGCACATGTATTACATCACATGCATCAACATCATGTCACAGGACAAGGCTGACATCCATTATAGGACGAACCTCCTGCAGCTTCTGTCTCTATGACTTCCATCTTACCGTTTATGACTGCTCTATCCAGTTAACGAACACACTAAAATGTCTTGGTCAAACCCTTGACTGGCAACCATCCAACAGAAAGCCACAACAACGTATTGTAAATATAATACGAAGAATATAAATAGCTCCAATATACACTCCTGGAAATGGAAAAAAGAACACATTGACACCGGTGTGTCAGACCCACCATACTTGCTCCGGGCACTGCGAGAGGGCTGTACAAGCAATGATCACACGCACGGCACAGCGGACACACTAGGAACCGCGGTGTTGGCCGTCGAATGGCGCTAGCTGCGCAGCATTTGTGCACCGCCGCCGTCAGTGTCAGCCAGTTTGCCGTGGCATACGGAGCTCCATCGCAGTCTTTAACACTGGTAGCATGCCGCGACAGCGTGGACGTGAACCGTATGTGCAGTTGACGGACTTTGAGCGAGGGCGTATAGTGGGCATGCGGGAGGCCGGGTGGACGTACCGCCGAATTGCTCAACACGTGGGGCGTGAGGTCTCCACAGTACATCGATGTTGTCGCCAGTGGTCGGCGGAAGGTGCACGTGCCCGTCGACCTGGGACCGGACCGCAGCGACGCACGGATGCACGCCAAGACCGTAGGATCCTACGCAGTGCCGTAGGGTACCGCACCGCCACTTCCCAGCAAATTAGGGACACTGTTGCTCCTGGGGTATCGGCGAGGACCATTCGCAACCGTCTCCATGAAGCTGGGCAACGGTCCCACACACCGTTAGGCCGTCTTCCGCTCACGCCCCAACATCGTGCAGCCCGCCTCCAGTGGTGTCGCGACAGGCGTGAATGGAGGGACAAATGGAGACGTGTCGTCTTCAGCGATGAGAGTCGCTTCTGCCTTGGTGCCAATGATGGTCGTATGCGTGTTTGGCGCCGTGCAGGTGAGCGCCACAATCAGGACTGCATACGACCGAGGCACACAGGGCCAACATCCGGCATCATGGTGTGGGGAGCGATCTCCTACACTGGCCGTACACCACTGGTGATCGTCGAGGGGACACTGAATAGTGCACGGTACATCCAAACCGTCATCAAACCCATCGTTCTACCATTCCTAGACCGGCAAGGGAACTTGCTGTTCCAACAGGACAATGCACGTCCGCATGTATCCCGTGCCACCCAACGTGCTCTAGAAGGTGTAAGTCAACTACCCTGGCCAGCAAGATCTCCGGATCTGTCCCCCATTGAGCATGTTTGGGACTGGATGAAGCGTCGTCTCACGCGGTCTGCACGTCCAGCACGAACGCTGGTCCAACTGAGGCGCCAGGTGGAAATGGCATGGCAAGCCGTTCCACAGGACTACATCCAGCATCTCTACGATCGTCTCCATGGGAGAATAGCAGCCTGCATTGCTGCGAAAGGTGGATATACACTGTACTAGTGCCGACGTTGTGCATGCCCTGTTGCCTGTGTCTATGTGCCTGTGGTTCTGTCAGTGTGATCATGTGCTGTATCTGACCCCAGGAATGTGTCAATAAAGTTTCCCCTTCCTGGGACAATGAATTCACGGTGTTCTTATTTCAATTTCCAGGAGTGTACATATGAGGATAGGACAGGTGTTTGTCCGTGACTTTGCTGAAGGAACTATCCCAGAATTTGCATGAAATGATTTAGGAAAACTGATATCAGGATGGCCAGGGTGAGTGAATTTCATTCTCCCAAATATAAAGTCAGTGTCTTGACTATAGCCCAGACTCATTTCGTTGGTTCACTATTATACAATATTCCTTTTATCACATACAATTTGTGCCAAATGTCTTGTAATGTCGTGTTGTGTACTTTTTGTGTACTTACACCCATATATGTAAAATTAAATATATGAGTTATGAGGAAGATATAGTGAGATACAATTTTTGTTGGCCTGAGGCCACCAGTGAGCATCTGTAGTGGTGCAGTGCAAAACCGTGTTTTATATTACAAGACATTTGGCACAAGTTGTGTGTGATAAAAGGAATATTGTATAATAATGGACCAACGAAATGAGTCTGGGCTATAGTTAAGACACTGACTTCATATTTAGGAGAATGAAATTCACTCACTCTGGCCATCCTGATATCAGTTTTCCTAAATCATTTCATGCAAATTCTGGGATAGTTCCTTCAGCAAGGTCACGGCCAAACACCTGTCCTATCCTCATATGTATATTGGAGCTATTTATATTCTTCATATTATATTTACAAATTCTGTATCATAGAAAGTGATCCCTGGATGAATATACAATAAATTACTATCACAATATAGTGTGTTTGTGAAACAACACATTACATAAATACACATACAACATAAATGAAACAGTATTAGTGTTCAATATCATTTTGGGATCACATTTTAAATTATTCTATTGATTAAAATGTCTTTTGTCTAAGCCAGTTTTGAGCTGGTGTTCTTGAACAATCTAAGTATCACACTTTGTGCATGTACTGGCAGCTTCTTAAATACCAGAAATTGAAAATCCAAGTGTTAGTAACTGGGTTGGAATTTTTTAAGTCTGGCAGCTGGGATGTCTGTTGGTTTTTTGTTGGTGTGTATTGAAAAATTTAGAATAACAAGCAATAAAACTGTTAGTCTTTTCAGTTTTTTTGTTTTTTAAGTGTGGTCTGCAAGACACTTTAATTTTGTCTCCACAGATTCATCTGATTGCCCTTTTCTGCCAAGTAAGATTTTTCTTTATCAGGAGGAATTGCTCTAAACAGGATTCCAAATGTCAACTAGCTCTAGAAAAAGATGTAGTAGATGTTAAGCATTACCTCTAACATTAATACTAACACAGGATCTGAGTTTACTCAAGAAATATGTAACACAGTCTCTGTTGATGCATTGTTATGTGGGGAAGTGGCTGGTTAAATATTTAACAATGAAATTGATAAACAACAATGCAATTAATTTTTTATTTTGTTTTTATTTTATTTTGTTTACACTGCCAGTTTCAGTAATTCATTATGCTATCTTCAGGCCCTATGTGCACCTCTCAAAAATAATCAATATTGGCATACTAGAGGTGCAGTCAAGTCTTCAAAGGAAGCACTTGAGTAATCACAACATACAGAAACATATGGCCCCAGTATGACAATATCGATTGTTTTTGAAAGGTGCATATGGACCTGAAGGTGGAATAATGAATTGCCAAAATTGGTAGTGAAAACAAAATAAAACAATTCCTCAGTTGCATGCCTGTATGGCGAACTTTCTTGTTAAATACATAACACATGCTAACTTTGTACACATACATTCCACATGATTTTCGAAGCTCAGTTTGAGCCAAAATGTATCCCAAGAACCTCAATAGAAGCACAATGACTGTCATATTTACTATATACACAGAGGACAACATTTACAGTTTTTTCATGAATAACTTCCAGTTCACTGATTCTAAACCATGTAGTGGCTGCTCTTAGCTGATTTTTACTTTGGTGCCTTACTGCTGCTAGGTCTTTTCCAGCTGTAACAAATGTCACGGCATCAGCATACATTGTAGACTTACATAACATAATACTTGACAAGTTATTTACATAGATTGTGAATAGCGAAGGTCCAAACACAAAAATTCATGGCATATCCCATGTGACATCCAGAACATTAGTTCTATCATTGAACTGTGGTATTTGCTTTCTCTCTCACACATGTGAGATGAGCATATAGTTTTTTTTCTTTCTTTTGTTTGGAATCGTTCCTGATGTGCTGACACCAAGAAATATAATGGTGATGAACAGCGCACTAGAATTACACAAGCATGTGAGAACATTAGCAGAAGAATACTAGTCCAGGTAGAGTCCAATAACATGCAATGTTTGTCATACAGAATCACGGAACTGTCCTAGTTTGCAAGTAGAATCTTCACCAAACATGGCTGAAGCAAGAGAGGGTGAAGCACAGGGACCACTTGTCTGTAGTGTTGCTGCCAGTGAACAAAGAAGGCACTCATTTTGCCTCCTCACTGGCAGCACCTGGTATGAATTATGTGGTTGTAATGGTGGTATACATAGGTGTGGCACTGCAAGATCCATTAGCGTAGCATTAACAGACAAATGAAACAATATGTTCAACTACTTTCTCCATTGACAAACCAACCCTGAAACCATCCTGTGAGTCACTTACAATGTTATTTGTTGATGATTTTTTGATAGACATTCACAGATTTGGTGCTGTATGCAGTGCTCTAGTACTTTTGAAAGGATGGGTACAAGAATGATCAGACGATAATTATTAGGATGTGATTTGTCACCATTTTTAGTAGAGGTTTAACATCTGTAATTTCTAAGAATGGAATGTAACCTACACTTCTAAATTAACAATGAATATGTGAACATAGTTGGTACCCTATAATATCCATAATTTTTTTTGCAAAATTGGAGAGACCATAAATGCCCTCTGATTTTGAGTGTTTTAACTTTGCTACTTCTGTCGTATTTTACTTTAACCTCTTTGCATTTAAAAGCAAGAACAATGGTTTCAAAATGTTTGAGAAAGTTGTTAACACTATTTGAGTGCTGGATATTGCAATTTAAATTTTTTATTTGCAACAATATCATCCAGGTCGCAAGCATTAATGAAAAACTATTAGAATAATCTGGAATGACACCATCTTCAGAGCAAGTATTTTTGGTATTCTTACTTCCTACCCAATTCTATCCATTGGTTTCATGCAGCTTTACAGTGTTTTGAGAACTATTGACGTACTCATGATATGCCTTGCATTTGGCTACTCTGATTTCTGCCACATATTTACTTTTTAATGTTACATAGTTGACTTTCTCTGCATCAATTTTTTTAAAAATTTCTTATATTTCATGAGAAACTGTGAACATAATTCTACGTATGTGCAGGTCAGATATGAACCCTTTATGCACAGGTATCAGATAACATTTTCTGTAAGATGCTTTATTTCTTTTTTTTACTTCCTTACTTCATTAGGGTATCAGATTTTTAACATATTTGAGTGCGTGATAAATAATGGAAATGCATCCTCAAGATAAGAATTGTCAAGGATGTAATTATATTTTGTGATTCTTAACTATACACTGTAATTTTCAGTGTTCTGGTCATTCAAAAGTCTTATATACATTTTGTTCCAATATTATGCAGACATCTTAGTTTTTAATTTTAGCCATATACCATTATTAACAACAGTTACATAATGGAACTCCCTTACACTTGACCAAACCACTGTCTTCCAACAAAACCTAGGCTTTGGGATACTCTACTATCAATCAGCCACAGAAACTTATATATCAGAGGAGGAAGGGGGGGGGGGGAGGCGAGTGAAGAGTGAAAATGTTGATCCACTATCGCACTGTAGTGACCTTAATGGACCAACCCCAGGGCATACTGATTTTTCTGAATATTGGTCATTGCATTATCAAGAAAGGAAAATTGTCTACTTGAATTATTAAATGCAATATAGGTCAGGCACTCTTAGAATATTAAGAAAAATCAAATTTCTTGGGTGTCTTTAGACTTAAATCAACATTTGTGTCTCTAAAAGTCAAAATCCTGTGTTTAGGCCAGTTTCCAAAATATAAGATTTTCTCCAAAAACTGTGCAAATGCTTCAATAGTACTGTCTGGTGTACAGTATTGGCACTATATTGCACATCTATGTCAGTACTAATACATAACAGAGGGTCCCTCACCCATAAGTTTGTGTTTCGTTGTTTAGGTAGAAGATATATATGTGCTGTATAACATTTGGCAGAAATTTGTCTATTACCTGATACAGGCTTTCTCTATTTACCTTGTAGTATTAGTTTTTATAATGAGAAGTGCATTAGACATGGCATGAATGTAGATATCGGATCAATTTGTTACCACAACTTTTATTTTGCTTCCACATTCATTCGCTGTCCCAACTTGTAACAGAATTGTCACTTTTCAGCCCAATTATAATCTCAGGCAATGTTGTTGATCAGCCTTACCACCATTAGCAAATGTGTATTCAGTCTTGTTATGCCAGTTCTTATTTATACAGATGGTTACACAACATGAAAGTTCATTGATTTTGGAATGGATAAGAAAATATATTTTGAAATGTAGTGTTACAGAAGAATGCTGAAAATTATATGGGTAGATCACAGAAATGTTGGGGAGGTTGGGTAAAAATTGCACAGGGAGATCACGGCTTGAATAAAATAAGCAGATTCAAATGGATGTAGGCTGCAATTGTTATGTAGAGATGATGAGGCTTGCACAGAATAGACCAGCATGGAGAGCTGCATCAGATTAGTATTTTGACTAAAGTAGAAAATGACAATAACATTTGGAAATTTTAGAATTTTCATTTATATTCCAAAACAGTAACAATTTTTTCTGTGTGTGGTTTGCATTACTTATTTAATCCAGATATACATTTAACTTTCAGTTGTCACTTTTGGATCTTTGTTCCAATAAACTTCTCTTGCATTTTATTAGTGTCCACAGGCAGTTTAAAACTCATCAAGCCTAATCTATTTAAATGTGAGTCATCCTTCCCACACTGCCTCTCAAAAACGTGTTAGGATCGAAGGATATTGCAGCCTAGTCTCATAAAATGAATCTATGCCATAATTTATATACTTAAGTGAAACAATTTGTTAGAATATACAGGTGTATCTCTTCTAGGTATTGCATCTTTTGCACAACTGTTTATACAGCAGTGCACATTACAGTGAAATGTATACAGTTGTCCAAATATAACTACAGCTAATGCTTATAACTGTGACACAGTTGTGGGAGTATGTGTCAATAATTGTCGGGATTGGCTCTAAAGGCCACCAAATATATTTCTGGATCTTTACTATTTTCAGTTGTCTAGTTTCAGTTGCGATATATATTATCAATGAACATTTTACATTAAGCTGGGTGTGTGTAGAGCCATTTATAATATGGTTCCAACAAATTCAAGAAAATGTTGATTTCATTTTGCATTCTGACCGACCTACAGAGCATCTGTCTTGTACTGCTTCCTTTGTGGATTTTGCAACTCTCAGAGTTCAGGATTCTTACACATAACATTAAATACAGAATAAGTTTTAATCATTCTGTGCTCTTAATATTTAAGTTTTCCTATATAATATTCCTTGTTACTCCTAGCAGATTTATGGATCTGAAATATTTTTTTACAATGTTGCAAAATAACTGATTAAGGAACCAAAATGAACAGCAAATCTCTCATAGCAAAAATAGCACACTCTTGCAGAACTTTCAGCATCAGTGGTGTTGCATATGCATATACCCTATACTCAGGATCCCTAAAAACCTAGTTGAATCTGGAGAATGAGACAAAGAAAATGTCAGAGAAGTCTGTGATGTTTAAAAAGAAAATTCCAACGCAGGATTTTACCATTTTTTCACTCTGTGCATTTTTGCTACAGCTGAGTAATAAATATACAAAAATGCAATTGTAAAAATTGGAGCAAAGTGTGTAGAACTACAGAAAATTAACAATATTGTATGTATTTTTGTACACTACTTCAGTAGATACTGATATTTTCCATAAGTAAAGTAGCGAAACCATTAAAATGCATATCATCCAATTAATATTGAAATAATAGATATTTCTGTTAAAGCTGGATAGCTTTGTGTACTAGCTTGAAGGTATGAACAGAAACAGGCACAGAAATTGTTTACTTGCTTTATTAAAAACATTAATATCCATATCAGCACAAAGGGCACCAAGTTAATTTTTGCAGCTTATGCGGCCAGAACCAACACACACACACACACACACACACACACACACACACACACACACACACATTCAGCACATCACTTTCAGGTGCTCATTGTCATTGATGCCAAATTCCTTTATAATGTAGAGGTCCTTCTAAGTAATAATGTACATTCACTGGACTTCTTCAATATGGATGGTTCATCTCACATCATCCAAACTCCTCAGTACAGTTAAACCTTTTTGGAATTTTACCTGCAACACTTCAATAGTTAGCCCAATGACAAACTCCACTAAATAAATACTACTAACTATGCAGGACACTCTAAAATTTATACTATTCTGTAAGGCTGGATTCTGTGGACAGAAAATGGTCTGTACTGAAAAGTTAATACAGTACGGTACATAGTTGATGCAAGGTAAAAAACTTACTGCAGTTCAGCGAAGATGACAAAAATAATCATTTTAATTTTTGTAGGATATCAATTGCATGCAGCAAAAACCTAGTATTCCCATTTTGTTAAATTTAGCAGGTGAAGCCAAAATGGTTTCTCAGAAAAATATATATATTTATACAGAAAACTGCTACATGTCTAACAGTACACTAGAAGCATAGCTATTGACAGATTAGAGAAGTCCATGTACTTTCAAATCTTTGTTTGGTTACGGATTTACTCATTACTGGAATTGCGAGTTTTCACAGACAGGTGGAGTTATGAGGTTTTCGTTGCCTACCATCGATATGCAGAAATTATATCTTTAACAGAACTAACTACTTTTAATCTGTGGGAGACGCACAGAAAGCAGTTATGTGTCTGGGTGTATATAATGTGTCATGTGAATTTGGGGGATATACATTGACAAAATACTCTCTATTGATGTACTGTTACTAAAAACAGACTAGAGTAATATATTTAGTCTGCTACAGGGGAACACTATCTGGAAGAAAAGTATGACATCTGGAGGGGGCAAGAAAATTACTATAAGATAGCCAAAATAACATTTACCAACAACAGCAGAAACTGCTGCTGCATGCTTTTTGTGTTTCTTCCACAGATTAAAAGTAGTTAGTTCTGTTAAAGACATAATTTCTGCATATCCTACATAAACTAAAATGATTGTTTTCGTTAGATTAGATTAGATTAGATTAGATTAATACTAGTTCCATGGATCATGAATACGATATTTTGTAATGATGTGGAACGAGTCGAATTTTCCAATACATGACATAATTAGGTTAATTTAACAATATACTTAAGTTAATATAATAACTTTATTTTTTTGTTTTTTGTTTTTCTTTATTTTTTATTTTTATTTTTTTATTTTTTTAATATTTTTGTTTTGTTTCTTTTTCTTTTTTTTTCTTAATTTATATCTAAAAATTCCTCTATGGAGTAGAAGGAGTTGTCATTCAGAAATTCTTCTAATTTCTTCTTAAATACTTGTTGGTTATCTGTCAGACTTTTGATACTATTTGGTAAGTGACCAAAGACTTTAGTGCCAGTATAATCCACCCCTTTCTGTGCCAAAGTTAGATTTAATCTTGAATAGTGAAGATCGTCCTTTCTCCTAGTATTGTAGTTATGCACACTGCTATTACTTTTGAATTGGGTTTGGTTGTTAATAACAAATTTCATAAGAGAGTATATATACTGAGAAGCTACTGTGAATATCCCTAGATCCTTAAATAAATGTCTGCAGGATGATCTTGGGTGGACTCCAGCTATTATTCTGATTACACGCTTTTGTGCAATAAATACTTTATTCCTCAGTGATGAATTACCCCAAAATATGATGCCATATGAAAGCAATGAGTGAAAATAGGCGTAGTAAGCTAATTTACTAAGATGTTTATCACCAAAATTTGCAATGACCCTTATTGCATAAGTAGCTGAACTCAAACGTTTCAGCAGATCATCAACGTGTTTCTTCCAATTTAATCTCTCATCAATGGACATACCTAAAAATTTGGAATATTCTACCTTAGCTATATGCTTCTGATTAAGGTCTATATTTATTAATGGCGTCATACCATTCACTGTACGGAACTGTATGTACTGTGTCTTATCAAAATTCATTGAGAGTCCGTTTACAAGGAACCACTTAGTAATTTTCTGGAAGACAGTATTGACAATTTCATCAGTTAATTCTTGTTTCTCAGGTGTGATTACTATACTTGTATCATCAGTAAAGAGAACTAACTTTGCTTCTTCATGAATATAGAATGGCAAGTCATTAATATATAATAAGAACAACAAAGGACCCAAGACTGACCCTTGTGGAACCCCATTCATGATAGTTCCCCAGTTTGAGGAATGTGCTGATTTTTGCATGTTATGAGAACTACTTATTTCAACTTTCTGCACTCTTCCAGTTAGGTACGAATTAAACCATTTGTGCACTGTCCCACTCATGCCACAATACTTGAGCTTGTCTAGCAGAATTTCATGATTTACACAATCAAAAGCCTTTGAGAGATCACAAAAAATCCCAATGGGTGGTGTTTGGTTATTCAGATCATTCAAAATTTGACTGGTGAAAGCATATATGGCATTTTCTGTTGAAAAACCTTTCTGGAAACCAAACTGACATTTTGTTAGTACTTCATTTTTACAGATATGTCAAGCTACTCTTGAATACATTACTTTCTCAAAAATTTTGGATAAAGCTGTTAGAAGGGAGATTGGACGGTAATTGTTGGCATCAGATCTATCCCCCTTTTTATGCAAAGGTATAACAATAGCATATTTCAGTCTATCAGGGAAAATGCCCTGTTCCAGAGAGCTATTACACAGGTGGCTGAGAATCTTACTTATCTGTTGAGAACAAGCTTTTAGTATTTTGCTGGAAATGCTATCAATTCCATGTGAGTTTTTGCTTTTAAGCAAGTTTATTATTTTCCTAATTTCAGAGGGAGAAGTGGGTGAGATTTCAATTGTATCAAATTGCATAGGTATGGCCTCTTCCATTAACAGCCTAGCATCTTCTAATGAACACCTGGATCCTACTATATCCACAACATTTAGAAAATGATTATTAAAAATATTTTCAACTTCTGACTTTTTGTTCGTAAAGCGTTCATTCAATTTGATGGTCATACTGTCTTCCTCTGCTCTTGGTTGACCTGTTTCTCTTTTAATAATATTCCAAATTGTTTTAATTTTATTATCAGAGTTGCTGATTTCAGACATGATACACATACTCCTGGATTTTTTAATAACTTTTCTTAATATAACACAGTAGTTTTTATAATTTTTGATAGTTTCTGGGTCACTACTCTTTCTTGCTGTCAGATACATTTCCCTTTTCTGGTTACAAGATATTTTTATACCCTTAGTAAGCCATGGTTTGTTACAAGGTTTCTTACGAGTATATTTAACTATTTTCTTGGGGAAGCAGTTTTCAAATGCATTTACAAAAATGTCATGAAATAAATTATATTTTAAATTGGCATCAGGTTCACGGTACACCTCATCCCAGTCTAACTGCTGTAGGTTTTCCCTGAAATTTGCAATTGTTAAATCGTTGACTGAACGTACTGCTTTGGAGGACTGTTTAGTATTGCTGAATGGAGCTATGTCATATATTGTAACTAGCTGTGCACCATGATCAGAAAGACCATTCTCAACAGGCTGAGCATTTATCTGCTTAAACTTATCTTGGTCTATAAAGAAGTTATCTATCAGTGAGCTGCTATCCTTTACCACCCGAGTAGGAAAATCAATAACGGGTGCTGAACTGCAGTAAGCTTTATACCCTGCATCAGTTATGCATTATGTTAACTGTTATTTCAGGCCATTTGTTACCATACAGAATTCAGCCTGACTGAATGGCATAAAATGTAGAACGTATTGCATAGTCAGTAGTATTTGTTCAGTGACGTGTTTATAGTTGATCTAACTACTGAAATTTTACAGGTAAAATTGCAAAACGTGTAACTTTACTGAGGATTTTGGATGATGTGAGATGCTCCATCAGTATTGATGAAATTCAGAACCGCACCTAATTACTTAGGACCTCCACACTATGAAGAATTTCGGAATCATTGATAATCAGCACCTGAAAGTGAAGTGTTAACTCTGTGTGTGTATGTGTGTATGAGTATATAATTGGACTAGGTGCATTTTAATGGCTTTGCTACTTTACTTATGGAAAGTATCAGTATCCACTGAAGTAGTCTATAAAAATACACACTGTAGTACAGTACTGTTAGTCTTCTGTGGGTCTACACATTGTACTCAGATTTCTACAATTACATTTTAGCAGGGCCGGCGCAAGGCACGTGCGAAACGTGCGGCCGCACGGAACCTTGGAGGGAGCGGCTTCGGGAACCTTGACATGGCGCATCGATTCCTTGCTGGCCACCCCTGTTGAACAAGGGGTGGGAGGAGGAGTAATTTGTTCTTCGCCTTTGTCGTAGCACCGTCGTGTTTACGCCGGAGGAACAGAGAGGAGCAAGCAGTCTGCCGTACACGCCAGTATTCTTATGAGTGGAGTGCTGCCAGCCTGTTACGTGCCGTGCGTTTACTCACAACTAATTTTGCAGAAGACGAAAACTAATTTGGAAATTCGAATGCAATGTTCGATACTGCGGTTACATGTTAAGCCTGAAGCAATTTTGCTAAGCCCTTCAATGGCAGTTTCCGAGTGTTTTATTCTTCCGGCTTTATGGAAAAAAATTGTTGCACATTACTATAGTCAAACACGTCCAACACCTAAAATAGCTGGATGTATTCCAAATGGGTAAATAGGCAGCGAGTAATTACAAGGGATGAAGACATTGCTAATAAACCTGGCATAAGTTGGGTTTCGACGTATTTTTAAAAAGTTTTGCTGTCCATTTCTGAGTGATAGTCGGACGTTTTGGTTTTTGAGCCATGGGACACCTGTCTCCGCCTGCATGAACAACAATTAAACTCTGACCGGCACTTTTGTTTGACAATACTACTCGCACACTATCACTTTGCCAACATTTATTTGCTGTATAATGCATGTGAATCCATGTTTCATCTTAGTAAACTACGGGTCGCTTTGATTCTGGTGAAAACCTGAGAAACTATGGTCTTTTAGCAACAATGCCCTCTCGTCTGCACAAAACAAAACGTTAATTTTGACGTCTTCTAAAACGAAAATCCATAGACAGAACATTGCTTCTAAGGGTTTCCTTGCTAGCTTTGAAGCTCATTTCTGTTTGACAAAAGTTCGGCAGTTTTCGCGAAGTTCGTATTTCTTTCTGTTGTTTGTAATGCCATAGAAATTGCTGCCTGATAATACACTCCTGGAAATGGAAAAAAGAACACATTGACACCGGTGTGTCAGACCCACCATACTTGCTCCGGACAGTGCGAGAGGGCTGCTCAAGCAATGATCACACGCACGGCACAGCGGACACACCAGGAACCGCGGTGTTGGCCGTCGAATGGCGCTAGCTGCGCAGCATTCATGCACCGCCGCCGTCAGTGTCAGCCAGTTTGCCGTGGCATACGGAGCTCCATCGCAGTCTTTAACACTGGTAGCATGCCGCGACAGCGTGGACGTGAACCGTATGTGCAGTTGACGGACTTTGAGCGAGGGCGTATAGTGGGCATGCGGGAGGCCGGGTGGACGTACCGCCGAATTGCTCAACACGTGGGGCGTGAGGTCTCCACAGTACATCGATGTTGTCGCCAGTGGTCGGCGGAAGGTGCACGTGCCCGTCGACCTGGGACTGGACCGCAGCGACGCACGGATGCACGCCAAGACCGTAGGATCCTACGCAGTGCCGTAGGGGACCGCACCGCCACTTTCCAGCAAATTAGGGACACTGTTGCTCCTGGGGTATCGGCGAGGACCATTCGCAACCGTCTCCATGAAGCTGGGCTACGGTCCCGCACACCGTTAGGCCGTCTTCCGCTCACGCCCCAACATCGTGCAGCCCGCCTCCAGTGGTGTCGCGACAGGCGTGAATGGAGGGACGAATGGAGACGTGTCGTCTTCAGCGATGAGAGTCGCTTCTGCCTTGGTGCCAATGATGGTCGTATGCGTGTTTGGCGCCGTGCAGGTGAGCGCCACAATCAGGACTGCATACGACCGAAGCACACAGGGCCAATACCCGGCATCATGGTGTGGGGAGCGATCTCCTACACTGGCCGTACACCACTGGTGATCGTCGAGGGGACACTGAATAGTGCACGGTACATCCAAACCGTCATCGAACCCATCGTTCTACCATTCCTAGACTGGCAAGGGAACTTGCTGTTCCAACAGGACAATGCACGTCCGCATGTATCCCGTGCCACCCAACGTGCTCTAGCAGGTGTAAGTCAACAACCCTGGCCAGCAAGATCTCCGGATCTGTGCCCCATTGAGCATGTTTGGGACTGGATGAAGCGTCGTCTCACGCGGTCTGCACGTCCAGCACCAACGCTGGTCCAACTGAGGCGCCAGGTGGAAATGGCATGGCAAGCCGTTCCACAGGACTACACCCAGCATCTCTACGATCGTCTCCATGGGAGAATAGCAGCCTGCATTGCTGCGAAAGGTGGATATACACTGTACTAGTGCCGACATTGTGCATGCTCTGTTGCCTGTGTCTATGTACCTGTGGTTCTGTCAGTGTGATCATGTGATGTATCTGACCCCAGGAATGTGTCAATAAAGTTTCCCCTTCCTGGGACAATGAATTCACGGTGTTCTTATTTCAGTTTCCAGGAGTGTACATTTATCCGTATCATCGGTCACATACTGATTGTGAGCTTCTTGCTTCTTCTTCTTGGGCGCTAGTTTAACCGTAACCTCGCTGTACCTGGTCACGTGACCTAGTTCCTGGAACCGCCGTGTCACCACTTCGCCTTTCCAGGCAGCAGGTATTGTTGCGTTCTCTACAACGAAAACTACAGAATTCGTTTCGGTAGTTGGCCGAGGGAGTCAAGAGTGGTCAGAAGTACTTTTGTTGCTTTTCATAAGAACAGAAGAATTGGTGCATCCGAATTTCTTGCAACTTGGGTTGTAATAGATAAGTGCTTTTCATATAACGTACAATTAGTATTGCTCATGCACGTTACTCATAAGCTACAATTTTTCTCCTTCAAGATTGCAGAATAGGAAAATTTATTTTTCTTATGATCTGTTACTTCAAAAATTGGCAAGTCGGCAAATAAGCACGTGTCTTCCCAATAGCTAGAAGAAAATAAAGCAAAGAAAAGTGAAGTGATACGGCGATGACTAATTTGCTACCCCTTATTCCATAATCAGACACAAAAGAAGTGACACATAGAAATTACGACAGATGTCGAGTGTCAGTTCTTTGAAATGAACAACCGCAGTGCAGTGAGTTAATATACTTCGACTAGCGTTAGTACCCGTCGATGCCCGGGTGTGTATTTATTGCATTATTATGTTACTCCATCTCCTTATTGTTCCTCTCTCCATTGTCTTCCGCCCCACTCTTTGACAGTTTCACCTGCGTCTGTAGTGAAATTCGGCCTGAAATTCAATTTCACGCGGCTCAATTCTTATGACTTCATCTCCTGAACAGTTTATCCTACAGTAATATAATTTTCTGTTTACGTGCAGTGGAATATCAGGAAGTTGTCTGTGAAGTGTATTGCAAATAAAGTTAGTACACTGACATCAAAAGTTAGTTTCACGTAATTGTTCTTTACAGGATGGATCGAAACATGTCCGACGGTAGAAAAAGACTGTCTGGCAGTGAATATAGGAAAAGACGGGCGCTGAAGGGAGATGACGATAAGAAGCAAAAGGAAGCACTACAACGACATTTCAAGCGAAAGAGAGAACGACCTAGCAGCGGCGAGGGTGTAAAAATAGATCCTGAAAGTACAGAAACTAGTGGAGCTACTGAAACTACATCTTTATCTTCAGGACATGACCAGAAAGTTGACGAACACAGTACTGCGACCACCGCATACAGTAGCAATGCTGATGGTGGGTCATCCTCAACATGTTCAATAGACCTCGTCTGGACTCAAGACCTGCTCAGAGATTGAAACATCAGGCAGAACTGAAATTAGGCGACTCGATTCGGAAAATACCGGAGGAACATCAGCCGAGGTACTCACCACTGGAGAAGGGATTGAAGGCGGGCCTAAACTGAAAGACACAATTGACTCAGATCCCGGAAGATGGTAGGAAATTATTACCGACTGCATTTGAACGACTTTGGACATGCGAGGTCCTCCCAAGTGCATTAAGGAGACTGAAGAATGTCCTAAAAACACGGACAACCGGCGTTTCAGACCTGTGCACTACAGCTATTCTTTGAAGAATTTAGAAGAAGTAGATGGTTCGTGTACTCAAAGAGCAAGGATGCTATGTTCTGCTTTTGTTGTAAACTTTTTTCGTCATGTACATTAAAAATTGCAAAGAACGGTATAAGCAACTGGCGGCACCTTGCTTCGATCCCGAATGTCACTGGAAGTCTACCGAGCATTTGAATTCACATAAAAAGTGAATCGTGTTTTCCAAGGGACTGAAAAAGTCACGAACTATCGACGCCCATCATCAAAGGCTTCTGGATACTGAAAGCGAACATTGGAAAAATGTTCTTGAGCGCTTAATAGCAATAATTCATTTCCTGGGTCGGCAATGTCTGCCTTTGAGAGGAAGTACAGCTACACTCCTTCAGCCTGACAACGGAAACTTCTTGAAACTTGTTGAATTATTCGGATAGTTCGACACTGTGATGATGGAGCACCTGCACAGAATAAAGCAAGGTGTGAATAAGGGTCATCATTATCTTGGAAAAGAAACACAGACTGAAATAATTCATCTTATTGGATCATCTATAACCAACAACATTCTATTAATGATGAAATCTGCAAAGTATTTCAGTATAATTCTGGACTGCACACCAGATATTTCAAAAGTTGAGCAGATGACAGTTGTGGTACGTTTCGTCCAGGAGACAAGACTCGATGGGGTATACGATGTCCGAATTTGGGAGCGTTTCCTGGGATTTCTTCCAGTGCTCGGTTCTTCAAGCTCCACTTTGACGCAGATCTTACTCAAGTTCTTGGAAGATAAAAAAATCCTATTGTGTAATATGAGAGGGCAAGGATGCGGCAATGGAGCAAACATGAAAGGAAAGAAGTCTGGTCTCCAGAAAAGAATTTCAGATATGAACGAGATAGCATTTCATGTACCATGTAGCAGTCACTTAATGAATCTTGTTGTAAACGATGCCGCTATGTCTTCTAAATATGCTTTTTTCATGTTTTCGACAGTGAAAAGCTTGTATGACTTCTTCTCGTCCTCCGTTCGACGTTGGGATGTCTTGAAGAAGCATCTGCCTAACCTTTCGCTGAAGCCACTGAGCGATACTAGGTGGGAAAGTCGTATCGATGCACTTACTTCCCTGATGTTTAAAATTGGAGGCGTTTATGATGCATTGGTTCAGATATCAGAAGAATTCGATGACATGACCGCTCACGAAGCAACGTCACTTGCGAATCAAATAAAATATTACACCTTTCTCACTTCTCTGGTAATATGGTAATCTGGCTTCACATCAGTGTAGTCAGTAAGACCCTCCAGACCATTGACATAAATGTTTCTGAGGACGTGGAAATGTTTGAAAAAACGAAAACATATTTTGAGACCTGCAGAGCAGAATAAAAGTTTGTGTCTTTCTTGACGGATCCCAAAGAATTGGCTACATAATTAGAACTAGAAGATCTAACGTTACCACGGATAAGTGTTTCCCGGCGACGAAGTAAGAAGCCAATACGCTTTACCTATGAAGGAAGGGATGAGACAATAGACGACCCAGCAAAATGTTATAAGATTGAATCCTACTATTATCTTTTAGATGTAAAGAGATCCAATCAACTGAAATCTCATTGTGATTATTTTGATTTCCTCACGACATCGGGGAGCTGAAGAATACACCTCCTGACAGCCTGGACACAAAGTGTAGAAATCTCGCAGAGATTTTGCAAGATCATGAGTCAACCGACATTGATGCACTGGAGTCGAGGGAAGAACTAAAAGTGCTTTCAACATTGTTGAAACCTGGAATAGGTCCAAAAGAGGTTCTGAAGTTTATAGGAAGACATAATGTTTGCCCTAATGTTAACATTGCTCTGAGAATCTTTCTAACACTCCCAGTGACAGTTGCGAGTGGAGAGAGGAGTTTCTCAAAACTGAAATTGATAAAGACGTACCTCCAATCAACGATAAGCCAAACTCGTTTGAATGGTCTTGCAACAATATCGATTGAGCACGAGCTTGCAGAGGTCTTAAATTACACAGATCGTGTGAAAAAGTTTGCATAAGCAAAAGCCAGGAAGGTTCGATTCGTCTAGTGTTTTTTAAATTTTTATATTATGATCAATATCTTAGTTATTTACTGTGTTGTTTCTTATTTTGTTCAAAATTAAATAGTTATTGTAAATATTATTGTTCAAACCAAATTATCGTTAAATTTTAAATATATTTTGTTTTCCGTTGAATACATTATCTGTTCACAACCAATGAAAAATGTTTGTTTACATTAACTGTAAGTTCACGCCGCGCGGGATTAGCCGATCGGTCTCCGGCACTGCAGTCATTGACTGTGCGGCTGGTCCCGGCGGAGGTTCGAGTCCTCACTCGGCCATGGGTGTGTGTGTTTGTCCTTAGGATAATTTAGGTTAAGTAGTGTGTAAGATTAGGGACTGATGGCCTTAGCAGTTAAGTCCCATAAGATTTCACACACATTTGAACATTTTTGTAAATTCACAAGGCTTATTAAAATTAGCTAGATTTCTTCAATCAGGTTTGACTCCATTTTTGAGCTGGTGCCAAGCGACTGCTTTGTACAAATCTGTAGAGAATGTCACCAATCAGTCGCAATCTTTGTTTTTATTTTCCAGATCTACATAGATTTCGGGCACAGTGTGGCTATTCTCTGTGCTTTGAGTTATGTTTACATCTATACCGTCATGCTGAACGTAACTGTCAATATGACGGTTTAGATGTAAGCACATATTAAAAGCTTTAAGACTGGCCACTCAGTGGCCGAAACGAAGGTAAATCTGAAAAGTAAAAACAAAACTTGCAATTGATTGCTGACACTTCCTACAGATTTGTTTAAATAAAATTCCACAAACGTTTTGTTAAAAAAGAAAAAAAACGGGGTCGTGGGGGGCGGCAATTTAGCAGCTCGCACGGGGCGGCACTTGGGCTTGCGCCGGCCCTGCATTTTAGCATATTTATTACTCTGCTGTGGCAAAAATGCACAGAGTAAAAATATGGTAAAATATTGAAATGGAACTTTTTAAAACGTTATTGTCTTCTCTGACATTTTCCTTCTCTAATTCTCCATATTTAGATAGGTTTTTAGGGGCCCTGAATATAGGGTATACTCATTTGTGACACCACTGACACTGAACGTTCTGCCAGAGAGTGCTATTTTTACTATGAGGGATTTTTTGTTTTCTTTGGTTCCTTAATCATTTATTTTGTAACACTGTAAAAGATATTTCAGACCCGTAAGTCTTCTAGGAGCAACAAGGAATATTTCATAGGAAAACTGAAATCTTAGGAGCCCAGTATAATGAAAACTTACTTTGCATTTAGTGTTTAGTGTAGGACTGCTCATCAAAAACTACTCATAGTTTGGGGATAGTTTACCTATGGTTTTAGTTGTAGGATATTTTTTCGTGAAATTTTTTGTAAATTCCTTCATTACCTAAACCGTAGACTACAAAAACGGGCAAGTCACGTGACACACTGTGGTGTGAAGACTGTGATAACGTGCATGGGTTTAACACCTCATTAATTAACACAAAATTTTGAATGTCGCGCGGAATGAATGAAATGCAAGGGCGCATGGAAACTTTCGCAATCTGCCACCAGGAAGAGCTACGAGCTGCAGACCCAAGACCAGCCAATCGCAACTGATCGATACGGAGATTTGCTGTCACCTGTTAGAATCAGAAATAAGTCAGGGCCTTTAGGTGTGCGAGTACGGGAACGGGAATACCATCTGTCTCTCTAACTTACGTGTGAAGGAACGAGGACAGTGCAGCTCGTGTTATGCTTCGCAGTATTTTGCATTTTTTGGTGAGTAAAATGCTATAAAAGAAAAACTGCAAAATTTTCATTCTAATAAGTGGCAAATATTTTATTTACAATACAGGGCATAAGTAAATGAATATGCATTCATGGCATACGAAATGTAAAATATGACGATACAGAATTTCTATTCTGTTATATAATATCTGAGAAATAGAATTCAGTCTTATGGCGCAACGCTTGAAAATGAGCTACAGTCGAAACCAGGAGCAGTAAATAAGTATTACCGAATATAAAGAAGCAGCTACGGTACTGTAGAGCAGCACACACAAGCAGTATTCTTAGGAACTAATTTCTTCCGAAATTCATGTTCTGCAACACCTATCGTGTCTGAAGATTTGTGCTTCTGATAGCTGCATTATGATATAGATAGCAATGTTCGACAAATGCTTCGTGGCAGGACATAGGCCTAAATGTTGAAATGAATACTCAAATTCGCTGTTAATATATTTTGTTATAAGCTATTTCTACAAGATTTAACTCATTGGAGGTTGCATTGAGGCAGTACAGTTTGATTGGTTTTTACGGCGTAATTCTGGAGATCGGAAATGTAGTTGAACTACAGCAGAATAGGACAATTTCGTCTACCTAATTTGAGAATCATAGACCCTGTTGTGTATTTTAAATGTGTTGGAATGTGGTGAAACAAATGGATAACGTACAGGAAAAATTTACTGGTATCGGTACCATTATATTCACACACATTAAAAGGTGCATACAGAAATATAGCTCCACTGGTGTTATTTTGACTCTTACAAGCCATGTGAAGCTGTAATACCATATTTCCGATGCAGTTAGCGGAGGGTGACCACATTTTCATAATCAAAATATGAGATATTAATTAATGTTGACATGAATCAACATTTTCCGGAAATCGTTGTTAATACTGTATATACTTGTAGTCAATTGGTATTAAAATGGTTTATGCTGAAACTACATAGATCGTTGTACAACTTTTAAGATGTTCCCCAAAAAAATACCTTGCATAATTAATAACGTAAATAGCTTATTGTTTGTCACATGCAGACATAATATATCACTTTAATATAACGAGGCTTTAACTAAGGTATACAATGACTATTATGGGATTACAGAATCGTCCGATTCCATCAGTCTGCTTTGATCCATGACATCAATATGGCGGAAATGGCTATTCCAGTGAGCTCAAAGAAGATAATCTGGAGATAGCATTGTGTGTTACGAAGTCGTGACGCTTGACATCTTTGCCCGCCATTTTGCTGAACGTATATCTGTCTCTCTCTATCCAACTGCCTGTATACAGCTGTTCCGCAAGTAGAAGAGTAAAATTTTGCCATTATTATGGGCACAAAACATCGCTTTTTATCTGAATTTTGTATTTTTGACATTGACTACTCAGTCTGGCAATTATTTGAACAGGAAGCATTAAATGCCTACAGAAAATAGAGACGTAGCCTACTGTTTAAAAATATCCTCTTCACATTATCAGCTGAAAACTGTAAAGCAAAGCTTCCTTGACGACACAGCAGTTCTGTAATTTTATTGTAATTATTATTACATGTTTCGTTAAAAGTTTGACGACCTTCATTAGAAATAAAATGCACTATGTAGGGAGTGGGTGGGGCTAGTACAGACAGATTTTATATTTCAATGTATTTCGATTTACCAGTTTTCATACTAAAAGAATCATTAATGTGATGCTGTTTCTTAGAGTTTGATCACCAAATGGAAAAATCTAAACAAATGCAGTCTGTCCACATTTACCCCATTGTGAAATGTTGCCATAAACTGAAGTGGCAGGGGATAAAACTGGACAGTTTTTTTTATATATAAATAAGACCAATTTTCCCAAAACAAAAGGATTATTTAATTAAAATTATTTTTTGTCCACTTTTACCATCCCCATTCTCCCCTACTTAAACAAAAGTTTCAGAATGATAAAACTTCGGATACTTTGATCTAGTTTTTGTGGAAAGGGTGAAAAAAAACTAAGAAGTAAATAATTTTCAGTTCCACATTAATTTGTATTTTTCATTTACATTAGACATTTGAAAACAAAATAATATTTGTCAGCTTCTGTCGAACAGAAAATTTTTTCCACCGGCCTTATCTGATACATTTTTTGCATTTGCTCTTAGTCTAACTCCAATATATGTTGACGCAATAACTTTAATAAGTTTTGTTTCGGGCATGCCCTGTAGGTCAAATGCAGAACTTACAGAATGTGAATTAGGTCCAAAAATATTTTTTACATTAAGAGAAAAATTGTGACACTGAATTTACAAACTGGGGATAAACCTTACCCAAATCTTCCACATTTGAAAACATACAAAACTACTTCTCACAATAAACAACAATTTTATAAACTGCTTAAGAAGCAAACTTAAGTCCTCGTCTATAAACCTGCTGAGTAAAAGCATTTGGGTCAGACAAATGCTTCTTGCGATGTGTGTGGTCACTTACTTCGTCATTATCAAAAATTAACAAACTAGCACACAACATTTCAAACCTTTTAACATTTCATAACTACAAATCCTGTTATGTAATACAAAATATTATTAACATAATTGCTGAGGTTTAGTCATTCAGTCTACTACAATAATCTAAACTCTCTCAGTGAAACATCATTTACATTAATATTTTCTGTTTGAACATGGCAGTACGTAAAGTGAGCAGTCGAAAACACGCTGTCTGATTCAAAATCGAGTACATTTGTCTTACATCCAGAGCATACGGTATTTTTTAAAATAATAATAGGGCTTTGAGAGCTGATTGGAACTGAATAGTATTTGGATTATTGTTCCAGCCTCCTTTACCTCTAATACATGAAAATAATAATTCGAGTTGATCTTGACACTTTATACATTAAGAAATACTGAAATTGGTCTGTATCAAGGAAAAGAAATTCTGTAGCAAGCTTTCCTACACTTTTAATCAACAGCAAGAAACCCAGAGCAAATGTCTTAAGAGGGTGCCTTAGAATGGGTAAACCTTGGATGGAGATAGACTTCAAAAAATATTCTATCTCTTCATAATAATTATGGCAGAAATTAATGTTGAACATATTTAATGGTTGTTTGAAGCCTTTAGAAAAAATATTTCTATTGTTTAACAAATCAAATAGTTTGTCTACTTTTCTCATAAAATAAACAGTTGCAGCTGACCCTTCAAAATCTGTCTGTTGATGTGAATCAAGAAATTCAATAGCATCTGCTACACTTGAACTGAAGAGTTTGAGCAGCAAGAGAGACATTCATCTTCTTTTGTGGAACTTAAGATGCTGGCTGGTGACTGAATTAGTAACCTTCAAGCCTTCACTCTCCTGGAGTTCATTTAAATTAACTATGTAGCTCCACTGTACTTCACCATCAACTGTGTGCAAAATCTGTTTGTCAGCCAAAGTATTTCTTGTCAATTTAAGCATGTGGCAAGGGTCCAAAACTACATAAACATTGCATTCAGCTGAAGGGTGCTTACAATACGAAATAATATCATCAGGTTCATAGTTGCAGCCCTTGTTTTTCAAAACTTGCAGGTTTACAACTAGGCTGTCACAAGTGCTGGACCGTACAACTACACCAACTTCATGTAATTTCAGGAGGCATGCATGGATTAATTTAACTAGAAGTTCAGCTTGAATACTATTTACAAAAAAATATGCAACTGGGCATTTAACTTTTTTCCCTGTAGGAAACAGTTTGGAATACTAATGCTTTTATAGCTACTTCATTCAAATCTACTGGCTTAATGCCACCAAAATGTACATAAACACTGTTATTTTCCTACTATTGTCCCATAACAATTATTTACGGATCATCATACTGTCAAAAATTAAAGCACATTGTCTTAAACAGGGTTTTTCTCCACGTTTTCTTTTAAGAAACTGAACGCTTCACTGATGAAACCAGGCTCACAGTTGACAGATATCTGAGTATCTTCTAGCTTGTTTGTCACACATGGAGTTTTTCAATTCGTTAACAATGAAGTGCACAGGAAAACTACTAAAATTAAAGTTTATATGATTCTCTAAATCACTGTTCAGGTGTCTCTCTCTCTCTCTCTCTCTCTCTTTCTCTCTTTTTTTCCAGGTTCATTGATCAGCTGTGTCATTATCGAAATCTTTTTGTTTCATTGGCCTACAGCCATTCACAATCTTCTTCCTTAAATTTGTTTTTGTTGGCGGAGGGAGGTTTGCCTGAATTCCTTTATTTTCAGCAACTGTTTCAGGAGACTTTCCCAGTTGTACACCTGCCTGGTTTACATCCTGCAAGAAAGGAGGTCACTGTAAATTTGCATACATCACAACAGTTCAAAATTATAAAACCTTCATAAGCAAGGTTAAAACAATAATTATAAATATAGGCCTATTGATGTTTATTTTATTTAGGCCTACACAATTATAATTCAAAGTTTGTAATATATACACTCCTGGAAATTGAAATAAGAACACCGTGAATTCATTGTCCCAGGAAGGGGAAACTTTATTGACACATTCCTGGGGTCAGATACATCACATGATCACACTGACAGAACCACAGGCACATAGACACAGGCAACAGAGCATGCACAATGTCGGCACTAGTACAGTGTATATCCACCTTTCACAGCAATGCAGGCTGCTATTCTCCCATGGAGACGATCGTAGAGATGCTGGATGTAGTCCTGTGGAAGGGCTTGCCATGCCATTTCCACCTGGCGCCTCAGTTGGACCAGCGTTGGTGCTGGACGTGCAGACCGCGTGAGACGACGCTTCATCCAGTCCCAAACATGCTCAATGGGGGACAGATCCGGAGATCTTGCTGGCCAGGGTAGTTGACTTACACCTTCTAGAGCACGTTGGGTGGCACGGGATACATGCGGACGTGCATTGTCCTGTTGGAACAGCAAGTTCCCTTGCCGGTCTAGGAATGGTAGAACGAAGGGTTCGATGACGGTTTGGATGTACCGTGCACTATTCAGTGTCCCCTCGACGATCACCAGTGGTGTACGGCCAGTGTAGGAGATCGCTCCCCACACCATGATGCCAGGTATTGGCCCTGTGTGCCTCGGTCGTATGCAGTCCTGATTGTGGCGCTCACCTGCACAGCGCCAAACACGCATACGACCATCATTGGCACCAAGGCAGAAGCGACTCTCATCGCTGAAGACGACACGTCTCCATTCGTCCCTCCATTCACGCCTGTCACGACACCACTGGAGGCGGGCTGCACGATGTTGGGGCGTGAGCGGAAGACGGCCTAACGGTGTGCGGTACTGTAGCCCAGCTTCATGGAGACGGTTGCGAATGGTCCTCGCCGATACCCCAGGAGCAACAGTGTCCCTAATTTGCTGGAAAGTGGCGGTGCGGTCCCCTACGGCACTGCGTAGGATCCTACGGTCTTGGCGTGCATCCGTGCGTCGCTGCGGTCCGGTCCCAGGTCGACGGGCACGTGCACCTTCCGCCGACCACTGGCGACAACATCGATGTACTGTGGAGACCTCACGCCCCACGTGTTGAGCAATTCGGCGGTACGTCCACCCGGCCTCCCGCATGCCCACTGTACGCCCTCGCTCAAAGTCCGTCAACTGCACATATGGTTCACGTCCACGCTGTCGCGGCATGCTACCAGTGTTAAAGACTGCGATGGAGCTCCGTATGCCACGGCAAACTGGCTGACACTGACGGCGGCGGTGCACAAATGCTGCGCAGCTAGCGCCATTCGACGGCCAACACCGCGGTTCCTGGTGTGTCCGCTGTGCCGTGCGTGTGATCATTGCTTGTACAGCCCTCTCGCAGTGTCCGGAGCAAGTATGGTGGGTCTGACACACCGGTGTCAATGTGTTCTTTTTTCCATTTCCAGGAGTGTATATTACATGAGTATTAGCAGGTTCTTCACGAACCAACTGTCGCCTTGCAGTCATCTTTTTCATAAAATCAAAGACTGATGGGATGGCATCTTCTTTTAACAGTCTTAATGATGCTCCTGGTCTCACTTGATAGCAGTTTTCTGTAAAGTGCTGCATGTCATACTGTATGCAGTAGGTGACCACTTGTCTCTACGAATTGCTTGCACCCATAATTTCAGAATTTCCGGACGAGAAAATGAAAACCTGCATAAACAAGAGGCAAATACAGAACTGAATCCAAGAAATATCATCTACAGTAGTGCAATTTATACATGAAATACAGTGCGGCAGAAACAAAAAGTTCTGAACAAAAAATATAACTTACCCATGAAATTGCACTCCACTACCTTTCCTCTGGAGTTCTTTACAACCATGAGCTACACAATATTTCACCATTATAGCTTCACAAACTTAATAAATTGCTCACGAATGAATGATTGTCAAACAACAGAAAGCACAAAACAACACGACCTATATGTATGGAGTTGACAGCCTAACAAAAATTGAAGGTTACAATTTCCAAGGGTTCAAAGCACAGCAGTTGTGTATCCTGTTTTTATTAAAATCACTGGGCTATTCTCAATGTCTCCAATATGGCGCCTTTGATGTCACCACACACACACACACACACACACACACACACACACACACACAAAACCGGCGCGCGCGATCGCCCACTGGCGCGCGCACTAGCCCACACACACAACCAACCAATGCCGAACCACCCATGCTTCCCCCCCTCCCCCCTCCTGAAGCAAAAAACCACCAATTAATAAAACCACAAAATAAACTGAAATCAGTCACACCTTACAAATCAACAAGAGCAACAAAAAAGGGCTCTACAACATAATCATAAAACAACTCCCACAATCCATGCACGTAAATCCACAATAATCAGGGTCAGTCATGATCAAAACAGAATCCTCTGCTCAGTCACGGGCACTACTCGCCTGTTACAAGCTGGGAGATCTTTGTTTCCATCACGCCCCATAAGAGCTTAAATATTGTCCAGGGTATCATATTTCACAGAGACCTTGTTTCGCAGTCTGACAATTAGCTGCATGCCAATTTAGAGCAGTGAGATGTCAATTTCATCCGGCGTGTCCACCAGGGACCAAGGGATAATCAGGTTGCCACCGGTGCCATCATCTTGGCCTTTGGGGAGAGGGGGGGCGGGGGGGGGGGGCAGAGAGTGGCACAGCACACATAAACTAACAGAATCAGTAAATGTGGGGCTCGAACAGCTTTACCCAATGCTCAACAGGCAAAGCATACTGAATAGGAGGGTGTCAACGTCCATGTACATGACACTGACTGGACCTCTGATATACGCACCTCCGGTTAGAGGTTACACAGCTCCAACACACTTGTGCCGCCTGCAGGCTATACAAAACAGGTGCTACATGTAATAAGCAGTGCACCACTACACACACATATGTACTGCAGACCTTCAGAGAATACTGCCTTGAGACTATCATGGAGGTATTAAAAAACTCACAAGACTGTACATGAACTTAAGATGCTCAATCCCTTCATTCTAAACCTGATCAAAGCCATAGGTGAAAACATAGTCGATCCAAAACACGTCTTTCTGAGGATAATTAACCACTCATGGCTAGTTAAAGGTAAAAAACTAAGCAAATATGCCGAATCCCTGCATTACAGCAAATCTGTGGCAGCACCAGTTGAATGCACACAGCCAACCATCCAGCAACACAGGGAAGTCGAATTGCATACCAAAAGAGAAGAAAATTGAAAAACAAGAACACTGAAGATGCAATAAAGATATAACAAAGGTCAAATAACGAACTGCGAAGAGAAACAGAGCAGGCTAGGAAAAAAATGGCTAAAAGAGGAATGTGATGAAATTGAAGAACTGGACAGGAAGGGAAGATACGACTTACTACACAACAGAGTAAAGACTATGACATGGGAACAAAACAGAGCAGGATGTGCTACTATGGAAATTTTGAGTAAAGACGAAGAGGTAGTGTACAAAGATCGTGACGATGCCCTCCAGAGATGGGAATAATATATAAAAGAGCTATATGACACAAATAGCAAACCAGAAACTCTGGAACTTGAATCACACAACAGTGTAAGTGATGAAGAGAAAGGACCGACCATCATAGTGGAAGAAGTAAAGCCTGCCATTGCTGCAATGAAAAATGGCAAAGCAGTAGGTACAGATACAATACCGGGAGAAATACTAAAATGCTTGAACCACAATGGAATAAGAGAAGTATTGAGGTTATGTAATAAAATTTATGACAGTGGTGAATGGCCTGAGGACTTTTTGACAACAGTAATGATTCCATTACCGAAAAAAACAAGGAACCAAGAAATGCAGCGAGCACAGGACAATCAGCCTCATTTCACATGCAGCCAAAGTGATGTTAAGAATAATTAATAAAAAACTTGAAAAAGTAATAGAAGAGAATCTCGGCGAGGAGCAGTTTGGCTTTAGACGGAATACGGGCACCAGAGACGCAATAGGACTCCTACGAATCTACGAGACCTATATATGTGCTTCATCGATTTATAAAAGGCGTTTGACAATGTGGTTTGGGACAAGCTGGCGACTATTATGAGGGAAAAGAGGGTGGACTGGAAAACCAGAAGACTTATAAACTCATTATACCTTAATCAAAAAGTTTCAGTTAAAGTGAGAGGAGAAAGTACAAACTGGATCAGACTAGGGAAAGGAGAAGACAAGGATGCTGTTTATCACCTACTCTTTTCAACCTGTACTTGGAAAATGCGATTGACCAATGCTCATTAGATGACAAAGGAGTAGAAATTGGAGGAAGAACAGTAGGGTGCTTGAGATTTGCTGATGACATGGTCCTTCTAGCCACAGGGGAAAAAGAATTACAGGATTTGGTGGACACCATTACAACTAACGGAAAAAATATGGAATGAAAATTAACACAAATAAAACAAAAGTATTGGCAATGGGAGGAAATAAGGAAATAAAAATTGTGCTGAATGGAGAAACACTAGAACAGGTGCAAAATTTTAAGTATCTTGGGAGCAGTATAGACACCGATTGGAAGTGCACCACAGAAATTAAAACAAGGATAGCAATGGCAAAAGAGGCGTTTTATAAGAAAAGGAGAATCTTCTGCAGCGGTCTGGACAGAGAACTCAGAAAGAGACTCATAAAATGTTTTGTATGCAGTGTTCTTCTATATGGCGCTGAAACATGGACTATGAGGAAAAAAGACAGAGAAAGGCTGGAGGCTTTTGAGATTTGGACATGGCGGAAGAATAAGTTGAATGGACAGAGTAAAAAATGAAGAGGTACTGAGAAGAGTGGGAGAGAAAAGACAGTTACTAGATGTAATAAAGAGAAGAAAAAGAAATTGGACTGGGCATGTATTAAGAAAGAATGACGGACTGATAAAAACTGTTTTAGAAGGTTATGTAGAAGGGAAAAGGAAGCGAGGAAGGAAGAGATTCCAGATACTGGATGACATGATGGACGGTACAACATAGAGCAGCCTTAAGAAGGAAGCAATGGATCGCAGAAAATGGAGAGGCAAAGGACCTGCTAATAGAGCAGATAACTGATGATGATGAATGACCAATTGGCCACTCATATGACAACCTTTGCATGTTACAGGTACAGATGCTGCAGCTGGTCCTGGTGACTTCACAGGTGACCAGACTCAGCAATAGCTCTCCTCAATTGGGCTGATGGTCTTGTGTGTCCTCTAGCTGAAGATGGAATCCATTTTTATCCATGGCAGATAATTCTAGTAGAGGGGAGAGGGATGGATAATACTCAAGATGTCCATAGCATTGGATGAAGTACACAAGACCCCAGGTCAGACCAAATAGTGAACACATCAGGTAACTCTGATATTCTTTACTGGGTATGGATTAGATGAAGCCAGGTTCCCCATCTGGGAACTGATGATGCTGTGAGACTTCTATGTAAACTACAAACACACTTCAGTGATCACCTTTTAGTGCAGTGGCTTTTTGTGTGTCAGAGGAAATGAGATTTTTCACTGAACTACCTGCATCATGAGAATAGTATCTAACTCAGTCCCTAAGGGATAAGGGATGGTGACAGTGGAGGCAGAACATTATCAGGCAATGTATGGGACACCTCTGGCCACACCTCAGTTGAGGCTTGTCCAAATAATCTAGGATTCTCCAAGGATTCACCTTCATTTCACTAGCTGCTCTCGGGGACAAAATGGCTTCAAATTCAGAAACCATAACACACTCACTGGGATCTGTGTACTGTCTGGCAGCAATAATACTCAAATAATACGTCCTGTGAAAGCATCATCCCCAAATGTGGAACGAAACAATAACTGGACTGCAGTTATTTCTTAGAACATTTTATTTAGTAAAAGTGGTGACTACCTGTTTCAAGTGTAAACAGCGTGTATAAAAAACATGTGCACTATATTGTTGAAACATTAAAATCTGTCAATTGATTCTAGACTGAGATACTTTTGCTCAAACTGGCTACTTTGTCATGCAAGGCAGAAACATAGACTAAATTTCTTAAAGAAATCCACTAGTTGCAGGACTGAATGACACCTTACTTTCATTTTCAGAGATTTAATTAATTCAGACTTGTAACATTTTAAACAGAATTAGAATTTGAAGGAATAATTGATTAGAAAAACTTCATGAAGTGGATGAATGTTGATTGTTTTCAGTTACTTTCATATGCAGGATGATTCTGTGATGTTACAAACTTTTAGGGAAGATGGAGAGTAAATACATCCGTTTGAGGTAAGGGACCCTAGTCGGGAAATGGCAGTTGAGTTATAAGTGAAAATCATTCAGATACCTCTGACAGTGGAGTACATGTACTAGCACTGTTTTTGCTAAGATTGTAGGGTAGACAACTTTCAGAGTTGGTAGCATGAACCAAAACAATGAAATAATGTCCAGTAAAAAAGGGTTCTATAAAGTGCATACCTTAAGAGCTATGAACACTTGCTCGTTTTCCTTACTGTGCAAAGAATCTCTTCTACTGAACAAGTGCCCATAGCTCTTAAGATAGGCATTTTTGAGCCCATGTTTATTAGGCATTCTTTTTGTATTTTTGTCCATATCATCTCCGAAAGTTGCCTGCCTTTAAACCTAGCAACAACAGTGCTGATACTGGTATTCCACTGTCAGAGATATCAGAATGATTTCGGCTTATAACTGAAGACCCAGTCATTTCTGGAGCAGTGTCCATTATCTCAGATTGATACATTTATCCTTCTCCATCATGCTTCAAAGTCTGTAACATCCTCAAGGAATCAACCTCGTGTACCATCAATTCTGTGATACTGCAAACATGACTATGGTTTTTTCATTAAGATTAGACCATACACTGCTAATAAACTGCACTATTTCAAATGCCACCTCTATGGGCACACCACAGTAGGCTAGCTACCGTAGAATATGGGAAATGTGGCCAACTAACACATAAATTTGGAACCACATATACATTAGTTTTATTTTGTGTCAACTATTTAATCAGTAATGTTATATGTATTCACCACAGTTTATCAGTGGGCAAATCAACATATGCAAAGGAGGATTTCTGTACAGACATATGCAACTGAAGCCAGGTCAGGCACTTGCATCTGTAAGTGCACATGTAGTGGTTAAGTTATTGGTAAACCTGTAACTTTCCCCACAGCACAACTGTTGCTGGCAAATGTTTACCATGTGCAAGTTTCGTCTTGTAAGCAGACCAAGAACAGTCACAGTATGTATCATTTACACTGTCATCCATACTATGCAAATACTGTGAAGTACTACCCTTTGTCCCAGTTACTGTGGTTTCTTCCTGTTCCATTCATGTATAATGCATGGGAAGAATTACTCTTCAGGTGCCTCTGTGCACGTTGTAATTAATCTAACCTTGCCCTCATGATCTGTATGAGATCTGTACTTATGGGGTTGTAGCATATTAATTAATGTATCATTTAAAGCTTGTTCTTGAACTTTTGTAAGCATGCTTTCTCAGAACAGTTTGCATCTGTCTTTGTGTCTACTAGTGAAGTTTCATCATATGATACTCTGCCATGGGTGAAACAAACCAGGGACTATTTGTGCTGCTTCTCTCCTCTTCATATGTTCAATACTCCCTTTTATCCCTGTTTGCATGGGTCCCACTCACTTGGACAATATTCCAGGATGGGTTGCATGAATGATTTGGAAGTAATCTCCTGTGTAGAGTGCTTGCATTTCACTTTAATTCTACCAGTAAACCCAATAAACCAAAGTCTGTCATCCATTTTACCTGCTACTTAGCCTGTGTAGTCCTTCTACTTCATATACCTGCAAAATTTTAAACCCAGGTATTTGTACAAGCCAACCAGTTCCAGTTGTGACTCATTATGTTTGAGCTCATAATCTTATAAGATTCTGCAAGGAATGGAATTAAGGGATAGTGGATAGTGGTTCTTCGGACCACTTCTGCTACCCTTCCTGTAGGTGAGCGTGACCTACACTTTCTTTCAACTACTCCACTGGTTTTGTTAGAGGGATCTACTGTAGATTATGGTTAAAAGATGGGCTAACTTGGTGAAATGGGTATAGAACATAGATTTGTTCAATTTCAGTGATTTCAGTGATTTCAGAGGTTTCTCAACATAATGCTCAAATCTACAAAAATCTATAACACTCATCTTGCAGTGGTGTGAGAATTAAATTAATTCAGTATCCCTGGGTAATTGTTTGCAAAGTGAAATTTGAAAACAGAATTGAATATTCCTGCTTTTGTTTTGGAACATACAATTTCTATTCTTCTCATCTGTGTGTGCTCGCACACTAACTTTTGTGCCACAAACAGCCTTTACATATGATCAGAATGTATACAGGGGATGTGAGAGAGATCCTTCGATAAGATTCTGCTATGGTTGTCACTGAAGGCTTCCTGTGTTGCCTGCTTGAGAACTAAAAGCATTTTATTCAGTATCTCCTTATCTGTAGATGTATGCTTTGTTTTATGTCTGTTATGCAGTAGTCTTCGTTTATTTAGAAATTTATTTGCGGTGAGTATATACCATGTAGGCTCCCTTCACCACCAACGTTTCTACTAGGTAGATAACTGTCAAGAATGTGGTTAACCATTCTTCTAAATTTGAGCTACAGCTCTTGTACATGCTGCTCTCCGGAGTTAAATGTTTAAGTTCCCTTCATGTAGTTTGCTGAACATATAAATCCTACTCTTTGTAGTTGCCCTTTGTACCTTCTTAATTACTTTTGCTACAACAGCCACATGGTCACTGATACCAGTTTCAATGTGAACATTTCTAAGAGGTCAGTTCTATGTTGATTTTATATCCAATATTTGTTCTTTGTAGTTGACAGAGCAATAATGATGATAGGATGATTGAAAAACTTATGTACCAGTGAATTTAGGTTTTCTCTAAGGGTTTCAGTTAAGAATGGAGGTGAATCTGGTGGTAGATAGACGGATCCGATTACTTAATGCCCACCTTGATCCTGAATCTTGTCCAGGCATTTGTGCATGCAGTTTCAATTTATACCTCAGAGGATTCCTTCTCTAAATCCTCGCACAAACGAAAAAATGGCTGACATCGAAATAAGTGTCCATGGAATAGAAAAGCAACTGGAATCACTCAACAGAGGAAAGTCCACTGGACCTGACGGGATACCAATTCTATTCTACACAGAGTACGCGAAAGAACTTGCCCCCCTTCTAACAGCCGTGTACCGCAAGTCTCTAGGGGAACGGAAGGTTCCAAGTGATTGGAAAAGTGTACAGGTAGTCCCAGTCTTCAAGAAGGGTCGTCGAGCAGATGCGCAAAACTATAGATCTCTGACGTCGATCTGTTTTAGAATTTTAGAACATGTTTCTTGCTCGAGTATCATGTCGTTTTTGGAAACCCAGAATCTACTCTGTAGGAATCAACATGGATTCCGGAAACAGCAATCGTGTGAGAACCAAGTCGCTTTATTTGTTCATGAGACCCAGAAAATATTAGATACAGGCTCCCAGGTAGATGCTATTTTCCTTGACTTCCGGAAGGCGTTCGATGCAGTTACGCACTGTCGCCTGATGAACAACGTAAGAGCCTACGGAATATCAGACCAGCTGTGTGGCTGGATTGAAGAGTTTTTGGCAAACAGAACACAGCATGTTGTTATCAATGGAGAGACGTCTACAGACGTTAAAGTAACCTCTGGCGTGCTACAGGGGAGTGTTATGGGACCATTGCTTTTCACAATATATATAAATGACCTATTAGATAGTGTCGGAAGTTCCATGCGGCTTTCTGCGGATGATGCTATAGTATACAGAGAAGTTGCAGCATTAGAAAATTGTAGCGAAATGCAGGAAGATCTGCAGCGGATATGCACTTGGTGCAGGGAGTGGCAACTGACCCTTAACATAGACAAATGTAATGTATTGCGAATACATAGGAAGAAGGATCCTTTATTGTATGATTATATGATAGCGGAACAAACACTGGTAGCAGTTACTTCTGTAAAATATCTGGGAGTATGCATGCGGAACGATTTGAAGTGGAATGATCATATAAAATTAATTGTTGGTAAGGTGGGTACCAGGTTGAGATTCATTGGGAGAGTCCTTAGAAAATGTAGTCCATCAACAAAGGAGGGGCCTTACAAAACACTCGTTCGACCTATACTTGAGTATTGCTCATCAGTGTGGGATCCATACCAGATCGGGTTGACGGAGGAGATAGAGAAGATCCAAAGAAGAGCGGCGCGTTTCGTCACAGGGTTATTTGGTAACCGTGATAGCGTTACGGAGATGTTTAGCAAAATCAAGTGGCAGACTCTGCAAGAGAGGCGCTCTGCATCGCGGTGTAGATTGCTCGACAGGTTTCGAGAGGGTGCGTTTCTGGATGAGGCATCGAATATATTGCTTCCCCCTACTTATACCTCCCGAGGAGATCACGAATGTAATATTAGAGAGATTCGAGCGCGCACGGAGGCTTTCAGACAATCGTTCTTCCCGCGAACCATATGCGACTGGAACAGAAAAGGGAGGTAATAACAGTGGTACGTAAAGTGCCCTCCGCCACACACCGTTGGGTGGCTTGTGGAGTATAAATGTAGTAGTAGTAGTAGTAGTAGTAGTAGTTGTTGTTGTTCGTATTCTGGTGATTTTTTTTGCGTTACAGGTAGGCAGTTCAAAGTCTGGCTCATGAGTAAGGCAGAAACCAGTTAAAATCTTTATCTCAAGGTGACATGTGGATATTCTTGCCACACGTAAAATCTCTGTATGTCAGTACACACATTAAAAAAGTTTTGCATTAGCCCGGTTCCCAAAGTTCTTGAAGACAGACGTTGACTGTGGACATTGTATCTGACACAGTCCCTTTGATTGTTCAGAGATGTCACTAAAACTGCTCAAAGATGTAAACAACGATGCATGAGCAGTGCCTATTAGATGGAGGAGGTCTGACAGTTGATCAGTTCCAGTCATTCCATCAGAAAGGAGGTACACGGCTCATTTTGTCTGTAGCTCAACCATGCCTAGACAGTCAATACCACAGTTTGATCGTGTCCGCATTGTTATTTTGTGCAGGAAGGGCTCTCAACAAGGGAAGTGTCCAGGTGTTTCAGAGTGAACCAAAGTTATGTTGTTCGGACATGGAGGAGATAGAGATTGACAGGAACTGTCGATGACATGCCTTGCTCAGTCCGCCCAAAGGCTACTACTGCGGTGGATGACCACTACCTACGGATTATAGCTGACAGCAACGCCACCATGTTGAATAATGGACGTCATGTTATGATGCAAACTGTGCGCAATAGGCTGCACGATGTGCAACTTCACTCCTGACATCCATGGTGAGGTCCATTCTTGCAACCATGGCATCATGCAGCATGGTACAGATGGGCCTAACATCATGCCAAATGGACCGCTCAGGATTGGCATCATGTTCTCTTAACCAATGAGTGTCGCATATGCCTTCAACCAGACAATCGTTGGAGATGTGTTTGGAGGCAACCTGGTCAGGCTGAACGCCAGGAAAAACAGTGTCCAGTGAGTGCAGCAAGGTGGAGGTTCCCTGCTGTTTTGCAGTGGCATTACGTGGGGCCAATGTATGCCGCTGGTGGTCATGGAAGGCGCCGTAATGGCTGTAAGATACGTGAATACCATCTTCTAACTGATAGTGCAACCATTTCGGCAGCATATTGGCGAGGCATTCATCTCATGGATGAAAATTCACGCCCCTATCTTGCACATCTTGTGAATGACTTCCTTCAGGATAATGACATCGCTTGACTAGTGGCCAGCATGTTCTCCAGACATGTATCCTATCAAACATGCTTGGGATATATTTAAAAGGGTTGTTTATGGATGACATGACCCACCAACCACTCTGAGGGATCTATGCCAAACCGCCATTGAGGAGTGGGATAATCTGGGCCAACAGTGCCTTGATGAACTTGTGGATAATATGCCACGATGAATACAGGCGTGCATCAGTTCAAGAGAACGTGCTACTAGGTATTAGAGGTACTGGTGTGTACAGCAATCTGGACCACCACCTCTGAAGGTCTCGCTGTTTGGTGGTACAACATGTAATGTGTGATTTTCATGAGCCATAAAAAGGGAGGAAATGATGTATATGTTGATCTCTCTTCCAATTTTCGGTACAGGTTCCAGAACTCTTGAAACCAAGGTGATGCAAATCTTTTTCTGCTGTGTGTAGTATCTTCTGTGACATGGTCTTCTTGACAAAGAGGGCTCAGAGAGTGAAGTAAGAAGCTTCTGTTGCCAAATTATAACAATGGTGAATTCCCACTAAGATCTACAGGTCTCCACAAAATTTCATTCTGTGACTGGGCTCTAGTACTTTAAAGTGAGTGTAAATCAGTGGTTGCTACATACGGGGTGCGCGTCCCCATTGCGCAATGCCACCTGCGCCACCCCCACCAGTCAGCCTCCATGCTATTCGTTCATTTCTTTCGTCATTAGACTCAACTGAATCAAGTTATCGAGTAGTTGTACTTTCCTATGTAACACATGCATCTGTGTATTTTATAAGTTTGTCTGGTACATACATAGCTCACATACATAAGAGAAAAGTCGCGGCCATTCTAGTGATCTTGATACATTATGGAGGAGGATCGACTTAATGCCTTAGCTCTGTTGAACACTCACCCTCACACTGATTGTCCTATTGACGATGTAATTAACCAATTTCCCAGGAAGAATAGGCACATAGAATTCATCATTTAAGGAAGACAACCACAATTGTAACTTTCTTATATCATAAGATGGCATTGTCTTATATATGTGGTTAATCAGTTTAAATAAAACTTTCTTACATTTTGCATGTGACTCAATTATTTTTTATTACAGTAAAAGTAAAGTTAGCTCAAGATATCTTTAGCGCCCTCTCCTTGAGGTTTTTTTTTTATTTCCACCACTGGTGTAAATGGACATTCAGCTACATACCAGCAGCAGCCATATCTTTACTTTTGGTTCCCTTACTCTTTCTGGTAACCATTCAGAGGGAAGTTAGTACCAATCTACATCTGTTGATGGCTGCTGAATACGAAGACATCTGGCCCCTGTGGGTCTGGGGGTTAGAATAGGCCCGAGGTATTCCTACCTGTCGTAAGAGGCAACAGAGTCTCAAACTTTTTGGCCTTCTGTGATAGGCCCCTGTAGGGTTTGTCCTCCATTCTTCTAAATTTTCCCGAAGAGTGAGCCAATTGGGGAAGGGTGCCTTACATGGTGCATTGTGTCCATCATGCATTGAGACCTTCAACATTCTTTTTCATGGCTTTGCAGTTCTGCTCATTCTATATCTGTAGGGTGAGGACGCTTCCTGGGTGCGTTTTCCGCCATCCACTGTACAGTGTGGTTTTCTGCGCTTATGGTAATCATGGACGTCTTTGCAACTCATCTCCAGCGTGGTAGCTAGTCTGTTGTGGTGGGGCTGCCATGTATCCTATTGGATGTAGCCCCCTGACTACACAGGGATCGCTCTGCTGATGCCTGCGCTGTTGACTCCCCACGTATGCCAGTGAACAGATGCCCATCTCCCTTGGGCATCGAGACTCCCGGCAATGGCCTTCCTGCCAGGTGGCCCTTGGTGTGGTCGGGTGGCGCCCATGGGGAGGGCCCTGCTCAGAGTGGATGGCGTCAGGGCAGATGGCATGCCATGAAGTGTATTACATCACTTGTTGGTGGTCAAACACAAGCAGTCTCTAAGCACATCCGGTCTCATTTTAATGCAAGGAAGTATGCCTCAAATAATTCCCCTTCCTGGCCACGTAATGGGAGGAATGCCAGGCTAAGGATGGCAGCAAACGTTATTCGCCCCGGTACCTCGTATGTATGCGGGCTGATGGAAAATCCTTAGCGTTGATGAAACTAAGTTTTCTGTAGAGCATTTAGAGGACAAGTTTTGGGAGGTGGAGGGATTGACAAATTGCGATCTGGGTTAGTCTTCATAAAAACAGTGTTGTCTGCCAAGTCACAGGTATTACTCGCCTGTGACAAGCTGGGGATGTTTGTGTTTCCATCACACCCAATAAGAGCTTAAATATGGTCCAGGGTATTATATTTCACAGGGACCTTATTATGGAGTCTGATAACTAGCTGCATGCCAACTTAGAGAGACAAGGCATTCATTTTGTCCGGTGTGCCAATCAGGGTCTGAGAAATCAGGCTGCCATCGTTGCCTTCATTTTGGCCTTAGAGGGTGACAAATTACCGGAGAAAGTCAAGGTGATGGTCTACTACTGTGGTGTGAAGACATATATCCCTTCCCTGGTGTGGTGCTTTAAGTGCTGGAAGTTCAGGCATGTGTCTTCCTGCTGTACTTCCAGCATCAGCTGTTGAGGTTGTGGACGTCCTTCACATCCCAATATCCCATGCACCCTGCCTCCCATCTGTGTCAACTGCAGAGAGCACCATTCCCCTTGCTCTCGAGACTGCACGTTTTTACATAAAGAAAGGAAAATCATGGGATACAAAACTCTGGACCAACTGGCCTACACTGGAGCTAAGAGGAAATTTGAATGCCTACATCTTGTGCATATGCCATCCTCTTATGTCGCCACTATAACAACAGCTGTAGCCTCGATCAGTTCTGCCACTTCCAGTTGGCTTTCAGAACCGTAAGCCTCCACCTGCCCCTTTGATGATGGGAGCCACTTCCCCCCCCCCCCCCCCTGTTGCGGTTTCTCCCAGGGCATGTCACAGAGGTGCCTCTTGGCTGAACTTCTTCACCAACTTAACCTCTTCTGTCTTAACACTGCAGCACCCACTTTCCTTTCTGACTCCTCCATTCCCATCTGGACCTATCCTTCTGCACTGCCCTGCTTGCCCATCATCTTGAGTGGTCCGTTCTTTCTGACACCTACTCGAGTGACCATTTCCCGTTTGCTCTCTGTTTGCTGACTACTAACTCATCCTTGTGCACGCCCAAATGGAAGCTTCCTAAGGCTGACTGGCAGCTTTTATCCTCACTGGCGACCTTTGAGGAACAAGGTTTCCCCAGTTGTGATGACCAGGTGGAATCTCTCTCAAATGTTACCCTTACTGTTGCAGAACGTTCCAATCCTTGGAATTCCTCTCTACCACGTCATATCGCAGTCCCTTGGTGGACTGAGGCATTCCGCAACGCAATTCACGCACGTAAATGTGCTCTCCGCGTTTTTAACTGCCACCTTATGGTGCCAAACTGCATTCATTATAAACAGATGGGTGAAAAGTGTCATTGCGTCCTTCAGGATAGCAAAAGAGCTAGCTGGATTTTATTCACTAGTTCTTTCAACAGTTCCACACGTTCCTCTGTCATGTGGGCCAACCTCCAACAGCTCTCCGGAACCAAGATCCGTTCACCAATTTCTGGCCTGACAGTAGCTGATGATGTCATTGTAGACCCTCTTGTTATCCCCAACACCTTGGGCCGCCATTTTGTGGAAGTCTTGAACCCTTCCCACTATCACCCTGCCTTCCTCCATCGGAAACGAGCAGAGGAGGCTCAGGTGATACCCTTCTTGTCTCCAAATCATGAGTGCTACAATGTCGTCTTTACTATGAGGGAGCAAGTTCATGATCTCAGTTCATCTGGATCCTCCACCCAAGGGCCAGATGCCATCCACATTCAGATGTTGCAGCACCTTTCTTTTGTCGGCAAGCACTTTCTGCTTAACATGTACAATCGTATATGAGCAGAGAGCACATTTCCTGGACGCTGGCGTGAAGCCACTGTCATACCCATACCTAAGCCCAGTAAGGCAAAAACCTTCCTTCTGGCTACCACCCCATTTCTCTTACCAGCTCCATTTGCAAGGCTGGTGTCGTGGCTCGAGTCTGGACATTTACTGATCAATGCACAGTGTGGATTTTGAGCACAACGTTCTGCAGTTGACCATCTTGTTACTTTTTCCACCCATTTCTGAATGGTTTTCTGAGGAAATACCAGACTGTGGTCGTGTTTTTCGATTTGGAGAAGGCCTACAACACCTACTGGAGAACTGGTATCCTCCGTACCCTTTACACATGGGGCTTCCTTGGGCGCCTGTCCTGTTTTCTTCGGGCATCTTTACAAGACCGAGTTTTCAAGGTGAGTGTGGGTTCTGCCTTTTATCCAGGAAAATGGTGTGCCTCAGGGTTCTGTCCTGAGCATTGTCATCTTTCCTATTGGCATTAATACTGGCCTGTCTACTGTGAGGCATCTCCGGCTCTCTTTATGTAGACGATTTTGCCATCTATTACGGTTCTCCATGGACCTGTTTCACTGAGTGGCGTCTTCAGCGCTGTGTTGATCGTCTTTACTACAGGAACATCGACAAAGGCTCTTGTTTTTGTCTGACAAAACCGTCTGTATGAATATCTGGCGGGTCAAACGGTTTCTCCCACCATCTCCACATCTTGGGCCTGTTGCCCTCCATTCGTTGAAACTATGAAATTTCTGGGGCTCATGCTCGATAGGAAAGTCTCTTGGTCCTCCGATGCATCTTACTTGGCAGCCCACTTCACCCGGTTCCTCAATGTTGTGTGTATCCTAAATGGTACTTCCTGTGGTGCCGATTGAACCACCCTCCTCAGTTTGTACTGGTCCCTTGTCCTTTCGAAGCTCGACTATGGGTACTTTGTTTATGCGTCTGCATGCCCATCTCTCTTACACCGTCTCAACACTATCCACCATCATGGCATCCATTCGGCCACAGGTGCCTTTTACACCAGCCTGGTTGAGAGTCTGTATGCTGAAGCTGCTGAACTACCATTGTGACTTTCTCCTCAGCACATATGCATGCCGTTAGTCTGCCATGCGTGGCCACTACTCCTATGCCTCCTCCTTTGATGATCCCTTTCATAGTCAGTCCCTCTTCTCTGTTACCTCCTGGAATATGCTTTCGCCACTTTCTACGGCAGCTTACCTTCACAATACCTGCAACTTTCTTGGTGGATGTGAATCCTTCACCACCTTGACTTCGTGAAGCAGCCCATGTTAATCTTGACCTTCATTTGCTTCCTAAGGACATTACTCCAGCCTTGGTCTATCGTCTCCAGTCTCACAACCTTCGATTGGAACTTCGCGATAGTACCTTTGTCTACACTGATGACTCTCAGAATGACCGTGGGGTCAGGTGTGGCGTCATCATTGGCACCCGCGTCTTTCAATATCAGCTTCTGGCACATTCCTCACTATTTACAGCCGAGCTCTTCGCCTTGTGTCAGGCCATGGAGCACATCTGACAACAGAGCCTTTCCAGTTGTATCCTCTGCTCAGACTCACTCAGTGCCCTCCAAAGTCTGTGTGTGCTGCACACTGCTCATCCCATAGTGCAGCGGGTCCAGGAAAACTGTTACCTGCTCACTCTTCGTGGAGCCAGTGTCGTTATTTCTGTGGGTCCCTGGTCATGCCTATTTGCCAGGCAACGAGGCTGCTTACGCTGCTGCAAAGACTGCAGTCCTCGTACCGCATCCCACAAGTACCTGTATTCTCTCTGATGATCTCTGCATTGCCATCTGTCAGGAAGTGGTGTCCCTTCGGCATCGCCAATGGTCCTCCCATCACGGGAATAAGCTCAGGCTTATTAAGCCTCTCCACGCGCCTTGGACGACCTCCTCTCGGCCCTCCCGCCGGGAGGAGATTATTTTGTCCGCCACTTCCTGCTGGCATGCCCTTTTTTAACAATTTATGTTCCAGCTTGGGTTTTCTGTCTGATTTATCAGCCATTTTAGTGAATGTCGTGCGAGCTGTTGACAGAAATTTACTTTTTATCCACCGAGGCAAAATGGTAAAGGCCATTTAATTTTTAGTTTTAGCCCTCCATTTCTGTATGGTGTTTTTTAGCCCTATTTCCATGTGCCTGTTTTTAGCTGTCTCCTGTTCTGTCCATTGGGACTGATGTATAGTCCTTTAACTCTGTGTTCGTGTTCGTGTTTGTGTTCTGTAGTTTTGACTTAGGCGCATTTGACCCCAGTTGCCTTTTGCGCCCTGAAGCAAAACAAAACAAAATAAAATCCTCCCTTTTGCTCCCAAACCACCTACCTTTGGAGCAATGCCCCCTCCCCAATCATCAGGGACATCAGTCCCCACTTGTCAGCTGGAAAAGCACCAGTCTTGTACAGCTCCTCTCGCTAGGAAGGGGTCCCCTGGATCACTCCCTTCCCAAGTTCCTACAAGTGGGAAAGCGAACACCTGCCAGTGGCTGAAGCGCCCACAGACAACTGGTCATAGGGCTTAAGGATCCTCCTCAGTCGCAGAGACTAAATTGTTGTATCCCTCCCAGCCAGAGAAACCCAAGGAGCAGCGAGAGAAATCTAAAAAGAAGAACCCCAAGAACTAGGAAATGGCGGTGGCACACATGCCACCAATACCTACAGGTTCTGCGTCTATGGATGGTGTGGAGATTTTGGCGTCAGCTGAGGACCTAGATCTCACTGGACCCTCAGACACAGTGGATATAGAATGATCAGGTACTAAGTTGGTGGCAGTAGGTGACCCTGAGGCATAAACTCCCTCCTTTCTCACTTCATGCCTTCCCAGTCCCACGATGTCATCTTCCAGTGGAATTGCGGTGGTTTTTTCCTCCACCTGGCTGAGCTATGACAACTGTTAAGATTTACACCTGCTTTCTGCATTGCCCTCCAGGAAACCTGGTTCCCAGCAATTTCGACCCCTGCCCTCCACGGCTATAAGGGATATTACAGGAACCATAGCGACAATAATAGAGTTTCAGGTGGATCTTGCGTTATGTCCTGAACTCAGTATGTTGTGAACCTGTGCCCTTTCAAACCTCTCTTGAAGCTGTGGCTGTCAGAATTAAGACAACTCAAGAAATAACTGTATGCAATGTATATCTTCCTCCAGATGGTGCAGTATCGCTGAACGTATTGGCTGCACTGATTCATCAACTCCCTAAACCTTTCCTACTTTTGGGAGATTTTAACACCCATAACCCCTTCTTGGGTGGTACCATGCTTACTGGTTGAGGTAGAGATGTCGAAAATTTACTGTCTCAACTCGATCTCTGTCTCTTAAATACTGGGGTCCCCACACATTTCAGTGCAGCTCATTTCGTGTGCGCGCGTGCACACTGAACTGAGAGAGGCTTCATCCCACCATAGCCCTCAGTGGTTCACAATCCCACAACAGGCCATAGCAGTCCATCTGCTCCACTGCCGTCCCACACTGAACCCAGGGTTATTGTGCAGTTCAGCCCTACAGTGGACCCACCTCCCCCCCTCCCCTCCACCAGCAACATCTCACACCAGACGAGTGTAACCCCAAATGTTTATGTGGTAGAGTAATTATGGTGTACACGTACATGAAGACAGTGTTTGCACAGCAATCGCTTACATAGTGTAACTGAGGCAGAGTGAGGGGAACTAGCCCTCATTCGCCGAGGCAGATGGAAAACCGCCTTAAAAACCATCCACAGGCTGACATGCAGGATGGCACACCAGACCTCGACACATCCGCCGGGCAGATTCGTGCTGGGGACTGGCACACCTTCATGCTTGGGAAGCAGCATGTTAGACCAAGCGGCTAGCCGGGCAGGCTGGCTCATGGTACTTACTCAGCCACTGATTTATCACTTTTCAGCCCAAGACTACTTCTGTTTGTCCACTGGAGAACCTGCAATGACGTGTGGTAGTGACTGCTTCATCATTTTCCTGTCACTCTCGTGGTGTCATGCCCATGGATGCCTACACAGATGAGCTTTAAACAAGGCAGACTAGGAAGCTTTCACCTCTGACATCCCCATTGAACCTCCTCTACACGGTAACATCGATGTGCTGGTTGAGCGAGTCACCAGGACTATAGTTTCTGCTGCAGGAAACGCGATCCCTTGTTCCTTAGGGTGCCCCTAGCGAAAGACAGTACCTTGGTGGTTGCCGGAAGTTGCTGAGGCCATTAAAGAACACAGTCAGGCTCTACAGATAAGTGGCATTTGTCCCTGGAGCACCTAATAGCTTTTAAACGGCTCTCTGCCCGTGTTCGGCAGCTCATAAAAAGACAGAAACAGGTGTGTTGGCAGAGGTACATCTCAACCATTCAGCACAATATATTGCCTTCACAGGTCTTGACGTAGATCAGACTTGTGTTTGGGTACCATACGCCAGTAGGTGTCCATGGCATTAACATCAATGGCGTATTGTCCTCTGATCCAAATGTAGTTGTCGAGCAATTTGCTGAAAACTATGTTCAAGCCTCTGCATCGGAGAATTACCTCCCAGCCTTTCGCACCCTCAAACGGCGGATGGAAGGGAAAGGACTCTCGTTCACTGAACGTCACAGTGTACTCTACAATGCTCCATTTGCTGTGTGGGAGTTCCTCAGTGCCCTTGCACATGGCCCCAACACAGCTCCTGGGCCAGATTGGATCCACAGTCAGACGATTAAACAGCTCTCATTGGACTATAAGCGACATCTCCTCCTCATCTTCAACTGGATCTTGTGCGATGCTGTCTTTCCATCACAATGGCAGAAGAGAATCATCGTTCCAGTACTCAAATGTGGCATGGTGTGGATAGCTATCAGCCCATCACCCTCACTAACGTTCTTCGTAAGCTGTTAGAACATACAGTAAGTCTGCGATTGTGCTGGCTCCTGGAGTCACAGCGCCTACCGGCTCCATGCCAGGGCAGTTTCCGCCAGGCTCGCTCTATCACCGATAATCTTGTGTCCCTCGAGTCTGCCATCCAAACAACCTTTTCCAGACACCAACACCTGGTTGCCGTCTTTTTTTATTTAAGGAAAGCTTATGACACAACCTGGCAACATCAGATCCTTGCCACTTTATATGAGTGGGGTCTCCGTGGCCCGCTCCCGATTTTTATCCAAAACTTCATGTTGCTCCGTACTTTCCGTGTCCAAGTTGATACCTCCCATAGTTCCCCTGATATCGAGGAGAATGGAGTCCCACAGGGCTCCGTGTTGAGTGTCTCTCTATTTTTAGTGTCCATTAACAATTTAGCAGCAGCTGTAGGGTTGTCTGTCTCACCTTCTCTGTATGCAGACAACTTTTGCATTTCGTACTGCTCCGCCAGTATTGGTGTTGCTGAGTGGCGCCTACAGGGAGCCATCCACAAGGTGCAGTCATGAGTTCTAGCCCATAACTTCGTATTCAGCTGCCAAGTTGTATGGCATGCACTTCAGTCAGTGTTGTACCACTCATCCAGAACCATAACCTTACATTAAAGATGATCCACTCATGGTAAGGGAGACATATGGATTCTTAGGACTGGTTTTAGATGCTTGATTGACTTGGCTTTCTCATCTTTGTCAGCTTAAGCAGAAGTGCTGACAGCTCCTCAATGCCCTCTGCTGCTTGAGGAGCACCAGCTGGTGTGCAGATCGCTCTACACTGCTGCAGCTCTACAGAGCCCTTATTCAATCCTGCATGGATTATGAGAGTCTGGTATATAGTTTGGTTGAGCCCTCAGTGTTGAGGTTACTAGACCCAGTGCATCACTGTGAAGTTCGCCTAGCGATGGGAGCTTTTAGGAAGAGTCTGGTGACCAACATACTGGTGAAGGCTGGAGTCCTCGCATTACAGATGAGGCATGCACAACTACTTGTCAGTTAGGTCGCTCACATTCGTAGCTCTCCTGATCATCCAAATGCCATCTCCTTTAGCCAGTCATGGTGGTTCATCTCTTGCATTGCCTGCCCAGGTCAGGGCTTAAAATTGCGGTTCGCATCCAGTCCCTTCTGTCTGGAGTCCTTCCCTTTACCACCTCCCATCCAGGTCTGTCCGCATGCACCTTCCATGGTGTACATCTAGGCCGCAGATTTGTCTGGACCTTTCGCATGACCCTAAGGACTCAATTACGCCTGCCGCTCTCCGCTGTCACTTCCTCTAGATTTTTGACATGTCCTGGGGCTCTGAAGTGATTTACACAGACAGCTCAATGGCTGATGGTCACATTGGCTTCTCCTACGTTCACAGAGGACATATTGAACAGCACTCTTTGCAAAATGGCTGCAGTGTTTCCATTGCAGAGCTGGTGGCCGTATCTCCTGCTCTTGAGTTCATCCATTCATGCCCTGGGAAGTTGTTTCTTCTCTGTAGTGACTTCTTGAGTAGCCTACAAGCTATCAACGTGCGCTACCCTCACCATCCTCACCATCCTATGGTAGCGGCCATCCAGGAGTCCATCTATGCCCTGAGACACTCTAGCTATTCTGTGGTCGGACATGACGGAATCCCAGGCAGTGAACTTGCTGACAGGTTGGCCAAACAGGCTACACGGAAAAGCGCTTCTGGAGATCGGCATCCCTGTAACTGACCTGCATTCATTATTACGCCACACGGTTTTTTGGCTTTGGGAGACGGAATGGCGTAACCTCGGTACGCACAACAAACTGCGTGTCATTAATGAGATTAAGACTGTATGAAATTCCTTCATGTGGGCATCTCACAGGGACTCTGTGGTTCTATGCCACCATAATCTTCGGTTTCTGGACTCATTACCGTTAATTTTAGTGGATAACGCCTCATTGACTGATTTAATTTTACTTTTTATACATGAGGCTGAGATTTATGATTCTAAGTTTTAGCGCATGTCCTTTGTCCCTCTGTGTCCTCCACTCTAGTGCTTTTAGGCTGGAGGTTTTAATGTGTTGCAGAGTGGCTGGCTTAGCCTTTTTAGTCTCGTGATTGACCAGTAATGGTCATCTGCTCTCTTGTTTTAATCCCTTCTACCTGTTTCTTGCGTCTCTCTGTGGTTTTATTGTCCTATTTTGTCCATTGTAGTGTTACCAACCAATGAATACATCTGCCAAAAATCTTACACAAAAATGATCTGCATAAGAAGTTGGCTGTTGTATGGTCAGTTGGTAACATGTAAAGCAAAATAAGTAGATTACAATCATGATCCAATGCACAAACACATCTGTTCCATTGTCCCAAGGAGAACTTAAGAGGCAATTTTTCTCCCATATGAGTGACTGGTGTTGTAGGTAAATGGCCGGCCGGAGTGGCCGAGTGGTTCTAGGCGCTACAGTCTGGAACCCCGCGACCGCTACGGTTGCAGATTCGAATCCTGCCTTGGGCATGGATGTGTGTGACGTCCTTGGGTTAGTTAGGCTTAAGTAGTTCTAAGTTATAGGGGACTGATGACCTCAGAAGTTATGTCCCATAGTGCTCAGAGCCATTTGAACCATTTTTTTGTAGGTAAACGTCACGAAAGATAGCACCTCTTCCCAGTTGCTCTGCTCAACATTGACGAACATTGATAGCATGTCAGCCAAGGTATTATTAAGGCATTCAGTAAGCTCATTAGTTTGCGGATGGTAGGCAGTCCTCATGTGATGAGTAATGTTGCACCGACGATTTGTCTCTGTCACAAGATTAGATTGAAAAACTTTACCTCAATCTGTAATTAACGACCTTGGGGGCACTGTGTTTTAATACAATGTCTTCCACAATGAATTTGGTTACCGCGAATGCTTCGACTGTTTTCAAGGCTTTTGTAATGGCATAGCATGTCAGATAATCAGTGCAAACAATAACCCATCTATTGCCGCTGGCAGATGTTGGAAATTGTCCGAGGCGGTAAATCCCAACATGCTGGAAAGGCATTTTGGCTGGTGGAATTGGTATGAGTCAGCCAGGTGGTTTCTGAGGAACTACATTTCTTCTTTGGCACTCTCGACAGTGTGACACATAGTGACACGTAGTGACAGACACTCTTAAATAAACCTGGCCAAAAAAATCTCTTGCGGATCCTATCTTATGTCTTAATAAATCCTAAATGTCCAGTCTCAGGTGTCATGGAATTTCTGTAGAACATCTAAGCTTGTGTGTTTAGGAATCACTGGTAGCCACCTCTTTCCAAACGGATCAAAGTTTTTCTTGCAAAGTAATCCATTAACTACCTTAAATTGTCCTTTCACATCCTCTGACCAATTTAAGGCAAGCATAATTTGAGATATCTTGGCGTCCTTCTGCTCAGCAGAGAGATCCTGGAGTTCAACCAGACAGTCACTATCTTCATCCAAGACTTGATGATCTTGCAAAGGGTCTCTTGAGAGACAGTCAGCATCTTGGAGTTTCCTTCCACTTTTGTACACTATGGTAATGTCATACTCTTGAAGACGTAGTGCCCACCTGGCGAGTTGTCCTGTTGGTTCCTTAAGATCTGTCAACCAACAAAGTGAATGATGGTCTGTAAGAACTGTGAATGGCCTTCCGTAAAGATACTGTCAAACTTTGTAAATGACCCAGATCACAGCAAGACATTCTCTTTGTGTAGTTTCTCTCGGCTTTTGTAAGTGTCCTAGAAGCATAGGCTCTAACCTTCTCTTTTCCATCCGATATCTGCACCATAACCGCACTGATCCCATACCCACTGGCATCTGTGTGTAGTTCTGTAGGTGCTCTCTCATCATACAGACCAAGTACAGGGTTATTCGTCAGAGCTTTTCGCAGCACATCGAAAGAATCTTGTTGAGCACCACCCCAGATAAATTTAGCATCAGCTTTTAACAACTCTTGGAGTGGCCTGGCTTTGATACAAAAGTCTGATAAAACGACAGTAATAAGAACATAATCCAAGGAAGCTTCTCACATCTGTAATACTTTTAGGAATAGGAAATTTCGTTATAGATCTCACATTTTCTGGGTCTGGCTGCACACCTTCATTTGACACAAGGTGTCAAAGTGTTTTGATTTCTTGTGCTCCAAAGACACTTTCTTGGATTAAATTTCAGTCTGCCTTGTTGGAGACACTTAAGAACAGCCCTCAGTGTTTTTATATGTTCATCAAATGTCTCTGAGAACACCATGTCATCTAAATAACAAAGACACATCGTCCGCTTCAGGTGACTTAGAAGATTATCCATCATCCATTCAAAATTTACTGGTGCATTGCACAAACCAAATGTCATTACCATAAACTCGTACATACCCTCAGGGGTGATGAATGCATTTCTCACAACCAGCCTCAGCTACTTCAGTTTGCCAGTATCCCGAGTACGTGTCCATGGCTGAGAAAAACTTAGCCCTCTTCAGGCAATCTACTGTATCGTCAATTCGTGGAAGAGGGTAAACACCCTTTTCAGTTTCCTCCTTCCTGACGAGAACCACTGGTGGTGACCATGGGCTCTGACAGATGTGTATAGTGTTGCAGAACTTTTTAACAAACATTTTATAACTGTTACTGAAAAGATGGGGTTGTCAGGTTCGGTAGATGCTGCTATGGATTACCTTAGACCAGACATTTCAAGTAACTTCCATAATATGAATTTGACCCTCACTACCCCAACAGAAATAATGTCCATCATAAAATCTTTAAAATCAAAAACATCTAGTGGGTATGATGAAATATCAACAAAGTTAATTAAAGAATGTGATTCTGAGCTAAGTAACATATTAAGCTATCTGTGTAACCAGTCGTTTATCAGTGGAATATTTCCTGAATGACTGAAATATGCTGAAGTTAAGCCACTGTTTAAGAAGGGAGATAAAGAAATAGCATCAAATTTCTGTCCAATTTCACTGTTGCCAGCATTCTCAAAAATTTTCGAAAAAGTAATGTACAGTCGTCTTTATAACCATCTTATCTCAAACAACATAATGTCAAAGTAACAGTTTGGATTTCTAAAAGGTTCTGATATTGAGAAGGCTATCTACACTTACAGTGAAAATGTGCTTAATTCATTAGACAAAAAATTGCAGGCAACTGGTATATTTTGTGATCTGTCAAAGGCATTTGACTGTGTAAATCACAATATCCTTTTAAGTAAACTAGAATATTATAGCGTAACAGGAAATGCTGCAAAATGGTTCAAATCTTATATCTCTGGCAGGAAACAAAGGGTGTTATTAGGAAAGAGACATGTATCAAGCTATCAGGCATCATCCAACTGGGAACTAATTACATGTGGGGTCCCACAAGGTTCCATTTTGGGGCCCTTACTTTTTCTTGTGTATATCAATGACCTTTCATCAGTAACATTACCAGATGCCAAGTTTGTTTTGTTTGCTGATGATACAAACATTGCAATAAATAGCAAATCAAGTGTAGTCTTAGAAAGATCAGCCAATAAAATATTTGTGGACATTAATCACTGGTTCCTAGCCGATTCTTTGTCACTAAACTTTGAAAAAACACACCACATGCACTTCAGAACTTATAACGGGTGTCCCAAGAGTATAGGTCTAACATATAGAAGAAGTGGACAGTGTTAAATTCTTGGGATTACAGCTTGATAATAAATTCAACTGGGAGGAGCACACCAGAGAACTGCTGAAGCATCTTAACAAATCTCTGTTTGCAATGCGAATTTTGTCAGACATAGGGGATATAAAAATGAAAAAGCTGGCATACTATGCTTACTTTCATTCCATAATGTCATATGGGATTATTTTTTGGGGTAATTCATCAAGCCAAACTAAAGTTTTCCGGGCACAAAAACGTGCAGTAAGAATTATATGTGGTGTGAACTCAAGAACATCCTGCAGAAGCCTGTTTAGGGAACTAGGGATACTAACTACTGCTTCCCAATATATTTATTCCTTAATGAAATTTGTCATTATCACTTTTTCAAACCAACAGCTCAATTCATGGAATCAATACTAGAAATAAGAATAATCTTCACAAGGATTTAAAGTCACTTAGTCTTGTACAAAAAGGTATGCATTATTCAGGAACACACATTTTCAATAACTTGCCAGCAGCCATAAAAAGCTTAACAACCAATGAAATTCAGTTTAAGAGAAGCCTAAAGGATTTATTGGTGGCCAACTCCTTCTACTCCATTGATGAATTTCTGAGTAAAACCAACTGATTTGTATATAAGTACAACATAACTTCTGCACAATTTCAGTGCAGTAATGTGTTCATTGAAAATAGGTGTGTGTGTGTGTGTGTGTGTGTGTGTGTGTGTGTGTGTGTGTGTGTGTGTGTGTGTGTGTGTGTGTGTGTGTAAGTATAATCTAACTTCTGCACCATTTCAGTACAGTAATGTGTTCATTGTAAATAAGTATTACAGTAGTTGTATTACATGTTTATTACCTTATAAATAAATAAAAAACTTTTTTATTTTAAATTCAGTGCATTAGTATTTGTAAAATGACTCTTAGTGTTCACTAAAAAATGACGATCATTCCACTTGAGACCTGTGGAATGGTACATTAGCTTATTTGTTTTAGTTGTAAATATTTTTCATGTATTGTTTTTTTTCTGACATGTTCCACATCCTGGAGGACCTCCTCACTACGGATCAATTGGAATGAAAGTAATTCTAATCTAATTTAATCAAAGGTTGAATGATATCATTCTTCATCATTTTCTCTACCTCATCGCGAGTAATTCAGTGTTCCATTGCTGACACACTGTATGCTCTCTGGCTTATTGGTTGATGGTCTCCAGTGCTAACCCAGTCCTTCACTGTAAATTTGTCGAATCTGCTCTTCACCTGTGGATTGAAGCATTCAGAGAACTCTTGAAGAATGGCAAGTAGATTCTTCTGTTGTTCCTTAGTGAGGTCTGGTGATAATTGAGCTAGATCATCTTGTCTTGTAGTGGTAGCACTAGTTTCGCTCACAGACTCAGCATGGGAAGTTTCTAAGATGCTCAGCTGTCCTGCAATTAACGGCTCAGCATTGGTGATGCACATGCGTCTTGGAAGGATCTGCAGTTCTCGGTGACAGTTAACTACCCAGTGTCTCCACCAGAATAATGTCACATAGAAGGAGGTGTAATTACATGAATGACGAACACTAACTTCACTTAACTAAGGTTTATTCAGGACTTGCACGTACAAGAGTGCAGAGCAAACTGCCTCCAGGTGGAACACATACATTATATATACAGTTGCAGAACATTCCAGTACAATGATTCTTGACGTTTGTGGATACTTCTAGAATGTGCTCAGACTGAATACAGAAATTAATATTGTACGGTTCAGGTGAGTTTTGAACTTGCGACCATCCATGCAACAGTCTAGTATCATAACCACTATACCACGGTGACTGTGCTACTCAAATTTTTCTGTGACAATATTATAAAATGTAGTTTTACTGTCATGTTTCCCAGTGCTGCTGTAATCTTCCATATTGTCCTGGCTTAACCTATATGTGTAACTAGTGGTGAAATGGGTTTTTCAGAACCCAGAACCTGTGTTAAGTAGACACTTTCCCAAGAATGATGTGAACTGTCAATGTAAGTCATTGAAAAGTGCACTTCGATGTAAATAGATTGTTTCTATTTGCAAGAATTATGCTGATGTAAAGGCTAGAAAATGTTAGTATAATGTTTTTTTTTTTTTTTTTTATAAAAGTGAGAAACTGTTAACATACTAAAGTACTGTAGGAATTATACATAACTTTATTAATATAATATTGCTCTTTTGTATAACGTAGAAATTCATTTTCTTTTCCAGTTGGACATCCAAAGTCTGACCATGTTTATCAGTTTTCAGCTAATGTCAGGATATTTTCTAAAACTGAACTACTTACTGTTGCATCCGTAATTTGAGAAACAACAAATAATGATTGGTGTCAGTTCCAAATTCTGTTTATTGCCAACAGTTCCACAATACTAACACAACTTCGTGCTTGATCAAGAGCAGCGACTGGGCCGCAGAGTCCAAGTCCGGTATGATAAACAATCGTAGCACAGTGTAGAGTCGTTCCTGGGTGCGACATCGACGTAGCAAGTAGGTAGCCCAACATGAGACTGCCAGGCGTGGCAGCATATGTGGCTATATAGGGCGAGTGGCGGAGGAATATGCCCGCTGTAACTGAGTCTGCTTGTCGTGTCCTGTTATGATTGGTGGCGTGGCCTCATGTAACTATCTCTCGGGAGGACGCCGGCCGAGGTTGCCATGACAGTGCGGAGGCACTCTGTGTGCGAGGCCTGCGCCTGCACTGTACAGCTGCGCATAAGCGGGGCATGTCGGCCGTTGTCTGTATGACGTAAAGACCGCGGCCACGCAGCTGCAGGTGCCACGGTATGGGCATTGACTATACCCCACTTACTGAATAATTTTCTTCTCATGTCTATGGTTAACATGTCAATATAACTAATACGTTGTCTGACTTGTCCTGAAAAGTGCTGTCCCAAAATTTCAGAAGATCATCTCTCCGTAATGCACAATGTCTCTCTTGTAACGTCTACTAGTGGAGTTCGTTTAGCATCTCCATTATTCTCTCTCGCCAGCTAAACAATCCCGTGATGAAACAAGCCACTCTTCGTTGGATCTTCTCTATCTCCTCTCACTCCTATCTGATGGGGATCCCAAATGGATGAACAATACTCAAAGAATTGGACAAACAAGTGACTTATAAGTCACTTCCTTTGTGGGTGCCTTACATTTCCTTAAGATTCTTCTGATGAATCTGAGTCTTGTCTGCTTTTCCCACTGTCTGTTTTATATTGTCATTCCACTTAAGGCCGCTCTGGATAGTTTCGCCAAGTTTTTTTTATGGCAGACACTGTTTCCAGCTGTTTGTCATCAATAGTGTAGCTGTACAGTAGTGGATTTTTTTTCCTGTGTATGAGCAATAGTTTACATTTATTTACGTTCTGGGTCAACTGCCAGATTCTGCACCATTCATCAGTTCTCTGCAGGTTGTTCTGCACTATCTTCCAGCATTTCCACTTTGGTATAAACATCTGCATCATCTGAGAATAGCCTTAAAGAGCATCCAACACTTTCTACTAGATCATTTATATATATTGTGAACAGCAACGGTCCTATCACACTTCCCTGTGGTACTCCTGATATTACCTTTATATCTGTTGATTTAGTTCTGTTAAGAGTGATGTGTTGAGTTCTATCTGCAAGAAAGTCTTGAATCCAATTGCAGATCTGCTCCAATACTCCGTAAGTTTTTTTTTTTTTTTCCATTAAACGGTAGTGCAGGATGGTGTCAAATGCCTTACTGATTTTACATACAACCAAAATCTCCTACGGTTTTTACTCAGGTTGGTTGACAACACCTTACTTTCAAAATCATTGAATGCTCCTCTCATTCAAATTGTTGATTATATTACCAATTTTTGTTCCATCTGTAATTATATTATTCTGAGTTCTCATTGACTTAATAAAATCTGTATTTACACTCTTTCGACTACTATTTTCAATTTTTTATCCCCTGTTGTTTGTTTCATAATTTGAATTTACTACAGTCATGTTCATTGAAATGGCTTTTGCTTCTCTTATTGATAGTCTGTACTACTTCTGACCTTGAGTTCAGTCATTTCTTGATTGTGATCCATTTGTTACTGTGACTTTGCTTTTTCTGAGAGGTTATTTTGGGGAATACATGAAAATTTTGCATTAGTGTGTTAATAAATGCCACTACTTGCCATTTGTGCTTGCATTGTTTCAGTCCAGTCTTCCATCCTCAATGTTATTTTTTAAAATGTTCATGTTTTTTTACTTTAATAATCCTGAGTTCTCTCTGGTCTTTCTTTCTTTGTTTTTCAGCTCCAATTTTTGTAAATACAAAATGTTAACCCATGATGATCAGAGATTGATGTTTACAGAACTTTTGCTTTGCATTCACTGTTTTGGTTATTGGTAATAATGTTATCAATGATGATGTGACTGATCACTCTTGTAGGTAGATTTATCACCACCATACTACACTGTATTAGTGTTTTATTTGATTCTTGTTTTGGTTTTGATTCTGATTCTTTCCCATACCTATATTGTAGTCTCAAAATATTACAAAATCACTCAATTTAAATTTTAGTAATAATTTTGCTAGTTTTTTTCAGAAATGTTGCTGTATTACCACTTGGAGGCCTGTTTTACACAGAAAATTCTTAGTTTGTCACTCATTATGCCAGTAATTTTAAAATCTTTTTCCATGCATGCTGTAAGGTTCATACATTTACTGTATTCAGTATCTTGTAGACCACAATTCTTCTTCTTGTATGTAGCATGATCTCCACTTTCGTGTTTTGATCTCCAGAAATAATCAGATCATAGTATCTTATTTTTAGATTGCAAAGATCTCTTTCATTGAGATATTACTGGGGTGACTGCGGTTAGAAAAAAAAGGGGGTACCCAATAGTGCTCTCCCTTGAATCTGTAGGATATGAGTGTAAGACAGGAAGATCACAAAACAACAGGTGAGTGTTTGTACTCTTGGAGCATAGATTGAGGATGTGCAAATACAATTGGAGCAGCTGAGAGGGGAAAACAAGATGGGGAGAAAATGGAGTAGTCTGGATAGCACTTTTTAATTTAGTGCAAAAACAGACATGGCCTGCTACTGTTGAAGAGGGGCAGTCCCATTCAGCTGTAGAGGAAATTAGGGTGCTCTAGACAAATAATAAGAATGTAATAGGCAGGGTAGACTCTTAGTTCAGCAGAAAAAGAAAGACTTTGTTGCATGGTAGCAGTCGAAGGACGGATGCAGGAAAAACTTGGATTACAGTACCAGATAACAAGTATTGTAAAACCTATTGCCAGCCTTGTCCAGGTAATATGATATTGTGGCTCTGGCTTAGGATTTGAGTATAAAGGACCAGATATTGGTAGTGGAGGGGGGAGTGGGGGGTTCACAGGAAAATCTGGGCTTGGTCCAGAACAGACTACTGGTGTAGCATGAGGAGTTTACCTTGATAAAATGTGTACTGGAACCTTACATGCATGTGATTTGTTTTGGTTGTGCAGCAACATCAGGAATCTTGCATGAACAAAGATTTCTGGTGAGTTATCTTGGAACTGGCCTGGTTGCTGCCAACTTTTGTGGGGAGCCAGTTTCCACTATTGGGAGATGGGGATACACAAGACAGAGCCTACACCTTAGCAGGAGGGAGAAAGATAGATCAGCTGAACTGGTAAATGAAAATATAAGGGGGAGACACTGCGACTAATGGTAGAATTCCTCTGATTACTAATGTGACAGTAATCCTGTTTTAGTCTGTATACATCATCCAGACTGACAGATTTAAAAGATATCCATATACATGCAGCATCATACAAAAAATACATGTATTAAATAATCTTGCCATGGTGCATCATAATTTTTGAGGACTAAAAATGTATGTTTACACAAACAAGGATATCAAAAGCAAGTTGGTGCCTTATGTCTGTCTCAAAGCCATATAAATACAGGACTCCATATGTTGAGCATAAAATACTGTAAATTAGCAGCCTCTTTCTGTAGCAAAATATGAAGACAGTAGTAGTCGTCATTTATGTTAAAAATGCCAATTCAAATCTATTGAAACCAGTATTTTACACTTAAATCAATAACTGGAATCTCTACTAGTTAATTGCTGTCAATGGAAAATCATGTATGGTTCTTACAGTATTTAGATGATGATGATACTCAGAGGAGTTTAGTGGACGAGGCAGGAGACCTGCACCACTGACTAGGCAAAGTCCTAGCGGAGGTGGTTTGCCATTGCCTTCCTCAGTAGATACCCACTGGTAAAGTTTCAAATCTTCTTGGAAATATCTGAGTCCTGGTTCTACCATCTAGCAACCAAAATAAAGCAAATAACTATCTGTGGAAGTCTAAAAAATAATTTTCAGAACATTCAGATAAATGAAACAATTTGGAAACCTGAGTTCTAATAATTTTTTCCTCAAGAATTACACAGGAAAATAATACACTAATAGAAGACATATTTGTAAGTGTACAGTTAATCAACAATATGAATGTTATCCACTAGTGAATGGGCTCTGAGGCCATGATCCACAGCTTGCCAAACTAAATAACTTAACTAATTACAAGGAAGTGAAAAATAAGTTTGAGTAGTGGATTAACAAAACTCAAAGTTTAATGGCAGACAGCAGTAAGCTGACCTGAGGAACTGTATAAAGTGACAGATAAATTCCAGATGTTATGTATTTAAAATGGGTTTCTATAAATCTTAAAAATTTGTTTTCCACATAAACAAAGCATGGTAGTAATAAGAAATAAAAGAAATCAGAAAAGACTTTGATTACAAAACAAATCAGCATATCATAAGCAAAAAAACAAAGCATGATACTAATAAGACATAAAAAGTGCTCCTACTACAAAAAAAAAAAAAAAAATCATGCAAGGAAAGGGAACTGTATGAAGTATCTAGGACAAAGAAATAGGCCTGATCTCATAATACAAGAAATAATATACTCTCTTCAGGAATATGATCTTAAAGTTTTGTTATTGGTGTGCAGTACCCTACATTACTCAAAAGCAGAATGAGGCTCTTCAACAGTTAGCAGACTGTGTCTGTTATTGAGCTCAATTAGAACACAACTATCCAGACTACTCCCATTTTTTCCCTTTCCTGTTTTTTTTTTTTTTTTTCTCTTGGCTGCTCCAATTGAACTTTCATGACATCAATCTCTACCTCAGAGGTACAAATATTTGCCTGTTTAGTGATCTTTCTTCTTCATTTTCTCATACCTTACATATTTATGAGAGGGCATTATCCTCCTTTCCAACTGCAGTCACACCACTGAAACTGAAATTTACAATCCTTGTGCACCAATCCCAAACCATTAACTAAACTGCAACAACATGTAAATTTATTGCCCACTCTCATACTTTCAGTTGCAGTTTGTCCTGAATCACCATGTAGTAGTGAACCACTGTAGAAATATTCATGTCTAAGAGAATTTTATAGTTCAAAAAGATTTTAAACTTAAAATTATCAATTCTCTTGCCTCTTTAGCAAATAATTCTTTAGTAAAGTATGCAAACCTTGCCACCAACATCCACAGTGATGTCTGAAACTGGCTGTCAGCACTTTGTTAGTGTGACCCGTGTGCAAAATCTGATTCTGCACCCCCAATGCCCAAATTCCATCTGTGGAGTTCATTGGTGAGGGATGAAGGGAGTTGACGTAGGGTTTGTTTCACGACCTGAGCATTGGAGCAATGCTCTGGCATGTATCTGCGAGATCCTCATTTTGCCATTGAAACATTGCCAAAGTGTGGTGCCACTTCTTCCCCAGTCATTCTGCCAACATGATACACACATCATTTTGAATCTAATTTCTATCCCCACTATTCTGTACCTTATAATATCTGTTGTCATTAAACACTGTAAGTAATTATATTTTTAAACTGAAATTACATTGTGAGTTTAGTCGTCAGACAGAAAAGAATTTTCTTGTTTGTGGTAGCTAAAAGTACTGACACCCAAATTTACTGTCTGTCACTCTGGAGGATTCAATATACAGTTGAGAGTTTGAAGATAAGAGTTCTCATAATTGCAATATCTACAGTACAAAGCCAATGTGCGAGACATTTCAGGGTAGAAGTTTACTGGGGAAATTGATTTTTCTCTGCTGCTTCAAGATAAGATCATTGTAAAGAATGTAAGGAGACTGCCACTGGAAATATGTATAGTTAGTCAAGAAAATGAAAAATGAAAGCTAAGAAATTGTAAGAATTTTCAAACCAGGTATTTAAAGAAAGTAGGTTGAACATGTGGTTTTTATATCACACAGTATTGTACTTTTTTCAGAGTTTGTTGTTTGCAAATGGAAATGCTGGGTGTGAAACAATAAGGATGTTAAATGATGTTGATGCCATTTACCACAGAAGATAATAAATCATGTAAGGGGTCCAGATCACATATAACTGCACAGCTAGAACACAATATTTTAGGGAAACAGGATATTAGACAAAAAATTCATAGTGCTTGTAGGCAGTCTATTGACACACCATTATTGGATTCAAAAAAAAATATGTACTCCCTAAAATTGTGTACTGAAATAAAGTTTGTTGTGTTTCTGAACTGACACTTCATGAACATAACGAATGCTGTGACTTAGCTCCAGGAATTATCTGTGGCCTTCTAAATTTTACTGCAGAATTTGATGCTGTGTGTAGCAATCAAGTTTTGAAAGCTACTGTTTTCAGAGGCACATGTAAATATGCTCAAAATGATTAACTATTTTAAATTTTTTTTACTGGAGGTTCACCATGAATGAATAAGAAATAAAGTTGCTGCAACTGATTTTGCAACAGTTATTGGATGAGACAATTAATTTTAACAATTTCACAGTTTGTTGTAGTTATCTGATATGTCTTGACAGAATGTGACTGAGAAATGTTAGCAGTCTCGCTCAACGAATACACTGGATATTGCAGATAATTTACATAAAGTTATTGCTCAGAGCTATAAAGGTGCAGCTCTTAAAAGTGGTCAACATTTAGTTGTACAGACTTTTCTGAAATAGAATGTTAAACATGCCTATTTTGTTGATTTCTGTGCCCATAAGTTGGATTTGATTTTAACCGAACCAGCAAGTCGGAAGGAGGACATCATTTTTTTATGACTCTAGTGCGATTCTTTGTTATGATATTTTCATAATTCATGGCAAACAGCAATACTAATTGATATAGTGAACAGGCAAGTCCCCCATATTTTATCATAAGGTAAATGTATTTCAGTGTACATAGCAATTATTTTGTTACTAACTTTAGCTTTCTTATTTCAGTTATTTTAAATTATGTAGACCATTTTCACTGAACTCAATACAGAAGATGCACAAACTACCACTGCACATTGCTGTAAATCATTACTTGGACACATTTGTTTATTCACATTAGTGGCCTGTTACAGCAATGTTTACACTCGTGGATTCATGACAAGAAATTGTGCCAACTATTTGACTTGTTAAGTCTCACAGTACATGAACACAGTTATGAAGTTCACTGTCAACAGTCTGTTTGGAAGCAGCACTAGTATACATAAATATAATACCAAACGGAGAAATGGCCTGCCCTGTCTATCACTCACTCACTGTGATACAGAAAAGATTGAGGTATTCACCCACAAAAATCTATTGACCACCTATCCTGTTAGTTAAATTCTTTAATACCAGTAGATAAAAAGTTAAATTCCAACATGAACTAAACCCATATCTGATGGACAATTCCTAATCTTCCATAAAATAATTCCTGAATGTCTAATAATTAGATATATAGGGGAAAAGACGTATCACTGTGTGTGGCAACAGCATGTCCAGAAGGAAGGCAAATTGTAGAGGGCAGGGAGGGAATGTACTATAGTATAATGGGTTCATCTCCCTGCATGCCAGTACCTGGTTTCTATTTCACACTCAAAATTTGATTATGGTGTGTCGTTCACCCAACCAGTGAATTATAACCTAGACACATGCTTTCTAAAGGCCATTGTGATCATCATTACAGCAGCAAGCAATTGACATCCACTTGTATTAAAGACCTCATTTAGACATTTTTATGTATTAAAGTTTGGTGTTAACCTATTCAGCTATTCATACTTGTTTTCTACTGGCATCTGTTATACTTTCAGTGTCTCAATGTTTTGGGCAGTTTTTCTCTGTTGGAATCCAGAAGAGAACACATTGGTCCTGGTTACAGGTCCTGCCCAACCCCATTAAGTATTTGTTACTGTAATAATTATGTCTTCCATTCCAGCCTAATCCCTGATTAATTTATTTTCCTTTCTCTCCCTGTCCTTCTGAATACACTGAATATTCCTAAGAGATAAACCATCAGATTTTGACTTTTTGAATTTAAAGTCAATGACTCAAGACACTGGGTTCATTGTTACAAATAATGCTTCAGACAAGTTGCACAGTTTATTTTGAAAGCTGTTGCACTAAAATTGCTCTAGGCCATTTTTGAACTTCTGTTTATTTTTCTCTCATTCCAATTGTCCTGTCTGCCATCAGTACAAAATCTCAACAACTTGTTCTGTGACTTAATTTCTAATTACTGCTGTTTTCCTGTAGTGTGTTGGTTCTACATTATTTTGTTGTTGTTGTTGTTGTTGTTCTTCTTCTTCTTCTTCTTCTTCTTCTTCTTCTTCTTGTGGTCTTCAGTCCTGAGACTGGTTTGATGCAGCTCTCCATGCTACTCTATCCTGTGCAAGCTTCTTCATCTCCCAATACGTACTGCAGCCTACATCCTTCTTAACCTGTTTAGTGTATTCATCTCTTGGTCTCCCTCTACGATTTTTACCCTCCACGCTGCCCTCCAATACTAAATTGGTGATCCCTTGATGCCTCAGAACATGTCCTACTAACCGATCCCTTCTTCTAGTCAAGTTGTGCCATAAACTCCTCTTCTCCCCAATCCTATTCAATACTTCCTCATTAGTTGCGTGATCTACCCATCTAATCTTCAGCATTCTTCTGTAGCACCACATTTCAAAGGCTTCTATTCTCTTCTTCTCCAAACTATTTATCGTCCATGTTTCACTTCCATACATGGCTACACTCCATACGAATACTTTCAGAAATGACTTCCTGACACTTAAATCAATACTGGATGTTAACAAATTTCTCTTCTTCAGAAACACTTTCCTTGCCATTGCCAGCCTACATTTTATATCCTCTCTACTTCGACCATCATCAGTTACTTCACTCCCCAAATAGCAAAACTCCTTTACTACTTTAAGTGTCTAATTTCCTACTCTAATTCCCTCAGCATCGCCCGACTTAATTAGACTACATTCCATTATCCTCGTTTTGCTTTTGTTGGTGTTCATCTTATATCCTCTCTTCAAGACACTGTCCATTCCGTTCAACTGCTCTTCCAAGTCCTTTGCTGTCTCTGACAGAATTACAATGTCATCGGCGAACCGTAAAGTTTTTATTTCTTCTCCATGGATTTTAATACCTACTCCGAATTTTTCTTCTGTTTCCTTTACTGCTTGCTCAATATACAGATTGAATAACATCAGGGAGACGCTACAACCCTGTCTCACTCCCTTCCCAACCACTGCTTCCCTTTCACATCCCTTGACTCTTATAATTGCCATCTGGTTTCTGTACAAATTGTAAATAGCCTTTTGCTTCCTGTATTTTACCCCTGCCACCTTCAGAACTTGAAAGAGATTATTCCGGTCAACAATGTCAAAAGCTTTCTCCAAGTCTACAAATGCTAGAGACGTAGGTTTGCCTTAATCTTTCTTCTAAGATAAGTCGTAAGATTAGTATTGCCTCATGTGTTTCATCATTTCTACGGAATCCAAACTGATCCTCCCCGAGGTCTGCTTCTACCAGTTCTTCCATTTGTATGCAATGAATTTGCGTTAGTATTTTGCAGCTGTGAGTTATTAAACTGATAGTTCAGTAATTTTCACATCCGTCAACACCTGCTTTCTTTGGGATTGGAATTATTATATTCTTCTTGAAGTCTGAGGGTATTTCACCTGTCTCATACATTTTGCTCACCAGATGGTAGAGTTTTGTCAGGGCTGGCTCTCCCAAGGCTGTCAGTAGTTCTAATGGAATGTTGTCTACTCCCGGGGTCTTGTTTCGACTTAGGTCTTTCAGTGCTCCATCAAATTCTTCACGGAATATCATAACTCCCATTTTATCTTCATCTACATCCTCTTCCATTTCCATCATCTGACCAAAAGCCTTGTTCCTCCTGCCACCGAACTTACATTATTTTAGCCTTATAAATTAATTTCCAGGGCAACTTTTTAAACTTGCTCTATTAAGTTAGTTCCATTCATCATAGAAGTTTTCCCGCATTCACAGGTGCTGACTCCATGGGCCCCCTCAGAAATTCATTTGCGGAGGGGGGTGTTGAGCCCCCCCCCCCCGCACCACCACCCACCTTCCCCCCCACCTCCCCCCCCCCCCCCGGCCTTCCCCTCCCCCCCTCCCCCAATAATTTAAGAAAATTATTAGTTATATTGCGCTCTGTAAAATCACAAAATTATGTTGGAATTTTTTATTTTCCTTGTTTGATGATAGCTACCTTTTAAGGGGCTCCGGAAAGGCTCAAAATCATGAAAAGTTCAATTTTTACTTTTTTGCGTTTTCTGAATCTGCAGACTATTACCTTTTAATAGATGTATAATTTATTCAATTCCGAAGACTACAACTATTTTTGATTTTTTTTTTAAATGTGTTCTACATGGGCGTGACCCACTGTGGCGCTGTTAAACTGCTGTCAAATGGTGTTATTATTAACGTCCGTGTTCATCAGGTACATTTTAGTGATGTGAGATAAAGTATGTGTTGTGGCTAACCTGTGATGGTTCAATATATATCGCTGGTGTGATTGTCGATTGTTTCATGTTTATTTACTCTGTCCTTATCTCGAAAATATTCGTAATTAATTCTGTTTCTTGAGTCTCTGTTTTGTTGAAGTATAATAATGAGTAAAAGTAAAGTTATTAGAAATCCTCTGAAGGCTTTTAAGAAAAGGAGAAATGTTGGAAAGCCAAAGGTATGTGTTATTACTGTAAACAATAAAGACGATAACCAAGTGAGTGAACCTAACCTCTCAAGTACACCTGCCCATAGCAGTCAAAGTGGGAAAGAAAATACTTCACAGAAGAAGCTTGGTTCAATGAGTGAAAACTATGAATGTTTTATGGGCGAATCGGATGTGAATGAAATATTTGATATGTCGGTTCTCAAAGGAATTTTTTCAAACTGTGTAAGATGTATTCATTGTAGTGAAGTTGGTCTGGAACTCTCCATAATAAAGCACGTAGGACTTGCTAGTGAAATACGACTGAAATGTGATAAGTGTTCATACATGACCACCTTTTGGAACAGTGTTGCAGTAACTGCAACTGAAGAAAATGGTAGCAAAATCTACGAACACAACAACGAGCGATGCTTGCTTTAGACAAGGAACGCCTTCGGGCTGCAGACAGGGCTGTAAAGACTCTATAAGTACAAGCAAGAGTAAACAGGAGGAGTAACAAGAGGAAGTTGGAGGAGGAGTTTGCAGAGGATGAAGATAATCCATCCTATGGACCTGGAATGCACTAAAAAGTTAATCCAATCTTTGTCGCTCGATTCCCAAAACTTTTATTTTCTCATACTAATTACATGTTTCCTAAGGATCTTCCAAACATATTTGTTTCAAACTTTCAGTAAATGTTACACAGTACCTTCTGCATAATTTAACACAGCCTTTTTCCAAAAAACTGTATATTTTTGAATGTATAAATAAAAAATTGCAAAAAAATGTTGTGAATTTTCATTACAATTGATAAAATCATCTTTAATAACTGAACTAAAATTTTGTAAAATCCCTGTGTTAAGTTGTAGCCCATATTCCAATAAATAATCTGTAAAAAGTTCAACTTCCTACCTCAAATACTTTGTGAGGAAATATGTAATTTATAAGCGTTATTTTAACATTACAAGTATAGGGCATTCCGGAGCCCCTTAAAAAACATTCAGTAATGAGTTAAAACATAATTATTATGGTAGTAATCAGGTTAACTGAAAATGAGTGGTGTGAATCATGATAGTGTTATGGTGCTGCGGGAACACTTAGAATTTGTCCCGGTGTGTGAACATTCGGGTAAAGTCTGGCGCCGGAGGGCCAGCACTGAGGCCACAGCAAAATCAAAAGGACTGGAGCAGGAGTGCCTGGAAACCTCCAGCCCATGTCGCCTTGACACATCAAGAAATTATGATGCAGTGGTTATGTAAAGCCCACCCTGCTGTCCCAGCTATTCAGTGTGGATAGTTTTGTTCAGTGCATGCTGCAGATGTGTTTATTGTTCAGACTTTAGTGTCTAGTGGACTATTTTATAGGACTATATTTTATTTGTTTACATTAGTCTCTTGGTGTATTGTAAATTATATTTGCAATGGATACATTTGTTATCAAAATGGCACACTCGGAACTTGATGCTACTGCAAGTCAACCTCCAACAATTATTGTGTCATCAGTTGCTTCATCATCTTTAGGCGAGAACCATTCACAGCCGAAACCTGGACAATCCAGTAAGGGAAGATTATTTCAGTAGTCTTGGTTGATCAAATATACATGGCTAGAATATGAAGCATCTACCAAAAAAGTTTTTTGCAAAACCTGCAAATAGACAAGTGCTAAAAGTCTATTACAGTTTTCTTCAAAAACAAAAGATGCATTTACTTCCGTAGGGTTTTCTAACTGGAATAAGGCTTTGGAAAAATCCTGTCTTCATGAAAATATGTTTATGCATAAAGAGGATGTTCTGAAACTAAATTCTATCACTAACCAAAGTGTGGCCTCCCAATTGAATGAACAGTTAGTGATATAAAGGAAGGTCATTTAGCTCTTGAGACAATTTTTACTACCGTGCAATTTCTATGCTGACAAGGACTAGCAATTAGAGGGCACAAAGAGGTAAACTCAAATTTTTTTCAATTGTTGGAACACTGAAAGAATGAAATATGAGTTTAAAGATTGGTTAGGAGGTTCGAGGTATAAGTGGACATCCCACAATATTCAAAACAAGATCATTAATCTACTATGAAAGTCTGTGTTGAGAAAGGTATTGGCGTCAATTTTTCTGTTACGGTTGGCAAAAAAGTGATTCTTAGATTCATGAACAAATGTAATTTTGTATTTGTACTGTTGATGATTCCTTAATCATCAGTGAAGACTTTATTGGATTATATGAGACCCCAACACTGAATCACAAACTCAGTTTAGTATTTTAAAAAACGCTTTTGCTTGTCTTGATTTGTCAATGGATAACTTAAGAGGATAGTGCTATGATGGTGCCTCGAATATGAGAGGTAAATTCAAAGGACTAAAAAGGTTTGCTTTGGATATACAACCAAAAGCATGTTATGTGCACTGCACTGCTCACAGTTTAAACTTTACAGTTGTTCAGTCTCCGCCATCTTACGCCTATGAGGGATATTATGGCTTTAGCCCAGGACTTAATAAAAACCGCGAGGGAATCCAACAAAAGGATGGGACTTTTCAGAAGCATATGCTGTGAGAGTGCCAATGACCAAGCTGGTCTATGACTCCTTTGTCTGACTCTTTGGACTATGCAAGCTTCTAGTATCTTGAGAATATTGGAAAACTTTAAAGAACTTCTACAGTTTTTTGAAACATTTTGTGCAGAGGACAAAAGAGAGGCAGGTTACAAATGTGCAGGCTACCTTGAGTCAATGTTACAATTCAAGACTTATTTCTTTTTATGTCATCATTGCCATGCGGTGCCATAGGATGTTAATGAAAAAATTCAATGCCCTCATCTAAGTGTTACTGATCTGGAAAAAATATGAGGGCTTGATTTGTATATTGAATGGAAGGCATGATAATTTTGAACACTTTTGGGAATTGTATTTAAAAGAAAAACCTTCACAAGTTGATGATCCTTTGCTTCCTCAGAATCGATGTATACCAAAGAGGTATGAAAACAATGAAGCCAGCTAACCGCACACTTTCAAAACCCCAAAGGAATACTACAAAGCTATTTACATTGAAGTTTATGAAACGGTGCAGTCTTGCATTACTGAGCAGTTTTCTTCACTTGGACTCACACATGGTCATTGCAGTTAAAGAAGAATGATTGCTTTTAGTAAACAGAGGTGAAACAAATTTGGAAAAATCAACTGAGTTTTTAAAAAATGACCTAGACATTGAGATACTCCACTTACACCTGAATTTGTTAGCCGATATCACTAATAAAAACAACTGGTCTTAAAAAACATGAGTGATATAAGAAAGTACATTACACAAGAGCCTGCAGTTGGAGAAATGTTGTGTGAAGTAGTGAAGTGCATTAAGCTTCTCCAAGTAGTTCCAATCACAACAGCAACAGCAGAAATGTCATTTAGGACCCTTAGATGTCTGAAGTCATATCTCCAGTTAACAATGGGACGTAAGCGATTGAACAACTTGGCTGTTCTTCATGCCCACCTAGATGTTTTGGATGAATTGGATATTCAACCAATCAACTACTTCATATTCAGTAATCCAGTCAGACGGTCGACATTTTGCACCTTTCTAAAGACACTCTAACACTAATGATGGCATTTAGGGCAATATTTAAAATCTTTATAAAATAGAGAATTGAATACATACATAATGTCAAATTTTCAGTTTTGAAATATTAGTACTAGTTTAGTACTTTATTACTGTATTAGTTATTTTCAATTACTTAAATATTTTCAGGGTGTAAGACCCAATTAAAACCCACTATTTAAATACTTTTTGACAGAAAGTATTAGGCATACTGTATTAATTTTATTAACTATATTAAAGCATTAACTTTGAGATATTCTTTTTATTTAATGAACCCTGAGCCTTATTCAAAGTAAGCTTAAATTAGCTATTTCACTTATTAATCAAAGTGCTGTTACTGTGTGACAGCAATATTTTGTGTTTTATTCTTTTAATGATAGTTTAGGATTTATTTAAATATAATTGCAGTCTTTTCAGGGCTATATATTCACTGAGCATATGATTCTAAAATGCTTAAAAAGCTTTAAAACTCAATATTTTTCATGTAAAATTTAGAAAATTTCCTGGGGCAAGACCCCTAGTATGCCGCCCCCCCCCCCCCTCCCCCAATAGTTTTTATAAGTCTGTGCCCCTATCTGCATTAGAGGCTAATGCGACAGTTTCATCTGCAGAACTGTGGGGGGGCTTCATGAGTGTTATATCAATAAATATTATGTTCTAATTTTCTCTGTTTTAAGGGTTGGAAAACTACCTTCAGGTCTAGTGAGAATGTGTGTAACTCTTGCCATTAACACAAGTAGTAAGCATTTCTGAATTCATAATATTTGTTCAACAGGTACTGGATCATAGTCTTTGACCAAAACTGGTCACACAGTAAACAATAATTTAAACATTGTCTTCTGGTGTTATGTAATGTCATTTTGAAAGTTTATCAAAGTTGTGATACACTGTAAACTATTTTGAAGTGATTAGAGGGTGATGGAAACAATGTCATTGTTGTGAGCAAAGAATAAGACAAAAGATCTGTACTACGAAAATAACTCATATTGACATTTCCAATTATAGAAACTGAGCATGTATCAGACAGTTCTTTCAGGATATTCTTCCAAATGCAGTATGATATAACTATTCAGGTGCAAGCTGACACATGAGAAAAGAAATGTTCTTGTTATACACTAGCCATTCATGTGACCTGATACCACATTTCATTTACAGGCCTCAAAGAGTGTTCTTTTAGGAAGAATATAGAGCCAAGAGTTAAGTGACTGAAACATCTCAGTTCCCAATTAGGTGAGTATGAACATTAATTTTAGAATAATTTATGAAATAACAAATATGTAAAGGAAGACAAGTGAATATTATCATTTTCCCAGTATAGATGTAAGAATGAAATTACTAAATATAAGGGTGGTGCACAAATTCTAAGTGTTTTTGTTTTGCATGCTGGCATTTTGGTTGCTATGGGTTTATTTGTCGATTATCGTTTTTAATTTGTAGTTCACTGTTGCTGTTTAATTTACATATTGTTATTTTGTCATGTGGAGATAGTGAGTGGAGCTTTGGACACTAGAAAATAGTGCCAAGTGGAGAAATTGGAACATGTCCAACATATTCTGAGTTTGATAGGGCAATAGAGGTGTGACAGCAGTAGAAGCAGCCAGAAATGTTTGTGCCATGTATGGGGATAATTCCATTGGACATAACACAGCAAGAAAATGGTTCCCACATTTCGAGGAGGATATTTTTGAGTTCAGTGAGTCCATGTTCATGAAGAGCTTCAGGGTTTGATGAAGATCATTTAATCACATTAATTCACAATGATTCATGCCATTGTACTTGATAACTGGCAAATGTGATGAACTGTGATTATTCCACCATTGTGCAACATTTGCATGCAATGGGGAAAGGTAAAAAATTCAGTGAATGGGTACCACATGGACTAAGCAAAAGTCAAACAAATTAGTGGATGCCACTATGTACTTGTTTGCTTGCTCATGATCAGTACCAACCATTCTTATCCTGCATCGTTACTGGTGATTGGAAATGGTGTCTTTATGCTAATGTAAGGAAAAGAATTGTTGAGCCCAAACAAAGCAGCAACTCTCTGTTCAGAGATCTGCACATGTCCACAAAAGATAATGTTAGGGCTGGTTGGACGATTAAAGGGACCAAACTACTAGGTTAGCAGTCCCTGATAATGTTATGAATGTGGTGGAACATTGATGGTGTGGCGCATTAAGAATTGCTTCCCCAAGGTGTAGCCATCACTGCTGACATTTGTCAACAACTGAGATGCCTTGCAGATGCAATCCAAGGATGGTGACCATGATAACATCCACTTCCCTTCTCCTAGACAGACAAAAAAAGCTATAAAGGAGTTGGGTTGGGAAGTCATTCTACACCCACCTTATTCACCTGAACTTGTACTGTCAGATTTTCATCTTTTCTTCTCTCTATCAAACATCCTTCATGGAACTTCCTTTCTGGATGGAAATGGAGTCGAAACATAAATTGGCAAGTTTTCTCACATCAAAACTACCTGATATCTAAATTTGTGGAATTGAAAAGTTACCCCAGCATTGGCAGACTGTTGTAAATAGTGAAGGAGAATACGTATATCATTGATGACTAGAGTCTGTTATGTGTATCTGTTGTGTTTATTAAACTTACAGGAAAATGGTTATATTTATGTAACCAACCCAATAACAATGAGCAAATGTACATCAGCTTTGATATCCCTGAAAAGCAACTGACAGCAGAGAAAAACTGATTTACAAGGGGGCTGTAGTTCTTGGCCAGGTAGTGAGACACTTTATTTTAGATCAATGATGTATTTATTTTTCTTGCTACTTTTTAGTTTAGTCCACTGTGTCCAGTGTTTTTCCAATGTACTGATACAATTTAGAAACTGATCCAGAAAATCTGCAAAATACCCATCCCCATATTCCATAGCCTTTTCAGTGGATTCATTGTTTCCCTGCCACAAATGTCTTTAGACAGATGGAACCCAGAGTGTACCAAATCTAGTGAAAAGAGACGATTTGGCAAAAATACTGCAGTTTTTATCAGTGCCGAAGTGCCCTTGTGGATTTGTGAATTTTTGTTAGCTATTCGGACCACCTCTCAACATTTTTTTTTATCGAGATTGTGTGAAAGACTTTAGTAGTAATCACTGTCCTAATATTTGCGATGTAACAATTGTTTTGCATTCCACAGAACACTTGCTGTAAACCATGTAGCAGAAGAAACCTACTTCACCATTTCTAAAATGGGATCATTAGCTTCCAGTTATTGCTTTGATTGCATGTGAAGTAGTGGACCAATATTTCATAAACAATAAAAGACTGTTGTACAAGATCAGTTAGATTTTATATAAAATGTTCTGAACATCACTGATAAATTCATTTTTCCTTTTGCTTTGGTCATGATTCAAGAACTGTGGCAACCTATTAGCACAAAGCCTTTACATGGTTAACTAATTATATAATATGTATCATATTGTTCCTTATGATATGCCTATGATGTCACCTGTTTCATGCATCCTAACTGATCATTGACTGTTTGTTTTTTCTCAATTTTTCATATGCGGTTGCATGTTTTGGCATATCCTTCATATGGACTCTCATCTAGAAAATTATGGCTATGTTTAAATTCAGCTGGCCATTTGTTGAAAATGAAGAAAAGCAGTCTCCTTATGATGATAAATTTTTCAGGAGAGTATGACTACATTAAATTCTAGATTCACTTTCAGCAAAACACCACTGCTTCAAAAAACTGTAAAAACAGAACTAATCTACTGATGATGCTTGTTCTTGCCAGACCGTGTACTTTCCATCTTGCCATACATTTAAAAATAATTTGTGTATTATGAATTGCCAAAGTGTCATAAATTACATTTATGTACTGTATTTCATATTGGAGATGTAAGACTTTGCATAAAACTTGGAATACATAAATGTTTCTCTGAAGTTTGATAAGATAAGTCTAAACAGTAAGTTGCAGATATTCATTTCACAACACTGCTGAACGAAGGTGGTTGTTTGGGGTAATGTCAGTCAGGTCCATATTGTTTTACTAAAATTGTTGCTATAGTATGATGGTGATTTCATGTTCCCAAAAATATTTTCTCACTCTTACAGTGTTTTCTATTGGGCCCTTCATATTTCCTATGTAACTTAATATTTCCTACATAACAATGTTGATTAATTCCTGCTTGCATGTTAACGTAATTGTGAATTTCCCTCAATTTATGCTTAACACAAAATAACACAAAATTCATGAAGAGAAAAGGTATAACTTACATAACATGATGGGGGCATGGTGTTGGCATTCAAATAGTGTTTACAAACTTTATGTGGTTAACTTTTAGTCCTTGACTCCATATTCTGAATCAGAAGAAGTCATTAAAATTTGGAAAAGTTCGTACCACTAGTGCTTTTTCTCCTAACAGAGTCAACATGACAATTACATTGCGTGGAACATTGTCATTAATCATAGTTCTCAGAAGGGAGAGTGAGTTGGCAACAGTAAACTAAAACTACAATAGTACCTCTCTCAGATAATTTTCAAACTACTTTGAAACCCCTCTCATACACTTTTAAAGGAATTTTTTAAAAAGGTGTAAATTGTGGACAAATGAAAATAGTGATAATTACTTTTTAAGAACATACTTTACAAAATGTCAATGACCCATTGTATTAATTGTACCAATCTCTAGATTGATCCCAAGTGGGGTTGCTGGTCCCCCATTGGGCACTTCCCCAAGTGGCAGATAGGGGAACATTCTCCAGATATGATGGGTACCAAGGAAATAAAATCCCTATGGTGGACCAAAACCAGCAGGTATGAGGGCCAATGGCTTGGAAGAAAGGCAGAGGAGCCCCCATCTAACAACGCTGCCTTGCAGTCAGTACCCGGCGAGCTGTAAGGGGCAACTCGCCAAATGGTTGGGCGGAAAATTAACAATCTTCCCCTGTAAAAATAACTTGTTGCAAATGCTAACAAAGGAATAATCCAGGCAGATATTTTGATGACAACCATAGCAAACAAAAAAAGATGAAAAAGATGTACACAGGAACATGGAATGTGCAGAGCCTGTGCTGAGCTGGAGCCCTATGCCAGCTGCTAATGCAAGTAAACAACTTTGGTATAAAACTATTGTCTGTCCAGGAAATAAGGTGCCAGGGAAGTGACATAATGGACTCAGGAAATGTCACTCTCTTCTACAGTGGCGGGAAGACAAATACCTTTTGTACAGGTTTTGTAGTCGCTAAATGGGCTTCAAACCAATCAATGAATGGATGTCCATGTTAAGATTAAGGGGAAAATTTTTCAACATAACAATTATAAATGTTCATGAACCCACAGAGGAGGCAGATGAAAAACAGGACGAGTTTTACAGCAAGGTGGAGTAGTTGCATGATCAGGCTCTCAAACATAAGATCTTAATAAGAGACTTGAATGCAAAAAAAGGGAAAGAAGAGGCTTATCAGCCAATTATAGAAAGACATAGCCTCCTTGAAATATCAAATGGCAATGGAATTAGGGTTGTGGATTTTGCTTTAAGTAAAAACACGACTGTCAGCAGTACATATTTTCCATACAGAAAGATACAGATACAGAAATAATCATGGATATCACCAGTTGGACAAACTAGAAATCAGATAGACCATATGTTGATTGATCGGAGGCACAGATCAGACATAATGGATGTTAAGAGCCAATGTGGAGCTGACTGCAATCCAGACCATCATCTAGTGAGAATTAATTACAGGCAAAGGATCACACTATCGAGTAACCAAACGGGCCACAAACAGAAGAATTTTGACATTAAGAAACTGAAGTTAGAAGAAATATGGAGAGCATATCAGATGAAAATAGAAGGTGATTAAGAACAATATTGACACATCAAATAAATGTATAGAAATAATATAGAAACGATATAAGACGGCAATCCTTGAAGAAGCTGGGGAAGTTTTGGGACACATACGGGCTCAAAGGAAGGCAGATTGATTTGATGAAGAATGTATAAGAAGAACTGAGGAGTGTATCATAGCATGAATTAAATTATTTCAGAGAACTAGAGCAAATCTGAATGAATATAATGAGAAGTACTGTGTAGCTAAGAGGGTTTACAGACAGAATAAAACAGCACTAGAAGTACGTGAAATGTACCAAAAGATTAAAGAAGGAAAGGCTGGGTTTCAAGCCAGAACAAATATATGTAGAAGTAAAGAAAGGGATTGGATAGGGTCAAATAATAAAATACTTGACAGATGGGCAGAATACTTCCAAGAGTTGCTGAACCCAGGAGGAAGAGGATTAGAACAAGACTTATTATGAACCAGAAGTCTTAACACCAGATCCCACACTAGAGGAAGTGATAAAAGCCATTAAGACCTTAAATAATAATGAGGCACCTGGAGAAGATCAAATCCAAGTGGAACTTCTCAAATGTGGTGTGGAAGCACTGTGGAAAGCAATACATACGAGGGGGGACCCAAAAATAACCAGAATTTCTTTCTAGAAAGCATATACTTTAATGTTTTCAAATACAACCTTAATCTCCTTCAAAGTACTCTCCATTAGCATTAATACACTTGTCCAAACGTTCATTCCAGTGTACAAAGCACCTTTTAAATTCGTCCTCTTTGATATCTGCTAGCACTTTCATGACATTGTGTTTTACGTCTTCCACAAAACACTTTCCTCTGAAGTCTGTTTTCATTCTCGGGAATAGGAAGAAGTTCAAGGGTGCTAAATCCAGCAAATATGGTGTGTGGGTCAAGGAAGTCATCTTCATTGAGGCCAAAAGCTAGCGAACGCTGAGAGCCATGTGCGGGGGAGCTTTGTTGTGATGCAGGAACCACATGCCAGAATCCCACAAAGCTGGACGTTTCCATGACAAACTTCTGCGAAGCTGTTTCATAACCTCCAGATAGAATTTTTGGTTCACTGTCTGGTTTTCAGGGAGAAATTCAGAGTGTACGATCCCTTTGATGTCAAAAAAACTGATAAACATTGTTTTCACATTCGATTTCACTTGTCGAGGATTTTTTGGTCGAGGTGAACAAGGTGACTTCCATTGTGATGACTGTTGTTTACTTTCTGGATCGTACCCATAGCACCATGACTCATCACCTGTAATGATTTTGTTGAAAAAATGTGGATCATCTTTGAATGCGTCCTTCATTTCGAGACAGGCTTGAACGCGACGATCCCATTGATCTCCGGTAAGAAGCTTTGCCATGAATTTTGCTGCCACTCTTCGCATCCCCAAATCGATGGTCAAGATGCGCTGAATTGAGCTCCAGGACAACCCAGACAAGTTCTTGAGTTGGTCAATTGTCGTGCGTTGATCTTTGCTGATGAGATCATGGTTTTTGTCGATGTTGTCTTCACTTCGAGCAGTTGAAGGTCGACCGAAACGGGGCTGATCTTCAACCACCATTTCACCCTTTTTAAACTGAGAAAACCATTTGTACACTTGTGTTTTACTAAGAGTGTGGTCTTTGTAGGCTGTCTGAATCATCACAACAGTTTCTGCTGCGTTCTTGCCGAGCAAGAAACAAAACTTCACTGCTGCACATTGTTCGTAAGAACTAGCCATTTCCTCGTGTCACGTCTGCACTGTACGCACACTCAAACAACTGCCATAGAAACCACACTTTTCACTGTTGCGTGACGCCACATGGTAGAATGACTCAGCAGAATAGCTCCTACAACCCTCTGGCGGTGCAACCTGCTACTACAAGTACACGATGTGCAGCATTAAGACTCCAGTTACTTTTTGGTCCCCCCTCGTAAAGTAATACTGGGCATCTGGCAGCAGGAGAGCATACCAATGGAGTGCAAAACAGCTATTATGTACCCCATACATAACAAAGGAGATAAATTAAATTTCCAGAATTACTGAGGAATCTCCCTGCTAAATATTACATGTAAAGTGTCCTCAAAGATTGTAACTTGGAGGCTTACTCCCTATGTGGAAGAGAGAATTGGAGACTATCAGAGTGGCTTTAGAAGAAATAGGTCAACAACTGACTGAATATTCACATCACACATACTGCTTGAAAAATATTATGAACATCAAATAAACATACACCAGTTTTATATAGATTTTAAAAAAGCTTGTGATAGCATCTCAAGACTGGCATTGCGGAATGGGATGGAAGAGGCTGGAATACCTAAGAAACTTGTTAAACTTATTATGATGACAGTGAAACTAACTGTAAAGTAAAAATACAGGGCGAAATCTCCAGAGAACTGGAAGTGAAGAAGGGACTGAAACAGGGCGACAATATATCCTCACTGCTATTAAACCTCTGCCTAGAAAAAGTCATAAGTCAGAGTCAAATTGAAGAGAAACCATTTTTAATTGTTCACTGCAGTACCTAGCCTGCACAGATGATGTGGCATTACTTGCATGAAACACTGCTGTGCTGACTGATGCCTATCGGCAACTGGAGAGAGGTACAAGGGAACTTGGCCTGGTAGTCAATGTCAAAAAGACAAAATATATGGTAATGACTAACCAGCGAAACCTACCAAATCTCAGGATATCCGACAAGGAGTTTGAAAGAGTGAGAAACTTACTGCCTTGGATCAACTATCACAGAGACAAATGACATCAACAGTGAGGTGAAAGCTAGAACAGCAGCAGACAACAGATGCTACTTTGCTACACTGCTCATGTTTAGGAGCTCACTTTTATCATGAAAATCCAAAATCCTCATTTACAAAACAATTATAAGAGCAGTTATTTTGTATGATGCTGAGACATGGACCATGACTGCAAATGAGGAAGGTACCCTTAGCATTTGGGAGAGAAAAGTTCTGCATAAAATATACAGCCCAATATACGATAAAGGTCGTTTGCACATCTGTACGAATGCAGAATTAGAACAACTTTTTGAAGAACCTGACATTGTCCCTACCATTAAGATGAGACGACTGCAGTGGATAGGACACATTGTCAGAATGGAGGAAGATAAAACATGCAAGATGATTTTTGATGGCAAGGCTGAAGACAGATGATGGAGAGGACATCCTGGAAAGAGATGGGTAGGTGGAACTGAAGAAGACATGGAAAAGCTGGGTGTCAGATGATGGAGATGGAAAGCCATGGACCAGATAGAATGGCAGGATATTGTGACGTGGGTCAAGGCCCTTCAAGGTTGTAAAGTCAGGGAGTGAGTTAGTAAGTAACCTCTAGATTGATGCCCTTGGTCCTGATGTATGAAATTGTCGGTATTTCTTGGAGTATTATTTCATAAATATGTACAATAACATTGCTTTTCAGAGACACACTATCAATTGGTGTGCGGTACACTCTCATTATTTTTCTCTCCACAGAGTGATTTCTCTGGTGATGAGTAGATTGTGACCTACTAGCATAGTTAAAATTTCTGCAGCTTAAATGAACAGCAGAAATACTTACAATGATGACTGTCACATGTGCTAGGCACTTCTTTCAGAATATGTCCTGCTTTCTGAGGTGTTACTGGTCTTGGACTTGACAGCACAGCTGAAATTGAACTGTATATTTCACATGCACAATCTCCTACATGCCACCACATATCTTTATAGGTAATTTCAGAATATTTACTGTATGCAATTGTCCCAGAGGTTCTGTCAATTTATGAAATTGGGAAACATCAACCATTACCAATTTCTGTCTCACAGAGGGTGTGTGTGTGTGTGTGTGTGTGTGTGTGTGTGTGTAACACTTTCAGACTTATGCAAAAGTTCTACTATGTATTTCTGCTGTGAAGAAACGTTTTGGAATATATTTATGTACTATAATGTTCTATACAAAAAATTAGCAGAAGAAATTGCAACAAATAATTATTCTGGAATTTACTGGTAGAAATATAAGAAATATGAATGTTTCTTAAATCATGCAATTAGCTAATTTCAATAATTTGTGACTAACAAGCATGTATAAACCCAATGTGGAAGAGTATCACACTGTCTGCATACATCAGCATGTATCAATAACACATTACACAACTCACATTAACATACCACTTTAATGTACAATATGCCTACTTACATGTGTAATGTTATATACTAGATCCAAGATACGAGGAAGGGCAGCATCTGTCATAAGCTTTTAAACTGTGTATTGCAGGTCAGTTTCAGCTACTGTTCAGTTGTCTTGAGTGCTACATAAATACAAGAACATAATGGGAATTGGGCATTAAAATATAAATTAAAACCAAATCACAAATACATCAACTTCTAAACTGTATAAATTTACATACCAATTATACCCAGGTCATCACAGTTCATTGTAAATGTCACATGCTACTACTTCACACTACAAATAACAAACATCGGTTGAACTCAGCTTGCTTGCTTACATTTCCATGCAGTTAACCTTGGTATTTGTGTAGAAATTCATTATTACTGTCATTTGTGTTCTACATCATAAAAAAAAAAAATTATTTGGAAAGTAAAATGTAATAGCCTTACATAAAATTAGTGGCATCCTTAAATACTAAAATACATTCAGTAATTATGTTTAAACCAGAAAGAAGACTCCACATGTAGGTGGCACAAATTGAAATACTAATAAGACTCTTTTTATATCAAAGCTAAAATCAATGCAAATATTGAAAAAATTATATGTTGTGGATCAAAGCACATGTTGTATGATTAATTCTCTCTTCCAAATTGACTTACATTATGAAAAGTAACTTAGATGGTTGTCAAGTATGAATCAGTGTTAAGACCTCAAAGAAAATACTACGAACAATGACTCATAAAGTCTTATCACAGTTTGTTACGAAAACATGTGTAACTTGGTTTGGTGTTTGTTATTGTTACTAGTATTAATTGTAATAGATACATGTACTGTCAGTGGATACTGGAAAAATGGCTTGGTTCATGAGCTATGAATTTTGTTGTCACTTAATGAGCTGTGAAAGCCTCTTAGTTTTATTATTTAGGTGGGTTTTGAAAAACTCCCAAAGTGGACTGCTTCTCATTCCCACCTGGTCATTGAGTAAGGTGGCAAGGGGAGATCTCTGATAACATACAGTATCTCCACTTCCTCTAGGAGATCCAAAAACCTGTGCTTATCCACTTGATGCAGCAGCTTCAGTTGTGAGATCTAATGCCACATGCTAAATGGTAACTGCTCTATGTGCTACAGCTTGACAATTAACAACAGCTGATATGATGTTGTCAAAGATACATATACATCCAAACACTACAGAACTGCTGATAGCGGAGTACAGCACAATACATAAACTGCAGCTGTGCTGGACTGTTGATGTATGTTAGGTAATCAGCAACCAAAGGCTACTTGAGTGCAACAGACATAAAAAAATATTTTATACAGTATATTAAAAATACTACATGCAATAAGTACAAACTCCATAAAATATTGAAAGATGAACACTTCATTAACTGCTGATGTGCCAGACTTAATGAATGTCTTGTATCACCACTCATCAGAGCATGAAGGTTATGTATAGGCACAAAAAGCCAATCTGTTGAGATTTTTTTACAGAAGAGTACTCTAGAAGAATGCAGATTTCACAATATTAAAAAAAAAAATATATATATATGTTATCACTGATGAACCAGCTGAATTCTCTTATACAGGACAATTTATACACACAAACATATGCCTATGTGTCTGCAATGTATTTCACTGACATTGGTAGGTAGTGGTAGCAGGTAACAAAATGAGACTAGGAATATAATGGGCACTCATTTCTGGGTACACCTTACTGGAGACACAAAGGTACCAAAATGAAACACTGAAATATAAACTGTGCAGAAATTACAATACTTTTGAAAAATGGGTACTTACAGTACATACTCAGCACTCATTACAGCATATTGTTGTGACTCACCGATCTTTCAAAGTGTCGCCGTGCAGTTACACACATTCTCTACATGCGGCGCTGTCTGCCAGCCATGCAGCAGCAGCGCCACCTAAGCGGTCAGCCAGCCAGCGGCCGCTAGACTTGGACTCAGTTATGATTTGACTGTTACAGTGTACACACGTCTTACTCTGTGTTGCCTTTTATCATTGTCAAAAACAACCGAATCAATCCTATTGCACTTGGGCTGCTGAACTTCACAGCCTCAGTAGAAAGTGTCAATTTGTTACTGAAGTTCACAAAGAATCCTACGCCGATTCCATGGTACACGATGCTATTATCCGGTCGGTGCCTGACAAATAAGTTAGGCAACGTGCCCTTCAGTTGGTCAATCTGACTCTAGATGAAGTCCTATCCATTGCTCAGTCTTTTGAAATTACTCGTGCCGCTGGAGCGCAAATAGAGGCATGGGGGGACGTCGGGGAAATACAACCTCTGTGCGTGTTTCCGCCGGCCGACGTGGCCGCAGTATGCTCCCAAGCGCAGCCTTGGCCTAACAGTAAACAAACCTCTAAGAAACTGCAGCAAAACCCACGGCAACTTCCTTCATGTCCGCTGTGATTTACAAAACATTCACGAGAAGATTGTCCACAATGTTGGGCCGCGTGTCACAAATGCAAAAAAAAAGGGTCATGTGTCATCCGTTTGCAAATCTGACCGCATACATGATCATGAACATGACGCTGATTCTGTGTTTTCTGTCAATTGTACTTCTTCCCTTTCAGGGAAGTTATTCCTCACTGTCCAAATACTTGGTCGAGATGTTCGCAAGCAGGTGGATACTGGTTCTACTGCCACTATCATCAATCTTCAGACGTATCTTCAGTTGGGTTCTCTGATCCTGTCACCTGTCACTAGGCAATTACGGACTTACAATAAACAGAAGATTTCTCTCTTGGGACAATTTGATGCTGAGGTATCTTACAAATCTGTTGTTTGCACTGTTCCCATATTTGTGGTCGGCCATAGTAATGCAGAGAATCTTTTTGGTTTCAATGTCTTTTGCGTTTTTGGGTTCTCCATAGATGACTCTGCCAATCTTGTCTCTGATGCCATTCCTTATGCTCAATTGGATTCCTTGTCGATGAAATTTTCATCCCTTTTTTTCTCCTGGGTTAGGCCGTGTAAACAACTTTGAAGCTCATATCACGTTCAAATCCACTGCTCGGCCAAAGTTTTTTCGGGCTCGGCCCATTCCTGTGGTCCTTCATGATCAGGTCAAACAGGAGCTTGATTGTCTCACTGCTTCAGGGGTCTTGCTTCCTGTCATTTCCAATGAGTAGTCCTCTTCTGTCATCGTCGTTGCTAAGCCAAATGGTGATATTCGTCTCTGTGGCGATTTCAAAGCCACTGTAAATGCTCAATGCCTTATCGACACTTACCCTATGCCTCGACCTGAAGAACTGTTCACTAAACTTTCTGGAGGCCAGTATTTTTCTAAACATGACCTGTCGGAAGCTTATCATCAACTTCCTCTCGACACTGCTTCCCGGCAGTTTCTGGTCCTTAACATGCCTTTCGGCCTCTATCAATACCAACAATTGCCATTCAGGGTTGCCAGCACCGCTGTTCTTTTTCAGCAATTCTTGGAACAATTACTGCTCACTGTCCCTGGGTGTATAAATTACCAGGACGACATTGTTGTCACTGGCTCCATCACTGACGAACATCTTCAAAATCTCCGCACTCTTTTTCATGTCTTAAAGACTGCTGGTCTTAAGTGTAATCTTCTAAAATGAAAATTTTTTCAGGCATCTATCACGTACTTGGTGTTTCAACTCTCTCAGGATGGTATTCGTCCGCTTCAGCAAACTGTCGCTGCGATCGATGCCCTTCCTCGCCCTACATCTGTTAAGGAACTGCAGGCCTTCTTGGGGAAAATAGCATACTATCACAGGTTTTTACTGTCTGCTGCTTTGGTGGCTCAACCGTTGCATCGCCTGTTGCATAAAAACGTGCTCTTTCACTGGTCCACGTCATGCGATGCAGCTTTCCAGAAACTGAAAACTGTGCTGAAACAGGCCCCGTGCCTGGCTACTTATTGATCTGGCCAACATCTTGTTCTTTCCACGGACGCCTCTCAATACGGTGTCAGTGCAGTCTTTGCACACCATTTTTCTGACAGTTCTGAACAATCCATTACTTATGCCTCCAAAACGCTCATGGATGCCCAACAAAAGTGTTCTCAAATTAAAAAAGAAGCTTTGGCCATTATTTATGCTCTTCATAAGTTTGGTGTTTTTCTCTATGGATCCAAATTTCATCTTCTTACGGATCACAAACCACTTGTTTCCTTGTTTCATCCGTCAACCTCATTTCCTGACAAGGCTGCACACCACCTCCAGCGTTGGGCTCTTTACTCGTCTCGTTTAAATTATGAGATTCATTTCCGGCCGACGGCTCAACATGCGAATGCTGATGCACTGTCTTGCCTTCCCATGGGTCGTGATCTGGCATTCGATAGGGACGAAATTTTGTGTTTCCACCTGGGTGTTGCTGAGCAGCGGGTTGTGGACGGGTTCCCCATCACCGGGGACCGGCTGGCGGCTGCTAAGGGTTCTGACCCTTCCCTCTCCCGGGTTTTATGCTGTATTCAGAAGGGTTGGCCAGATTGTCCGTCCACTAAGACTTCTGATCTGTTGCGGAACTACTACGCTTTGCGTTACTGCCTCACAGCTAAGGATGATGTTATCCTCCTTTCCACCGAAAATGCTTCGCCGCGTGTTGTGGTACCTCCGTCTTTGCGTGCTTCGGTCTTGCGCCTCCTTCACCAAGGGCACTTTGGTGTCTCTCACACAAAATCTCTGGAGTGCTGTCATGTGTACTGGCCCGGCATCGACTCTGAAATCACACACATGGTCGCTGCCTGCGGCCCTTCTGAGTCACAGGCTGCCACCCTGAAGTCATTTTTGTAACTGTGGCCTTCGCCTGAGAAGCCCAGGGAGCGTATTCATGCTGACTTCATCGGACCTTTTTTAGGTATTTATTGGCTTCTCATTATTGACGCCTACTCTAACTTTCCTTTCATTGTCCGTTGCACATCATCTACTACCGCGACAACCACCAATGCTCTAGCTCACATTTTCTCTTTGGAAGGCTTTCCCTCTACATTTGTTACTGATAATGGTCTGCAATTTGCCTCTTCCGAATTTGCGGATTTTTGTGCCCATCACGGCGGCATGCATGACACGGCCCCTCCGTTCCATCCACAGTCAAACGGTGAGGCTGAATGAATGGTCCGCACATTTAAGGCTCAGATGAGGAAACTCCTGACTTCTTCTGCTGATGATGCGCTTCTCCAATTTCTGGCTTCTTACCGTTTCACCCCCATGGGCGACCACAGCCCGGCTGAGCTCTACATGGCTGACAGCCCCGCACGCTACTTCATCTTCTGTGGCCTTCCACCTCATGGCTGTGGGTGCCTTCACTTGGACAGTTCACCGCTGACGACCTTGTATAGGTACGAGGATATGGCAGGCGGCCAGAATGGAGTCCTGGCTGCACCTTACGACACCGTGGCCAACGACTGTATGAAATCCAGACAGACACAGGTGTTGCAGTGCGTCATTTGGACCAGCTTTGGCCTCGTGTGCCGGCAACGCCTGTTCCAGATACCGCTACACCACCTTCGGCTCTACCTGACGCTCGGGATACTGGAATCTCTCATTACTCACAACGCAATCCTCTCACCGTCATATCGGTGCCAGCACAAGAACTAACGCCACCAGGAGATGTGCCCATGCAGGAACCAGATGAACATCATCTGTCAGAGGAACTCTACTCGCCTCCTTCTCCTATGGATGCGGACACATCACCCATGTCTCCTGTTATAACAACCAGACTTGCCGCAATGGGCAGATTGGTGCATGGGGCCCCAGCACATTCGACCCCCATGACTCCTCCCATCACGACTCGTGATCATCGGCGACACTTCCGTCCGTACGGGAAGCCTCCTCCTTGAGACTTTACAGCCAGTCAAACACCACCTCTGGACATTAGCAATCTACAGGCCACCTTCATCAAGACCTGTGCAAAAAATTCAAAGGGGGGAAAAGTGTTGTGACTCACTGATCTTTCAAAGTACCGCCGCGCAGTTACATGCGTCCTCTACATGTGGCGCTGTCTGCCAGCCATGCAGCAGCAGCGCCACCTAAGCGGCCAGCCAGCCAGTGGCCGCTAGACTTGGACTCAGTTATGATTTGACTGTTAAAGTGTACACACGTCTTACTCTGTTTACTTGATCTGTGACTTTCATGTATTGCATCTTCCTTGAAATATATTTGGTCAACTTGAAGTTATAACACATATAATATTGGTAAATAAAAGGATGCCAACACATTGTTCCCAAAATCATGTATATGAATCTGATATTAAGCAAAATATATGGTAACACGTCACATTATTTGAAGAATGATATATGGTAACTAAATATCAAGATCAGTAAAAGCACAGGTAATAATTATTCCATGATTATACATAAAGTAAAAGTACAGCTAATACAACCTACTACTTAAGAGCAAACAAGGTGTCAATTGATGTGGCATTCAGTAACTTAAAAAAAATAGTCCTCAAAAAATGGAAGCTTTCTAACACCTATCAGTAGATTTAAGATGCAAGGAATGGCAGCAAACAAACACCACTTGGGATAAGAAGTGTAGGGGCAGATACTGAGTACTCTATGTAATAATGAGATGCTGTATATTCTGTTGTCATAATATAAAATGTTATAAAAATTGTGAAAAACAATGAAAAACCTTAGGGATCAGTGCATACATGTGTTTTAGAAAGGATTGTTCAGGTGCCCTTATGTGTCCAGTAAGGTGTACTCAAAAATATGTGTGATTATATTAATTCTTTTTAGTTCTGTTACCTACCATCACTGCTTACCCATATTAGTGAAATAAGACAAACATACTGACATACTTTTGTTTGTGTGTGTAAGTAATCCTCTATAAGATGATTCTACTACTTTGTCAGTGATATAATTTTATAGAAATATTATGAAATTTGTGTTTTATGGATTATTCTTCTGTAAAAAATGTTAATAGGTTACCTTTTGAGTAAGTTAAATGTTCCATGGATCATTTTGCATGATACAGTGTAATGATGTGGAATGAGTCATTTTACATTCACATAGCAAATTAAATTATACATGTGGTTACATTATGAACATTTAGTTCTAAGTGCTTACATAAAGAAAAGATATACATTGTGAGTTAGTAACACCTACCTACCACCTTTTACACATTACAGTAAATGAAATTCTTCTCCGGAATAGGAGTCGTCAAGGAGAAACTTTTTTCAAATATCACTTTGCTGCGTCAGACATTTTATATCACTGGGTAAGTGATCAAAAATTTTTGTTGCTGCATTGTGTGCCCAATCCCTTTTTGTGCTAAAGACAGCCTTAATATGGCATAATGTTTGTCATCTTTCCCTCTGGTACTGTAATTATGTAAATCATTGTCCCTTTTGAACTGTAGTGGATTATTTACAACAAACTTGAGTGAAACAGTAGTCAGAATGCCCAACTCCTTAAACAGATGTTTACAATATGACCATAGGTGAGCCCACATTATTCTTACAGTACATTTTTGTGCAATGAAGGCTCTTCTTAAAGATGAGTTACCCTAAACATTATTCCATATGACATTATTGAATGAAAGTGTGCAAAATATGTCAACTTACTTATTTGCCTCTCTTCAATATTTGCAATGATTCTAAGTGCAAATGTGGCTCAACTAAGTTGTTTCAGAAGTTCCAAAATGTAATTTTTTCAGCTTTAAATTCTCATCAATATGGACACCTAAGAATTTTGAAGTTTTCGCCCTATTTATTATTCCCTCACCATGTGTTACTTGTCATTGGTTTAGTACCTTTATATTTGCAGAACTGAATATGTTACCATTTTAAAATTGGGTTGAGAGAATTCGTAGAAAACCAATGATACTTTTAAGAACATAATTTATCTTTTCTTCTGTTTCTGAATGTATGCTTTGATTACAATACTAGTGTCATCTGCAAAAAGAACTAACTCCTTGTTTTATATTAGGCAGAAGGTTTACATATATGAGGAAAAATAGTGGACCTAAGATTGCGCCATGGTGGAACCCTGCGTGTGTGTGATTTCTCCCCAATCAAGATAACAACCCTGGACTATATTGGTTGAATTACTAAGAACAACTTTTTACATTCCTTTGGTTAGGTATGCATTAGTTGGCTATACCATAAATCCCATAAAACTTAACTTTATCTAGGAGAATACTGTGATTCCCACTGTCAGATGTCTTAAATAGGTTACAGAAAATGCCAACTTGCACTATTTTATTACTTAATGGTTGTAAAATCTGATGAGTGACCATGTAAATGCCATTCTCAGTAGAGCAACCCTTCTGAAACCCAAACTGTGACTTGCTGATATCATTGTTGCTAAGGTGAGATTCTATTCTAGAATACATAACCTTATCAAAAGTTTTGGAAAATATCAGCAGTAAAACAGGTAGACTGTTATTGACATCCCTCCTCTCACCTTTCTTAAACAGGGGTTTAACAATGGTATATTTCAATCACTCTGGAAAAATGCTTTGAATTAATAATGCATTATATATTTCACATAAGTCTAGGCATATTTATATGAGAGCAAATCTTTAGTACTCTATTGACAATACCATCGAAACCAGATGAGCTTTTGTTTTTGAGAAAACATATTATTTTCTCAGTTTCAGGACAATACATTATTGATACATTCATATGATTTAATTTTATGAAAGTTGCTTTTTCAACATACTGTTGTGATTTTTCTCTCAAACTTTGTCCCTATGCTTTCCTACTATATTTAAGAAATGATTATTAAATAAATTTACTACCCATGACCCCTCATATATAGATGTTCCATTCAGTTCAATAGTGATGCTATCTTGTTCTGTGGCTGGTTGTCCTGTGCCTAGTTTCACTTAGTGTTACATCTGTTGTAAGAATTACTGATGTCTGACATTATGTCCATGTTTCTTGATTTTTTAATAACCTTTCATAGTATTTTTGAGTAGTTTTTGTAGTGTGCAACCACTGCAGGACCCCTACTTGTTCTTGCCAAAAGATACATTCCCCTGTTCCTTTCAAAATATACTTTAAACACTCTAGGGATCCATGGTTTGTACATAGGTGTTTAGTGTCTTTTTCTGGTTAGCCCATGCAGGCAGATGTTTTCAAATAATGAAATGACTTTATCATGCGATAGATTAAGTTTTGTGTTAGTATTTGGTACATTACAATTTTCATTCCAGGTAATTTCTTATGGAGTCATCATTTAGTCCAATTTCCACTGTGGTGTATCCATACTGTGAGACAGAGTTATTTATCCTAACTGTGCATTATGATCAGAGAGAACATTTGTTACTGGGTAAACAGTTATTTTCTTGCTTTGAGTTTAGCCAGAGAAAACATTATCAGTTAGGGTTCTACCGTCTTTAACCTCCCATGTTGGAAAGTTAATTACTGAGATCAAATTGTAGGATCCAAATAATGTTTCCAGATCATTTTTTCCCATCAGAATTCTTAAGGGAGTCTACAGTGAAGTCACCATAGACTATAAACTGCTTGCTGCTGTCTGAAAGATGGCATAGTAAGGAATTCAGATTCCTTATAAACAAAAATTTCCCAGTGGAGATCTGTGTACAGTTACAATTCAAGGTAAGCTATTTTTCAGTATTAATTCACAAGCTCACACTTCTGTGTGCTGATCACTACAAATTCTGCTTGTCTCACTATTTTTGAACTTGTTCTGTCATAAAAAGTGTAACAACTCCTTTTCCCAAATTAGTTCTGCATGAGTAAGCTTCTAGTGTAATCTTTTGTATGGAACTTACTTAAATTTGCGGTTCTGTGTTGCTCAGATAGGCACATGTCTATATTCAGAGCTTTCAAAATTTTCGAAATAGATAAACCCTTCTACCTTATTACTCAGTCCTCTGATATTTTGATGAAATAAGTTATCCTTACTTTTCTGTGCAGTCTTCAGCATTTGTAGGGCTCTTCTGTTATTTTGTCTTCTGAAACACAGTGCCTGAATCCTGATACGTGGTGGTCGGTGGGTGTCAATACATAGCCTTTAGGTGCTATTCCATGTTGGTTTTATGGTTGCTTGTAAAGGACAAATTGTTGAAACTAGCTAATGACACTTCCTGGCAGATTAAAACTGTGTGCCAGACCAAGACTCGGGACCTTTGCCTTTTGCAGGCAAGTGCTCTACCATCTGAGCTACCCAAGCGTGACTCATGCCCCATCCTCACAGCTTTACTTCTGCCAGTACCTCATCTCCTATTTTCCAAACTTTACAGAAGCCCTCCTGCGAACCTAGTAGAACTAGCACTCCTGAAAGAAAGGATATTGCAGAGACATGGTTTAGCTACAGCCTGGGAGATGTTTCCAGAATGAGAAGTTTTTATAAAGTAAATGCTTAAAATGTAATGACCCACTATTTACATTTTTCCACAATTTACACTGGTTTTAAAAACCCTTGAAAAGCGCAAAACAGATCTTTTGCTATATCACAAATAAAATTTGATTAAATGTGAAGATAGAAGTTTACACTGTAAGAATAACGCTTTGCATATTGTGAATCACACATCAGTTTTTAAACTTCCTGGTAGATTAAAACTGTTAGCCTGTCTGAAACTGAAACTTGGGATCTTTGCTTATCATGAACAAGTGCTGTACTGACTGAGCTATCTATGCGAGACTCAAACCTGTCTTATTTGCCATACTTTCGTCAGTACTTACTCTCCTACTTTACAAAGTTTGAAAGATAGAACTGTATGGACTGCATTTTGTGCAGTTAAGCTTTGTTTCACATCTTGTGACTGGGGGATAGTCCTGGCATTGTTTGTGAAGATGAAAAATGTGTTATTTCTTTGGATTTTATGACTGCGTAGAGGGTGAGAATATTTGTTCAACAACTCCTCTTAAATGAACATACATTTTCAATTCTTTGGTGTTGGGTGTAAGATCTCTCTAGGATAAAAGCTGGAGTAATGCTGTGTCACCAAAGATAGGGAGATTTGTCTGTAGTTGTTGTTTCCCTTTATTCTCATCACAGACTGATCAGTGCAGTGTCTCAATCTTTGTTTCCTTGTCCTAGAATTCCTACTTTCCAGTTGACTCATCTGACAGTTAAAACTGATACTCCTCCAGGCACATTGTTGTCCTATAAGTAAAGTAATGTGCTGGTTATTTCATCCTTGTCAGGTGATCTGTATTGTTTATACGTTAAGTATGGCCTTGTTAGTTTTTCCATAATTGAGTGGATTCTTAAAGTGTTCTCCAGGTATCTTCATTTGTGGTTGTTAATGTGACACCCTTTTGTTGAAACACCAGCAATGTTAGTTTGTAGCTCACAAGTTCATTTTAAAGGCCTCTAGTACTGTCATTTTGATTTGTTTGAATTTTGATCATATCCTTTTCAGTAAGGAACATCTGATGGTCACTTTGAGCAGCACTGATCATCATTTGGGAAGATTGCATTTTGTTACTTTCTCAGTTGGTTTCTGATTTGTTTGAATAATATTTTGCATACATTGGATCTCTTTTAAATTGATTCACCTTTGGTGTGATTCACTGGTATCATTCCACCAGGTATGTGGTTTCTTCCTTAGATTTCTAAGTGTTTGTTAGTTTCTCACAGACTCAGTTAGGCTTTCCTGATGTTGAAGACCCAGCTCCTTGATCTGACCATTTTCTGAAACTCCATTAGTTTTTCTTTAATTTTTATGGAGCGAAAACGTGTAATCCGTTTAGGAGCCTTGCTGGTGAATGAACATAAACATTGAGCTCAGTAAAAACTGATTGATATAATCTAGGAGGAAAGGAGGGGTGATTTTTCAGAGTGAGATAAATTTCTTACCATTAATGTTAATTCTTTGGTGAGCTTGATAATTTCTGGTGATTTTTCTGTGATTTTCTTTTCTTGACAAGTTGAGCAATGAAATCATGCCTGATAATTTCTATGTAATATTTGGTAGCTTCTATTATATTTTCATTTATTAGTTCTAACGAGTTAGTTTTCCACTTTATCTAGATAAACTTTGTTAGGGGACACCTGGAAAATAAGACGTATGCATGGAAATTGATTTTACTGGAAGTCAGGGCTAATTCAGGTGATTCTACACTCCTGGAATTCTGAGACACTAATGGTGGGTTGAAACTGGAAAGAAATATACAGTCATTTTCTTACAAATCATGTGAGGTTTTGATTTAGAAACAATTCTTTGTGGAATTGCATAAGGAAAGGTCAAGAAGAAATTCTCTGAATTTACAAGTGTTAGGTGCAGAATTACAGCTACCTCTGGCATCTTTGTCAACCTTATAAATCTTCATTATTGTCTATCGGTTCTTGAATTCTGTGTATTTCCCATTGCATGGTCCTTAGTGCATTGGCATGTGACATAAACATGATAATTTGTGGAATAATAGGGTCTACTGCCGGATGTTTGTGTCGCTCTGGCCAGTGCGACACAAACATCTGACAGCAGACCCGATTATTCCACGTGCCAAGATCTCACTGGGAAAGCCTGAATAGTTACATGATAATTTGTCATTTAGATTTGATATAAGAACTAAAAGTACAGATTCATATTTGAACATGCTCGTTTTTTAAATTGGCAATTAATACAATTAATAGTAGGCTTTTTCTTCTTTTATTAAATTTAGTGCAAAGTAGTGCTTTGCTAACTTTCTTGCAATGTCATGCTTCAGGTTAACAACGACCATAGAGTAAATAGCATCTGGTTTAAAAATTATGCACTATTTCCTTCAAAGTCTATTGACATTAGAAACTAGTGGCAATGGTTTGAAGTGTGATCCTGCAAGGATATCTAATATACTCAACATTATCACACAAGAACACGATATGACACGGTGGTGATGGATGAATGTAATGAAAGAATTGCTGTGCTGACAAAGCATTTAAACGTGATATTTGATCTTCTTTTCATTAGCATCTTTATTTTCTTTCATAACTAGAATGGTGAAAGTCCTGTCACACTCTTGAATTAGGGAAATTAAAAAAAGTGAACAAATGCAGAGTGAAGGTAATGGTAGTATGGAAAATATGGAAGAAATCAAAGCCAACATAAAAATTGATGACCTCAGATTTGACGAAATGAAATAATTGTCATCTAATTGGCATAAGAAGACAGTAGATGCTGAATAGAAGTGAAAGATTCTATTGACAAAACAGCCATTTATGACTATGAAATACATTTTTATGCAGCTTTCGTATGAATATAAATGCCAAAAAATCAATTGCATACCCATTTGTATGACGTACACTGTTCTATGGAAGTGAAAGTTGGACTCGGGTAAACTTGAAAGGAATCAAACAAAAGCTGCTTAAATGTGGATATGGTGGAAAATGACAACAAGGTGGATGGACCAACCTGGAGATCTTAAGAAAGTCAATGAAGAGGGAAGTTTATTAAAGGAAATTGAAAACAGAAAAATAAAATGTATTGCACATGTTGTCAGACACAACACTCTCATCATTAACCTTCCTGAAAGAAATGTGCTGGGAAAGAAAGAAAAAGGGCAGCCTAGAAATAAGTATTTGGAGGATGGAAAGAGGATCAGATGTGACAATTACATAGAACTGAAATGAACAGCCAATGATAGAAGTGTGTCATTGCACCAGCAAGGTATTAATCTTTCAGAATATATATGTATGTAAAATCTTTGTCATATCTGAAAGAGTCACATAGTCTTAATCTATATTACATTTTTTTTAGTTTACACTTTCAAAGTAAATGTATCTGAAGTCTGTATGAAAATTAGATAACTTAACCGGAATGTTTTTGCAAGGAATGTTAAACTTCCTGCAGAGCACAAATTGCAAGGACAGAAAAAGTTTCATGCAGTGCAAAAACACTCTATACTCACTGTTGTTTATAAAATGATACACACAGTTTTATCTTAATTTAATGTTTGTACTCCTGGCTTGAAAAAGCTAATATTGTCAAGCTAGGAATACAAATGTTAGTCAGGTAATCATGACTAGAGTATTTTTGGACATTAATTTACACCTTCTATATTGCTGCCAAGCTGTACTTCTTGCAATGTGATGTAACAGTTATCATTGCTAGCTGCTACACTGTAGGTCGTTGTTCAAACCTTGACCACCAGAAACTATTTGTTATTTAGTATATCTTATTTCTGGAAGGTTCTAGAAATTTATTATGTTTGTAATGTATGTATGTTCATGAGTATTTGATGTTGATGTAAATGACAGCTCTTCCCCTTCCATGAGGTCACTTTTGTTCTGTCTGTACTTAAATGTTCGTAATAAATGCTTTCAATGCTAAGAGTTGTAGTTAATAATCCAGCTTTCAAATTTGGGGTTGGATCTCTTTACAGTGTGATAATTATAGCTTTTTGCATCTGACTTTGAAGAGACTATGTAGTCTGTGTTGGTTCATTGTGAAGTTTGTTTTGTTTCTACAAAGACAAGTTTTGTTTTTTGAATTGCAGTACTGATATGTTTTAAACACATTGTGAACCTGCTTACAGCATGCTGCATGACAGCTCACCCATCATATTGAGATATAGATATTGATTTTTTAGTGCCTGTAAACCTAGTATGTATAAGTGCAGAAAATCAGGGTTTCGTGTTACCACTCTTTGGAAATTCTTTTCAAGCTCTATGAAAATAAATGTTGGCGTAGTGTCTGACTGTTTTACTTTATTTGTAAGTACATAATTATAAGTTTTTTATTTCATTGAATGTACCAAACATGGATTCTGTTCTTGTCTGTGCAGGCTTTCTACACAAGTTGGAATGATGAACTCTGCAAAAGTCATAGTTTGATGTTCTCCAGTCTGATAATCCACACAACTCTTCAAAATGTATATCCATATGCAGATTGGACCAGTCCTGCCACAAGTTAACTTCAAGTGCAGAAGATATGTGCTGCTGTTGGTACACCTACGATCCAGAATTTGTGCTGCTTCTGGGCCACAGTTGGATATCAAGATGCTCTAATAGCTAGCCAACCTCTTCATTTAAATAACACTATAAAACCCTGAACATGCCACACTATCACAAACAGATCTGCAGCAGTAATTAAAGTTCCTTATGTATCCAACTGCTTGCCTCCACTGTCGGACAGGAACTGCTGCTGGACACTATATTAGAGGCATCTAATATACAGGGTGTTACAAAAAGGTATGGCCAAACTTTCAGGAAACATTCCTCACACACAAATAAAGAAAAGATGTTATGTGGACATGTGTCCGGAAATGCTTAATTTCCATGTTAGAGCTCATTTTAGTTTCGTCAGTATGTACTGTACTTCCTCGATTCACTGCCTTGATTTCATATGGGATACTCTACCTGTGCTGCTAGAACATGTGCCTTTACAAGTACGACACAACATGTGGTTCACGCACGATGGAGCTCCAGCACATTTCAGTCGTAGTGTTCGTATGCTTCTCAACAACAGATTTGGTGACCGATGGATTGGTAGAGGCGGACCAATTCCATGGCCTCCATGCTCTCCTGACCTCAACCCTCTTGACTTTCATTTATGGGGGAATTTGAAAGCTCTTGTCTACGCAACCCCGGTACCAAATGTAGAGACTCTTTGTGCTCATATTGTGGATGGCTGTGATACAACACGCCATTCTCCAGGGCTGCATCAGCACATCAGGGATTCCATGCGACGGAGGGTGGATGAATGTATCCTCACTAACGGAGGACATTTTGAACATTTCCTGTAACAAAGTGTTTGAAGTCATGCTGGTACGTTATGTTGCTGTGTGTTTCCATTCGATGATTAATGTGATTTGAAGAGAAGTAATAAAATGAGCTCTAACATGGAAAGTAAGCATTTCCGGACACATGTCCACATAACATCTCTTCTTTCTTTGTGTGTGAGGAATGTTTCCTGAAAGTTTGGCTGTACCTTTTTGTAACACCCTGTAGTGTGCCCCCACAGGGTTGCCTGTTCCATAGTAAGCAACCATGAAAGATGCATCTGCAGTCAAATTCAATAATTCATATTTGTGTATTATGCTCTCTACATATAACTCATTTGTTCACCTTGCCAATATGTCGTATGATGTTTCAACACAGACTGCAGCACCAGTTTTGTCTGATGGTTCTCTGATGCATGTCATTACAGATAGGTCTAATGAATTATCACTACATTCCACATATATCAGTTTGGCAAGCTATATTTTAGTGTAACAATCAGCTCTGTTCAGTTCTCAATGAACACTTTAGCTCTTGCATATCAAGGATTATTTCTGTACCAAAATTATCAAAACTATAAGTTCATCTTTCTCCTGCAGTGACAATATCTGATTGGACATTTCCATATACTGCAATGACTGCCCACCCCCCCTCCCGAGTGAGATAGCAGACTCTCCAAAATGGTTATTTCTAACAGCTTTTACTGGAATACAGAACTTGTGAAATCTTCTCCTTTTTGTCTCTGTATTTGTAGAGACTTCTGTAAATCACTTGCACTAGGATTAGCAAATAATTTCTTCGAACTGTGATCATAAATTCCAGCACTGACAACTGTGTGCATTTTAACAGTAGTAACCTGGAAATCATTGCTCTATGTTATAGCAGAATTACTGGAAGTCCAATGTGATCGGTAGTTCTGTCATGATTTTCAGCTATGTTTCTAGAACAAAGGGGAAGTCTGCTTCCATGCTACTTTTATATGGAGAACCATACTATGTTTTGATCAGATTAGTACAGGCCTGTTAAAGTCAGTGGGCAATCTTTTCATCTTTAATTACATGCATTTAGCAATACTTTGTCAACAGTTTGTTACAAGAGGGCCAAATAATGTCAATAGAAACACATTTAGAATAGCAGATAATGGGCATCAAACTCTTACTCACTGACTTTATTTAGAATAGTAGTGGAATGAATCATTCATTCTGGAGTGGAATGTATGTTGTTATAAACATTCCCAAGAAATGGAAAACTGTGTGGGGTACTGGAATCAGTCTGCTCTTCAGTTCTAATCAATGAGGAAGTTCCTTGCAAGGTAGTGTGTGTGTGTGGGGGGGGGGGGGGGGAGAGGAGGGGGGGGGAATTTCTGCAGGGGGGCAGTGAGATGGAGGGGGGGCATAGAGATAGAGAGAGAGATAGATAGATAGAGAGAGAGAGAGAGAGAGAGAGAGAGAGAGAGAGAGATTCTCATTTTCATCACCTGTTTTGTTTATTTTGCTGATCTCAAGTTGCTCACTCACCTCGAAGACTGACTTCCAAATACCATGGCCTGGGCTGCTGAAGTGTTAATTATAAATGTATTCTCTCTTTTCTAAGGAAACTTGTTAATAACACAGTGCAACTTTAGCAAATTTGCATATCAGATTCTGCAGGGTAATTTAGCATCACGCCAACAATTAGTTTGTGCATATGAAGAGGCAAAAACACTAAAATTCTTTTTGCATAGTACAGAAAATCCTTGTAAAAATGTCAGACGATTGAGAATATAACTATGTATGAGAGAAAATAGAAAAATGAACTTGACAACCTGCATTCCCCCAGGGTACGTGCTGATTCTTCTTCCTCTTCTTCTTCTTCTGCCTTTGTCCTGCAGGTTGTGCAGGGTTGGTGTGGATAGTCAGATTTGACAGGATTAATTGGAAGGGGTGGCCGTATGCCCTTCCTGCCATGACTCCATACCCCCAGAATGGAATCAGTGTACCCCAGCTGTCTGCATCTGGTGTAAATCATGAAATAGTGTGAACGTGTTCCAAATGTCTGTGAGTCATGTAACTGAGGTGCAATGTAGGGGACAAGCCAGGAATTCAGGATGTGGAAAACCACCTAAAAAACATATCTGGGCTGGCCGGGGCACCGGCATTTGTCGTTACTGCAGGCGGATTCAATCATGGGCTGGCACGCCTACCCAAGTCCAGGAAGCCCTGCATTAGCATTCTCGGCTAACCTGGCAGGTTGTGTATGTGCTGATTGTAAAATTTTTATTATTTGTATATACTGTAAATTCTAATGCATCAGTTCTTCTCAGAGAAATATCCTCACTGTAGCACACCCACTTAATCTCTCACATATGTTGTACAGCTTAATTATTTGTATAATTGAAAATTCATAGCACCATATGATGAAAAATTTCAGTGGTTTTTAGAGCTGTTCTATCACTGTGATGTTTTCTGTATCAATGTCACAGCTGCAATAAGCCTCACTGTGTCTGACATCTTTAGAAATACAGTTATTTTGTTTGTGTCTAAATATTTTTCCCAATGATCTTCTTTGAATAGCATTAAACCTGCGGAGTTAGTACTGTAAGGAAGCTTCATGTTAGCAAAAGTGTCTTGCATCACAGGTTTTCATCTGTCAGAACCAGATTTTTGCCTCCAAATTTTCCCCAAGTACTGTTTGTCATTCCTCCTCTTTGTTCCCTTAGTACATGCTTCACAATCCTATCCCATACTTCAAGTCAATCTCCGATGCACAGGTTTTAGTTGTTTGAAAAGTATTGCAAAAGACCTCTTATTTTGTGGCAAAATGATGTCTTTTAAAGCTGTGGACAAGTAATCTGATTCCTTAGGTGTAGTTGATGCTTTGTCAAATACATGCCAAAAGCCTTCCCAAGGGAGCCTCTTTTACTGTGGCTAGTAATTTGTTTGTTCAGTGAGTGGGGGTCAGTATATATATAGCAGGTTTGCATCAGTTCTAGCAGGAAGCCTTAATTGAAAAGCTCTTATCAGCTTAGACCATTTTGATGATTTAGTGTTATCTTTGACAGCTTTATGTTTATTAAAATCAGTCTTCAGTGATACTCTTTAGGGCAAGGCAAATCATTTAGCTGTGCACAATTCTCCACAGCAAAATTATTCTGAATTTGCTCTTATGAAACATCACCCTTTATGGAACGCTGGTCAATTCTAAAGTGAACCACAGACTTTTTTTCCAGAATTAGTTCTTATTTAAAGGAGGTGACTTTATCAATATTTCTTTCTATACGTAAGTTGATACTCTTATTGGTGGCAGAGAACACAACCTCATCTAGTTCACACGACATACCCACCAACCATCACCTGCACCAACAAACCTACCAGATGTGCACACACACATATCAGTCTTCTGTAGCATTCTTTAGAGAAAATCCAGTCAATTAGATGTGAAAATTTCTCCCAAACAAAATTTTTCTACGCTTTTCACCATAAGAAACTGATAAATTTTCTTTACCATTATTGTTCAAATTTGCATTTAAAATCTTCTGGTTATGTAAAGGTTTGGAGTCAGTCTTGAAAGTTAGTGAGCAAACAAGCACACTGCATATCATAAAAAACAAATCATGTATAAAAATGAGGAAAATTAAATTCAAGTGGCCCTTCTGCCTTGTGGCACTGACTGTATTGTGGTAGTGATCATTCTCTCTCTCTCTCTCTCTCTCTCTCTCTCTCTACCTACCTTTCCCCCCCTTCCCTCCCACCGCATCTCTCCTCGCCGCCTCTGTCTCTCCTCGCCGCCCTGCCCCCCCCCTCTCTCTCTCTCTCTCTCTCCCTCCCTCCCTTCCTCCCGTGTGTGTGTGGGGGGGGGGGGGAGGGGGGGTTTGTTAGTGCAGGTGATGGTTGATGGGTATGTCATTCGAACTAGATGTGGCTGTGTTCTCTGCCACCAATAGGAGTATCACCTTAAGTATAGAAAGGAATATTGATAAAGTCACCTCCTTTAAATAAGAACTAATTCTGGAAAAAAACAGTCTGTGGTTCATTTTAGAATTGACCAGCGTTCCATAAAGGGTGATGTTTCATAAGAGCAAATTCAGAATAATTTTGCTGTGGAGAATTGTGCACAGCTAAATGATTTGCCTTGCCCTAAAGAGTATCACTGAGGACTGATTTTAATAAACATAAAGCTGTCAAAGATAACACTAAATCATCAAAATGGTCTAAGCTGATAAGAGCTTTTCAATTAAGGCTTCCTGCTAGGACTGATGCAAACCTGCTATATATACTGACCCCCACTCATTGAACAAACAAATTACTAGTGACAGTAAAAGAGGCTCCCTTGGGAAGGCTTTTGGCATGTGTGTGGCATAAACCATCAACTACATCTAAGGAATCAGATTACTTGTCCACAGCTTTAAAAGACATCATTTTGCCACAAAATAAGAGGTCTTTTGCAATACTTTTCAAACAACTAAAGCCTGCGCATCAGAGATTGACTTGAAGTATGAGAAAGGATTGTGAAGCATGTACTAAGGGAACAAAGAGGAGGAATGACAAACAGTACTTGGGGAAAATTTGGAGGCAAAAATCTGGTTCTGACAGATGAAAACCTGTGATGCAAGACACTTTTGCTAACATGAAGCTTCCTTACAGTACTAACTCTGCAGGTTTAATCCAATTCAAAGAAGACCATTGGGAAAAATATATAGACACAAACAAAATAACTGTATTTCTAAAGATGTCGGACACAATGGGGCTTATTGCAGCTGTGACATTGATACAGAAAATGTCACAGTGAAAGAACAGCTCTAAAACCACACTGAAATTTTTCATTATATGGTGCTATGAGTTTTCCATTATACAAATAAGTCTTCCATAAATCCAACCCTGCATCCAAGCCATGGGAGACGGGCAACTTCATGAAGTAGGGGATTGCCTGTAAGGGTGAAGTTCAGCAGCAATTGGGTGTTGTTGGGCACCATTACAGTAACTGTGATGACCCCACAGGAACCCTGAAAAGTGATGGCTAAAGGGGCTCTGCTGGATCTGTGTCATGCGCTGCTGGCCAGTTGTTGATAAAATTATGCTCAGTTGTAGATAATATTGTGCTTTGAAAACAGATAGAGGGCTCAGAATGAAGCAAAAAACCTAAGGCAGTTTATAAAGTAGGTAGAGTGGCAGTTCAGAGCTGACTCAGTACCAGCAACTGGAATCAAATGCAGGCAGATTTTCTGGATGGGAACATTGAATATTCTCTCTCAAACTAAACTGAGGAGCAGGTCTACCTCAGGGGGAGAACACTGATGGTCATGTAATGAATTGAAACAAAATTGAAGTCCAGGCAATCATCATGAAATGTCTGCTTTATGCCATGTGAGTTTTAGTGCCTTCCCACTTTATGAAAACTAGAATTAATTGTTAAAATGATAATTTTCATGAAAGGAGGTCATATGCAAGTAAGCTAATAGTACACTATCAGCTGTTTTTGTTATTTGTAGGTTCTGGTAAAGAAACATGTAGGTTCCACATTAGAATAATTCACAGCTTTCATACAGAGAATACAATAAATTTCAGTGACAATTAAAAGCTGTCTCTTTATTTGTAATACTATTTTAAGACATTAAGAGTGAAACAGGCATAAAAAATACTGAGTGTTATTTTGTGAAAGATATGAAACTGTCAGGTATATTCCGATTTTGTCAGATTTCTGTGCTGTACACCTGAGTGTTGCTGGTGGTAAGATAGATTTTATGACTGTTAGAAAGCAGTAAATATTTTACGCTATAGATACAGCTATGTGACATTTTCATTTTTAGCACCATTTGTTATCAATTGAAGGGCTTATTTCAATAGTGGTACAAGTCCATTACCTCCACTTTTCTGCCTATAATGCTTCTGAAATTAATGATCCAAACAAACAGAAAGAAAGGTTCATCTCTAGCAAGAAGCCATATGCTTGAATATTTCTGGTATCTCAACTGCAGATTTTTCAGTGCTCATTTAACTTTAGGACTCTGTATTTCAAAATGTACGAAAATGGCAAATTGAAGTAAGCCTTTCAATTAATTCTGAAAGTGTTCTATTCAGCTAATCTTGATTTTTCTTTTATATATTCCTTATTGTATACTTTGTACTTAAATCTGTCATGGATTCTAATTAGTGTCCAACTTTTATGAGGTATTGAGCTTTTGTTTTGCTGATTATTGCATAGAATTGGTATATTTGTGTCTTGTAACAGTGTATAGAGAAGTGATGTACTACCTCTACACTCTTAAAGGGCTACATGTTTTTCTCTGTACCTGTGTGAAACATTTTAATGGTAAATTATTATTAAAAGTATTGTTCATTACATTTTTGATGAAAAAATATGTCTGAAATTAAATTTCTCAGAATCCACAAGACAAGCTGCTTAGTCAGCAACTTGCATTGATAATGTTTTAACAAATTGTATTTTTGAAGATATAAGCGAATATAACTGAAATTTATGATAAAATTCTGATTTCAGGCTGAAAGGGACAGAATGGTGCTGTGATAGTAGTATTTAAAATAGTTCAGAGTTTGATAACTTTCTAAGCAATTTCGTAGAAGTGTTCAGAGAAACATTCCCGCATCAAACCTGCTGTAGAGAAGTGACAAATTCAAAAGGGTCACTAAAGTCAAAACAGCCTCTACTGGTGGGCAAAAGCAACTACACAATAAACTAAAATCTTACTTTTATTGAAAATGTGAAGTGTTAAATTAAATTTGAGAATCTTGGGAACACAGCAAAACAAATGTCACACAATAAGTTAATTTTAATGTGTAAAAATAAATCAAGCTGTTGTGGTATATTATTAAATTTGAGTTGAGTGCCAGTTTAACCACAATTTCTATAGTTAAGCTTGAAACACTACTGTAAATCCTATGTGAATGGCAGTGGTTCCTCATTTTTTTCCATAAAAGAGGCCCTTAGAATAGCAGAGGTGTATGTGTGAAAGTATGTCCTATTGGTTTTTCTTGCAACATTTTGTATGAAATGTACTGTTTCATGCCTGATAAGTGTGAATGGACAATACACTTTGATATGAACAAACTCACCATTTGATTGCAGCCTGACCAGCCAGGCTGCATTTGAATCATGAGAATGGCACAAGTTTATGAGCCAGTTTGTGGACCAAGGCTGAGTATCTGTTGAGTTTGCTCTGCTGTGGGTGGTGATGACAGTTATAACATGCAGTCAGGTAGCTTGTAGCTCTCGGATCAAGGTTTATTGAGTGTAGTGTAGTGTTATGTATTGTAAGTACTGTTATGTAATAATGATGCAATCAGCAAACCCATAGTGCATTTAGTGTAATGATGTACATTTCTTAAACACAATGAGTGATACAGCTTACTGCCTCATTGCGTAAGTTCTCCTTGAAAATGCTGAGTGTAGAAACACCAATGGAAAATGAATGTGGCCAAGAAGAAGAGAAATACAGGTAAAGAATATGTAAGTATGAAAACAGTGTTGTAAAGGCCAAAGAAGTAGGTCCCGAGGGTCGGTGTGGTTGCTTAGAGAAATTGGGCTAAGATAAAGTTGATGAAATATTTCAAAAATATTGGGACATAGGGGGATTACAACTTACATAGTAGTTGTTTCAATAAACTAATAAGTGTGGATATAAAATGATCACTTGTAAAGACATGTTGTCTCATAGATTGTGCGCAGTAAATAACAAAGTGGTTCATGGAAATGAGAGTTAAAATGTTAGTGAAGTTGATTTTTGTGACATACATCATTTGAGTATAAAGTGACTGTGTACTGCTAGTGACAAGGTTACAGGAACTGGAGCCATTGATGTACACTCCTGGAAATTGAAATAAGAACACTGTGAATTCATTGTCCCAGGAAGGGGAAACTTTATTGACACATTCCTGGGGTCAGATACATCACATGATCACACTGACAGAACCACAGGCACATAGACACAGGCAACAGAGCATGCACAATGTCGGCACTAGTACAGTGTATATCCACCTTTCGCAGCAATGCAGGCTGCTATTCTCCCATGGAGACGATCGTAGAGATGCTGGATGTAGTCCTGTGGAACGGCTTGCCATGCCATTTCCACCTGGCGCCTCAGTTGGACCAGCGTTCGTGCTGGACGTGCAGACCGCGTGAGACGACGCTTCATCCAGTCCCAAACATGCTCAATGGGGGACAGATCTGGAGATCTTGATGGCCAGGGTAGTTGACTTACACCTTCTAGAGCACGTTGGGTGGCACAGGATACATGCGGACGTGCATTGTCCTGTTGGAACAGCAAGTTCCCTTGCCGGTCTAGGAATGGTAGAACGATGGGTTCGACGACGGTTTGGATGTACCGTGCACTATTCAGTGTCCCCTCGACGATCACCAGTGGTGTACGGCCAGTGTAGGAGATCGCTCCCCACACCATGATGCCGGGTGTTGGCCCTGTGTGCCTCGGTCGTATGCAGTCCTGATTGTGGCGCTCACCTGCACGGCGCCAAACACGCATACGACCATAATTGGCACCAAGGCAGAAGCGACTCTCATCGCTGAAGACGACACGTCTCCATTCGTCCCTCCATTCATGCCTGTCACGACACCACTGGAGGCGGGCTGCACGATGTTGGGGCGTGAGCGGAAGACGGCCTAACGGTGTGCGGGACCGTAGCCCAGCTTCATGGAGACGGTTGCGAATGGTCCTCGCCAATACCCCAGGAGCAACAGTGTCCCTAATTTGCTGGAAAGTGGCGGTGCGGTCCCCTACGGCACTGCGTAGGATCCTACGGTCTTGGCGTGCATCCGTGCGTCGCTGCGGTCCGGTCCCAGGTCGACGGGCACGTGCACCTTCCGCCGACCACTGGCGACAACATCGATGTACTGTGGAGACCTCACGCCCCACGTGTTGAGCAATTCGGCGGTACGTCCACCCGGCCTCCCGCATGCCCACTATACGTCCTCGCTCAAAGTCCGTCAACTGCACATACGGTTCACGTCCACGCTGTCGCGGCATGCTACCAGTGTTAAAGACTGCGATGGAGCTCTGTATGCCACGGCAAACTGGCTGACACTGACGGCGGCGGTGCACGAATGCTGCGCAGCTAGCGCAATTCGACGGCCAACACCGCGGTTCCTGGTATGTCAGCTATGCCGTGCGTGTGATCATTGCTTGTACAGCCCTCTCGCAGTGTCCGGAGCAAGTATGGTGGGTCTGACACACCGGTGTCAATGTGTTCTTTTTTCCATTTCCAGGAGTGTAGATCATTGTGAGCATCAGGAAAAGACACAAGGAATACCAGATTCAGATAGAGACAGAATAAATGTGTACAATAACAGTTTCCCTGCCTTAACTGGCCACTACAGTAGAGCCAAAAGTCCAGAAAGGAGATACTTAGCCTATGATTTAAATGTGTCCAAAATGGATGAGGCTCATTGTGACTGGATTGTTAAAAACCATGCTGAAGATTGTCAAGTTTGAGTCTTAGCATCACATCTTTAACATTAAATTTTACCCTTGATTTACTACTACTGACACCTGCAACTATTATGACAAAAAAGTGACAACTGGAGACAGTCAATACATCAATTCTGAGCAAATAACATAGTTGAAACAGGAAAAGTTAGCATCAATATTGAGCTATGATGGGACGCACACATGCTGTTAAGGCAAATGGCAGATAACGATTCAACAGTTGCTGCTTTTACTATAGACATGCAACAGGTGCTTTCCACACTCAAACTAAATTCTGGAATCCAATTTTACAAGAGGAAATTCTGACCTTATGAGTTTGGTGTCCATGGTAATAAAGCTCAGAACTGCTTCAATGTATCTTTGGGATGAAAGTACTGGAAAAGGAGACTCTGCTGAAATTGCAAGTTGCCTCATGCACTATATTGAAATTAAAATATCACCAGCAGTGACAACATTATGTATTTTCAGCAATAACTGTAGTTCACAGAATAAAAATGTGAACAGGGTTCTGACCTGTCTCAGATATAACAATGGAACACGTCTTCATGGTTCCTGGCCATTCTTACCTTTCTTGTGATTGTGATTTTGGAAATATAAATTGGTATCTTAGGAGAAGAGAGATGTTTACTGGGATTCAGTTAGGCCAGCAAATAAGAATTTGCAGGAGGAATAACCTTTTTGATACTGTTAACATATTGAGGGACCAGTTTAAAGATGTAGGAATTTTTTAACAGTGCAAAAGGAAGTGGCAAGTTCTGGATGCCAAGTTTTCAGAGGGAAGAGTTTGTAGTTTCTCCAGCAACCCCAAAATAGAACTCGGTATTAAACCAACACACAGTGGAGAACTTTATCAAGTGCACATGCAAAAGGTTGTGTGAAGAGCTATGATAATCATTTCACTCTTTAGATAATCAGGCTACCAAATAAGTACACTAAACCTGTAATTATTTCACCAGAAAAACTTGCATATCTTCACTCTCTTATTCTATACATTCCTGCAAATCATCATGCATACTTCATGGGTATATTTACTTATCAAGAAAACATGTATCACACACCAGAGAGAGAAGAGGTGGTAGCAGTGGATGATGATGCTTTACATTACTGACATACTTGTGGTTCCTCGCAGCACAACACAACATGGACCAGTGCTTAGTCGTTTTCAGTGCACTGCACTTTATACTTCATGGTTACATATTCATTTATGTACATTAGTTTATTCATTATGTTCTTTTGTGTTTCTTATTATTTGTATTAATCATTAATATTAGATCAATTCCTCCAAAATGTTAATGTCATAAGAAAAGTTTCGGCTATCACGCGTATGAATACATACCTTATGTAAATAACATTGTTCATGAAATGACTATTCAGAAACCTTGAATATATGTCAGATAGCATTCATACTTCATATATTCACATCTGAACACTTCTGAATGTCCTTACAAGTTCTGTTAATAAAGTCCAGTAAACCTTTAATTGCATTGTTCTACAAAACTAGCTTTTGACACATGTGCATTGGCTATTCTGAGGGTCTGAAATGTTGTGTACTCAGGTGTCAGTGTAGCAGATTAATAGAAAATGTAAATCCCATTGGGCTTGATGACAAGTTGGAGTGCATCACAAAATTAAGGAAAATGTCAATAATTAACATAACAAATATTTTATTAGTGAGAAACAAATATTCTGCAGATTGGAATGGTATACATATGAAGGTAATTAAATCCATGTGTAAAACAAGTCATCCAATAGCTTCATTAAAGAATCAGTTTTTCAAATAAACTGGTGTCCCAACTGTACTAAAATATACAGAAAAACTGCTATTCTAGAAAGGGCCAAGGGAAAAATGGGAAATATCACCCCACCTCCCTCCCTCCCTTCCTTCCTTCATTCCTTCCTTCCTTCCTCTCTTTCTTTCTTTCTTTCTTTCTTCTTTCTTGCCCTGTTACAAGTGTTTGAAGAAATTGTTGCTACAAGTTACATTGTAAAACATTTTAATATTTTGAACTAATTTTGTTCCCAACAAGGAAAAAAAATAATATGGATGTCTTGAATAGCTTTGTTGACAAAATTAGCACTGTACTAGATAATCACAAAGTGACAGGAAATAGTCGGTGACCTCACAATGACCAACTTGGTAAATCACACCTTGTGCATTAAATTGATGGTAGAAAATTGTAATTATTTCTCACTGCATCCAGTGCAAGTATCCATAAAAGTTTGAACACTACTGGTAACATTCCTCATGCAACACACAATTAAAATCACAGCACTGATGTGCTACTTGGTATGTACACTCTGTGATGGTAACATGATGAGTAATGCTATCATAAAAACCTCAGTCTGACACAGATGTTTTAGTAGGATTGTATCTAAGTGATGACTGCACACATGTATTAACTTTACACATACTTCAGACAGTGAATAACAGATCACATTTCTTTGTGTGCATTTTGAGGGAGGGGGGATGTGAAGGCACTCATTTCACATTCCAAATTCGGTTATTTTCATCGACAGTGAGATACTAATGTTTGTGTATTACTGTCCATAGCAAATCTGTTCTGTGATCTGTATCATTAATAGTTAATGGATTTTGTAATAAACAATAGTGGTATTGGCAATTTTGCACCTATATTGTTAGTCCTTATCTCCAATTGCATAGTCAGCATTCAGTCTGATGGTTTCTGCTATGCCTCACTTTGTCTTCAGCTGAAGCTAACTGTCTGTCACTAAACTTGGCCATATGTGCTCCCTTTACCTGTGAGTAAATGGAGTTGTGCTGTTAAAAGACATCTTACTCTTTCTTTATTAACACTGGACCTACTTCACATGAAGTGCCTCCTTACGGTTTCTGATAAGCACTGAACAAAACAATTTGAAGATGTTAATTAAAAAAAACTGAAATGTTAGTTCTGCATACAGTATATCAGTGTGCAAATTTCACAGCTAACTTCCTGAGAATGAGTTAGGTAGTATAAAAACTAAGAATCTCAAAAAATGGCAAGGAATTCTAGAACTTGTGAGTTATTTTTAATGAGGACACTTTTCTGTTGTTTCTGTGGGGGCCTGCTCACATGGATGGACTTGGGGCCTGACCATCAACATTCCAGTCTGGTTTGGTTGGTTGGTTGGTTTTGCAGAGAGGACCAAACATCATGGTCATTGGTCCCATAGGATTAGGGAAGTTTGGGGAAGAAAGTCAGCTGTGCCCCTTCAAAGGAACCATCCTGGGATTTGACTGTAGTAATTTAGGGAAATCACGAAAAATCTGTATCGCCGGATCCCCCAGGGGGCTCACCACTCTTTGACATGTTTTTGCTTGGCTGCCATGGGTCCCTAGCCTTTGCACCATCTTTTCCCTTCCATGCTGTGTGTCTATTCTCTTCCTGTTCTTTTTCCCCTCCCTTGGGAACATGTCTGTGCGTTTTTTGGAAATGTATTCTGCATTTTTGGTAGTCAATATTAGAATACATCCTACTGTTTATCATTCCTTTTTTCTTTCTTTGTTCACCCTCTCCTATCCTTCCTCCACTTCAGCATTTCAGGTTCTTCTTTTTCTTCTTCCTTCCTGTGAACTCCTGAAGGCCGGCCAACATGTCTGACACATGATAGGTGACTGGGTAACAAACAATTCCCAGCCCTGGTTCAACAGGTAGGTTTCGCATGTATCCCTGCTACAAGCCAGGCCCAGGGAGGGGTGACTGACTGAGCTGCTACCTTCCCAAATTGCTGATTGGTCCCTTGTCAGGTGTTAGAGACGTGTGATCTGAGGTGTGAACAATAACCTAAGGCGGGTGCGCCTTCTCAGTTGGGAGGAGCGTCATTGGAGACGCTGGCAATCATGGGGGATTTTCTTGCAATGTGCCAATCTTCTTCTTCACAGTCAATGTCTAATAGACATAAACAGAATGAGGCTAACAATTCAAAGACCCTCCCAGCTACACAACAGTTGCTCATGGTTTCATCTACTGAAAATGGTCAGTCCTTTGCTACCTCCATTTGTTATTCAGAAAGGTGTTGATGCAATTCTGGCGCTGTGAAATCCTGCTTTCACTGAAGCGATCGCACTTTGCTTTTGCAGACCTCTTCTGATTCTCAGGCACAGCAACTGCTTGCAGCTTTTCTCCTCCATGGCTATCCTGTTTGAGTCAAGGTCCATCAAAATGGTTCAAATGGCTCTGAGCACTATGGGACTTAACATCTTAGGTCATCAGTCCCCTAGAACTTAGAACTAGTTAAACCTAACTAACCTAAGGACATCACACACATCCATGCCCGAGGCAGGATTCGAACCTGCGACCGTAGTAGCCGCGTGGTTCCGGACAAGGTCCATCGAATGCTGAATTCTTCCCATAGTATTATTTACACTGGGCTGCTCAGTGGTCTGACCGAGGCAGAAATCCAAACATACCTCTCTTATCAGGGTGTCATTGCAGTTCATTAGGTGATGTAAAAGGTAGATGCATCCTTAGTGCCCCCACCCACTCTTTTTCTCGCTTTTGGTAGAGTGATGCCTATGTCAGAAATCAAAGCAAGCAATGATGTTATCACAGTCCAACTGTACGTTCCGAACCTGATGAGCTGCTACCAGTGTCATTGTTAAGACCACATTTGAATGTGCTTTGAAAACACGGCCAAATGTCTAACCTGTGCTAGGGATGTTCATGAGGGCCATTGTCTGCCTCTTCCTCCCTGCTGTATAAATTGCAATGGCGACCATACTGCCTACTCCCAAGATTTTTCCATCTATCTCGATGAGTGGGCCATCCAGAATACCTGTATGAAGGAAAAACTGCATTACCCAGCCTCTCGTTTGTTGTTGGAGTTGGAAATCTTGTGTTCTTTCATCCAGCACAAGCAGTACTCTTCTTGCTACATCTCGCTCCATGAAGAATATCGCCACACAGACATTCTGCCTCAAATTCAGCACTGCAGTCATAAAGTCATCCAGTGTCATGGTAGCATCCCCGTCCCCTCCTCCAGCTGTGCAATAAGTCACCAAACTTTTGCCCCATGGGGTGAAGTCTCCTGCTACACAACTGGCAGGCCAGAAAGGCCAGAATGAATACTCCCGCGAAGACTTCTTACATTCCTCCAGCCAACAAACATCTGAGTCTTCCTCTGCCAACCAGAAAGGCTCCAAAAAATCAAAGGCAAACGGTCTTCTCCTTCATTGACTCAGAGATTCTCATTGGTGGTGTTGCCATGTGATATCCTTGCCCACCTGACCTCCTTGTGCCTGTGTGCAACACCAAACAATTTTTTGCCTTGAACTCCATAGACTAACAGAAGGAGAATGCTGATGCCTCTGTAGATCTCATGGAACAGGATCTCCAGCCTTTGTGTCCTGTAGCAGAGTGTCTTTAAAGGCTGACAATGACTATCCTCCAATGGAACATTTGTGGCCTTCAATCCAACAAAGAGGACTTATGGCTGGTCTTGGAATAACAGAATCTTATTGTTGTCTACCTCCAGGAAAGAAAATTGCATCCTCAATACTGCTTTCAGCTCTTGAATTTCTTAGTGGGCTTCACATACCCCCCTTCTTTGCTATCACCATTAACCCTATTATGGCCTGTCTCCTCCTGGGCATCTCTAACTTACTTTTTGTTGACAATTTTGCAATCTATTGCAGTTCTGTGCAGACTTTTCTCCTTGAGCAATGTCTTCAGTGATGTCTCAATCTTCTTTACTCATGGAGCATCAACAATGGCTTTCCCTTTTCCACTGTCTGCCCACTGTATGCAGTCCCTCAGTGTCCTACGTGTCCCCAGCGATACTTCCTGGGGAGCAGATCGGACCACCCTCCTCTGTTTGTACTGATTGCTTGTCCATTTGAAACTAGACTATGGTTGAAACTTCCTGGCAGATTAAAACTGTGTGCCCGACCGAGACTCGAACTCGGGACCTTTGCCTTTCGCGGGCAAGTGCTCTACCAACTGAGCTACCGAAGCAAGACTCACGCCTGGTACTCACAGCTTTACTTCTGCCAGTATCTCGTCCACTACCTTCCAAACTTTAGAGAAGCTCTCCTGCAAACCCTGCAGGACTAGCACTCCTGAAAGAAAGGATACTGCGGAGACATGGCTTAGTCACAGCCTGGGGGATGTTTCCAGAATGAGATTTTCACTCTGCAGCAGAGTGTGCGCTGATATGAAACTTCCTGGCAGATTAAAACTGTTTGCCTGACCGATACTCGAACTCGGGACCTTTGCCTTTCACGGGCAAGTGCTCTATCAACTGAGCTACCGAAGCACGACTCACGCCCGGTACTCACAGCTTTACTTCTGCCAGTATCTTGTCTCCTACCTTCCAAACTTTACAGAAGCCCTCCTGCGAACCCTGCAGAACTAGCACTCCTGAAAGAAAGGATACTGTGGAGACATGGCTTAGCCACAGCCTGGGGGATGTTTCCAGAATTAGATTTTCACTCTGCAGCAGAGTGTGCACTGATATGAAACCTCCTGGCAGATTAAAACTGTGTGCCCGACCGAGACTCAATCTCAGGACCTTTGCCTTTCGCAGGCAAGTGCTCTACCAACTAAGCTACCGAAGCACTGATACTAGCAGAAGTAAAGCTGTGAGTACCGGGCATGAGTCGTGCTTCGGTAGCTCAGTTGGTAGAGCTTAGGTCTTTCAGTGCTCTGTCAAACTCTTCACACAGTATCATATCTCCTATTTCATCTTCTTCTACATTCTCTTCGATTTCTATAATATTGTCCTCAAGAGCATTGCCCTTGTATGGACCCTCCATACACTCCTTGCACCTTTCTGCTATCCCTTCTTTGCTTAGAACTGGGTTTCCATCTGAGCTCTTGGTATTCATGCAAGTGGTTCTCTTTTCTCCAAAGGTCTCTAATTTTCCTGTAGGCAGTATCTATCTTACCCCTAGTGATATATGCCTTTACATCCTTACATTTGTCCTCCAGCCATCCCTGCTTAGCCATTTTGCACTTCCTGTTGATCTCATTTTTGAGACATTTGTATTCCTTTCTGCCTGCTTCATTTACTGCATGTTTATATTGTCTCCTTTCATCAATTAAATTCAATATATCTTCTGTTACCCAAGGATTTCTATTAGCCCTCGTCCTTTTACTACTTGATCCTCTGCTACCTTCACTATTTCATCTCTCAAAGCTACCCATTGTTGTTCTACTGCATTTATTTCCCCCCATTTTTGTCAAATGTTCCCTAATGCTCTCCCTGAAGCTCTCTACAACCTCTGGTTCTTTCAGTTTATCCAGGTCCCATCTCCTCAAATTCCCACCTTTTTGCAGTTTCTTCAGTTTTAATCTACAGTTCATAACCAATATGTTTATTAAATCTTTACAGTTGTGCCTCATACAGCCAGCATGAAAACTATTTGTAGTGTCAGGAGGAAGTGTTGTCCATTTTAATTTGTTCTTAAAGTAATGCAGAATCACAGTAATGATCTTACTTCTCTGAAACTAGCCAAATCAACCATAGGACAGCAGATCATCAATGTGAATAAACCAAGAACAGCCATGAATAGGAGACAGTCTGGCAGGTGCAAATACAACAGAATTTATTATGTTTTGTTACATAAAACTTCATGAAAACAATACACAACACTCTCCAACAGACTTGTTCCTAATTATATCTATGTGACATATGACCACCACTTGAGACTGTCAGAAAACGTAGCTGCAAGTTTCACTGAAGAGAGGCCTGTGTGGATAATTCTGAACAGGCTCAGAACTTGTGTCACAAGGTCAAAAGACAATGTTTAGAAATGGGGTTACACACCATCCACCTTTTATACTGTGGAGTTCAAAAAACAATGGACCACTTATACCAATGTAGAGTATGTCCTGCAAGATGTACTAATGATGACCTGATATCTATATGCTCTGAACCCACAGTGGTTGTCAAATGCTGTGTTGAAGTTGCTTAGATTGTCATCTCTGTCTTTATTTTTTAAACATTACTTTAATCTATAAATAAGTAAACTATGATCTACAGTATAACAGATAGTATTGTCTTGTGTTTTTTAATTAGTTTGTAAACATTGTTAAGTATGTACCTTGAATGCAAAAAGTTGGGTGCTTTGACACAAATAGATAAATTACATACCACTATCAGAATGACTATTGCACTGTGAAGCAAATCTAACAATAACCTATCTTAAAAGTATAAGGTAAAATAAACTGCTACAAAATTTGTGTTAGAACACTATATTACATTTTTCTACACACCTGTGTGTCTCTTATAGAAAAATTAAATTAAATTAAATTTTTCTAAATTTTAGTGCTTCCCTCATGTCACAGTAATTAGGATTTTCATCTCTTTATGTTTTTTACAAAATGATTTACAGGTTATTACTATGAAAGGTTGTGCACAAGTTTTCACTACAAAATGTTTTGTTGGACTGTGTGAATACTATTGAAATTATTTTTCTACCAGACCGTATGATGGATATTAATTGTAAAAATGGAGCAACAGTCTAGAAAGTATTCTTTTTGATAAGACATAATGATTAAGCTCTCTATGTATACCATCAATGATGTTACTGACAACAGAAGATATGGCAACCAGTGAATGCACATCTTTATCAGACTGGAGCGCATGAGGTGGCACAGTGGTTAACACACTGGACTTGCATTCGGGAGGACAATGGTTCAAACCTGCATCTGGCCATCCTTGGTTTGTTTTTGTTTTAGGGTGCAAAAACAACGAGGGTCACACACACCCTTGTCAAAACAGTAGAAGACTGACAAAAAAGGAGTTGAAAACGACTACATGTTAAGCCAAATCAACAGAAGGAAAGATAGCTAATAACAGGAACTTGGAGAAGGGTCCATAAAATATGACATTGAGAAATGGTGGTCCTGAACTAAAGATCAAATGTCCTTCACCATATTGCCACAACATATAAAATGTAAAACGCAGTTGGCAGCCCACGCATTGTTCGCTGAAACAGATAACAACTCAGATGGTAAACATAAGTGGTTAAAAAAAGGGCATTCCATCAGGCAATGGCAAACTGTAGAAGGTTGAGGGCAATGAGCACAAAGTGGTGGGGAGCACCATTTAAGAAATGGTGAAAGCTAAAAAGACAGTGCCCAATAAGCAACCTAGTTAAAATGATCTAACAGCGAGAGGGTAAAGAGGTGGTCATCCAAGCTGCTGGGAGAGAGTAATTCCTAGGAGATTGTTCCCATGAAGGAAGGACCAGTGGTGATGCCAACGTGACCCACCTGCTGACAGACAGAAACAGAGAGATCATTAAAGAGAATGGAAGAACTAGTGGGCCAAGGTACTAGGACTGCAGCATTGGCAGCAGCATCAGTGGCCCTGTTTCCCATCAGACTGATGTGAACAGGAACCCACATAAACATCACACTGGCTCCATCAAGATGAGCAGGTGACAGCTTTCCTGGACCTGTTGCTCTAAGGGATGAGCAGTGTACAGCACACAGAGGCTCTTAAGGGCACTGAGAGGGTCATAACAGATGACAAAATTGAAAAGCCTGTCCAGCCAGTTGTATTGCATGGTCTGATACACGATGAAGGGCTCTGCTAGAAATACTGAGCATTGCTTTGGAAGCCAATATCAAAAATCGTCAGTGCAAATGACATGGGCTACCACACAAAGCTGAGGTGGTGAGGGGTTCACACCCATTGGGAAAGTGAGAGGTAGTGTGAAGTTAAGATGTCAGAGCAAGAGCCGAAAGCAAACACCAGGAGGTAGCAGAGAAGAAGGATGTGCCCCATTCTGGCCATCAAAAGAGTTATAGAAGAAGGAGGCATAGGATAGTTGGCCAGGCATGGCAGACAAACAGCATACATATCTGCTGAGGAGAAAGTTATGGGTGGTTTGGCAGCTTCTGCATAGAGACTCTCAACCAGGCTAGTTTAGAAGGTGCTAATGGCCAAACGGATGCCATGATGGCAGAAGAGGTACGGGCATGCAGATGCATAAACAAAACACCTATAGTCTACAGAATGAGATTTTCACTCTGCAGCGGATTGTGCACTGATATGAAACTTCATGGTAGATTAAAACTGTGTGCCTGGCCGAGACTTGAACTCGGGACCTTTGCCTTTCATGGGCAAGTGCTCTATCAACTGCAAACTGCAAACAAGGCCCTGGGAGTAGACAACATTCCATTAGAACTACTGACAGCCTTGGGAGAGCCAGGCCTAACGAAACTCTACCATCTGGTGAGCAAGATGTATGAGACAGGCGAAATTCCCTCAGGCTTCAAGAAGAATATAGTAATTACAATCCCAAAGAAAGCAGTTGTTGACAGATGTGAAAATTACCGAACTATCAGTTTAATAAGCCACAGCTGCAAAATACTAACGTGAATTCTTTACAGACGAATGGAAAAACTGGTAGAAGCCAACCTCGGGGAAGATCAGTTTGGATTTCATAGAAATGTTGGAACACATGAGGCAATACTGACCCTACAACTTATCATAGAAAATAGATTAAGGAAAGGCAAACCTATATTTCTAGCATTTGTAGGCTTACAGAAAGCTTTTTACAATGTTGACTGGAATACTCACTTTCAAATTTTGAAGAAGGCAGGGGTAAAATACAGGAAGCAAAAGGCTATTTACAGTTTGTACAGAAACCACATGGCAGTTATAAGAGTCAAGGGACATGAAAGGGAAGCAGTGGTTGGGAAGGGAGTGAGACAGGGTTGTAGCCTCTCCCCAATCTTATTCAATCTGTATATTGAGCAAGCAGTAAAGGAAACAAAAGAAAAATTCGGAGTAGGAATTAAAATCCATGGAGAAGAAATAAAAAGTTTGAGGTTCACCAATGACATTGTAAATCTGGCAAGAGAAAGCAAAGGATCTGGAAGAGCAGCTGAACAGAATGGACAGTGTCTTGAAAGGAGGATATAAGATGAACATCAACAAAAGCATAACGAGGATAATGGAATGTAGTCTGATTAAATCAGGTGATGCTGCAGGAATTAGATTAGGAAATGAGATGCTTAAAGTGGTAAAGGAGTTTTGCTATTTGGGGAGCAAAATAACTGATGATGGTCAAAGTGGAGATGATATAAAATGTAGACTGGCAATGGCAAGGAAAGCATTTCTGAAGAAGAGAAATTTGTTAACATCCAGTATTGATTTAAGTGTCAGGAAGTCATTTCTGAAAATATTTGTATGGAGTGTAGCCATGTATGGAAGTGAAACGTGGATGATAAATAGTTTGGACAAGAAGAGAATAGAAACTTTCGAAATGTGGTGCTACAGAAGAATGCTAAAGATTAGATGGGTAGATCACATAACTAATGAGGAGGTATTGAATAGAATTGGAGAGAAGAGAAATTTGTGCACAACTTAACAAAAAGAAGAAGGGATCGGTTGGTAGGTCATATTCTGAGGCATCAAGGGATCTCCAATTTAGTATTGGAGGGCAGTGTGGAGGGTAAAAATCATAGAGGGAGACCAAGAGATGAATACACTAAACAGGTTCAGAAGGATGTAGGTTGCAGTAGGTACAGGGAGATGCAGAACCTTGCACAGGATAGAGTAGCATGGAGAGCTGCAACAAACCAGTCTCTGGACTGAAGACCACAACAACAATAACAACAACAACAACTCGAAAAAAACCAAGCTGCAACCATGGAACTTGATGCTGGTGTTCATCCTTCCCTTCATAATCACTCATCAATATAATACATTTTTCCAGTGACAAATGACTTTGCAGAGATCTTGGATCCAGAAGTCAATGCATTTTGGCTTTTCAGAAGAAGTTCCATCTCAAAAATCACTTCATTGTCTTTCTGAAATTGCTTGCTGCACAATGCCAGTTTGTTTTTTCATTCAAGGAAACTGGTAGAAGTCACTGGGTGCCATGTCAGGAGAATATGTGCTGTAAAGCTAATTTTAATAGCCTAGAGAAACAGCACGTAACTGTATCCTGTGCAAAATGATCAGGGGGTTGCCATGGAGCAAAAAATAGCTTCCTGCAGTATTTCATCCTGACAGCCTCCTGCAGCCTTGTCAGGAGATCTAGGTAGTATGCTCTTGTGGCTACCATGACTACCATAATCTGTTATCACCACACCATGGCAGTCCCAAGAAACACATCACTGTGCCTAATAATGGTTGGGGCTTCGCCTTTCTCAGAAGTGGTGAATTCATTTTTTCCACCACTTGCTTGCATCACTATGCACCCAGCACTTGAACATGATGCCTAACCAGCTAAAAAAAGTCTTCTGCATTGGATTATAGCTGCAAAATTTCCACTGCTGCCATGTTTTGATCAGCTTTTTGAATGCATGTGAGCAGGTACAGAAGCCAGTGGGTGGTGACCTTTTTCATGTTCACAAAGTCATGTGAGATGTTGAAAGCTGGTCCATGATAGATTTATACTACGTCCACTATTGCCTTACTTCTGATACACCAGTCTTCAAGCACCAGAGCCTCCACTTTTCTTGCAGTTCCTGGTTCATTACAGAGAGGTGGTCTGCCAGTCTCTTCAACATTCAAAAACAAAATCAACATTCAAAAACAAAATCAACATTCAAAAACAAAATTAATATTCAACACTAAAATCACAGTGGGGAACTATCAAGTATGATGTTGAACTAGGCTCAATCTTAGGCCACTGATCTCCTCAGTGTACATTAATGACCTGTCAGCACTGTAATTATCAATGCAAATACTGTAATGTTTGCTGACAATAAATCTATGTTGATCAAGGGTGTGAAATCCTCAATACAAATTACAACTGAATTAACAACATGACAAGAATATAAATGGTTTGCAGCAAATAGTCTATCATTAAACCTATCAAAAAAAGTTTAATGCAGTTTCATTTGGCAAACAACAAGCTATGTGCTCATGAAATAGATAGCAATGGTCAAAAAATAACTGACACTTCACATATAAGACTTCTAGGCATTCAAATTGTTATGGCTTCTGCACCACTTGTTAGCAGCAGACACAATGGCTGTGCCAAAGACTGAGACGGCGTGGAGTTTTACAATTATTTATTGAACTTTCTTTACAATTTCCCCTTGTCGTCGCTGCCCAGCCCTGCGGATCCCTCTGCCTGGCTGCTGCTGTGTAGATTCTCCAACAATGCGTGCAACACGCACCACTGATTGCACTCGGGAGCCTCAGGCCACCAGTGCTCTGCTGAAGCCAGAATGCCCTGTGGTTCAGATGCCTGCTCGGCGCCTAGTACGGGCATGCCCATGGAGCCGTGTCGCCATGAGGTCAGCTGCCGACGCGTGCTACACCGGCGGCTGGGAAGCCAGCGGTCACGATGTTCGTGAGGTCCTGTCATGGATGGACCATGCGCCGTGGGGCCAGGTTGCTGTGAAGTCCAGGTGTCAGTCCCCGGATGCGCCTGTGACCAAGATCGCGCTGCGGCCGGTCCTGCTGGAAGTTCTCACTGTTACCTTTTTGTCGCTGTCAGTAGTAGTTTATCCTGTAGTGAAGTAAAAGTGGATAGTTCCTGTGAGTTGTTATGGGTGGAGGTTACACTCAACAACTGAGCTAGGTTAATAATTGGCTTCTTTTACTGACCTCCCGACTCAGCAGCATTCGTGGCAGAACAACTGAGAGAAAATTTGGAAAACATTTCACATGAATTTCCTCAGCATGTTATAGTCTTAGGTGGAGATTTCAATTTACCAGATATAGCTTGGGACACAGATGTTTAGGACGGGTGGTAGGGACAGAGCATCAAGTAACATTATACTGAGTGCACTATCCAAAAATTACCTCGAGCAATTAAACAGAGAACCGACTCGTGGAGATAACATCTTGGACCTACTGATAACAAACAGACCCAAACTTTTCCACTCTGTAAGCACAGAGCAGGGAATCGGTGATCATAAGGCCATTGCAGCATCCCTCAATATGGAAGTAAATAGGAATATAAAAAAAGGGAAGAAGGTTTATCTGTTTATCAAGAGTAATAGAGGGCAGATTTCAGACTACCTAACAGATCAAATTGAAAATTTCTGTTCCGACACTGACAATGTTGAATGTTTATGGAAAAAGTTCAAGGCAATCGTAAAATGCGTTTTAGACAGGTACGTGCTGAGTAAAACTGTGAGGGACGGGAAAAACCCACCGTGGTTCAACAACAAAGTTAGGAAACTACTGCGAAATCAAAGAGAGCTTCACTGCAAGTTTAAACACAGCCAAAACCTCTCAGACAAACAGAAGCTAAATGATGTCACAGTTAGCTTAAGGAGGGCTATGCGTGAAGCGTTCAGTGAATTCGAAAGTAAAATTCTATGTACCGACTTGACAGAAAATCCTAGGAAGTTCTGGTCTTATGTTAAATCAGTAAGTGGCTCGAAACAGCATATGCAGACACTCCAGGATGATGATGGCATTGAGACAGAGAATGACAGGCATAAAGCTGAAATACTAAACACCTTTTCCAATGCTGTTTCACAGAGGAAGACCGCACTGCAGTTCCTTCTCTAAATCCTCGCACAAACGAAAAAATGGCTGACACCAAAATAAGTATCCAAGGAATAGAAAAGCAACTGGAATCACTCAACAGAGGAAAGTCCACTGGACCTGACGGGATACCAATTCAATTCTACACAGAGTACGCGAAAGAACTTTCCCCCATTCTAACAGCCATGTACCACAAGTCCCTAGAGGAATGTAAGGTTCCAAATGATTAGAAAAGAGCATAGGTAGTCCCAGTATTCAAGAAGGGTCTTCGAGCAGATGCGCAAAACTGTAGACCTATATCTCTGACGTCGATCTGTTGTAGAATTTTAGAACATGTGTTTTGCTTGCATATCATGTCATTTCTTGAAACCCAGAATCTGCTCTGTAGGAATCAACATGGATTCTGGAAACAGTGATCGTGTGAGACCCAACTCGCTTTATTTGCTCATGAGACCCAGAAAATATTAGATACAGGCTCCCAGGTAGATGCCATTTACCGTGACTTCCAGAAGGCGTTCGATACAGTTCTGCACTGTCACCTGATAAACAAAGTAAGAGCCTATGGAATATCAGACCAGCTGTGTGGCTGGATTGAAGAGTTTTTAGCAAACAGAACACAGCATGTTGTTCTCAATGGAGAGACGTCTACAGATGTTAAAGTAACCTCTGGTGTGCCACAGGGGAGTGTTATGGGACCATTGCTTTTCACAATATATATAAATGACCTAGTAGATAGTGTCAGAAGTTCCATGTGGCTTTTTGCGGATAATGCTGTAGTATACAGAGAAGTTCCAGTATTAGAAAATTGCAGCGAAATGCAGGAAGATCTGCAGTGGATAGGCACTTGGTGCTGGGAGTGGCAAATGACCCTTAACATAGACAAATGTAATGTCTTGCGATTACATAGAATGAAGGATCCTTTATTGTATGATTATATGATAGCGGAACAAACACTGGTAGCAGTTACTTCAGTAAAATATCTGGGTGTATGTGTGTGGAACGATTTGATGTGGAATAATCATATAAAATTAATTGTTGGTAAGGTGGGTACCAGGATGAGATTCATTGGGAAAGTCCTTAGAAAATGTAGTCCATCAACAAAGGATGTGGCGTACAAAACACTCGTTCGACCTACACTTGAGTATTGCTCACCAGTGTGGGATTTGTACCAGGTAGGGTTGACGGAGGAGATAGAGAAGATCCAAAGAAGAGCGGCGCATTTCATCATAGGGTTATTTGGTAAGCGAGACAGTGTTACGGAGATGTTTGGCAAACTCAAGTGGCAGACTCTGCAAGAGAGGCGCTCTGCATCATGGTGTAACTTGCTGTCCAGGTTTCGAGAGGGTGTGTTTCTGGATGAGGTATCGAATATATTGCTTCCCGCTACTTATATCTCCCGAGGAGATCACGAATGTAAAATTAGAAAGTTTCGAGCATGCACGGAGGCTTTCCGGCAGTCGTTCTTCCTGTGAACCATACGCGACTGGAATAGGAAAGGGAGGTAATGACAGTGGCACGTAAAGTGCCCTCTGCCACCCACCATTGGGTGGCTTGTGAAGTATAAATGTAGATGTAGTTAGTCAGCCATGGTGCTGACCAAACTTGGGCTGACCTTCAGAGCTGAAGTTGGCATCTGGCGGCAAATGGATGACTCCTGCGAGCTGGAACAGACTTCCGGAATCATCACCTACAAAGATTGAACATTCGGACACAGACTACGTTCATCCTCAGATCTAAACTGCTTCCTAGTGGCTTCTGTCTGTTGCTGACTGCACTCCACTATTTATATCCGGCAGGAGGACGTTTTTTACCCTCGGTGGTAGCTTTTTGTTATTACTCCCACAGTATATTGCAGTGTAACTTAGTGCGCTGGCCTCGTTTCCCCTTACTCAGTACTCTCCAGGCTTCGCTCGGTGCTCGGTCTGTGTGCATCTTCGCGTCAGTCTGTTGGTAGACTGCTGCTGTCAGCAAGTCTATCTGTGCCTGCCTACTTCGCAACACCTCAGTCGCCTGCGTGCCTCTGTTTTGCCACTCTCCACTGCGTGAAGCAACGTTTACTACATGTGGCCACAACAAAATGGATAAGATATTTAGATGGAATGAACATATTGCTTATCTCCTCAATCAACTAAGTTTGGTTTGCTTTGAACTAATAGCTGTGTCACCCTATGTTGACAGAAATAATAATGTTGTCACATGCTGCATATTTCCGCTCGCTAATCCCGTATGGTATATTATTTTGGGGAAATGCTGCAAAAGTGGAAGATGTTCTTCTAATACAAAAGTGAGCTATCGGGCTGATCTGTGGTGTTATGAATCAATCTGTAGGCTCCTATTCAGGATCTTTGGGATATTTACACTTTCAAGTCAGTACATGCACTTGTTGATGATATTTGGAGTGAACAACAAAAGATTTTTCCAAACTGTGATGTTAAAGATTGTGACACATGGTAGAATCAAAGCCCTCCTAAAGACTCAGTATCTCTCAGTATAGTACAAAAAGGTGTTATCCAGGGTGGAATAAGAATTTACAACAAGCTCCCACTGACTGTAGGAAAGGATATTGACAGTGTTCATGTTGGCCTATTCAAGATGAAACTGAAACAGTTACTCATGAACCATATTTTATATAATTTAAATGAACTTCTAGAGCTATAAGTTTTGTAAAAGGTGTATTGTACTATAAATTATGTAATTTGTATGCTGACATATGTAATATTGTAAATCTTTTATGTGTAGGGTGGCTATAATTGAACTTTTGCTGGATGGGAGGGCCCCAAGAAAAATAAGTGATCATGGGACAATGAAACATTGTGCAAAAATTTGCAAGGACATGAAAAACAGAGAAAATGAACAAACGAATGAAAGACACATTAGGGAGTAATATTTTTAGTTGCATCCTACATTTACATTCCAGGCTACAAATGTTGCTCAACCCACAATAGGGATTCCATTCTCTGCCATGGCAACAGTAACTTCAACAATTTATTGTGCAATTGGTCTCTGGCTTCTCTCAGCAGCAATTCCAAAATCAACAGTTAATTCAACCTTCCAAATTCTGTTCTTCAACCCTGGTATGGAAAGAGGACCTCTCTGTATCCCTTTAATGTGTTGATACAAATAGCAGCAGCACTATTGCTGCTGTTTGATAAAACAGCATCATGGGGAAAGCCCTGGTCACCTTGTCCAGACCCTAGTTGGCTGTCTGCAACTCTAATGCACAATGACACTAGTGTTTCAATCCTATGTTGCTGTAACAGTACTGGTGCCTAAGAGCAAGTCATGATACTAACACTACTAACAATGCAAATCCTGCAGTGCACAGTCTGAACTTCATTCCCACAAACATTGAGTACCCATATGGTAAATAATTTTCCATCTACATGGGCTCAAGTAACAAAGGTTTAATTAAAACCACCCTGTTTATTGTCTGCTGTATTACTGTTTTTCTTGACACCTTGAATGTAATGTTGCATACACTGTGTTTCCACTGAAGCAACAAAGAAAATGGTATACACATGTGTATTCAAATACAGAGATACATAAACAGGCAGAATATGACACTGCAGTCAGCAATGCCTATATAACACAACAAGTGTCTGGCACAGTTGTTAGATCAGTTACTGCTGCTACAATGGCGAGTTATCAAGATGTAAGTGAATTTGAATGTGGTGTTATAGTTGGCACACGAGCAATGGGACACAGTATCTCCAATGTAGCAATGAAGTAGGGATTTTTCTGTATGACAATTTCACAAGTGTGCTGTGTATATCAGGAACTTGGTAAAACGTCAAATCTCTGACATTGCTGCAGCCAGAAAAAGATCCTGCAAGAACGGGATCAACAATGACTGAAGAGAATTGTTCAACATGATAGAAGTACAAACCTTTCATGAATTGCTGTAGATTTCAATGCTGCACCATCAACAAGTGTCATCATATGAACCACTCAATAAAACATGATTGATATGGACCTTTGGAGCTGAAGGTCAACTCGAGGTTTTATGCCTTGCCTGGGCATGCCAACACTGACATTGGACTGTTGATGACTGGAAAGATGTTGCCTGGTTGGACGAGTATCGTTTCAAATTGTATCAGGGGGATGGACGTATATGAGAATGGGGACAACCTCATGAATCCATGGGCCCTGCAGGTCAAGAGGGGACTGTTCAAACTTGTGGATGCTCTGTAATGGTGTGAGGTGTGTGCAGTTGGAGTGATATGGGACCCCTGATACATCTAGATATGACTGTGACAGGTGACACATACATAAGCAGCCTGTCTGATCACCTGCATCCATTCATGTCCATTGTACATTCCGACAAAGTTGGATGATTCCAGCAGAACACTTCGACACCCCAAACATCCAGAATTGCTAAAGAGTAGCTCCAGGAATGCACTTCAGATTTTAAACACTTCCTCTAGCCACAAAACTCCCCAGACATGAACATTATTCTCATACTCTTATGGATTTCTGGACAGCCCTGCAGGTTTCATGGTGTCATTTCCCTCCAGCACTACTGCAGACATTAGTCGAGTCCACACCACATCACATTGTGGCGCTTCTGCATGCTTGCAGGTGCCCTACATGATATTAGGCAGGTGTATCAATTTCTTTGGCTCTTCAGTGTATATTTTTTACAGTACTGTTTTTTTTTTCTCCTCTTTCTGCCCATGTAATCCTGTATTCATTGACTTGTCCTACATTACTGTACAATTTTTGTACAGAAAGTAATTAACAGGACCAAATAAAAATCAAATCAAATTGTTTGATTGCAATGGAAGTGAATGTGACACCTAACCAGTGTCTCACATAGTGGTGCGCTGTTGTTGTACGCCTGCCTATTCAAACTAGGTTATTTTGATATTTGTTTCATGGGCATTAGGCTAAGGTGCAAGGCATAATTCTCTGTATAACATTTCATCTTTCAGTGCTGGAGACTTTAATGACTCAGAAAATAGTTAGTCTCAATCTAGCTCATCAAACTGAACTGTTTATATGTATCCATGCAATGGACAATTTGTGACATCATCAGATCACTGCCTAAGATCGCATAGTTATGCCAATGTACATTGTTGATCTTGTAGTGGGGAAGTGTTGGTGCTGTTGGATTTATTTATGAAGCCCCACAACTTGTCCAATTTGGATCCATCTTATTTTCTGTTAAAGTTGTTTATGTGATTATCTGAGACTGTAACTGCTTTCTGAGTTGCTAAAGCCTCTGATTATGGCTCCAGCTGCCTCATGCCTATAAATCAAGTATCAGCAGTAATGCAAATACCAGCTGTGAAATCTTGCATTCTATGACTATGGCTTCAGCTGCCTCATGCCTATAAATCAAGTATCAGCAGTAATGCAAATACCAGCTGTGAAATCCTGCATTCTATGACTGAGCATGGATTGTTGAACCACTGTCCCCCCTTCAAACTCAGACAATGAATTAGCACACATTACTCCACTTTATAAATGGACTGCACCATTTTGTTTCTGCTCTCCTAGTGGCATGCTATGGTACTGAGGTGCAATTATTTCAGTGTGTACCACAACTGTGGGCATGCATCTGCAAACAAATCAGAACTTAATTACATAGTGGGGACCTTAGTTTTCAGGGTGATAGCTTTAGTCATAGCAGTTGTCAGTGGCAGCTCATACATTTTGCCAGTGTGCTACAATCTTACAAAACTAAAAATAGATTGATTGTCACTAGGCTGTTAGGATAGGTTGACTTAACATTGTTGCAATATTAGCTGTACCTAATACACAAAAATCAAGTATGTTGTTTGTATGTTACGATTTCTGCTATTATATCTGATATGAGTTTTTTTATTAAGGCTTTAATACATCCAAGACCTTTCACTTCACCTGTATCTGATGTATCGCTGTTCCCAGACAACAAACATGGAAAGTGAAAAAGAGCATTGTGAACATCACATCTGCAGATCCCATCCCACATCTTCCTCTTGTTAGATTTAAATTTGGTCTAGATCTACCTAACTCTTTAACTCTCACTTTCTCCTCCAAAGATCTTCTAAAAAGAGCCTCTTTAACAGAACATCTACAGCATTTACCATACTGCTTGCAAAATACTTTACAGCCACTTTCAAAGGAAAATACTGACCTGGTGCTGTGAGAAATGTAAAAGCCTCAGTGCCTGCAGGAGTGATGTCAGATCATAGCATGTACATTGTACATAAATCTGTGTCCCTTCTCTGACCTGATCATAGCATAGCTGGCCATAATTTCAGCACTCAACACTGGTTTCTTCTTATTGCAGAAGAGAGTGCTATAAAATACGTTTTTGTCTGTTTTATTTGAAGAGAGATGGCATAATTTTTGTGTGATTTATGTTTCTCATTCTAAGAGAAATGGGATAATGTTAGTGTGATATTTACAGTGAGCTGTGGCAAATTAGTGCATGATACCAGTTGCCACTGGCAATTGTATTCCTTAACTGTTTCAGCTTTATGCACCCTTGAACTTTATACCTTTGGTACCATGCTATCGAATAATCAACTGTTGTACTCCCTGAAGTCTGGGTGGACCACTGGGGAGTATGAACCTCCAACCAATCAAGAGATCTTAAGTTTAAGACCTAATTATCAGCCCCAAAAGAAGATAAAAGTCAATATTAGTAACAAGACACAGTTCTGTTGAACTCAGTGTATTAGTTTGTGGGAAAAAGAATGTAGTTTTGAAAATATATATATAGATCTTCGTTTTAGATTAAGAAATGTATGGAAGCAACAGCAGGTACCTCAAAAACCATGAAAAGCTGTGTAATGGCAGCCAATCAAGACTGGTATAGCTCACAAGGGCACCAATTTGCTACAAACCAAAAAGCTAGGTGACTGTCGAATAGTTTGTGAACTGCACAATACAATCAACTTCTGTTAATGCAGTACTTAATGGCACAATACCACCAACATAAACATACAATAGTGGCAGGAAAGGTGGCTGGATATAAGTTATAGGATCAAAAGCTTTCCTAAAGAAAGTATGTGGCATACAAGAGGACAGAGCAAATAGCAAATTCATTTAACTTATAAAACACCTAAATTGCCAGAACATTTAAAGATTGGTGATTGAGGGCATGATGAAAAGTAATGCCTTCAATTTTTTTTTCTCAAGATCAGTTGTCTTATTACACATCATGCATATTACTCAGTTTAATTTCCCTCTTTGCTAACTGAAGTTGCAACCATCTATTGCTAGATGGCTCTCAGTTGTAGCATGTAACATGGTGATATATAACCTAACTATGTCAGTGCTTGAGAAACAGCTTGCTGGAATTGAGTTTCTAACCATTGGAAATGTGCCTCCAATTGAAATCCACAGAAGAATGAGAACTACTGTGTATGGTGATGATTGTATCGACGTCAGTAATGCTCAATATTGGGGTGTTCTTTCTCATGCTGAAAGAACCGGTGGTGTTACCTCAACATGTTTGTCAGTGACTGGAGTGGAAAACTGCATACGGCAACCAATGAGCCTCCTTGGAATTGGATTAATGAAGTTATCAGAGAAAACTATTGGATAAGACAGACACAGCTCACAGGTAAGTGTAGCCCACTAGGAATCTCACAACTCTTCGGTAAGTTTGTGCATGGCTACCATGGGACCCAAGCCTTTGTAACACCTCTTCCCTTTCCATGCTGCACGTGTCTCCTCCTTTTTTGCCTCCCCTGGGGAATATATCTTGGACATTTTCAGGAATGCATTCGGAAGTTTCAGTACCCTGGCATCAGAACAGTCCCTTGCCTGCTTTTTCCTACTTTCTTCAATCTCCATCTCCTCCCCTTCCACCACTTCAGCATCTGAGGTCTCTCTTTATTTCTTCTTCTTCTGCTTCTTCTTCTTCTTCTTCTTCTTCTTCCTGTGCATTGCTGAAGGCCACCCCATGTGTTTGATGCATAACAGGTGACTGGGTAATCCATAATTCCCAGCCCCCGCTCGACAGGCAGGGTTCATATGCACCCCCTGCTACAGGCCAGGCCCATGTAGGGATGACAGCCTGAGCTGTTATTTTGTTGTTGCCAGCTGGTTCTGCTGTCTGCAGTTTGGGAGCTGTGATGTGAGGCCCAAAGAATCACCTAATGCGGGTGAGGTCCCCCCCCCCCCCCCCCCTGCCCACCGCCCCAAGAGAGTCCCCAGTTAGAAGGAGCATGCCATGGGAGATGGTAGCAATAATGGGGATTTTCTTTCACAATGAGCCAATATTCTTCATCTCAGTCCACATCTACTACACGCAAATGGAATGAGGGTAAAGATTCAATGACTCTCCCATCTGCACCTTGGTTTCTCACAGTGTCACTTACAAAGGAGGTCAGTCTTTCACTACAGTTAATCTATTTATTATTCAGAAAGGAGTTTATGCAATTGCAGGCCCTGTGAAATCCTGTTGTCACTTACAGAATGGGACTTTGCTCCTGGAGACCAACTACAATTTTCAAACTGAACAACTGCTTACAGCTTCACTCCTCCAAGGCTATCCTGTTAATTTCAAAGCCCATTGAACACTTAATAGTGTTATTAACACTTGGCTGCTTGATGGTCTCTGATCTCTCTGATCAGGACATCACTGCACCAACAGGTAATTAGTGAAACAGTTTGGTGCAAACTTGGTGTCTATTCAGACACTTTCTCTCACATATGATTGTGTGGTGCTTCCATCAAAGATTAAGGCAGGCAATGAAGTCATCACAGTCGAACCATACATTTGAAACCCAATGCATTGGTACCAGTATCAATGTTATAACCACACTCATGTGTCCTGTCAAAACATGGCCAAATGTGTTACTTGTTGCGGAGATGGTCATGAGGATGATTGCCCAATTCCTTCTTCTCTTCTTATCAATTGCAATGGTGACCATGCCACCTAATTCCGTGAGTGTCCCATGTACCTTGAAGAGCAGGTTGTCAAGGAGATCTGAGTCAAGGAAAAAGTACCCTACCCTGCCGCAAGACTAGTCAAAAGCCATGTTTGTTACCATCAGGCACTTACAGTAACGTTTTTGCTATGCCTCACTCCATGAAAGACACGGCCATGCAGACTTGGGAGCTCCAGTTCAGTACTGCAGTTGCGAAATCACCCAGTATCATGGTAGCATCCCCATCTCCTTCTCCTATACCTGCACAACAAACCACCAAATCTTTAGCCCCAGCAGCGAAACCACCCACTACACAACTGTCAGGCATGAAAGGACAAAAGGAACGCTCCTGCAAAGGCTTTTTATGTCCCTCCAGCCAACAAACGTCTGGGTCTTTGTCTGCCAGTCATAAAAGCTCCAAGAAATCGAACAAAGGCAAATTGTCTTCTCCTTCCCCAACTCAGAGATCCTCTTCAATGGTGTCCCCACATCATACCCTCACCCGACTGACCTTCATTTTGCTGGTGCACATCACACCGCCTACCGTTTTTCTGCCCTGGAGTCCTCAAACTGACTCAGCGAGAATGCCAATGCCTCTGTAGATTTCATGGAGCAGGATACTCCAGCCTTTGCACTCTGTAGCTGTGAGTCTTCAAAGGCCGGGACTCGGCAACTACCAAGTTGAGTGCCCTTCATTTGTTCCCTCCTCCCCAGTTCCCCACTATGGCTCTTCTCCAATGGAACGTTCATGGCATTAGATCCAACAAGGAGAGATTACAGGTGCTCTTGGAATCACAACATCCAGTTGTTTGCTGCCTCCAAGAAACGAAATTACATCCTTGTGACCAATTAGACCTCTCACATTTCCTTCCAGTACATCCCTTCACATTCGCTGCAACCAGGGCGGACTTCCTCCAGCTTATTGGTCAGCTCCTATTATGGCCTGTTTCCTTCTGGGCATCTCTGGCTCCCTTTTTGTCAATGACTTTTCAGTCTATTGCAGTTCTCCACAGACTTGTCTCCTTGATCTGCATCTTCAGCGATGTCTTGATTGTCTATACTCATGGAGCATCAACAATGGCTTTCGCCTTTCCACTGACAAAACCATTTGTATGAATTTCTGACTGCACATTGGGTTTCTTCCACCATCTTTATGTCTTGAGCCTGTTGGTATTCAGTTCACTGAAACTACAAAATACCTGGGGTTCATGCTCGATAGAAAACTTTCTTGGTCCTCCCACATGTCTTCCAGACTGCACGCTGTACCCAGTCCCTCACTGTAATATGTGACTTAAGCAGTACTTCCTGGGGAGTGGCTCTGACCACCTTCCTCTGTTTCTACCAATCTCTTGTCCATTCAAAACTAGACTATGAGTGTTTCATTTATTCCTCTGCATGTCCATCCATCTTACACCATCTTAACACAATCCACCATCATGGAATATGTTTGGCCAATGGTGCCTTTTACACTAGCCCAGTTGAGAGTCTCTATGCAGAAGCTGCCACTGTCATATCAGCGTGATGTCCACTTCAGTAGGTAGGCATGCTGTTTGTCTGCCATGCCAGGCCACCCTATGAAATGTCCCCTTTTTCGATGACTCCATTGACTGCTGGTATGGGGTGTGCCCTTCTTCTCTGATGTGTAGGTGCCCCGGTGGTCCCGGTCGCCTATGGTGGACTGGATGGCCGAGCGGTGACCTCTCCAGTTGTCAGGATGCTAGGAAATGGCTGTAGAAGTGTCAGAAATGCAAAAGAAACATTATTAATTCATAGCAACTTTATTCCTGCTGAGTACAATGTGGCTTGGTGACATCAACGACCTTTCCCGAGTCCTCGCTGACTCGTAGCGATGACACCAGATCCGGGCCGCGCAGTCTTGATAGCGCAGCGCCATGTGCTGTGACGTAGCAGAGGAACGTCCTTACTTCAGCCACTCATGGCTGGTGGCGCCCGGCTGCAGACAGCAAGCTGCTGCACGTGGATGGCTCTGGGTTGGAGTCCCGGTGCAGTTGGCTCCAGAAGCATTCTCGTAGTGCGGAGTGTACTCTACCCCACCCCATCTTCTTCCCTGCTCCTCCTGGTGGCTCGTCCGTGGTGGATGGGCGGAGTGGGCTGCAGTCCCCCAGCGTTGTCGGCTCACCTGGTTGTGATGGCACATGCACAGGGCCTAGGCCCCGCATGATCTCGACGACGGCTCACTGATGTGGTCAGCATTGGCAGCAAGCGAGTCTGCCACGATGTCTGCTAATTCTGGGTTGATGATTGACAGCGGAAGCGGAGAGGACCAGGGCCGGTACTGTCTCCTTATGTTTGCTGCTTCATGGGCCACCCTTACTGCAGCATCTCCTTAATAAAGATTAACATGTCGATCACCGAGCTGAGCGATACGCAGCGACCCAGTACACATCTAACTGCAAGTCTAACTGCGAGTATGAGGGCGAGTGCCTTGTTGCTATCAAAGCTGGCATATTTGAAGGAAGGATGAGCGACATCCTGACGTCATGCTCGTTTGTAATGGCCGCATTCGTCCCACTTATACTGCTGATTCATCTGTCGTACTCGCCCCTTAGGTGTTCTTGCGGCAGAGTTACATGTTGTTGCGGCAGACTTACGCGAAGTTGTGAAATGCAGTACAGCTGACGCTATACCTCTGTCTTTCACTCTACGAAACTCTCCGTCTAACACAAACCTGCATTCTAAGCAATTCTCTCTCGCCTGTTGTGTGTAGCCAGGCCATTGCCCCTGCGAGGTGACACATTCCGATATATGTGCAATCCTCCTACCTACTGCCTCTGGCTCTCGGCATAGGCAACGAAACTTTGACAATTTTCCACGTTTCCAACTCTTTACTATCATGCCACACTACACATCCCTCTCCTTTAAGAAAATTCGTCCCGAATTTTACAATTCTGGACTTACTGGCTGTGCACACCATAATGCCTTATACTCTACAGGTATCTTACAACTACTCCTTCAACACTGTCAAACTTTTCTTACCCACTAATAATCTATTTACACTTAATACTGATTCCAATCTTATCATTGGTTATCTATTTATAGTACGTTCCACTATTCTCTATCCATCCCATAGGTATTTGATGCACGGTTGTTATTTCAGAACGAGACATCTTTTTCCGTATATAAAAGTAAGTTGCACAAATAAACACTAGAACTAAGATTATGCTAGTCGTTGACACACCAAATATAATTGTGTTTTGCTTACGTTTCTCCCAATATTGCTGCACGTGCTGCAGTAGTTGATTAACTGAGATCTGCTCTTTTTCTGAGATAATCAGACTATCTAAAGATTGTAGCAATGTGGGATCCAAGGACTCGTTAATAAACATTAGGTTCTGGCGAGGCAATATGTGTGGTTGTTCCTCTAGATAATACAAGATAGGCTGTGTCATCTTAATCATCGTTGTACCCGTGAAAGTAGCCGGTAGGTGAAAATGCTTCCCCCACTATTTCACATCCAGTGCCATTAATCAATAACCCACTGCCCTGCAGTTCAAGCTTTGATATATCTGTCAATTTACCATTTCTGTAACAAGTGGCAACTACGGTCTCTAGTTCGAACACAGAGTAAATACAATGTTCCCCAACTTTCTGAAATTTTGGTCTCGGAAGTAACACCTTCTTTTCGCATTCTAAGGTTCACATATTCCCCAAGAACAATTGCATCTCACACAAATGATTGTGGGTTGCCACCTCCTTTGCTGGACAAATAAAAACACTTCCCATGAAACAGTCTGTCAAATCTTTCGTAGACATTACCACATTAGCACTCCTCCATCTTGACACTAACAACACTTCCCAAGTTTGCACTTGCACCTTCTTCCCTTCTGCAACAGTGTAGCAGTACCAGACTGGCGAAAAGATTCCTGGGCCACATCCTGGTACGGCACCTGAAGGAAAAGGAAGCCATGGCAATCGCTCCCTTCCTCACCACGTCTAAAACACACAAATGACAAGCAAAAACTACACATACCCTATTACCTAATAACAATAAATACGACATGTTCCTCCCTGAGGATACTTAATCTACTTATCCCTAGACCTAAGTGCATAAGGAACGTTCCTCTGCTGTTCTTTTAGCTTTGGTACCCTCACACCGTTTGTTACTGCTGGAGGAATCTGTGGTAACGCATCTACTGCGCCCTTAAATGGCTTAATCCTACTCGCATGAACTACTGATGGCTTGGTTGGTAACTGCAACTTTACGTTCACTGGAGACACTATTTCATTTACCTGATATGGTCCAGATTATTTTGTCAAAAACTTCTTCGTTTTACCCTTTGGAACATAAGGATTAGCCAACAATACCCATTGACCAATTCTGTATTGCAGCAGTTTACCTGTTCTTTGCCCAATACTCTCTTGTTCTCCAAAGCTTTAGTATTAGCACGCCGTACCCTTTGCCAAATCTCTCTCAATTTCTTGGCAAAATTCTTCACTGACTCATCCTGTGAACCTACCTGAGGTTTCAGCACATCAAATGGTGATGGCATTTTCCGACCATAAATTACCTCATACGGAGAGAACACCCCGTTCCTGTATGAACTTTCGCGTTATAGGCGCTTGTCAACAGATTTAAATACACATCCCAATCCGTGTGTTCTGAATTTACGTAATAACTAATCATCTTAACTAACGTCCTATGAACCCATTCTGTTCATCCATTCGACTGAGGATGAAACGGGCTTGTCTGCAATTTCTTAACTTTCAATAAACAGCATAACTGCTTCATCAGCTCCGACATAAAGTTACTACCCTGATCTGTAATTATAGTATCAGGCACACCATACTGCAGCAATCAGTTATTTACTAAAACTTGCACAACAGTGCTTGCCTTCTGATCTGGAATAGCTACCATCACCAGGTATCGGGAAAAATGATCTAATATTGTTAATACGTATTGATTACCCGCTTGGGTCTTGTTAAATGCTCCAATTACGTATAATCCTATGAATGCGAACAGACGATCCGCTTCAGGTAGTCTCTGTAACTGAATTTTCTGATGACTTAAATCTGCTCTCTGTGCACACAGTATACAATTTTGCACATACTGCTCTACGTCATTGCGACGTGTCTTCCACCAAAACCTTTCAGCTACCCATCTATCAGTTGTTCTTTTACCACCATGACCCAACAATACATGGTCGTGCACTTGTTTCAACACTTCTTCCCTCAGCGACTCTGGTACTACGATGCACAGTCCGCACTTCGTCTTACTGCAAAGCAACCCATCCTGCATTTCAAACTGTGGTTGCATTCGGAACAATTGACACTCTCGGTCAGTGGCTTTCGCCTTTATCCACTCCTTCTCACTTATGCCCACAACTTCTAAAGCTGCTATTTTTCTACTAAGCGCATCTGCATTTGTATGTTTTACCCCTGGTCCGTGAATTACCTCATAGTCAAATTCACTTAATTTCAGTGCCCATCTCGTTAAACGACTCGAAGGATCTTTCAACCCCAACAACCACTTCAATGCTGCATTATCTGTAATCACCTTGAACTTACGCCCATATAAATAACAGCAAAAATATGAGATACCATAAATCACTGCTAACATTTCTTTCTCTGTAGTTGAATAATTCTTCTCTGCCTTATTCAGTTGCCTGGAAGCATAAGCCACTGTATGTTCCTGTCCATTAACCCCCTGAGAAAGAATACAACCTACAGCAATATTACTAGCATCACAATATAGTATGAACTCTTGTTCAAAATCAGGGAGTATCAACACTGGGTCTGATGTGAGTATCTGTTTGAGCTACTCGAATGCCTCCTGACACTGTGCTGTCCATTCAAACTTAACACCTCTCTTTAACAATCTCATTAATGGATGTGCAATTTCCGTGAACCCCTTTACATATCGTCTGTAGTAATTACATAAACCGACATATTGCTGAACTTGTTTAGTGGTCTGTGGTACTGGAAAATCACGCACAGCCGACGTTAGACGAGGATCCATTCTTACCCCATTCTGACTGATAATATGCCCAAGATAAGTCACTTGCGTCTGAGCAAACTGACATTTCTCGACATTAAGCTTAAGATTTGCCGCTCTTAGCCTACTAAATACTTCGTTCAGTCATTCCACATGCTCTTCTATATTATGCAAAAAAGTAACAATATCATCGAGGTATACCATAGCAATCTTTGGTTTCAGTCCCCGAAGCACACCATCTGACAGACGCTGGAAAGTAGCAGGAGCATTTTTCAACCCAAATGGCATTCTGCAATACTGAAAGTGACCAAGGCTTGTTGTAAAGGCCGTCTTTGGTCTATCCTCAGAACTTACTGCTATCTGATGGTACCCACTCTTTAGATCTAGTGTTGAAAAATATTTACACCGACCTAGGTTATCCAATGTTTCTGTGATGTTTGGTATTGGATGTGCATCTGTTACAGTTCATCCATTCAAAAAAAATGATAGTCACAACAAAACCTATACTTTTTAGTACCGTCCAATGACTTCTTAGGAACTACCACTATGTTGGCAGACCACGGGCTTTCACTGTTCTCTATAATACCGTCTCTTAGCTGTTGATTAATAAATTCTTCTACTAGTGGTTGAAGGTGTTTCGCTATCCTGTATGGTTTTCTATAGACCGGCAGACTATTGCCAGTTGGTATACCACGCTGTGTAATAGAGCTGGTAATGGACCTTCTGAATTAAACAAATCCAAGTACTCTAATAGCAAAGCTTCCATAGCTTTCCGATCACCATTCTCCAAATGAAGAATCTTATCACGTAGTACAGATGCCTCGACAGTTTTCTTGACGTTAGAATCACCTTGGGATTCACCTATATCCTCATTGTCGAGTATTTCCAAACTTGCTACCATTAAACCCTTTGGGAGATCCACTTCATCTGCCCCAAAATTATCTACAATGACAGGAATCATCAGTTCTCCATTTATATCCATTACACGCGCAACGCTCCTCCTAATAAAACAATGCATTTCATCCAATGCTTCATTGCTCTGCAGTGGCTTCACCACACATAGTCTCTGCTGTGGTACATCGGTACCTACTGACAACCAAACTAACTTCGCTGTACCCGAAGGCACTTTGACATGCGTAATCATCTTTAATGCCCTTGTACACAGTTCAATTGGTGACATCTTAGCAATGGATGCACCTCACGATGTAGAAACATTTACAGCTGTTGTACCCATTGAAAATAAGTTTCCACTATGTTCAACTGTACGCTGCGAAAGATTAATTTTGGCATGGTGTTTATCAAAGAAGTTCAGTCTGAGAATCACAGAATACCCTTGTCCCACAGTTTGCAACACTTCCATTTGCTCTCTGAACTCTACAGTTCCAATCTTAAAAACAAGCTGTGTTGTACCCAATGATTGCAACTCATTATTTCCTACTCCACGTAATCTATACCTAGGAGTACCTAGTCTTCTCCTAACCATGAGGTCTAGACTAGCAACAGATACATGTGCCCCTGTATCAATCAAAAACTTACATCTGTTATTCCTTACAACAACCATCAGGCAACAATCCGTCTCTTTACTAGTTTTCACCGTACTTCTGCTTACCGGCAATGTCTTCCAATGGATGAAACACTCCCGTTCCCGTTTAACGCTTTTTCCTGTTTATTCCCGTTACCATTCTGCTTACTACGACACTCATTCACCTTGTGACCATAGCTTTTACAAGCATAGCACTGCGGCTGTCTGCATTAAGCCTTCACGTGACCTTTCCTCCCACAACAGTAACAATTCCTCTCCGACGCAAAGATGCATTTATCATTGCGAACCCTTGTTGCAGTGTCTATCTCCTGCAGATGCGTTGCAATATGCAGTGCTGCAGCTAAATCCCCAGGATTCTCCATCCTAACCCTATGAGCAAATTCTGCAGGAATTCCCCTGAGGAATACACCGAGGGCTCTGTTTTCTGCCTCTCGTAGTAATACACAATCCGCATCAGGATTATCCAATAATTCATAGGACTGTGAATTAATTTTCCGTATCCTATCTGAAAAAGACTCCACTGTCTCATTGACCTGCTGTGTCAAATTAGCTAACTTCTCCCTAAAAAATCTTGCACTATTCCGCTTACGGTATCTTTGTCATAACCCTTCTGCCAATTCTTCAAACGTGCTCGCCTTACTAAGCGTTTCATGGTACATCACGAACGTCTTGGCTTCCCCTGTAAGTTGCAAATTTGCCATACGTAACGTAGTTACGACCGACCAATTGCTCATTGCAGCTGTTGCCAAAACATCTTTAATGAATGCTGTGACATCCTCTGTTGTTTTACCCGAGAAAGGCATGATCACGTTAGCTACTGAAGGATATATTGCAAGGTTGGACATTGCTACTGACTTGCACTCACTTGAACCCATTTGCGACTCTTGCACCAAACGCAAGGTCTCCATTTGTGTCATTAATTCTACATGACGTAACTTATGCTGCGCATTCTCTTCTAACAATTTTGAGACTTTCTCCGTCAGAGCAACTATACTCACTTCAGTACTAACGGATCTTGTTTCCAGCATGATTTGTGCAAATTACCAACAACTTACTCTATACTGAATTTACTTCTCAGAACAATAACTACACTAGCTACTCAACTCCACTGTCACAGTTGAGCACTACACACTAGAAGACAAACAAGACTCACAATGCACAACTAAACAAAATTAATTCTTCCGCCTTGTTATTGCCCAGCAACACTCTCTACAATCATACACTGCATGACCAAACCATCTACAAACTGAACATTCTACCTGTACAAACTTTGTGCATGGCTCACCAAATCTGTAGGCGGTGGGCATGATGGCTTCTGACACCAAATCTGTAGGCAGTGGGCGTGACCACTTCTGATACCAAATCTGTAGGCGGTGTCAACAATTCCAGATACCAGATCTGCAGGCCAGTGCTGTAGTGAGTGGTTCGAACACTTCTGACACCAAATCTGTAGGTGCCCCGGTGGTCCCAGTCCCCTACGGTGGACTGGATGGCCGAGCGGTGACCTCTCCAGATGTCAGGATGCTAGGAAATGGCTGTAGAAGTGTCGTAAACGCAAAGAAACATTATTAATTCATAACAATTTTATTCCTGCCGAGTACAATGTGACTTGGTGACATCAACGACCTTCCCTGAGTCCTCGCTGACTCGCAGCGATTACACCAGATCTGGGCCGCGCAGTCTTGCTAGCGCAGCGCCGCATGCTGTGACGTAGTGGAGGAATGTCCTTACTTCAGCCGCTCGTGGCTGGTGGCGCCCGGCTGGGCGGCAGCTCGGCTGTGGACAGCAAGCTGCTGCGTGTGGATGGCTCTGGGTTGGAGTCTCGGTGCTATCGGCACCAGAAGCGTTCTCGTAGTGCGGAGTGTATTCTATCCCACCCCGTCTTCTTCCCTGCTCCTCCTGGTGGCTTGTCCACAGTGGACGGGCGGAATGGGCTGCAGTCCCCTAGCGTTGTCAGCTCACCCGGTTGTGACGGCAGATGCACTGGGCCTAGGCCCCGCATGATCTCGACGACGGCTCACTGATGTGGTCAGCATTGACGGCGAGCGAGTCTGCCACGATGTCTGCTAATCCTGGGTTGATGATTGACAGCGGTAGCAGAGAGGACCAGAGCTGGTACTGTCCCCTCACGTCTGCTGCTGGATGGGCCACCCTTACTGCAACATCTCCTTAATAAAGATTAACATGTCGATCACCGAGCTGAGCGATACGCAGCGACCCAGTACACATCTAACTGCAAGTATAACTGCGAGTGTGAGGGCGAGTGCCTTGTTGCTATCAAAGCTGGCGTATTTGAAGGAAGGATGAGCGACATCCTGACGTCATGCTCGTTTGTAATGACCGCATTCGCCCCACTTATACTGCTGATTCATCTGTCGTACTCACCCCTTAGGTGTTCTTGCGACAGAGTTATGTGTTGTTGCGGCAGACTTATGCAAAGTTGTGAAATGCAGTACAGCTGACGCTATACCTCTGTCTTTCACTCTACGAAAGTCTCCGTCTAACATAAACCCACCTGCTAAGCAATTCTCTCTCACCTGTTGTGTGTAGCCAGGCCATTGCCCCTGCGAGGCGACACATTCTGATGTATGTGCAATCCTCCTACCTACTGCCTCTGGCTCTCGGCATAGGCAACGAAACTTTGACAATATTCCACGTTTCCAACTCTTTACTGTGATGCGACACTACAGATGTTTCCCACAGTTTGTTTTCGGCTATTGCTCTGGCAGCTTAACTTCATGCTCGGTGCCATGTTCCCAATGGGTGTGAATCCTCCACTGCCTTGGCTTTGTATGGCAGCCCATGTTCATAATGGACTTCACTCGCTTCCCAAGGACACTGCTCCAGATTTGATCTATCACTATAAGTCTCTCAAGCTTCGCACACAACTTAGCAATAGCATCTTAGTGTACACTGATGGCTGTAATAGCAACTGTGATGTCAGATGTGACTTCATCATTGGCACTGGCCATTTTTTATATCGGCTTCCAGAACACTGCTCGATTTTTACAGCAGAGTTCTTTGTCCTCTATCAGGCCACCCACTACATCTGGCAACACATGCTTTTTAATTGCATCATACACACTGATTCTCTCAGTGTCCTTCATAGCCTGTGTTTGCTGTATACATTCCATCCCATAGTGCAATGGGTCCAAGAAAGCTTCCACTTGCTGCTGTTGAGGGATCCACTGTGATGTTCATGTGGGTCCCTGGTCACATTGGTCTGATGGGAAATGAGGCTGCTGACACTGCTGCTCAGGCTGCAGTCCTCTAACCTCAGCCTGCTAGCTCTTCCATTCCATGGATGATGTCCATGTTCCTGTCTGTTGGCAGATGGCGTCACTTCAGCATTACCACTTGTCTTCTCGTCATGGGGACAAGCTGTTGCTTGCTGTTGAGGGATCCACTGTGATGTTCATGTGGGTTCCTGGTCACATTGGTCTAATGGGAAATGAGGCTGCTGACACTGCTGCTCAGGCTGCAGTCCTCTAACCTCAGCCTGCTAGCTCTTCCATTCCATGGATGATGTCCATGTTGCTGTCTGTTGGCAGATGGCATCACTTTAGCATTACCACTTGTCTTCTTGTCATGGGGACAAGCTGGAGGAGAGCAGGAGATTAGTGTTTAATGTCCAATTGACAACTAGATCACTAGAGGTGGAGCAAAATCTTGGATTATGGAAGGATGGGGAAGAAAATTGGCCATGCCCTTCAAAGGAATCATCCTGACATTTTCCTGAAGCAATAAAGGGAAATCACAGAAAACTTGAATCAGGATGGCTGGATACACGTCATGGGGACAAGCTCTGGGGAATTAAACCTGTCCTAAAGGTTTGGCCAACCTCCTTTCAGCCCTCTAATCAAGAGGAGATTGTTTCAGCTAGGTTTCATATTGGGATCATGGTTATCCCCCACCACTTTGTGCTCATTGTCATCAACCTTTGATGGTTCACCATTTTCTGATCCAGTACCCATTCTTTAACCACTTACGCTCCAGTGTATGTTTGCCATCTGAGTTATCTGCCATTTTAGCAAGCAATGCATGGGCTGTTGACCACAGTTCACTTTTTATCCACTGTAGCAATAAAGCAGAGGACATTTAATCTTTGGTTCAGGACCTCCACTGTATGTATGGAAGATTTTGTGGCCCTTTATCCAAGGGGAAACCTTTGTTTCTAGCTCTCTTTCCTTCCATCGACTGGGCTTAACATGTAGTCACTATTAACTTCTTTTACTTATTGGTGTTTTATGGTTATGACATGAGCACTTATGACTTCCTCTGCTTTAGCATGTCAATGCCAGACTCCACATGAGTGCTGCAACATCAACAATCTTGCATCTCGAGTTGACTGTCATCAGTTATCCTTCAAACAGTTCTGACTTGGTCCCACCCAATTTTTATCTGTTTTCAAAACTTAAAGAAGACTTTTGAGGACTTCACTTTGATTTTAATGAAGTGGTGCAAGCAGAGGTGATGTTGTGGCTCTATGAACAAAGTCAAACATTCTACAGTGATGGAATCAACAAACTGATCTCTCATTGGGAGACATATGTTCATCTCCAGAGTCACTATGTTGAGAAATTAATATGTAGATTCAAAGAATAAAGATTTAGAATGTTAACAAAGTTTGTTTCTTTAAAAAAACTTTAAGATTTTTCACACAGAATATTCAGAGGCATTATTTTTCATCACACACTCATACCACTTAAGGTACTAACTTTTATTAAAAATCCAAGGAGATTTATTAAATGGAGATTTATTAAATGGAATCTTGATGTATATCTCCAAGGTGGTGTGGTGATTACCAGGGCAATTATACTGATGAGAGCAGAGGATGCAAGGTATATACTGAGAATCAAAACATTTAGAGTTAAAAGTAAACATGGGAATGTCCTGTGCTGAAGCCAAAAAAGACCACGTAGTCTCCAATTTTTTTGTTGCCTATATTTGGCTCCCTCAAACTGATGGTACATCAGTGTCAAGGAAATCATTCTCATCTATACAGACAAAGAGAGAGAAACTCACATGGAAGAACAAAGCAAAAGCAAACACAGTCACCATAACATAGTTGGATTCGCAAAGCAACTTAACTGTCTAACAGTGAAGACAGCTTTGTAGATGTAGAGGATGGTATGGATAAACCAAAAGTCTCACTACCACTAGCCATGATGGCAGCTGCATTTTACCAAGCAAGAAAGGAAATCTTCATCAATAAATGAGATTCACCTTACTATGGAACATGTGCAGATTCAGAACTCATGTAAAGTAGCTAAACCCCTAACACAGCCACATGCCTATACAGTGCATTTCAGAACGGCTTTTTAAAAATTGGGGCAGGTTCCTTACACAAAAAGAAGAAAAACATCCAGTAAACATGGGCTGTAAAAGATATACCTTAAGAGCTTTGAGCACTTGTTAAGTAGAAGAGATGTGTTTCACACCAACAAATAGGAATAAGTTTAGAGCCAATGTTTAATGGAAATTTTTTTCTTATATTGATCTATTCTACCTCCTCTCAGAATATGGAAAACAAATAGCTTGCAGTGGAACAGATGTATTTCACAGTGTCATAGCTCTTAAGATATGCTTTTTATAGCCCATGTTTGTGGAACCTGTTTTCTTTTTTTAGTGAAATGAACCTGCTCCTAAATTTTTTAAATATCATTCTGAAACACGCTATATAAACCACATCTTGAAAGATTCTGACTCACCTTCTCGAGTAGACTTTGCTCCTGCAGAAGGATTACTGTGGTGATGAGAAGGTAACTTTAGGTTGGTTTAATTATTTGCATACCCCATGGATCATAACTGTGATCACTCAGTATGATATGCAATGTGTCCATTATAAAATTATATTACACCATATCAGTGAAAGACATTACAAGATACTGGCAATTTATGTGACTGTCATAAGCTCTTTCTGATTCTTCATGTACCATTAATTTTACTTATCTCTCTCTCTCTCTCTCTCTCTCTCTCTCTCTCTCTCTCTCTCTCACACACACACACACACACACACACACACACACACACACACACACACACAGAGAGAGAGAGAGAGAGAGAGAGAGAGAGAGAGAGAGAGTGAGTACCCCTTACCCTTACCCTGTGCCCCTGTCCCACCACTTCACACTGGTCCCCCATTGTCACTGGTACTGGTGCAGTGGCAAATTATTGTTACATTGTAATTTAATACATGTGTACTGTTTTCTAATCTCTGGTGCCAACATGTTACAGTGAGTTAAAAAAATCCCCTGGTAGGTGCTGGAACACTGTTGCAGCACATTCAAGCTGAATTTAAGACCTGCTTTTAGGAGGGCAACTTCGATGATGAGAAAGTTAGTTCAGGTTGGTTCAGTTTAGCCTGGTTCAGTTTTTTACGTGCTTAATGGATTATAACAGTGATTGATCGCTATGATGTGTAATGGTTCAGTTTTACAATTGTAGTACAGCTTCTCAGTGAAAGATATGAGAACATGCTGACAACTTATGCAATTGTCATAAGCTTTTTTAAATCTCTACATACATAGGTGGTCATAGGCTTTGTAGGAACTGATTTTCTGCTAGATAGTATAGCTATAAATATCCTACAAGCAGACTGCTGAAGTGTAAGCATATGTGCTAGGGAAGGAAGAAAAACAATTTAACTGCATTGATATGCAAATGGTATTTATTGAACAAGATGTATCTACTACAGGGGATGTATAACAAATTAACATACATGCTGCCCATGACGTCGATGAGAGATTATACAAAATGTAGGGGAAGACATGTATGATGTTTGAGCAACTGTGGTCACACCCAAACCAAAACCACTAATGAGCCAAAACAAAGGCACAATTACGTGTTCACTCTCGAAGGGCAGAGAATAAAACTGGTGCATCACGTGAGACTTTTTTCCATTATTTGTGTCTACACATTGAAAGCACTATGTACAATATTTCAGTCTCAGTGTTTTAAATGAATCATCTCTATATGAATTTACATTTACTCGAAGGAAAAAAAGTACAATGTTCAACCATAAATATGTTACATAGTGAATGAACCTAACTATAAGTTCATACAAAAGAGTTAATAAAATGGTGTTATTTTACATACTTGTAGGTCAAACACATGATTAGTGGCCTGTCGAAAGTATATGAGGAATCACAAACATGTTTATTTGGGCGTGCAAACTGCACTGTTTAGCAGGTCTTGGGGCACTGGGCTGCCATTCTTGCTAATGTAAATGTTGTGATAATCAGAAGCGATTACTGGAGATGCGCTCAGAATAACTGCCTAGGAAGAGGAGCCACAGGTGACTGATTACATTTAAGAAGGGTAGGCTCACTAGTTCTCACTGATAATAGAACTAGACTGGAGTGGTTGCACTGCATTGTCATACAAGGCTGACTTACTGGTAAGCTGTATACATAGTGACAACATCAAGCCCTCTTGTTATCACACCTCTCACCTCCTACTGGACAAGCAAAGAGCTACTCAGGTTGAGATCAAGGCAGTGATTCTCACTGGTGTGCTCTACCCTTCCAAAAGCCTGTGGGTCTCTGTCCTGCAGGTGGTCCACAATAGTGAAGGGACCTCACACTCTTGTGATGACTATAGGGCTCTAAATGCAAAGACAATCCCTGATCTTTACGCTGTGCCCCTCCTGCAAAGCTACATCAGTGACCTCTCTGGTGCAACAGTCTTCAGCACAATGGATTGCACAGAACCATTCATGCAAATCATGGTAGCCTCAGAAGATATTGAGAAAGCAGTCATTATCACATCTTTCAGCCTCTTCAAGGGTGTTTTTGTGCTGTTTGGGCTTTGCAACACAGCCCACACCTGGAAGCACTTTCTAGACATTGTTCTCCTTGGCATTCCAGGATGCTTTGCATGCCTGGATGATATTATCATCTACTGTCATGACCTCACCCAGGACACCCCCAGGAGTTATTCTTCTGCATCCAGAAAGCAGTGGTTATAATTAACTTGGAGAACTGCGTTTTCAGTGCTCCAGAGATCGAATTTCTTGAACATACTGTATCCAGCACAGGATCCCAACTGCTTACCAAGAAGGTCTGAGCAATAAACAGCTTTCCACATCCGTGACCTTCAAGGAATTCTGCTAGTTCCTCGGCATGGTAAATTTTTCCCAGTGCCAACTTAGAAATGATGCAAGTATACAGGAGCCCCTCACTGCTTCAGTCCATGGTGACTGTCAAAGAGGAAACAAGCTCATACCATGTAGTACCCAAATGAGAGACAGTTTCATTTGCATGAAGCACAATCTAGGTGCTGCATACCTTCTGGTCCACTTGCAACCCTACCCACGCCATGCTCACAGTCATCACTGATGACAGGTAGTCTGCCTTAGAAGCCACCCACCAGCAATGCATTGAGGACACCTGGCAGCTGCTGGCCTTTTTGGTGCAGTTGTCTGAGCCACTGCAGTAATGGAGTGCATATGACCATAACCTCCTCAGAGTTTACAAGGAGGTAATATACTTTGTCTTCAGTTGAAGGACGTCTGTTCACTCTCTTCATGGACAACTGCTCTCTTATGACAGGGTTTTGTCAGAAGGAAGGCACCCAGGTATCCCCCAGACAGTGCCACCAGCATGAGTACATGGCACAATTTGTGACAGACATCTGGTATGGAGCAGTCATTGAAAATATTGTTGCCAACTGCCTCAGCACTATTGTATCCCTACCCCTCCTCCTAGACTACAGGGCCCTGTCCTCCACCCAGTCCTCCAATCCTGAGTTGCTCCTGTTGTGAAATGACCAGGATGCTGTCCTCATCCTCTACCCATGCGGAGGTCCTGGCACTGACCTCCACATCTGGTGTGACCTCCTTACAAACTCTGACTACTTAGATGGCTTAACAGACCATGTCCACCTATACCTCCCCTCCAAACCTGGCTTCAGTGCTTGCATGGCCCTCATGTAGGAGCTCTTTTTGTGACCTGGGATTCAGTGAGTTTATAGGAATTGTGTCTATGCCCGTATACAGTGCTAACATACCAAGGTGGGCCATCATGTGCACACTCTGATTGCTGCTTTCTCCCAAAGTGGAACTTCATTCCTCACGTGTACACACTGACATCGTGTGCCCCCTTCTGTTGTCTGTCAGCTATCAATACATATTTGCCAGGGTCAAGAGAATCACTCACTGGCCAGAGGCAGTGCCAATCCAGGACATCTCAGTGGACGACATTGCTAGGGCTTTCATCAATATATGGGTTTTGCATTTCAGTTGCTCCTGTCACGTAACTTCAGACCATGGGTGGCAATTTAAGTTCTGCCTTTTTAAAATGCTTACCAAGACATGCAGCACTTTGGTGCACTTCACTATGAGCCACCAGCCTACTGCAAATGACGTAGTGCAGCAGTTTTACAGGACTTTGAAAGTGGAGGTTGAGCTGGCAACAGACAATGATGAGACCCTTGTTGTTTTCAACCCCACCAGTATCACTGATCTGATGGCCATCTTCTGAGACCTGAGTGCTGAAGCTGCACTACTGTTCGCCGTGCTGCCATGGGCCCCATAGGAGCTGTCTGCAGTACCCACTGCCTCACCATCACTGCCACACCCAACCACAGACCACCTGCCATGGTGTGATACTGCTTCTGCACCTTTGATGCCAGTTGTCCCATCACCTTCTACCCGGTGCCAGTTGCACCTGTCATTACCCCAAATCCAGTGCTGGCACACAACCCTCTGGTGATACAGGATGAGATTCTCCAGCAAGGTGCGATGACAACAGCTTCTGATGGCACCAGGGAGTGCCGGTGCACACTACACCATACATACCAGTAGTGTTGTGCATTGCTGCCCATGCACTAACTGCTTGGGCACTAGTGTACCACCCCACTTGCCCCTGGTAGGTGCTGGAATGCTGTTCCGCACATTCAAGCTGAAATTACAACCTGCTTGGAGGAGGGTAACTTTCATAATGAGAAAGTAAGTTTAGGTTAGTTCAGTTATTTACATGCTTCATGGCCTGCTATTGCCCCACCATGGGTCTGCCCACACCCACAGGATGCCGGTCACCATCAACCACCAAATGATTGGCAGTATGAGGGGTTCTGCACCTGCACCAAGCTAGCTGTATTTGTGTCTGACTGCCACATACAATGTCAGCACCTTCGCTGTCACACCACGGGGCCACTGACTTTGACCACTAGCCCTGACCCCATGATGCCATTGTCAACATATGCCCCAGCCCACTGATTAATGCTGGGAGCAGCCCTTTGGCCTGCAGCCCACTGTTTTCTTCTTGCAGGGCGGGGGTGGGGGTGGAGGTGTGTGTGTGTGTGGGGGGGGGGGGGAGGGGGAGAAGACTGTGTGGTAACATGCTCCCCAACATTTGCACCTGCCACTCGTTTTCGCTAGCAAACATTTCAACAGAAGATGCATGGCACAAGCCAAGCATTATATGTGTAGTGAGCATCCTAGCAGCTTATACCCTCTCCTCAGCTGCCTATTTGCTGTAGGCAGCTTTTTCCATGCTAAGTGCGACTGGAAGCTTTTTGGCCATGGCTGGCACTGTTCCTCATAGACATCAAGCAACTGTCTTTGGATACCGTCACTGAGTAACATGTAGTGTTCAATCACACAAGAGAAGAATTTAATGGCTTGCCATACAAAGCCATCAGTGGGAATCACTGCCTTGATCTCAACCTGAGTAGCTCTTTGCTTGTCCAGTAGGAGGCGAGAGGTGTGATAACAAGAGGGCTTGATGTTGTCACTATGTGTTGCTCTGTGTCATGGTGCACTTCACTGGGGATGCTGGAGGAGATGTGTGAGGAGAAGGAATTCTGAGAAATCAGAAAAATGGCCAGAATGAAAGAGTTGCTTGACTGCAAAGTGAATGGCAATGCAAGACTGGCAGGGGTTGTGATGATGGGATGTGTCACTGACAGTGCAGTGATTTGCCAGGTCAAGAAGCAGGACATAGTGGAAAGTGAAATCAGCACCAAGGGTAGGACCCATGATGTTGGCAATAGTAAAAGGTGGAGCACAGTGTAACAGAAAAAGATACACTGTAACAAGCATGAAAAACTCCATTCACATAGGCATAATTTGTATTACTGAACTGCTTCACTATACAAGCTGCTATTAAAATGCTAGCAAAAGTTAATATTTAGAATATTTTACAATGTTTATTGAATATTAAAACATTTTAGATTGACATAAAATTTAAGGTATCCATGGTGCCATTTGGTTTCTCCCAAGTAAACAGTTTTCTGTAAAACACATATGTTGTATCAGCAATGTGAGACTTTACAAATGTGCTCAAATTTTTGACCCCTCTATAGAGGAATGTCACTTCACAGTCACCATTGGCAACCTTATTCCTAATCACTTTATCAATAACATGAACTGTATTCTTGTCAGGGAACACTACTAAATGTTATCATTTGATAATGTAATCATTTGATAATGTCATATGGACTCATGTTCTGGGATAATTCACCTTTAACACATTGACAATCTTACAACCAATGCCAGCAATAACAGAACCACACGTGCCCACAGCATAGCCTCATCCCTTAACACAGTGTACCTGGTGTGTCTTTCCAGTGAAATATCCATCAGTAAGTGTGTGGCAGTCAGTGTATTAAGAAAGGAAGTCATCATTGCTCATACCATTAGAGAGGCTCCACCAGCTTGAACAGTCCCCAGCTGAGTTTCAGGATCCACGGATTCATGAGGTTGTCTCCATACCCGTACACATCCATCTGCTTCATGCAATTTGAAATGAGACTCATCTGATAAGTCATCTAGTCATCAACAGTCCAATGTCACTGTTGACAGGCCCAGGCAAGGCATAAAGCTTTGTGTCATGCCAGTCATCAAGGGTACATGAGTGGGGTTTCGGCTCCAAAAGCCCCTATCAATAATATTTCATTGAATGGTCCACACAATGACACTTTTTGATGGTCCAGCAATGAAATCTGCAGCAATTTGTGGAAGGGTTGCAGTTCTGTCACACTGAATGACTCTCTTCAGTTGTCATTGGTCCCATTATTGCAGGATCTTTTTCCAGCCACAGCAATGTCAGAGATTTGATCTTTTACCAGATTCCTTATATTCGCAGTACACTCATGAAATGGTTGTATGGGAAAATCCCCACTTCATCACTACCTTGGAGATGCTGTGCCCATCACTCATGTGCTGACTATAACACCACGCTCAAGCTCACGTAAATCTTGATAATCTGCCATTTAGTAGCAGTAACCAATCCAACAACTGTGCCATACACTTGTTGACTTATATAGGTATTGCCGGCCGCTATGCCATATTTTGCCTGTTTACATAACACTGTATTTGAATACGCCTGCCTATACCAGTTTCTTTGGGGCTTCAGTGTATAAGATTCTCAAGGCAAATATCAAATATTGCTGTCCTTAATCTTTTGCACAAGTCTTGATGTGGTAGTGCCACTTGTTTTTTGTTTATATGCAAACCCAAAAGCTTGGAAGACTCAACCTTTAAAATTTTATGTTCTCTAAGTTTTTTGTAGTAGTAGTAGTAACAGTAGTAGTAGAAGCTTAATTCATCCATAGATCTCTTTTTTACAAGGACATAGGACATGTTAAAGTATTTACAAGTTTAGACCAATTTTAAATAAGCTAATTTGTATACAAAAACATTTACAGACTTAGAGACAATCATCAGATTTACTCCTGGTATACAATACTTTTTTTACATATAACTTATTAAATAATGAAATGCCACACTGTTCACTTATATCTCACTATCAATCACTGCGCACACTATACACACATGGTTTCATAACAATTCACTCACTACACACACACACACACACACACACACACACTGGTGATCTCTGGTCCATTTTTGTACCACAACTTCCCATTTCCTGTCCTGAAAAACTGAGTCAGCATCCCTCTATAATGAGTGAGATGTTGAGCTCAGAAAGAGGAAGAGGTGTTCGTATAGTGCTATACATAGCTTCGGGGGTAAGTATTTCTAGAAAGAAAAAGAAAAACATAATGTGAAGGTGTTATGTGGAATGCTGGATGTTTTATAAACATTATTATTATTTATTTGTGTAACACTTTTTTAATCAAACCCCTACTCTGTTTTATCTAAGTAATCCTTCAATGTATAAAATGTATTGCATATCAAATACTTTTTAGCTGCCTTTTTAAATAAGTGTATTTTTGCAATTTCTTTAATCTCTTTTGGTAATTTATCATATAGTTTTATTCCTTGGTGGTAAATACTGTTTTGAGTTTAATGTTTATTTTTTCTTGGTAAATGTAAGTTGAGTCTACCTCTTGTTGCACGGTCATGGACAGAGCTGTTTGTGCAGTAATTACCAATGTTAATTTTGATGTGTACAACTGACTCATATATGTATTCACATGGAGCAGTTAAAATTCCCAGTGTTTTGAACAGAGCTTTACAATGAGCTCGATTAGTATTTTTGGTTATTATTCTTAGAGCTCTTTTCTGAAGTATGAAAATTGTGTTCATATTATGTGTGTTTGTTCCCAAAAAAAGAATGCCAGAGCTAAGAATTGAGTGTACATATGAATAACATGTAACTAGAAGACACTGCATGTTACACACTGATGATAGGATTCTAAGGGCATAACAAGCTGATGACATTCTGTTTGCAAGTACCTTTGTGTGTTTACACCACTGAGAATCAATATTCATTCCTAGAAATTTTGCATTTGTTACACAGTCTATGAAGGTGACATCTACATTTAATTTAACATTGTCATTTTTCCTCTTCAAACTGAAATTCATGGCATTAGTTTTTATTATGTTCAATGTCACTTTATTGCTTACTGACTGATCATAAACTTCTTTGAGAGTTTCATTTGCTTTCTCTGCAAGGAGTTCTCTTGTGTTCTCAGTGACTGTAATATTGCTGTCATCAGTGAAGAGGTTTTTTTTCACACTACTGGGAAAGTCATTGATGTATATCAGGAATAGTATTGGTCCTAATATGGTACCTTGTGGAACCTCTATATTAATGTGTTTTGGTTCTGATAAGTGTTTTACTATACGCTTAGATCTATTTGGAGTATGTGTTATCTCTACTCTTTGTACCATATCTATATTAGAGAAGGAAAGTTGCTACTCACAATATAGCGGAGATGCTGAGTTGTGATAGGCACAACAAAAACATTAACGCAATTATAGCTTTCAGCCATTAAGGCCTTTGTCAGCAATAGACAGACACACATACTCACACACACACTCATGCAAATGCAACTTGCACACATGTCCACAGTGTGTTTTGAGTTCTCTGAGACTGCAGACGTGTGTGCAAGTTGCATTTGCATGAGTGTGTGTGTGTGTGTGTGTGTGTGTGTGTGTGTGTGTGTGTGTGTGTGCATGTGAGTATGTGTGTCTGTAGCTGACAAAGGCCTTAATGATTGAAAGCTATAATTGTGGGAATCTTTTTGTTGTGCCTTTCACAGCTCAGCATCTCCACTAGACTGTGAGTAGCAACTTTCCTTCTCTAATATTGTTACATTCCATCCTGGATTTTCCTTTGTTCAGTATCCACTAGGTATGATCAAAACCAGTCATTAGCTACCCCTCTTATTCCTAATGCTTCTAATTAATGTAATAGAATCTTGTGGTCAACTGTATCAAAGGCCTTACAAAGATCCAAAAATATGCCTGTGACACACTCATCTTTATCAACATTCTACTATGGCTGACTCTGTATTTTTATCACTTTGGAAGTCAATCTGTGATTCACTTACAAGATTTTAGTTTTTGAACAGTTTTATTGACTTCAATCTCTGTGGTTAGAAGTAACATCAGTGTATTTAGTGCTACATTATTTACAGGTGTTATATTTGTTTTGGGGAATTTTTGCTGTAACTTCTCTGCAATACTTGAAAAATGCTTGTTTACATAGTTTGCTAAGTGTTGTGGATCACTTATTACCTTATCCCCCTCCCTTAGCAGTATGTTATTCTGTGTTTGTTTGCCTCTCCCCATTTCCTTTTTTATAATATCCTAGACTGCTTTGCTTTTATTCTGTTTTATATATTATTTTGTCATTAAGTGACTTTTTTGAAGCAACTGGCACCTTCCTATAGATTCTGGATCATTGTGAATCTGTTTCATGGAACTGAGGTGTTTAAGTGTTTGGGTGGCCTTCATAATATCTTCTGTTATCCATCTGTTTTTGTGAGATGTTGATACAAACATGCATACTTTTGGAAATGCCTTTTCAAAGTTCAATTTAAACTATGTGGAGAATTTAGAGAATTTCATATTCACATTGGTTTCCTTATATACTTCATCCCAGCTTTGTTTTGCAAGTTCTTTTGAAAAATCTTTTATTTTGATTTCTGATAGATGTCCTTTGTAGGTTTGCAATGTAGGGAATGATTTGATGCCTGATTTTACTGTTGTCATTTGGCAGAGATGGTCTGATAGTCTGGGATCATTTACAGCTACATTACATTTTTCCTTCTCCATATTTGTGGCCACATGGTCAATTACTGATGTAGTCATTGTAGTAACCTTTGTTGCACTATTGACCAATAGGGACATGCCAAAACTCCGAAGGATATTTATGAAGGTGCTGCTGGATTCATTTATGATATTAGTGTTGATGTTAATGTCCCCACACAGAATTATGTTGAGCTTTGTACTTAAGACTTTATCTAGAACTTCTGTTAATCTATTGAAAAAAGTTTCCACACTACCACTGGGAAATCTATACACACACAAAGTAATTAATTCTTGTTGATATCAAGCCCTGTTAATTCAATAGCTGATATTTCAAAGTGTTTGTCTTCACTTAATGTACTGAGGTCATGTCTTTATTTGAACTGTGTTCCTTTTATGAAATAAATGCTTGATCCTCCACTCCTTGAAGTAGTTCTGCAGTAAGAGTTTGCTCTTTCATGTTGTTGTTGTTGTTGTGGTCTTCAGTCCTGAGACTGGTTTGATGCAGCTCTCCATGCTACTCTATCCTGTGCAAGCTTTTTCATCTCCCAGTACCTACTGCAACCTACATCCTTCTGAATCTGCTTAGTGTATTCATCTCTTGGTCTCCCACTATGATTTTTACCCTCCACGCTGCCCTCCAATACTAAATTGGTGATCCCTTGATGCCTCAGAACATGTCCTACCAACCGATCCCTTCTTCTGGTCAAGTTGTGCCACAAACTTCTCTTCTCCCCAATCCTATTCAATACTTCCTCATTAGTTATGTGATCTACCCATCTAATCTTCAGCATTCTTCTGTAGCACCACATTTCGAAAGCTTCTATTCTCTTCTTGTCCAAACTATTTATCGTCCATGTTTCACTTCCATACATGGCTACACTCCATACGAATACTTTCAGAAATGACTTCCTGACACTTAAATCAATACTGGATGTTAACAAATTTCTCTTCTTCAGAAACACTTTCCTTGCCATTGCCAGCCTACATTTTATACCCTCTCTACTTTGACCATCATCAGTTATTTTGCTCCCCAAATAGCAAAACTCCTTTACTACTTTAAGTGCCTCATTTCCTAATCTAATTCCCTCAGCATCACCCAACTTAATTAGACTACATTCCATTGTCCTTGTTTTGCTTTTGTTGATGTTCATCTTATATCCTCCTTTCAAGACACTGTCCATTCCATTCAACTGCTCTTCCAAGTCCTTTGCTGTCTCTGACAGAATTACAATGTCATCGGCGAACCTCAAAGTTTTTATTTCTTCTCCATGAATTTTAATACCTACTCCAAATTTTTCTTTTGTTTCCTTTACTGCTTGCTCAATATACAGATTGAACAACATCGGGGAGAGGCTACAACCCTGTCTTACTCCCTTCCCAACCACTGCTTCCCTTTCATGTCCCTCGACTCTTATAACTGCCATCTGGTTTCTGTACAAATTGTAAATAGCCTTTCGCTCCCTGTATTTTACCCCCGCCACCTTTAGAATTTCAAAGAGAGTATTCCAGTCAAAATTGTCAAAAGCTTTCTCTAAGTCTACAAATGCTAGAAACGTAGGTTTGCCTTTCCTTAATCTTTCTTCTAAGATAAGTCGTAAGGTCAGTATTGCCTCACGTGTTCCAGTGTTTCTACGGAATCCAAACTGATCCTCCCCGAGGTTGGCTTCTACTAGTTTTTCCATTCGTCTGTAAAGAATTCGTGTTAGTATTTTGCAGCTGTGACTTATTAAGCTGATAGTTCGGTAATTTTCACATCTGTCAACACCTGCTTTCTTTGGGATTGGAATTATTATATTCTTCTTGAAGTCTGAGGGTATTTCGCCTGTTTCATACATCTTGCTCACCAGATGGTAGAGTTTCGTCAGGACTGGCTCTCCCACGGCCGTCAGTAGTTCCAATGGAATATTGTCTACTCCGGGGGCCTTGTTTCGACTCAGGTCTTTCAGTGCTCTGTCAAACTCTTCACGCAGTATCATATCTCCCATTTCATCTTCATCTACATCCTCTTCCATTTCCATAATATTGTCCTCAAGTACATCGCCCTTGTATAGACCCTCTATATACTCCTTCCACCTTTCTGCTTTCCCTTCTTTGCTTAGAACTGGGTTTCCATCTAAGCTCTTGATATTCATACAAGTTGTTCTCTTATCTCCAAAGGTCTCTTTAATTTTCCTGTAGGCGGTATCTATCTTACCCCTAGTGAGATAGGCCTCTACATCCTTACATTTGTCCTCTAGCCATCCCTGCTTAGCCATTTTGCACTTCCTGACGATCTCATTTTTGAGACGTTTGTATTCCTTTTTGCCTGTTTCACTTACTGCATTTTTATATTTTCTCCTTTCATCAATTAAATTCAATATTTCTTCTGTTACCCAAGGATTTCTACAAGCCCTCGTCTTTTTACCTACTTGATCCTCTGCTGCCTTCACTACTTCATCCCTCAAAGCTACCCATTCTTCTTCTACTGTATTTATTTCCCCCATTCCTGTCAATTGCTCCCTTATGCTCTCCCTGAATCTCTGTACAACCTCTGGTTCTTTTAGTTTATCCAGGTCCCATCTCCTTAAATTCCCACCTTTTTGCAGTTTCTTCAGTTTTAATCTACAGGTCATAACCAATAGATTGTGGTCAGAGTCCACATCTGCCCCTGGAAATGTCTTACAATTTAAAACCTGGTTCCTAAATCTCTGTCTTACCATTATATAATCTATCTGATACCTTTTAGCATCTCCAGGGTTCTTCCATGTATACAACCTTCTTTCATGATTCTTAAACCAAGTGTTAGTTATGATTATGTTGTGCTCTGTGCAAAATTCGACCAGGCGGCTTCCTCTTTCATTTATGTCCCCCAATCCATATTCACCTACTATGTTTCCTTCTCTCCCTTTTCCTACACTCGAATTCCAGTCAGCCATGACTATTAAATTTTCGTCTCCCTTCACAATCTGAATAATTTCTTTTATTTCATCATACATTTCTTCAATTTCTTCGTCATCTGCAGAGCTAGTTGGCATATAAACTTGTACTACTGTAGTAGGCGTGGGCTTCGTATCTATCTTGGCCACAATAATGCGTTCACTATGCTGTTTGTAGTAGCTTACCCGCATTCCTATTTTCCTATTCATTATTAAAACTACTCCTGCATTACCCCTATTTGATTTTGTGTTTATAACCCTGTAGTCACCTGACCCCCCCCCCATGAACCATGGACCTTGCCGTTGGTGGGGAGGCTTGCGTGCCTCAGCGATACAGATAGCCGTACCGTAGGTGCAACCACAACGGAGGGGTATCTGTTGAGAGGCCAGACAAACGTGTGGTTCCTGAAGAGGGGCAGCAGCCTTTTCAGTAGTTGCAAGGGCAACAGTCTGGATGATTGAGTGATCTGGCCTTGTAACAATAACCAAAACGGCCTTGCTGTGCTGGTACTGCGAACGGCTGAAAGCAAGGGGAAACTACAGCCGTAATTTTTCCCGAGGGCATGCAGCTTTACTGTATGATTACATGCTGATGGCGTCCTCTTGGGTAAAATATTCTGGAGGTTACAGGATACTCCTGTGAGATACTCCTGTAACTGCTCTTTCATGCGATAATAATACTACATGTTGGATTTCTGTGTCTATACAACAGTGCTCAGTAAGATAAATTACCATGCAGTTCAAAAATTGGAGCTCAATTCCTAATAGTTGTATTTTATATTTTATTGATTGCTTGTTTTGATGGAGGATTGTTAAGTCTGTGAAATGCCCCATGTTACTCTTTCCAATGGTTTGTTTTTCTTTGTGACATCTGGTATGTGTGATATTTGGAGTGTTAAAATCTGTCTTGTGAGTGATTGTTTCAGTATTTTTTAAACTTCTGAAAATATTACTTAGGCAGGGAAACCTGTTGTCTGGATTTATCCTAAAAAAGACCTACTTTTCCTACCAATGACAACAGGTATTTGACCATGTGTGGCCCGAGATCCACGCTCTTCACTTTCATGAATCAGCTGTACCAATCTTCCCTTCCCAGTCCTGTTTAGCTGTAGGCCATGCCTAGTGAAACCCCATCTGTTGATAGTCCCAACAGGCACCAGAGAAACATGAGCAAAGTTGCCTGTCCTCAGAGCCATCTCTAACCCCATAATGATTTGCCTCACAGCTCCATCAAGGTGTGGTCGATCATGATGCCAGAACAGCTTAACAAAGTGTATGTTGGTGCCATGAGTCAGGGAAGCTATCTTGTCCAGGTCACCACCTATGTCATATGCTCCATCCCTATCCAAACTGTTTTCCACCCCACCCACTATCACTACATGGTCCTCTTTTGTAAAGTCCTTACATAATGCCCCTAAGTCTTCTATCCCATGACTTAACCCTGCATTTGGTTCGAAGACACTGGTGGCCTGCTACACTGCCCCTAATCTTTCCTGTAACTGAGGACCTACACCTCACCCATGGCTACTACCTAGCTGCAGCATTTTCTTCTTCCCAACACTTTGTACATTCCTATGCTTCTTGGCCTCGGTTGAAGTGTGCTGCATATTTCATGCTCCTCGTTCTACCTGAGGCTCTTCTTCACTTAACTCTGGCAGTGGTAGATACCTGTTTTTGGTGTTGATAATAAAACTGTCAGTTTGTGTTCTCTTTCTTCCTATCCTCCTACCAGCTGCCAGTACCTAACCACCCTCCTCCCCCCTATCTCCCTTGATCCTTATCAGTTCCTTCCCAAATTTCTCCAACTGTGCCTGAAGGGCACAGATTTTCCTTTCCTGTTCCCCAATCAAAATGTTCCTATTGCATACTCTGCAGTTCCAGGAGAGAGCCTCTTCTGTTCTCGCAACATTCTCCCACTGCATCCTCCCCAGTGAAAATATTTCCTATGAGATTGGCAACAAAGCCCTCTACTCACTACCCTATAACAGCTCTCACATTTCTCACTCATGGTCAGTTTCCAAGCAATAATAAAGTTTAAAGAATGTTATAAATTTGTCAAGGATGCCAGATTGGCTGTGCATTAACAAAAAACAACACAAAGGTCTTATGTGCGGTGGTTGTTGTTTTTGTACTGATTTAGAGATATAATGACAGAAGAATGAATTTGTAATTACTTTGCTTTTAGAGAATTTACATTATCAAGCATGTTTGGTCAGGTTTTTAAACGTTTATAACTCAGAAAATTTAGGCCTGTATCGCATTTATCTAACTAGTGAACAAAACAAAATGTGTTAGTTAAATACAATTTAAAAACGTTTAATTACACTTTTATTGAAACAATAGACACTGATGAAACTAGTAGCTGTCTTTTTTAAATGAATTTTGCATTATCAAGAAAACTTTTTATTTTTATTTTCTATGTAACATTAGTGTTAGAGGAGAAATGGATGTAATTTGTCCTGTTTTATATTTATTGAAAGACTGTTATGTTGGCTTCTGCAGGAGGCAGAACTGATGCAAACAAGGAAGGAGAGAAGTTGTGATGGCTGGTGGCAGGAATACAAAATCTTGTGTACAAAAAAGTTGCAGATTAATAGAACACTTTACTTCTAAAAAGAAGACAAGCATAATTTCTCATTATAAGGTGGCTTCCTGTGCCTCCTACTTGCAAGTACTTTAGCCAGTATCACTGCTCGCAGAATGCTGGCTAAGTATCATCATCTCAATACTCAGTACTGATGATCTGCAACAGAACTGGACCGACCAGCAATGGGCAGCTGGTTAAATCAGTGTTGACAGTGGGTGCTGAACTCTGTCTTCCTAGAGGTGTGGTGCTGCCCGCTCTTTCCATTGGCATGTAGATCAGTGTCATCTTGATGCCGTTTTGCTATGCTGCACTGGTCAGTGTGCAGTTGATGCTTTAGGACTGCACATTTACTGCTTCACATAATACATTCTCAGCAGGATTATTAATTGATGTAGTAGTGTCTTCAGCAAACATGGTACCTTTGCACCTTCTGTACATAGTGGCAAATCGTTAATAATAATTAGAAAAAGCAGTGGGTCCAACACAGCCTTGAGGCATTCCAATAGCTATGGACTCACAATCTGAAGATACATGACCACAATACATTCCTTCTGGGAAAACTTTCTGCTTTCTACCACACAGATAAGATTCAAGCCATCTGCATATTCCAATAATTCCTAGAGGTTTGGCTTTATTCAGGAGGATATGGTGACTAACACCGTCAAATGCTTTTGATAGATCACAAAATATTCCAACTGTTATTGTATTATCATTTATGAATTCCAAAACATTGTCAACAAATCCATGCATTGTAGTGATACCCCTTTCTAAAGACCCATCTGGCTGTTGTTCAAGATGTTGTATTTACTTAGATGGTTAACCATTCTGCTGTGCATCAATTTCTCCAGTACCTTAGAAAAAACTGAAAGTAATGAAACTGGTTGATAGTTTTTAGTGTTACATGATAATTTTAGTCAGCCATACTGTACCTTCAATACAAGCATTGAAGGGTATGCACATTAAATCAGATTAAATTAAATACAGAAGCAAATGGTACTATGGACAAGTACTCATGCCTGTCAATGTATAGCTACTTAAAATCTGTTTGTTAAATTGGATGCCCGGTAGTATGACAGTGCCTTTGAAAAGTAGTTGGAATGCAAGTGGCAATAGCAGATGGCAGGGAGCAAGGCCTCCCCCAACCACAAACCTGATGGGCAGTCAGACATCCCTAATCAGCCTCTCCACCCATGGAGCAAGGGAAAAAACAGGACATTATGGGGATTATAAGTCACACAGACTATGTTTGTTAAGTGTGTCAATGACATACAGATTTAGTTGGCCCCATATGTCTCCCCTTGCATGCAAGAATGTCTGTCAAAAAGGGGATCTGAGTTTTAAGATGTTTTGCCTACTGTAAAGCATCTCAAGTGATTGAAAGGTACAAGGGAAAAGGTACTTTTGTACAACCTCTGTAGAAAGCCAGTCCCTACCAAAAAAAGTACAGAATCTAGGAAAAAATAGTTCAGGGAGATGGAAGGAGTAACATTTCTTAGACTGCTTTGAAAACCATGAGACATCAATGAGAAACAGTAATGCACCATTTTAGCCCTTTCATGTTTAAAATTTATTTTGCACATGCTTGAAAAACAATAGATCAAAAACTGTCTTCCTCTGTGATAAATAATACCAGTTCACTTTCACTACCAGTGGTTAGCACACTGGACTCACATTCAGGAGGAAGAAGGTTCAATCCCGCGTCCCACCATCCTGATTTAGGTTTTCTGTGATTTCGCTAAATCACTGTAGGCAAATGCCAGGATGGTTCCTTTGAAAGAGCATGGCCAATTTCCTTCCCCATCCTTCCCTAATTCAATGAGACTGATGACCTCACTGTTTGGTCTCTTTCCCCCAAACAACCCAACACTTTCACTAACAAAAAAATTTTGAGCTGACTGCTTCTGAAAATTGGTGAAGTGGCATATATGTGTCCCAGAAACCTAACCAGATCCATGTTTTCATGTGAACATAGGATTTTCTGAGTTAAACTGTTGATTTTAGAATGATTTCATCAGGATGTCAATTATGGAAAAAGTATAACAAATCAGTACCTAAACACATTTATTCTCCTGACTGTAAAAAACATGAAACATCACACACAAGTTTTCAACATTAACTTTGAAGATGGTTTTGACTTACTACACCAATATTCTCTGCATTCTATGAAGTTTTCTGGGGAATATACATCCCATTACATACGAATTATGTACAAACCTACCGAATTACTGGAGTGTGTAGTAATGTTTCCAAACAATGTCTATGATGTATAAGAAAACACAATTAGTTATTTCACAAATTCTTGGAGTAGATAAAATAGTAATTTGGTCTGATTTTCATGAAATAGGCAGACTGTGCCATCTACAAGCACATGCCACCCCATTTGATCACTCACAGTCTTCTAGATATCCACCCCATGGTCTAATTCCAAAAACATCTTGCCACATGCTAGCACAAGACAGATATGATATATAGACATTACAAAACTCAAAACTGTATATTACTTTAATTGAACACATGTATCCCATCAACCATCAAAAAATGTAAGGTTAGGCTCCCATTTGCTCACATGAAAACCATGGAGTACTTAAAAGGAATTTTTTAACTGGTTATTGCTCACAAGTATTTTTATTACCCCAACCAAAACCACACAAGTGTTTTTATTACTCCAACCAAAACCACACACCAAACGATTCATTGGCCAGCACTTGCAAGAATCTGCTCTCCTTCAATCATAGTTGTGTGATGTTGAAGAGGCACAGAGATGTCAGTTTTCATTACTAGAAATGCTCTCTGTCAACAGAAACTCCATTTATAGGAATCTATGGATTCATTCTTTTTTCTCAAACCTTCAGCTATACAGGTCTCTACTTTTCAATCCAGGTTTCATGTTCTCAACTGCAGACATCTGTCTTTGCACTGACGATCAAGTGGGGTGCACTAGTCTAAGCTGAACTTAAGCTTTTGGAAGAAATAAGTCATGGTATTGAATGACTGATTACTTTTGCAGTAACTGCAGCCAACATTTACAGATTTTCAAGTGGGGTGAGACACAGCTGCCACAGTGAAGCAAAACATAAGAAATAGCATAGTTTTGAAGTAAATGATTATTATTAAGGTAATACATGTGACCATAGTATATATCTAGCCCCCATAAACTCTGCAGAAATAATGGGCATCATTAGCTCTCTAAAACCCTCTAATTCAGCTGGGCATGATGGCCTAAATATTAATGTTTTAAAAGCCTGTAGCCAAAATGTCTCTGTACTTCTGTCTGTAGCAGTCAACAATATAATAGAATCAGGCATCTTTCCAGACAGACTGAAAATAGCACAGGTAACACCCATTTTTAAGAAAGGTGACAACAACAAAATAGAAAACTACAGACCAGTCTCAATCCTTCCTGTCTTTTCCAAAATAGTTGAGAAAGTTATATACAACAGGATTATAAACTTTCTTAACCTGATGTTTGAAAATCAAAATGGATTCCTAAAAGGTAAATCAACTAGCACTGCAGCTGCTCAACTAATTGAAGAGGTGTTAGGGGGGATCGAAAGCAAGGAACATGTGGCAGATGTATACCTAGTCCTGGAAAAAGCCTTTGATTGTGTGAATGTTGACATCCTATTAGACAAGCTATCGAACATGGGCATTAGAGGCGCTGCTTATGACCTAATAAAGTGTTATATGAGCAATAGAAAACAGTTTGTTCTGCTTAAAATGGAAAGTGTCTACAGATCAGAGATCACTTCTCTTCTCTTCTTGATCTATGTAAATGATATTAAATACTGTACTACGAATTCCAGAATTGTTCTGTATGCCAATGACATGTCCATTGTGTGTAGAAATGAATTATGTAATGAACTAGAGGCCGAGTGTAATAATGTGACAAAAGAAATTGTTCAGTTTTTTAATGAAAGCCACTTAAATGTAAGCACCAGTAAAACATGTTTGATGGAGTTTAACAGAAGTAGTTTGAATAATGAAATAAAATTATACATTGACAGCGAATTGGTAGAGAAAGAGTCTAGTGTAAAATTCCTTGGCATAACAATCCAAAGCAACCTGAAATGGGACACACATATTAACTCCCTAGCAACTAAGTTGTCAAAAAATATATTTGCAATTAGTACTATTAGCAAGTTCTGTAGTCCTAAAGACTGCATGCCATGCTCTTTTCTCCTCTCACTTGAACTACAGTATTGAAATTTGGGGGGCAACAACCAAAGCTAATCTAGATAAGCTACTCATTCTTCAAAAAAGGGGTGTGAGAATAATCTGTGGAGCAAAATATAGGGAATCTTGTCGCAACTTGTTTCCGAAAACAGAGGTGTTAACTGTTATAAACACATACATTCTAAAAGCCATATTGCTTGTGAAAAGACTGCACCCAAACACTTATTCAGATTTCCACCAGTGCAATACTAGAAATAAATAAAGATTTTACATTGGCAGCCACAGAACAGCGCTTTACGAAAAGGGGCCTCAGTATGCAGGTATAAAATTAGCTAATGCACTGCCTATTGCAGTCATGGCTCTTCCTACAATTAAACTGAAACATCAGCTTAAGAAATTTTTAGTAAAACACCCTTTCTACACATTAGAAGAGTACCATACTTATATGAAGAACAACAAATGCTTTGTGAAATTATGTGCATAGAAATCAGTAAACATCTTATTGTAATTTTGTTGTAAATTAATGACGTATTCAGAAGAATGTGTCTTGTGTATTGTACAAATAACTTTAATCATTACTGTTTCTTTGTACATGTGCAGTGTACCATTTGATGCTGAATAAAGCTACTATTATTATTATTATTATTATTACCTTCACCTTGCAGAGTTCAGTTTCCAGTCAGGTGTTCCATATTCTTTTCATATCTAGCTGCAGCTTGTTGAACAAAGCCTTCTGTTCCACTTCTTTAACATTTCTGCAACTTTTCCTTAGTATTTATGCTTTCACAGACTAACTTGTTGACAATCATAATATGATTTCTGCAAACTTTAACATTTGATTCAGGTACACTGATTTTCTCTAACTCTTTTCTTTGGAAATACTTCCTAAAAAGACTTGTAGCTTGATTTGTAAAAACTCTCAATTTTAAGTTAACATCTGTTGTATTATATACTTCATACACAGTCTATAAGCTGTAATTTCTGCCTGTATGTCTCCATTGCTACTTTATTTATTAATTTCGAAGTTTTCGAGACAGTTTTTGGTTTTTATCTTAAGATTCAATTGAGGGTTAGTAAGAATTACAGCATCATGATTTGACAACACATTTCAGAGTTAATTGACTGTTAAGCTTCAGTGCTTAGACTTATCAACAAAAACATTATCAGTTAACTAGAACAGTCATTCACCCTAGTGGAAAAATTCTAGTTCCTGCACTAAATTGTAAGAGCTCATCAATTGTTTCAGCTCTATTGTCTTACTACTTTCACCCAAGACATTTACAGTAAAGCCATCTAGTAATATGACTGAAATGTTTTTGTACAGTTTTGACTAGACTACTTCACTCTGTTTGGAAAAGATTCCCAGATTCCTGAGGGTGCTCTGTAAATAGATAATATGATAGCTGATGTGCTATTTGCTGACAGTTCTGTGCCACACACTTCAAGGGATTGCTCAATACAAAAATTGCTATAGTCTAAAGCACTAAATACTACATAATTCCTAGCATATAACACTATTCCCCCTTTTCCATGGTAAATCTACAATAATGAAAATCCAAACTGAGTCCATCAGTGCACAGTCTGTGACATCCACTAGTGACATGTTATTCTGCAAAACGTAATATGTCAGGTTACCTTTCACATTCACTATTATTTAGATTTATTACTAATTGGCCTGGATCATTATTATGTCCTCTTTTGTTATGGAAGTAAACTGCTGCAGATTTAGCGTTGTTAAATTTGCACCCTTTTTAGAATCGTGAGTCATCAGGATGATTTCAATGAGCACAAGCACTGGCAGTCTGTGCTGCTGATCTTTTCATACATTCTCTTCCTCTGTGGTGAAAGATACCAAAAATTCTCCTGGAGTGTGGAGGTCTTCTTTCCTCTTACCTTTGTTACTCTTGCTGTCACTGCTGTAAATTCCAACAATTCTGACTGTATGGTGTGTTGAGTGCTCTGTATATAACTGGTACATTATACTGTATTTAAGTTTGTTGTGAAATCTATTTTTAATAATTCTTCTACTGCTGGTACAACTGGAGTTTGTACCTCTGTAATGGAAACTTTAGTTTAATATACTGCACAACAAGCCAATTTAGATGGTCCAGGTGTTGATTTTTTTGACAATGGGACTGTTGCACATTTCTCGTGTTTGATATTGGCAATAGCTCTGGCTAAATAGTTCTCTCTCACACTTAGAAATCCTATGACCCATGGAACAAAAATAATCTAACTACACGAAGTAATTATGGGGATCAGACAGTTGGTTGGCCATAGCCTCGGCAAAGAAACCATGCTGACATTTACCCAAGATGAGTCAGGAAAACCTAAATCAGGGAAACTGGACAGAGTAAATTCCAACCTCCCAAATATTTATTTATTTATTTATTTATTGTCATCCCAATGATCACATTTGTGATATAGGATTTGTCAGGGTACATTTTAACAACTATATAATATCTTTACAAAATTTGTATCTGTGCTGGATTCATATTAATTTATCTTATGTTTAATACACTATACAACTAATAAGTGTTTTTATAACATAATTTATTATGCACTGATGTAATTTCATTTGTCACATTAACTTAAACATATATTTTATACAGTTGCGCAGAGATATTCGCTTATGCTGTAATAGCATTTGTCAAGCATGTGTTTCTTTAGAACAGTTTTAAATTTATCCTCATTTTCCAGCTCTTTGATATGTTTTGGTAGTGCATTAAAAAGTTTGATGCCTTGATTACATACATGTTTCTGGCTTCGGGTCCTTGTTACAGCTTGTATGTGGAGATCTTTACATTGCCGTGTATCGTAATTATGGAAGTCTGTATTGGCTTTCATTTTGTCCTGATTTCTTTTGATCACCAACAGACATTTCAGAATGTATAATGATGGAATTGTTAAAATTTTCAATGCTTTAAAAAGGGGCCTACAATGTGTTTGAGGTGGGCTGTGGGTCATTATCCGAATAGCACATTTTTGTAATTTGAAAATCTCATTTAGACGACAATTTGTTTTTCCCCAGAATACTATCCCATAGGATGCAATGGACTGAAAATAGCCAAAATATACTAATCTGGTACAGTCATTACTACAAACTCTTGAAATTATTCTAAGCACAAAACATGCTGAATTTAGTTTTAGTGCTAAGTTCTCCACATGGTCCTTCCAATTAATCTTCTCATCAATGTGCATACCCAGGAATTTTGCACACTGCACTCTTTCAAGTTGTTTGCCCTCCATGGTGGGATTCAGGTCGTCCTGTTCAAGCAAATAACATGATTCTAGCTTTTCTCTCTGACACCTGAATATCATTAATGTAAATGAGGAACAGCAAGGGGCCTAATACACTTCCTTGGGGTACTCCTACTGTGACCTCCGTTGGATCTGATCTTAGTTTAATTTTTTGATTAATATTTGGTGCTGTAATTTCAACCACCTGCATCCTCTTTTCCAGATAAGACTCAAACCACTTTTTTACCGGTCCTCTGATACCTATAGCTTCAAGCTTTTTCAAAAGTACGCTGTGGTCAACAGTGTCAAAGGCTTTTGACAAATCTAGATTTATCCCAACTACACTATTTCCCTCTTCCAATTTAGTGATTATTTCTTTTGTGTATTCTAGTACAGCTGTTTCGGTACTTCCCCCAGCTTGAAATCCATGCTGATTACCATTTATCAGGTTGTGCATATTAAGATAATGTGTGACTCTATATTTCATTAGTATCTCTAAAACTTTAGAGAAAGTTGAGAGGAGTGAGACAGGTCTGTAGTTTTTTATTTTAAGTTTATCACCCTTTTTTAACAGGGGAATGACTTTAGAAATTTTCAGTTTTTGTGGAAACACGCCCTCAGCCATTGACAAGTTTGCTATGTGCGCCAATGGTTTCGCTATCTGATTAGCTATTTTCTTTACTAATATTATTGGCACCTCATCTACGAAATCATTGTCTTAAAAGCATCACTGTCTCAATTGGTTGGTCTCTGTTATACAATGTTCTTTTTATCAAAAAATGAGAAGTGTCAGCTGAACCAATTAGTACTGGATGTCAGCTTAATTCCATGACATAATAATATAGCATGGGATGCAACACATTTACAAACAGGAAGAGATCAGAATGCTGACAGTATGATTTTCTTTTTTTGCTCCCATGTTATTTCTTGGAATGTAGGTTGTTGGAACCAACTCATCTCTTGGATAGCCTGAGCTGTAAATTAGGTTAAAAGGTGACAGTTTGGTTGTGTGTTAGCAAAGTCAGTGAATGTGAGTATAATGTCTTATTTGTGATGGCAGACAGATCTGTAATGTATCCCAAGGCCTATGTTAGACATAAGGGTGATAGCTTAGTTGAGTGTTGGTAAAATGCTATTGAAGGCTTTAGTTAATTGCATTTATACTCTTAATGATGGAAGATGATAAATATGATCAAAAATAAAGAGACTGTAGTTAATGCTTAATGGATTTGTGTTAATTTTTATGATTATATGACCGTCTATTGACAATATTTCAATCAATTATATGGTTATGAAGTATGCACACTTAAACATCTATATAATGATTATAATTATACATTTCCCAAAAATGAAATACTTGTGACTGATACCTAGCTGTGAGGAAATTGGATTAAAGTTTGGTATTTGACACACCTCATTAAATTATCGTTGTTTTTATGCTGGCCAGCATAGCCACCACTGAATTAGTGAATGTGTGCAATGTTTGGGTAGTTCCCTTTCAGAAATGTTGTCAGTGTTTATGGCTATATGTATCTTAGACACATCATGTTGAAGGTCATCAGAAAGGATACAAAGATACAAAATAAGTGTTTCACCACTTGCATCCCTGCAGTGAATCATGACAGGTTGAATAGTGCAGTGGTAGCCTTAAACTTCTTCTTGTATTACAGAAGCATAGTTTTCACTGAAATCCATAGAAATGACTGCTGTGTTTCAAGAAGTATTCCCCTTCAATTTCTAAAAAATCAGGGCTTGTGACTTGGCTGTCTATGAATGTGGTATTAAAATGTTCAGCTGCCCCAATAACCTATCAATGAACTACTCAACTAGGCTCAAGTACCATATCATTACAGTTCAGTCAGTTAAAACCTACTGACTGTACTTGACAGGATCTTCTTCACTGTTGTCCTCACGTTTTGATTGTAAAAAACTTATAAAATTAACTTTTATCCAGTGTGCCCACACCTATGGGCAAAGGGGAGACATCCCCCCCCCCCCCCTCCCCACCCGACCACACCTACCACTCCTGTAAAGGAAAAAATATAGCACAGTTGGGTGCTTTTCTTCAAAGAAAATGATTTAAAATTCAGTATTACACAGGTTTTTAGAAGGTTAAACACCACTCCCCCCCCCTACAAATTGTCATATGGGCACCGGCATCTTTGCTTTTGGTGGGCACTTCTCACATTGCCTCAGCATTCCTTCCCAGCCTGCTGCTTCACAAATAATCTATGACATAAGTTCTTTGTAAGTCTGTCCAAGACCAGTCCTGTGAATCAATAAAATGACATTTTGATGTAATGTGCATATGCCCACTACATGTGTACCAGTGGTACCAACCAAAACACATCATTTATGTCTCAGAGAGCAGAATTTTGAAAAACCAATTTTTAAATCTGGGTATTCCGACTTAAAAATTGAGTAGATCTCATGAAAATTACATAAAACCAATCGTTTTCTCTGCTGTGTGTTTCTTCCTATACTCACAACAGCCTACTCACCATGCAAAATTATAAACTGTTCTTAATTCTGATAAAAAAAATTTCCTAATTCAGCAGCTTCAGTACTCAAATTTTTCCCACAAGCTCTGCTAAAAGACCCTTCTCTTTGAATAATTTTTGAACTTTGCAAATATATTAATCTCTGTTTCATGGTGTAGTGTGTAATTTATTTTTAATTAAATCAATAAACTTATCCAGATCTTCAGATATTTTCCCCCTTGCTTATTTCTAAGTCTCTTTTTCCCTCAGATGGCAAATCAACTATGAGAACAGTCTGAATTTTTGGTTTCAAATTTTCATGTACTCTTTTTAATTTTTATTTACCATAGGAGAATCTGCTGCATTCGCTTGTTCACTAAGGGCATGCAGTTTCATAGGGGAACTTCCAATTTAATTGAATGAATATCAGTGATAGTACTATTCTGTAGTTGGAGTTCTTTACCAGGTGATAATCTGACGTCATTTGCTACCTCAACTTTGGTACTTAATATAGTTTCAACACAACACTCACCAATGTTTTTTATTTCAAGTAGTTATTTCCTGCAAGATGTATTTAGTTTTTATACTGATTTTACCTTTTAGCCCTTTCACAAAAATTTTCTACTTGGTTCTACGTTTAGAATTCAAATTATTTTTCAGTCTGATGATTTACGTCTCTTGAATGGTTTATAACAAACCTTCTGAAAAAATCATACTTTTTCAGAAACACACATTAATGCTGGAGACAAATATTTTTTAACTTGACACCTGCTTCCATTCTCAGTTTTAAGAGAGATAAATTATTTTGAGACTGGTCTTAAATAGACTGTATATCTTTTTGGACTGAAGTTATGTATTGGAACCCAAAAGCCTCCACCCCCATCCCCAGAAATTTTGGTTGCACTGAAAGATTGATCTGTAGCTTAGCCTGAGGTCTGGTTCATGTTGGGAGGTAATGATTCTCTTATTTCACTTTGACATTTCCTGGCTGTGCCTGTTTGCATCCAGACTATCATTTTTCAAACTAATTTTGACCTCGGGCAGTGATATAGATTGGGCTTATCAATCTTGTTATGGCAGTGCTCACTGGTTACACAATCTGAAAGTTCACTGGTTTTTGAAACGTGTAAAATAATAGCTTTTGAAATATGGTGTCACTGGAGAATGCTGCAGATTATGTGGGTATATCAGATTACTAAGGTAGTACTGAATTGAACTGCTGAGTAAAGAAATTTATGGCACAACTTGACTGAAAAATTGGATTTAATGATAAGATATATCTTGACAAATCAGGGAATTGGGAGTTTGATAATGGTGGAAAGTGTGGGGGAGTGGGCAGGGGGAGTGTTAAACTTGTAGAGGCATGCCAAGGTTTGCCTGTAATAACAGGTCCAAATGGATGTCAGTTGCAGCATGGGATAGACTAGCATGGAAAGTTGCATCAAACCAGTATTTGGACTAAAGGAGAAGAACACAATGATAATAATATTTGAAAATTCTTAAGTCTACATTTATATTCAGATGCTCTGACAATGTTTTTCCTCTCTGCGATTTTCAGGTACTACCTCACTCCAATTATGTTAGGTCCAAAGGATATTATGGCCAAGTCTCTTACAATGAATGTTATGCCAAAGTTTATGTACTCAAGTAAAACAATTTGTTTTCATAGACAGGTGTACCTCATCCAGAAATTGGATCTTTTTCATAGCTGTATAGCAGAGGATTTGTAATAAAATGCATCAAGTTTTCTGAGTGAATTACTAATAACTGCAGCTAATGCTTTTAAGTGTGACAACCCTGTGGGTTCTGTGTCAATAATTGTCTAAAGGCTAGCAAATATATTTCTGGTTCTTTATTATTTTTAGTTATCTACTCTCAGTTGCAATATGTAGAATCAACAAGAATTTTATGTAATGCTGGGTGTATTTAGAGCCCTTTATAGCATGGTTCCAGCATTTTCAAGAAAATATTGTGATTCTGTTCTAATTGTGTCACAGCCAAAGGAAATTAGGATGTATCTGTCTTGTACTGCTACTTTCGTGGGTTTTGCAACTCTTAGAATTCAACATTCTTAGACCAAAAAGTTAAATACAAAATAAATTTTAATCATTCTGGGCTCCTAATATTTAAGTTTTTCTGTCTAATGTTCCCTATGTCTAGCAGATTTTTGGGCCTGAAATCTTATTTGTCATGTTGCAAAATAACTGATTCTGGAATCAAGGTGTACAGGAAAATCCCTCAAAGTAAAGTTAATACTTCCAGAATGTCATTGGTACTACAAATACATATAGCTTATACTCAGGGTCCTTATGAACCTATTTAAATCTGGAGAATTTGACAAGGAAAATTTCAGGGAATACTGCAATGTGTAAAATAATTCCAGTTCATTATTTTGCTATTTTACTCAGCGCATTTTCTGTCACTGATGAGTGATACATATGCAAAATACCACTGTAAAGATTGCTGTACAGTGTGTAGGTCTACAGAAGACTAATAATAATGTAGGCTACTACAGCTTTTTCAAATTTTCTCTTTTATAGAACTTCAGTGCATACTGATAATTTAATTATGGTAAGTAGCAAAGCCATAAAAGTTCACAAAATTTGCATTGTCCAATTAATTTTAGATCCCTCAAACAAAAAACCATGTCAAGTTCTTGAGAAAAAGCACAGATCACAACCATCTACAAGAAGGGTAGAAGAAGTGATCCTTTGTTGTGGAATCTTAGAAGATATTCCAATCTCAGACATAACGAGATATCCTGATGAGAATGATCTCCTTCATGCCAACCAGTATGGATTCTGAAAACATTGGTCATGTGAAGCCCAACAGACGGTTAGATGCAATCCAGAATGAGATTTTCACTCTGCAGCGGAGTGTGCGCTGATATGAAACTTCCTGGCAGATTAAAACTGTGTGCCAGACTGAGACTTGAACTCGGGACCTTTGTCTTTTGTGGGCAAGTGCTCCACCGACTGAGCTGCCCAAGCTTGGATAGCTCAGTCGGTAGAGCACTTGCCCGCGAAAGGCAAAGGTCAGTTTTAATCTGCCAGGAAGTTTCAGGTAGATGCAATATTTCTTCATTTCCAAAAAGCATTTGCCTCAGTACCACACCTATGCCTATTGTCAAAAGTATGATCACATGGGGTATCAAGTGAAATTTGTGACTGGATTTAAGACTTTTTGATAGGGAGGATGCAGTAGATTATCTTAGATGGAGAGACATCACCAGATGTAGAAATAACTTCCGGTTTGCCCAGGGAAGTGTGCTGGAACCCCTGCTGTTCATCTTGTATATTAATGATATTAACAACCTTGTAGACAATATTAATAGTAGATGATGCAGTTATCTATAATCTATACTGTCTGAAAGAAACTGCATAAATATTTAGTCAGACCTTGATAAGAGTTCAAGGTTAGCACCTTGCTTTAAATGTTCAAAAATGTAAAACTGTGCAGTTCACAAAATGAAAAAAACATAGTATCCTGTGATTGTAATATCAATGAGTTTCTGTTGGAATCAGCTTAAATCGGCCAACTGATACAAATACCTGTGTGTAACACTGTAGGGATATGAGGTGAAATGATCACATAGGCTTAGTCATGGGCAATCAGATGGTAGAATTTGATTAATTGGCAGAATACTGAGGAAGTGCAGTCAGTATACAAAGGAGATCATTTACAAATCACTCATGCAACTGGTTCTAGAATATTGCTCAACTGTGTGAAACTCATACCAAATAGGAGTAACAGGGGATATTGAACATATACAGTGAAAGGCAGCATGAATGGTCACACGTTTGTTTGATCCATGCTGACTGTCACAGAGATACTGAAGAAACTGAACTAGAGGACTCTTGAAGATAGACGTAAACTATCCTGAGAAAGTCTACTGACAAAATTTCAAGAATTGGCTTTAAATGATGACTCTAGGAATACACCATATATTGCTCACACAGCGATCATGAGGATAAGATCAAAATAATGTACAGCTCACACAGTGGCATTCAGACAATTAGTCTTCCCATGATCCAAACCTGACTGGAATGGGAAGAAACACTAATAATTGGTACAATGGGGCGTACCCTGTGCCATGTTGGTTTGCAGAGTATAAATGTAGATGTAGATGTAATATTTAAATAATCAGTTGAATACTTCAGTTAAGGTTTGTTAGCTTAATGTACTAGGATAAAGCTATGAACAGAAACAAGGTACAAAACTAATTTGCTTTCTTTATTAACAACAGTTGAATTTCCACCTGATGTATAATTTTTTTTTATATGATGTGTTTCCCCAGTTGCCCTATAAACCATGATGTGAATCAAGAGCAGATCAGGTTACTGTAATACAGGGCTACTTTTCTCCTTGGGAGGGTAGCTTTGCTGTAACTCTGAGAAAGGTTCAATGCTGTCTAGCACCAATTCTAACAATCATTTTGGAACAGTTCTGATTCAGTTCAACAGTTGACAGTTTCTGCTAGCTTGTACATTTGAGTTATTCTGCCATTCACTATCTTGGATATTTTCTGCTAACAATATCTGTCCTACTGTATTACTTAGATACTTTTTGACAAGAAAAATTGGTAATTTGCTATCAGAAAACTACTTAAACAGAAAGCAAATGACATTCATTTATGTGTAGAAATTATTGTCTAAATATTACTCAGAAACTTTTAATCAATGTGTTTTAACCCTGATCACCTTGGGATGAATCTTATTACATGCAAAATAAGTACTGTTAAGAGTTTAGTGCTATATTATAATATGATATGACTGTAAAAAGGGATAGGACCTTTCCAATATGCAGTTTACAGCACTAAAAATCTAAAGGAATCCATAAGAAATTGAATTCTTGTTAGAAATGTCATAAAATGCTTCTGAGACAGAGCCAGGTACTAGTAAACAGCTTAAAACAAGGAAAAATCTAGACAGTGCTTGATTATTCAAGTGTTGAAGACCTATTAAAAGAACAAAATCTTGTGGAAAGTTCAGATGACCATTGAGAATCAAATGAAAGTAATGAAATGGAAGTGTTAGCAGCATCTATAGAGAGTGAAGAGAACCACAAGCAAAACTGAAACCAATCAGCAAGGTGATAAGTGTTTTTGTGGTTACACCATATGAAAATAAATGTTACCCTGGTATTATTGAAAGTTTTATCAAAGAAGCTGCAGCTGTAAAAACCATGATGCCATCTCTTGATAACTGGAAAAGGCCTGTAAATAAAGATGTACATTTTTGTAAGTGCGATGATACAATTGAAGATATAAACCATCAAAACAATTAAGGAAAAGAGGCATTTTCTCAGTGCCAGAATTGGTTAATGGTAATGAATTTGTGCACAATATTTTCCTAGTATAGTCACTGACATTTTGACACAACAACATACCTAATGAGACAACTGCCTTTTCTTTGATAACAGCATAACAAATTTTGTTCATGTTTGTTACTTTTTTACATCTTAAATTTAAAAAGTTGTCCTACCATGTGTTTTTTTATAATTTTTATCCCTTTAATACCAAGAAACCATGGTCTTATAAGGTAACAAAATAAATTTTAAAGAGAGTAACATTGCCTCAAGCTATTATCCTGCCTTAAAATAATGTTTACATTAAGGGAGTGAAGTAACCTGCTTCAGGAGCTACTTTTCTCCAATTTTTTTAAAAATTATAAAATTTCAAAACTAAATGTTTGATGTCTTTGTACATCACTAGATGACTTTTACATTGTTTTGGAACAGAATAAACTCGTTTTTAAAAGTCATTTTACAAAACTACTATGTATTACTTTATCTTTTTGAAAAACTGTCCAAAAGTGGAATAAAGCAACCACACTTTATGGTAATATTTACAGTATGTGTGATCAGGGCCAACAAACGTGGCCAACACTTCACTGTCAGGTGCTGATTATCACTGAATCTGAGGTCTCTCATGGGGAAGAGGTCTTGCTAAGTAATAAGGTGACTTCTTCAGCATGGATGGAATCTCTCACATAATACAAAATTCTTTATAAAGTTAAAGCTACCATAACTTTACCTGTAACATTTCTGTAGTTAGTCAAACTCTAAACGTATCACCAAACAAATACTACTAACTGTGCATGACATTCTACATTTGATGTTATTCTGTTAGTCTGATTTCTGGGTGACAGTAAATGGCCTGAACTGAACAGTTGGCACAATGCTTAATAGCTGTGAGGTATAAAGCTTACTGCAGCTCAGCAAGGACCAAAAAAATAGACTCATTTTAATTTAAGTAGGCATTGCGGAAATTATGTCTTTAATAGAACTAAAAAGTATTTAAATATTTTACTTTCAATCTGTGGAAGAGAAACAGCACTATTATGTCTGGGTGTGTGTAATGTGCCACATGAAATTGTAGGATATGCACTGGCAAAATACTGTCTACTGGGATGCTCTTCATGAGAACATACACTTAGTCTGCTCCAGGGGATACTATTTAGAAGTAAAGTATGTTGCCAGGTGGGGGCAAAACCATCACTACAGGGTAATCAAATAAAATTGTCTTGAGACAGGCATTTTGTGATAACATTTTGAAAAAATCACACAACAGCAGTGCCAATTTCTGACATGTTGTCTTCACTAACCTAGTCACTGCTTTTGTCTCAGCCTCAAGTATTTTCTAGTCCAGTTTTATAGGATCTGTTCAGAGTGATCTTTCTCTATTTTAACTATCATTCTTTTACTGTATCATACAGTTTATTACACCAGACAATAGAAGTTTACAAACATTTTACTAGACACTAGTTTGGCAGTATCGAAGAGTAAGAGCACAGGGTACCAAAATGACTGCTTTCTTTGCAAATTGTTTTGATCAAACTCAAAACATTCTTGTATGAGTCTTACAAACAACTACAATAAAATTTGTAACTTTGAACATTCAGCAGTATTAGTGTGCACAGGAAAGCATTTCTAAAAGCAAATGTTTCAGCCCTACAAAATTTAGAATACAATGAGTACAGTTTGTAGCTAACACAAATAAACTAAATGCCATTAATAATGGATAAGTTTGTTTGTGACTTCAAGGTAGAATTGAAGGAAATTCATCAGAGAATAGCCATTAATACAGAGCAAAATCTTTATACATGCACTGAAATAAACTCTCAGTTTAAAACTGGGTCAAAATAACAAAGGATGAAACTTGATAACATACTAAGAAACTTCTTACTCTCCTTAACCAGTTGCCTGGACAAATTAAACTACCTTAAAATGTGTGCTTCATAAACTAATAATTACTTGAAGTTACTTACTGCCTGAGGACTGGAGTATAACCATTTTTTTGAAGATTGCAACAATAGTTCTTCTTGCACATGTAATCTCAAATTACTCAATAGGCTGCAGTTGTCTATCGAGCACCATTTTATGATAACATTTTGAAAAAATCACGCATCAACAATGGCTTTCTGGCATGCTGTTTTCACTAACCTAGTCACTGCTTTTGCTTCAGCCTCAAGTACTTACACATTTTGCAGTACTTTATGTGCATTCCTCAAATGTGCATACAAAATCTCTGCATAGACTCAATATTGCACAAGTTGCACTGCACAGTACACATGATCAGTTCCACCATTAACAAGTGACTGTGCCAAAAGACTAGTTACAGCCTAGGTATTCCGTGACAGCACTACTTAATGTCAGCAGATAGTGTTAGCACCAGACTGAAATGCCTCTCTATGACATTAGCCAGTCAACATCAGATGATTCACAGCCTCGCTGGAGCGAGATGCAACTAACTTCCCTGATAGATTTGTTCAATGCACACTGACAAGTACCAGTTAAAATGGGGAATGGGTAGTTCATGAATGAACTAGCTAAAATGAAATATTCTGGGATAGGATCTGTTCAGAGTGATCTTTCTCTAAGTGATCTATCATTCTTTTACTGGTAGCTTCCCCTCCTATCAAAACAATTATTTCAAAGGAATGGAACCACTGAAACCAAAATTAAAACCAGTGTTAGGGATTTTGGTCTGTAATTTTGCATGTCCGTGTCTTAACCCTTTTCATATACAGGAGTCACTTGCAATTTTATTTTGCACTTGGTGAGATATTCATGATAGATGCAAGCTAGGTAAGGGACCAATGTCATAGAGTACTCTTTGTAAACCAAATTGGGATTCTATCTGGACCTGGTGGCTTATTTGCTTTAAAATTGTTCAGTTGTTTATGTATTGCCAGGGACACTTATTGCTATATTAGCCATACAGGAGTCCTTTCAATGGTCAAATGATGTATGTTTGTATGATTCTCCAGTGTGAATGATTTCTTGCATGTGAAATTTAAAACTTCAGCTTTTGTTTTCCTATCTTCAGCTGCCACACCAGACTGATCAACAAGGAATTGGATGGAAGCCTTAGATCTGCTTAGCCATTTTACATAAGACCAGTATTTTCTCAGGTTCTCTGCCAGATCTTTGTATGATGGTAGTGGTTTTGTATACTTTGAGCATTGATTCTTCATGGATGCACAAATCTCTACTAACCTTTGCTTGTCATCATTTGTGTTCTCTTTTGAAATGAGAGTGCAACAATTTCTGCTTCCTCGGCATTTTCTGAATTTCATTATTAAACCATGATGAGTCTGTTACATCCTTACATATTCTCAGCTCAAATACAATAAATTTTCTTAAGACTGAGAAGCTTATGTCTGTGAATCAGCATGGTTTTAGAAATCATCACTCATGTGAAACTCAGCTTACCATTTTTTCACATGATATGCTGTGAACTATGGATGAAGGGCAAGAGGCAGATTCCATATTTCTAGATTTCCAGAAAGCAATGGATATGGTGCCCATTGCAGGCTGTTAAAGAAGGTATGAGAATATGGAATAGGTTCACAGATATGTTAGTGGCTTAAAGACATGTTAAGTTATAGAACCCAGTATGTTGTCTTCAATGGCAAGTGATCATCGGCGACAAGTGTATCATCAGGGGGGCCCTGGGAAGTGTGAGAGGACCACTGTTATTCTCTATACACATAAATGATTTGATGGAGAGGGTGGGCAGCAATCTGAGGTTGTTTGCTCATGATGCTGTGGTGTACAGTAAGGTGTCATTGTTGAGTGACTGTAGGTGGATACGACAGACAAAATTTCTAGTTGGTATGATGAATTGCAGCTAGCTCTAAATGTGCAAAAATGTATGTTAATGTGGATGAGTAGGAAAAACAAATTCATAATGTTTGGATACAGCATTAGTAGTGTCCTGCTTGACACAGTCACGCCATTTAAATACCTGGGTGTAACTTTGCAAAGTGATATGAAATGGAATGTCCACATGAGGACTGTGGTAGGTAAGGTCAATTGTTGACTTCAGTTTATTGGGAGAAGCTTAGGAAAGTGTGGGTCATCTGTAAAGAAGACCACATATAGGACACTGGTGCAACCTAGTCTTGAGTACTGCTTGAGGGGTTGGGATATATACCAGGGCAAATTAAAGGAAGACATCGAAACAGTTCAGAGACGGGCTGCTAGATTCATTATTGGTAGGTTCAGACAACATGTAAGTGTTACAGAGATGTTTTGGGAACTCCAATGGGAATCCCTGGAGGGAAGGCAATGTCCTTTTTGAGGAACACTATTGAAAAATTGTAGAGATTTTGCATCTGAAGGTAACTACCAAACGATTCTATTGCTGCCAACATACATTGCGTGTAAGGTCCATGAAGATAAGATACAAGAAATTAGGGCTCATATGGAGGAATATAGACAGTCATCGTTCCTTTGTTCTGTTTGTGAGTGGAAGAGAAAAGGAAATATATAGCAGTGGTACAGGATACCCTCCAACACACACCATACGGTAGGTTGAGGAGTAGATGTAGATGTAAAACTATCTTTTACTCTCTCTACTTCATATATCTACATTTTCAATTCAATTTGTGAGGCATAAATTGCATACACAAATGCCCTGCAAAAGTTTGAACTGGCATCACCTGCCATTCGGTACCTATATTGTCTCCTAATAATGTTCTGGACATTTCCTTTATTGTCATTTCATCCCCTTAACCCGACATTTGTGTCAAGTGAGCTGTCAGTGGGTACAAGTTACCCCTCTTCAGCCATATGAAAGTAAAAATTTTAAAACATAGTATAAAATTGGACATGGCAGTTGAGAAAATGAATGTTTGACGCAATAAAAAGACAGATAGTCAGTAGCCTAAGTTAAAATATAAAGGGCTGATTGATTAGTTAAAATATGGACACAGATGATATGGCAAATGAGTATTCTATAAAATATATGTTAAAAGGTAAAAACTGATGTTCTGATTGACTAAAATAGAGATATAGATGAGAGAAGTGATGTCTGGGTGTAGACAGCCAGGGAGAGGAGTATCACAGGAAATGTAGCAGTCAGGGTAGTGCATAAGAGGATGCTTGTGTGGGCAGATGTTCGGAGGAAGGATTTGAGAGAGGGAAGAGGGATGCCGTTTTGAAACAAGCATTAGGATTCAGTTGGAAAGCAGTTCAGAGGAAGGGAACCCTGACTGGAGGAGGAGGGTTGGGTTCTTTTGGATCTGGGAGGATGGGTATGTACCAGGGCAGATTTCATGTTTGGGTAAGGGAAGGAAAGTTTCATTGGAAGAGGATGTAGAGGCTGTGGAGGTGTAGTGTTGGAGGAATATGGTGGCAGAGCCATGGCAGAGTACCAGAATCAGTGAGAAAGGGTGTAGGCTATTCAGAGGTTTTTAGGATGGAGGAGAAGGGTGACTAATTTAATAAGTTGATGGAGGATGAGGTTTGGGGAGGAGAAGTAGATACAAAAGGCTAGGTGGAGTGCATGGCGTTCAAGGATCTGTAGGGCATGATAAAAGATGGGAAGTCTGGAGGTCCATGCAACATTTGCATAGCAGAGGATGTGTTGGATCAGGGATTTATAGATATGAACATCCCCATATTCAGTCAGCTGGTAGTTTTAGTAATTTTAGTCTACTGTGGGCTTTCTATCGAATGGTTATCAGACATATTAGTCAGTGAGCAATTACTAGTCTGAGGTATTTTAGTGTGTCAGTTAAATGGATAGGATGGTCATAAATGGTTAGGTAAAATTCACGCGGACAGAAGCTGTGGGTGGTTCAGCTTATAATTATTGCCTGGATTTTGGTAGAGTTGATTTTGAGGAGCCACTGTTTGCACCAGGAGGTGATCTGAATGAGATGGTGCTGGAGGGATCTTTTGGATTTCTGGAGCATAGGGTAGAGGGTAAGGAATGTGGTGTGATTGGCATATTGGAGGTGATGAACAGGAGGTGGAGACTTTGGCATATCAGCGATGTAGAGGAAACACTGGAGAGGAGAGAGAAAGGGACCTTTGGGCATATCTGCAGTGGGATGGAAGATACAGGAATTGGTATTGGTGATGTAAGTTGGGCAGTTAGAGAGGTAGGATACAATGACACAGATATAATTTATGGGAAGTGCATAGGTTTGGAGTTTAAAAAGGAGGCTGGAGTGCAATACGTGGTCATATGCTTTTTGAGATCAAAAGAAACAAAAATGGCAGATTTTCAGTTGTTGATTTGGTGAGATAGGAGATAAGTAAGGTACATAAAAGGATGCCTAGGATTTCTAAAAAGGAGAGGAAGCATTCTTTCGGGTGTTTGTTGGTTATGCACTCATGACCAGAAGCAGTGTTGTGTTTGTTGTGTGTTGTTATTGGAGTACTGAGATCTGTCCATGGGATGTTGTCTAGGTACTGGAAGCTAGGAGTGAGAGATGGGAATGAGGTATTAGTGTGCTTGTGAACTGTTGGGAATAAGGAGTAATCAACATGTGCATCATCTGGGATAGTGATGGTGCCAGAGGGGTAGGATGAAAAGCAGTTGGCTTTGCTTAGGTTGTCAGGGAGAGGGTGATTGTCATGCACAAGGAGGTAGGATGGAGCAGAATTGTTGCCAGTAAGGCAGCGAAATGTCTTCCAGTACTTGGAAGAATTTATGGGTAGTGTGACATTGAGGTTTGTGCATGTTCAGTACCAGACACAGTGTTTCTTTGCATTCAGCTGATTTTGGATGTGTCATTATAATTGTCAGTGGCATGCAAGTGTATCTCAGTCACAGGTCTGCAGGAAAGATCAGTAAAGAAAATGGGTTTCATGAAGCAGTGGGAGAGCATTTGGAGGGAGTGTGGGACAGTGTGCATAGACTGGCTTCTTTGGAATGTGGTGAGCTACAGTGTTTGATAAGGTCTGCTGTAGGAAGGTGACAGCATGGTGGATGCCATTGGGATGTTGGAAGGATAAGGGACGGTTTCCAAGCTGGGTAGCAATGTATTCCCTGTAGTCATCCCAGTCGGTACAGGAATAGTCATGGAGGTGTTTGAGAGAGACAGGATGTATAGTGAAGGGGATGGTGAGTAGAACAGGGAGACAGTCACTTCCAGTGGGGTTGAGGACTGCTGCAGTAATGCATCCAATGAGGTTAGGAGACATGAGGATAACATCAGGGTGGAATTGCTATTAGGGCGAGTATGCAGTGGGAGAGACACTATGTCACCATGGAGGAAGTCAGTAAACTGATGCTACTGGTGGAGCTCAGCACAGGACTGGCTATGGATGTAAAGATCAGTGGCAGTAATGTAGGTTGAGAAGGTGTGGTCTATGTAGGTCAGGAATTTGTATGGGATGAATAATGTGGTTGGATATAGATAGTGACACAGGTAACAGTTATGCTTTTGAGGAAGAGAGTGAGAATAAGGTGTTTGATAGGAGTATGGAGGGGTTGTGGCCAAACAAGGATGTTCTTGCGGTGGACAACACCAACTCTGTCTTGGGTCACAGGAAGTATGTTATCTGTTCAGTGGAAAATGTATGGCGAACTGTTGATAGTATGAAGAGGAAGGAGGAAGGTTTCATTCAGAATGAAAGAATCATTATGATGTTGGGAGAGGGTGTGTGTGAAGAGGTGTTCATTGGCTGGAAAGGAGCAGATATTACGGAATAGGTTATTATACCACTTTCACACCATGATTTAGGGAGAGAAGGGATGATGTTGGTGGGTGGTTGGCATGGGTTTGAACTAGTGTGTCAAGATGGGTGAAAAGAAAGTGGACCTGGTTGTGGGAATAGGTGCTTGTGTGTTGAGGTGGACAATAGAACAGGCAGCAAGGGAATGGGGTATAGGGTGTGTCACATCTGGAAAGGGTGGATGCTTTAACTATGGTCATAAAATAGATAATATCTTCAGCTGTGCAGGGAGGACAGAGGAAGTTTTTGGGATAGAGGGGATTTGACGAGAACTGTCAGCTCAGATTTGGAAGGTGGAGGTTGAGCTCTGTACTTGGAAGAATAGGTTGCATTGGGAAGGCTACATGTATTACATGAGGGACAGGAAGCAAGGTTAGGACACTGCTTGAGGAAATGGTAGGATTTCCAATGGAGGCAGGTGGGTGGGTTTTCACAGTCAGTGGTTAGGTGGTCATTATACAATGCGCATCTTTGGCAGCAGTAGGACTGAGGGCAGGATCTGGATGGTTCAATAGTGTGTCATCATTTGTACACCAGAGCCACATGGTGGAGAAGGTGGTCGATTGTGGATGGGGATTCAGTGAAGACCAACTTTGAAAGTTTGGCTGGAGTCATCAAAAATTCAGAGTGCTTTCTGAACTTCTAGGTCAAGATGAGAGTTGAGACCAGACTCCACCTCCTCCGTCATGGTCATAGGGTCAATCCCTTTGATCACAGCAGTGAGGGTGGGGTGATGGCAAGGAGGCTGCAGTTGCTTGGTCTAGGTGGTTGCAGGAAAGGGTGCAAGGTTTTCATAGGGACCAAAAGTGACACAGAGGATATTCTGGAGGAGTTTGGTGTGGGAGTCTGGATCAGGGGATTTGATTAGAATGGAGTCTTTTCTAGGGATGATCTGAGTGATGGTTAAGGAAGGGATATATTTTCTGATTTTGAGGAGGTCAGTTTTGGATTTGAGGAGGTTGGAGACAGGACAAGTGAGGAGGAAGGTATGAAGTTTTGTAGATGTAACTGCAGATGGGATGGCCTGGAAGTCCATTAAGTCGGGCCCCCTCTGTTTGTTTTAGGTATTTTGGGATCAGGGGAGAGCGCATTTGGATGTCTTCCAGATGGGAGTAGTTAGGAGGCAGTGGTGGGCACAAATAGGGGTAACAGGTGACAGGATTATTTGGAATGGGGTTTGGATGAAGAGGGTATCACAGTCCAGGTACTTGTTGCAGAAAGATTTGGTTGATGATGCAGGTGGATCAATGCATGGTGGTAGAAATTCAGGTGTTAGTGCAGTACTTGATGATGCTGGTCCTTGTGCTGGACCTGAAGAGGGTCCTACCATGGGTGGTGTGCCTGAAGATTAGAGGGCTGGGAGAGGAGGATAGGCCTAATGGAAGGTGGAAGTGCTGCAAGTGATGGTTGTAGGGGATAAGGAAGGGCAAGTGTAAACAATGGTAGTGGTAGGAGAAGGTATGGTGATGGAGAGGTTGCCAGTCGATGGCTAGTAGACAAAGGCATGGCAGCAGGGGCGATGGCAGAACAGTGACACGACAGCAGTGAGATGAAGATGGCAACAGTAATGATTATGCACAAAACAGAGTGACAATGAATCCCCACACAAAGGCACAATAAACAACACAGATGAAAAGAAATGGATACAAAGTATAGAGGAGTTGCCCCTACCAGTCTATGCTATTATGAGAGTAGCGGCAAGCGAACTAGTAAGTTTGTACTAGTCAAAGGATGCTGTTTTTGACTCATTGCTTGTTAGTAATTATTAACAAACTGTTACACTGATCTAGTGGGTACAGATTCTTTACATACCAGGCTCATCAACCCATGATGGACATCCTAACCACCTCCATCATTTACATCACCATATGGAGCACATCCTCAGGCCCACTACAATATATCTCCCCCCCCCCCCCCCCCCCACACTCACACACACTCTCGTGGTTTCTTCCCACAGTTACATCAACCACCTACTCTCCACTCCCTGCAACACTTTCCCCACCACTTCACATTTTCATTTGCCTATCCTCCACTCCCTATCTTTCCCACACTCATCACTGCCCTGCAACATCTGCATGAGTTACATCCTGCTACAGCACTGTCACTACACCAAACACCACAACACCATCCTCCCGCAGCCAGACTGACTCCAGCCCAATGGAATGGCCTGCCCAGCACTATATCCCACCCTCTACAATTCCTCACCTCCCACCCCATCCCATAGTCACCAAAAAGCTCCATAAGTGACCCCATGCAGACCGCACAGCCACACTACCACTAAAGAACCTAAAACAAACCCAGACACTGCTGAACACATGGATGCTGCTCCCTACCTCACACCTTCTCACCCAGCTGTCCACACCTTCATCTATTCCCACCCTGGCCCTCAATTCCTAATTTTCAAATCCTTCACCCTCAAAATTAGAAAGTATGTCTGCCACATTCCTAACACCCCAATCAGCACCCATGAATACTCTGTCATCATCAACCCAAACAATCCCAAATTTCACAAAGAACTTCTCCTCAAACTCGCCTGCATTACCTGTGGTCCTCATGCCCCTCTCACTCCCTTCAACACCATCTCCCAGTCCAAAAAACCACAACCTCCCCTCCATCCCCCACCCTCACTACTGTGAATACAAAGCTTAGCCTCTAGATCATGGCAGAGGATATGGTCACTGAACTCAATTCCAGTCCTTCCATAGAAATCCTCATCACCTGATGTACCTTCAATGACTCTGGTCCCACCTTCCTCATGCTCGTATTCACTGCATGTGGTCCCCCATCAACTGGCTCCGCACGGAGTGAGCCCTCATCTACAACTGTCATCACAAAGTCAAACCTTCCAAGTCCCCTCTCCAATCCTACACATGCCAAAAATTCCTCCTATATAACAACCATCTTTCTGCTGATTGTGAGAATCCTCCCACCAGCCCCCACTGTAAGCAATTCCATTTCCTTAAGCAATGTTCAAACCTAGGTTTCCCCACCCACAACACCTACAGTGATGCTCAACCTTCCTACTCTGCCAGGTGCAAGACCAAACCCCCACCCTTCGGACCTGAATTAACTGTACCTGTTCACCCTACTAACCATCCCAACCATTGCAACAACTGCCTCTGCACCCCCTCCCACTGCAGGGGACATCATCACTTTGCTTACTATCATCCTACAAAATATCCATCCCTTCCAATGACCAAACACCTTCAGCAAATCTCCCTTGCTGCCCATTCATTATGCCATCTCAGCACACAAGTCACATACTCCTGAAACCAGATCTAATTCATTATCACCCACCTCAACACCCCAGTATAAACCTCTCCACACCTAACCCACAGAACCTACTTCTTAGCATCTCACCATGGCGCAACAGCACTACAGTATCCTATATATCAACATCCACTTCCTACCCACCCAACAAGCCTCTTTTTATGCATACATCAATACCTTCATCCTCAATGAAACATTCCTTCAACCACACCACACAATCTGTACCTCTCCCTATATCCTCAAGGACTGATGACCCTGTAGTTTGGCCCCTTTGTACCCCAAACCAACCAACCAACCTATATCCTCCACTGCACTGATAACTCCCTCCCCCTGACCAGAGGTGGAGTGGCAATTGGCCATTACAAGAACACCCCTGTTCGGCCACAATCCTTACCTAATATTCCTAACAAACACCTTATCATTAGCTTCTTCTTCAAACCCCTAACTGTTACCTGTGCTAAAATCTACATTTGACCTAATAATTCCATCCCCTATGATTTCCTCACTGGTATTGACTGTACCTTTTCCACCTACATAATTGCTGCTAACCTCAACATCCACAGTAGATCCCTTGCAGAACTCTGGTGGTGGCATCAGTTTACCAAATTCCTCCAAGGTGACATTATCCCCATCATAGACCACACCCGTCCTGAAAGTAACACCACTCCAGATGTCATCCTAGCATCTCCAAACTTCCTTGGATGCCTCACTGTAGAAGTCCTTGATACAACTGGAAGTGCCCACCTACCTATCCCCCCTCTCACCCAGCTTCAGGTACCTGAACAACATCCCAGAAACAGAATTAAACACCCCAGTCACAGCACATGACATAAAAAGAAGTGCTTTACAGAAAACACAACACTTCCCTTAATCATGACTGTATTACCTATTGCCACCTGAAAGAATGCCCTGTCTCCTCTCTCACCCTCACATTCCTGTATATCACTATCCTATCCACAGGGTACTATCCCAACCTGTGGAAAACCTCCAAAATCCTGCATTTCCTCAAACTGAACCCCCCAATGATACCTCCTCATACTGCCCCATCTACCTCATCTCAGTGTTTAGCAAGGTCTTTGAACCCATCCTCTCCCAACACATTCACTGCCATTGGCACCAACACCATTATCTTCTTGTCACCCAGCATGGCTCTTGACCCTCCTTCTCTTACCCCAACGGCTAAACAACCATAAATCCACCATCTCCCCCCTCTTTTTCAAACTCCAGACTTATGCACTTCCAGTCAACTATGTCTGCCTTATTGCATCCCTCCTCTCTAATTGCCAGTCCTATGTCACTGTTAACAACACTAATTTTTGTGCCTTCCATTGTCCACTCCACCTCCACACTGCAGGAGTGCTCCAAGGCTCTGTTCTCTCCATTCTCCTTTACCTCTTATACACTGCTGATACGCTCAAACCACCTCTTCTCATACTTTCCTTGCCCTGTATCCTATGCTCTAGAAATCCCAATGAACCCTCCAATTCCATCTCAGTCAGTTTACCTCCTGGTTTAACCAATGTTCCTTAAGATTAACCCGGCTGAAACTCAGAAAATAATTATAGGATGCACCATCCTCATGACTTCTGTCTCACCATTTACAACCATCCCATCCAGCTAACTAACACACTAAACACCTTGGACTAACCTTCAACTGGGAACTACGGTGGGAGCCTCGCCTACTAACCATCCAATAAAAAGTCCACAACAGGCTAAAACTATTAATGAGCAGGGCATTGGGACTATACCCTCCATTGTCCACTTCACATGCAAATCCTTGATCTGCCCCATCCTGTGCTATGCAAATGTTGCAAATACACACATCAAAAAAAGTATTGCATCACCTCGGTTCCAAGAGTTCCAGAGCCTCTACAGAAAACTGGAATAGAGATCAATATAAACATCATTTCCACCCTTTTTACTGCTCGTGAAAACCACACATTGCAGGTTGTACCACCATAAAGCAAGACCTTCAGGGGTGGTGGCCCAGATTGCTATACATACTGGTACCTTTAATACCCAGTACCACATCCTCTTGCATTAATGCATGCCTGTATTCAGCGTGGCGTACAATCTCCAAGTTCATCAAGGCATTGTTGGTCCAGATTGTCCCATTCCTCAATGGCGATTTGGCGTGGATCCCTCAGAGTGGTTGGTGGGCCACGTCATCCATAAACAGCCCTTATCAATCTATCGCAGGCATGTTCGATAGGGTTCATGTCAGTTGGTGGATCACGTGATCCATAAACAGCCCTTTTCAGTCTATCACAGGCATATTTGATAGGGTTCATGTTTGGAGAACATGCTGGCCACTCTAGTTGAGCGATGTCATTATCCTGAAGGAAGTCATTCACAAGATGTGCATGATGGGGACATGAATTGTTGTCCATTAGGGCAAAAGCTTCATCAATATGCTGCTGATATGGTTGCTCTATTGATCCGAGGAGGGCATTCATGTATTGTACAGCCGTTACAGCGCCTTCCATGACAACCAGCGGCATACGTCAGCCCCACATAATGACTCCCCAAAACAGCAACGATCCTCCACTTTGCGGCACTCATTGGACAGCGTGTCTAAGGCATTCAGCTTGACCGGGTTGCCTTCAAACACATCTCCGATTATTGTCTGGTTGAAGGCATATGCAACAGTCAACAGTGAAGAGAACATGATGCCAATCCTGAGCAGTGGATTCGGCATGTTGTTGGGCCCATCTGTACCATGCTGTAAGGTGTTGTGGTTGCAAAAATGGACCTCACCATGGAGGATGTGAGTGAAGTTGCACATTTTGCAACATATTGTGCACACTTTGAGTCAATGCGACATCCTGTGGCTGCACGAAAAGCATTATTCAACATGGTGGCACTGTTGTTAGGCTTCCTCTAAGCCATAATCCACAGGTAGCAGTCATCCACTGCAGTAGTAGCCCTTGGGTGGCCTGAGCAAGGTATGTCATTAACAGTTCCTGTCTCTCTGTATCTCCTCCATGTCCAAACATCGCTCTGGTTGACTCCAAGATGCCTGGACACTTCCCTTGTTGAGAACCCTTCCTGGCACAAAGTAATAATGTGGATATGATCAAACTGTGGTATTGACCATCTAGGCATGGTAGAACTACAGACAACATGAGCCATGTACCTCCTTCCTGGTGGAATGACTGGAACTGTTTGGCTGTCGGACCACTCTGTCTAATAGGTGCTGCTCATGTATGGTTGTGTACGTCTTTGGGCAGGTTTAGTGACATCTGTCAAAGGGACTGTGTCTGTGATACAATATCCACAGTCAACATCTATCTTCAGTAGTTCTGGGAACTGAGGTGATGCAAAACTTTTTTGATGTGCATATATCTACCCCATTCAAGTTCCATAAGTCCCTCCAGATCCTTCGGCAACATACTTTCTTCCTCGCTTTCCCCATCCACTTACCCTTCTCCACTTGGATCCTTTACCACCTCATCAAATTCCTACCTTTCCTCACTCACACTGAACACCCCTAAATAGCCTACCCCATCCATAAACTCAACTCCAACAATCCTGTTGTGTCCTCTCTCCTTTCCAGTCCTAGTGTGTTGCCAAGCCTCTACCTAAACATCCCACCAACCCTCCACCTGTGCACCCTCCATGTCCGCTCCCATCAAAATTTCAAACATCTCTCTCTCCCAGTCCATGAAATCCACAGTGATGTATACCCATCCTGCCAACTCTGAACCCAGCCTACCCTGTCCAACCACCTCCTTTCCAAGGGCTCCCATCTCATCCTCTCCCCTTACTACACCTCCCACTCTTTCCCTTCCCTGTGCTCCACCCCATTTTCCTCTCAGATTTGTAGATTCCAATATCAACCACTCCTCTCTCCTTGTCCCCCACAGCCACCTCTCTCATCATCACCTCTTACCATGCCTTAGTCCTCATCACCTCCATTCTCCTGCCTTCCTAAATACCCCCTTTTTCTTTCCTCAACAATTTCCCATCCCAGGCCAAGTCCTTTTCCAGTTTTAGTGAAAGTGTATGGTGATCGATTTTTAATGGTCAGTGTCTCTTCAGTGATGTCCAGTGTTTTTTCAAGTGTTTTTAACTGTGCTGTCTGCCCACATTTTTGCCACTGTTTTCAAAGAATTCATTCTCCCTGTAATATTGCCTTTTACAATAATTTTAAATTCATGGTACATATGTCTGTTGTTTTTTGTTTTAGCATCTAAGCTAGAGACTAATATCTAGAGGACATACCACATTAATTTTGTATGCGGAAAAGTCAGTAGTACCATGTATCTCCTCAGCCACCTCGCAAAGATAGTTCCTAGCCAAGCACTGAAATTAGTATATTATGGAACACTTTACCCCTTTCTCAATTATGGAATTGAACTATGGGGCTGTGCAGCTGATGTACATTTAAAAAGACTACTACTACTACTACTACAGAAAAGAGCAATAAGACATATACATGGGATGGGACTTAGAGATCCATGTCGTATAGTGTTTGTGCAGCACAAATATCTGACAATATACACTCTGTACATCTTCAAAATAGTTTTATTTTTTATAAGTCAACCAAGAGAAGCTATCAAGGGCAGTGATGTACATGATCACAGCACTAGAACAAAGTGTAACTATTTCCGTAACAGAACAACATTAAAAATGACTGACTGAAGTCTATATATCAGTCGTTTGATTTGGTATAACAAGCTACCAAACTCTCTAAGAATGTACACGGGAAATGTTTTCAAAAGAAAATTAAGATCTTTTATAATAGAAATATATTTATATTCTTTCAATGAATTTTAAGATAGTGATTGTAACATGAGGCATTAGCATATCAGTTGTAATGTGATAAATGTAAAAAATACACTACTGGCCATTAAAATTGCTACACCAAGAAGAAATGCGGATGATAAACGGGTATTCATTGGACAAATATATTATACTAGAACTGACATGTGATTACATTTTCACGCAATTTGGGTACATAGATCCTGGGAAATCAGTACCCAGAACAACCACCTCTGGCCATAATAATGGCCTTGATATGCCTGGGCATTGAGCCAAACAGATCTTGGATGGCATGTACATGTACAGCTGCCCATGCAGCTCCAACACGATACCACAGTTCATCAAGAGTAGTGACTCGCGTATTCTGACGAGCCAGTTGCTCGGCCACCATTGACCAGACGTTTTCAGTTGGTGAGAGATCTGGAGAATGTGCTGGACATGGCAGCAGTTGAACATTTTCTGTATCCAGAAAGTCCCGTACTGTAACAGCAGCATGCGGTCGTGCATTATCCTGCTGAAATGTAGGGTTTCGTATGGATTGAATGAAGGGTAGAGCCAAAGGTCATAACACATCTGAAATGTAGCATCTACTGTTCAAAGTACCGTCAACGCGAACAAGAGGTGACCGACATGTGTAACCAATGGCACCCCATACCATCACGCCAGGTGATATGCCAGTATGGCAATGACAAATACGTGCTCCGAATGTGTGTTCACTGCGATGTCGCCAAACACGGATGCGACCATCATGATGCTGTAAACAGAACCTGGATTCATCTGAGAAAAGGATGTTTTGCCATTCGTGCACCCAGGTTCATCGTTGAATACACCATTGCAGGTGCTCCTGTCTGTGATGCAGTGTCAAGGGTAACCACAGCTATGGTCTCCGAGCTGATAGTCCATGCTGCTGCAAACGCCATCGGACTGTTCGTGCAGATGGTTGTTGTCTTGCAAACGTCCCCATCTGTTGACTCAGGGATCGAGATGTGGCTGCATGATCCGTTACAGCCATGCGGATAAGATGCCTGTCATCTCGATTGCTAGAGATATGAGGCCATTGGGATCCAGCATGGCATTCCATATTGCCCTCCTGAACCCACTGAGTCCATATTCTGCTAACAGTAATTGGATCTCGACCAACACGAGTAGCAATGTTGCGATACAATAAAACGCAATTGCAATAGGCTACAATACAAACTTTATCAAAGTTGGAAACATGATGGTACGCATTACTCCTCCTTACATGAGGCATCACAACAACGTTTCACCAGGCAAAGACGGTCAACTGCTGTTTGTGTATGAGAAATCAGTTGGAAACTTTCCTCATGTCAACACATTGTAGGTGTTGCCACCAGCACCAACCTTGTGTGAATGCTCTGAAAAACTAATCATTTGCATATCACAGCATCTTCTTCCTGTCACTTAAATTTCGCATCTGTAGCATGTCATCTTCATGGTGTAGCAATTTTAATGGCCAGTAGTGTAGACATAAAAAGCAACAGCTACAGAATATAGTGTATTTTATAAGTGTAAATATAACCACAGTATTAAGTCTGACGTTTGCAAAAGCCATCATTACGATGGCTCCATGCAAAGAAAATGTAAATAAATAAATAAATAAATAGTGGCTGAAGAGCAGGTTGATTGTGCCACTGCCATTCCACCCCTCTTCCCATATGCAGTGAGGGGGGATGAAACAACAATGAAGAAAAAAAAAGGGATTACAAAAGATTATTGTTAGTCTTGAAGTGTGGCCTGAAACTCTAAATTATTGTTCCATGATGTTGCTTGTTATGCACTGTCTCAGTTGTTCATACTGAAAACTTTGGTTGTGAATGAAATTTCTTTCCATGAGGAAAACAGTGGAAAATTCTATTCATTAATATTTTTAGTTTCCAGCCAAAACCTCTTTTCTTGAAATGATAATAAACACCCAGGTCTCCAGGGCTACCAGTACCCAAAACAGTGGTTTATTTGAAGCAAAGGAAATTACGTGTTTCTCATCCTTCATTTGTATGGACATGGTTACTGTACAATAAATTAAGGTTCTTTTACATTCCGTTGTGCAGCTAAAAGTCTTCCTTCTTCATCTTTCTTTCACTTATGCCATAGTCCTGCAGCGATCGCAGGGTCAGTGTGGTTACAACAGATTTGGCAATGTTAGTTTTTAGGTCTGGCTGGATGCTCTTCCCGCCCAGGATGGAATCAGTGTACCCCAACTGTCTGCATCGAATGTAAATTGTGAAATAGTGCGGACGTGTTTCAAATGTCTGTGATGCATGTAACTGATGTGGAATGTGGGACCAGCCCAGTATTCCCCTAGCAGTATGTGGAAAATCACCTAAAAACCACATCCAGGCTGGCCAGCACATCCGCTAGGCGGATTCGATCCGGGGCCGGTGCGCCTACCCGAGTCCAGGAAGCAGCGCGTTAGTGCTCTCGGCTACCCTGGCAGGTTGCAGCTAAAAGTCTAGGCCTATCTATTTTATCATATTTGTTTCATTTTACTGGTTTAAAACATACTCAGTTGAGTGGAATCAAAATTGTTAACTTTTAGGTTTGGTTGTAACTCTAAAAAAAGTTCATTCAAAGAACTATTGAAGAGAGAGTTTTGGCTTGCTGTATTTTCATCTGTTTTCTGCTTACATCCAAAAGTGTCATCTTCTTGTACACCATATAAACTCGCATGCACAATAGGAAATAAAATTTCCAAAAGATAGGTTACAAAAATTCCACAAAAAAACAAATAATTCAGTACTGAAACATACCCAAAATTAAAACAAAAGCCAATCAGATACCAGCAATCTGGTATCTGAAAGCTCAAGTGTAAGGACTATGATAAAATTTACATTAGGATGTCCATAGAATATTTTACACAAAGTATAGAGAACACATCTGGGCATGGAAAATGGCACAGGCCATTCAACATTTGCTGAACACTAAAAACAGAAATGACACAGGCTAAGAAGAACAGAAAAGGATATGAGCATCACAAAATCAATAAAAACATACATCTCATCTCAGTTCAAGAAAAATACCAAATAGCCTACACAGAACACTAATACACAACCAACAACTAATTTGTCAACTTTCATTGAATTACTGCACAGTTTTCCGGTTATTATTGCAATACTTGTATAGAGTGAGAACTATGGGGAGCTGTAAAAGGAATTGCAGAAACCGACATACTCACCATGAAAGACAGTGCACTAACATTTGTTCATTCCATTCTGGGTAGAAACTATGAACATTAAGAAAAGTGTACCTCTTGTGTTCAGATTGCTGAAGGAAAAGACCAAAACCTTGTTGAATAATTAATTCCAGCTGGACTACACATTTTGATGTTGTGTTGCCACATTCCCAGAGACTGTGGTGCATAAAATTACATACTGGTAATGTATTCATAGAAGACATTTTGCTTGTATTCATTACTATAAAGGGATTTATCTTGTATAAGTACAAATGTGACTCTGAAGATGTCATCACACTATGTCAATGGTTGCCACTGTCAGCAAAAGTGTGTTGTCTACAAAGAATAAGTTTCTATTGTTCAATAACATGACACCTTTTAGATGTGAAATTTCATGATAGTTTTTATGTTTCATTCCTGTTCATGAGAGGAAGTGGTCCATTGTATAATTTCATTCTTCTTCATCAAATATTCCAGTGTGCTGAGAATGGTGCAAGGAGAATACTTGTTAGGAATGTTTGGGAGGGAACATCTAGTTTGTGAATTCACCTGATAACTGAGGAAATCTTCACAAAAAACCTTTGTCAGAACTAAGGGACTGGAACTACTTGAATTTATTTTGGGATAACAGTGCCCTATGTACCAGACAAAAATAAAAATCAGTATAAATTGTGAGAAATGCTCTCTCTCTATTTCCCATGAAGTGGTGTAATGGAGTTGGCTGTTTATGAATACTGATATGTCAAAGTATACGCAATTTTGGCAAAAGCTTTCTTTTCATTGAGTAACAGTACAGTTACCAACACAGTCAGTTTATCAACACATCCAATGATACAAACATGGTCACTTGCTAAAATATTGGGTCTGTTGGACAATGACAACCAGCCATTAACCCATGAACTATTTTATCATGAATCACACTAGGAGAAGTTGAAGATTCAGGGGATAGTTATTATTTAGCAGTGAAAGGCTACAAAGAGTAATCAATGTTGTTCTAGAAAATACTGGTAAACATAAATGTTTTAGTTGAATGGAATCATAAGAATTCTGCTCCTCAACCCTAATTATTTCACAAAATGAGGTGGAGCCATCAGAAGGCATTTGACTCGCGTTTGAAAGAACAAAAACTAAATTCCTTCTGGCTATGCTGATTTAGGTTTTCTGTGGTTTCCCTAAATTGTTTAAGGCAAATTAAGGGATGGATCATTTAAAAAACACACAACTGATAACTTTTCCATCCTTCCCCAGAGTTAAGTTCATTAGAGCTCCATCTATGGGGACATGTGAAGGCAGTTGTGTATTCAGTGAAGACCAGAAACTTTGCATGCATCAGGGAGTGAAATGTTGATGATTGTGTATACACTCTGGAAGGAAGGAAGATTACAGTTTAACATCATGCTGACAATGAAGTAATTAGAGACAGTGCTCACATTCTGTTGCTAGTACATGTGTTGGTCAAAGTCCAACAGGAATGGGTAAAGTGGATAACTACAACCATTCAGTGCACTGGGCAACTTGTTGAGGGCATCCTACAGTCTTTATTTTTGTCATCAGCATTTACATTATTCTGTATAAAATGTGGCATAACTCAAGAATGAATAAAGCTATGCTCAGATCAAGCAAGCTGATGTTTCTCTTGTGTAATTATACATCTGTCTGATATATCATATTATTTGCCTCCCCTTTCTATTTGAAAATTATTAGTTGCATTCAAGATGGTGGCTTCCCAAATGGCTGCAATGTCAGTAACATAGCCAGACACATTTTCTCCCCCTCCCACCTCATGCTACTTGACTTTAGATTTCTGTTTATCAACCGGTTTTTGTTTTGCAAGTGTGGTGTACATCTAGGAACCACTCTGTACACGTGAACTCTGTAAGCCACCTTACGGAGTTTTGCAGAATGTATTGCTCATGTACATATGTGTACAAATTTAGTAACATTGATACTCGTATCAGAATACCTGTAATGATCTGATGATGGAAATAAGACCAAACCAATCATTGTGAACTGCATAGTAATGTGTGATAAAGATGGATGTTTATAAATGAACTTGATATGTTATTACAACTAAAATGCATATAATGCTACATGCAAAATGACACTATTCCTAAGCACTGCACAGGAAATTATACATGAATCATACAACTCTTGCTTCTGATCTTAGGTAAGATCTTTAATACTAGTAGCCTTTTCTCTAATGTGCCATTCTGTGTGTACAGCATAGTCTGCTTCCTGTGTTAAACTTATGTTACATGTTGATTTGCCACTGCCTTGGCCCCAGCCAACACACACTCAAATTTTTCTTATTTAACCCATGGTTAAACTCAATGCAGTATTTTCAATATAGTGAGTTCTACATATTTAAATGCTGTATAATATATTGTAGCTATCAGGAGGATATTAGTAGTTCTTCAGTTACAGAGTTCTGTGATCAATAAAATTCTGTATATTTTTAAAATAAGGGAAAAACCACTCACCTATTGTTGATAAATGCCGGGAGCGCAGTAACACAAAAGAGAAAACAGCATTCACATTGAGCACTAGCTCTTTTTCCAGCAATAGTACACACATTCAGACACACAACCACAGTTAGCCCTCAAAAGCTAGTGTGAATGCTTTTTTTATTATTATTATTATTATGTGCTACTTCACTACATGCATCAATACACTATAAGTGAGTGGTTGCCCATCCCTTATTTAACATAGGTATAACTAGTTGCATAATGTGTGGACAGTTAAGCAGTACTTCATAAGTCATACACCATGTTTTACCTTGAAGTGGAAGGTCTTCGATCATGGAACATTGTATATTTGCAAATGGAATGAGTTTCTTTAATGTCTTAACAATATTCCCTGAGCTGAAGATGGAAAATTGTATTGGTTCCCAAGAGCTTCTATTTAAAGTATATTTTTAAACTGTAACTGGTGTTTGATAATGCTCCTTCTTAATTTTATTTCACTTACTGATTATTGGTGGGTGGTAGAGTGACAATACCATACATACACTACTAAATAAAGTATTGACAAGACATCCTTGATTGCAACACTTATAAATTGGAATAGAATATTTGTGCCTAGGTAACTGGCCATGTTTTACCTTGGAACAGTTTTTCACATTTGAAAAAACCTTACTTTTCCAGAGAAAGTTCTGTAATTTCAGAAAAAGTCTGCAGCAAACAAAATGAGTGCTATCATTTCAAAACAGAATAAGGAAATGTATTAAACTTCTATTCCAGGACTAGGTAAAGGCAAAAGCCTGAAAAGTGTTATTAGGTACAATACTCTCCTATATCTTCTGATATACTCCAAAAATACATATTTTATGTTATTGAAAGCAGCAAGGTCAATATTACTACTAGAACTGACATCTTTCTTTGATTCATGATATTGAAATAAATCACCAAAAATTGTTCTTGTTTTAACTATTAGTCTGGCATTTATTTTTCCTGTTCTCAAATTTGTTGACACCAGCCCACTGTTCTGTGTTTCCAAGAATGCTGTTCTTCATGCATAAGTTTAGCTCCTTTCTTTGCCTCTTGCTGTTATCATCACTATTTCTCATGGTCTGTTCTTTTTCAAATTTTGGTCATTCATCCTTGGACCTTAAGTGGGTTGCATACCAGTTTTTTTGAGTGGTTTCTAGCTGGTTCTCCACTCTAAAGACCACTGTACATGGCTTGGTTTGGTTTCTCCCTGCCTATAAAACTTTGGCAATTTTTTGGACTGAACTGTCACCTGCTGTGATTACTGGTCTCTGTTATCCTGAAACTGCAGATTGTTTTGATTACTACTTTGGCCTTGGTTACCATTCTAGTTATGGTCATGTTCACCAAGACCTTTATTTTCTGTTGTCATTCTTGATTATTTTTATTTGCTTCACGAGCTCTGTTACTAGCTAATTTCAGCTTGTGATATAACATTTGTTTCAAGTTTTCTACATAATCCAGTAATTCATCAATTAAATTTGTTGTGCTGTGAATCCAGTCTCAGTGGAGAGACTCCTGTAAGTACCTTTTTAAAGTTCAAATCTTGGTTAAAATCCCCAGTGGTTTATGGGGATGCACTAACTTCCACAACACATCCTGCATAAAAGGCAGTTTGTCTCCCTGATGTTGCTTAGTTCAGGTCTATTCAAAAGACCATTGTGCAACTTAGTCTGTTTTTGTTTTGCTTCAGTATGTATTGACAAATTACTTTTTAAAAACAGAATAGTTTTCAAATGCTTTAGAGTTCTGGTTTCCCCAGGTTTGCATAACTCCCTCTAATTGACTTAACAAATTTAAGTTTCCTGTTGTCCAACATCTGCATGACAAAAATACCCATACAGAATGCTAAGAAATTAACAGGATGATACCTGTTGTCACTTGAAAATGCTTTCCACACGGGTACCTGCATGACAAGTTGAACGTAAAGCATGTATGATTTACTAGCTCCCACACTGTCAAGTTGACAACAGCCACTAAATTTGTATCGGTATTGTTCACCTCCAATTCTACAGCACGTTTAACCTGACATGACTACACAACTTCACCGCAAAGCTTTTGCACAGCAGATTTAATTTCCTTCTCCTCATTGTAACATTGCACCTTATTCTCTACCACATTCTTCCTGAAATTCCCTTCAATTACATCCATCTTGGCTGAAAACCCTTTCATCACTTTAGAGAATCTAATTTCCAGCCTCTTGGTTTTATAATTCATGCTGCTTTCAGTCGTGCTTGATTTAATCCCCCCCACCCCCCACCCCCTCCCAGACATTTTCAAATTTTGATTCTAAATCTCCACATTTATATTCAAACTGTGAGTTATTCCCATAATTTACTCAAAATAAGGTGCCATGGATTTGTCTCCATTGGCATTTCGATCTCTGATCTAAGGCTTACCGCTTTGGTAGGTCTGCGCTCTGAACCACAGTCACTTAAAATATTTCAATTTGTTATGCCATGGTTAACAAAACCCTTGAAAACCCACAAAATTACTATAGCTCCACTGGTACTTAACTTAAAAGATGTTTATAATAAAATCCTCACCATTTCCATGTGCATCATCTCTACTCCATTTCAGAGTGGTACAAAATGTTCAACCGCATGTGGGCTGCACTGGCATGTACTCTTGAATCACCAAAATTATGAATGCAACAACATGAAGATGTGGACACTCAAAGTTTTAATCAATAATCAAAGTTATGTCTGTAGTGATGTGATGCCTCAGACTTCTGATGCAAGCAACTGCTCACTATTTCTTGGCATGATTTTAGTGCTCTACACTACTACTCGGGTCTGTTTACTAATATTCAGCAGTCCCATCTGAGCCCCTGTTTGTAATCTTCAAACCACCATATGCTAAACATATAACATTTATATTCATTTCACCCCCTGGGGTGGAACTTGAACTCACGATCAATTGTAAATAATGTCTCTGGCTGAAACAATAATTACTTAAATGCCGATCATGAACTGGTGCAAAACAGTTCCTTCTTTAAATTGATGTTTATCAAGTTCATTTGCAGAAATTGTTAACTGCATCCAAAAATGAATGTAAGCAGGTGGAGTCAATATGATTGATTAAACTAAGTGACACTGTAGTTTATAGTTTCAAATCAAAATGTTTATTAGAAAAAACACAAGTCCTTTTGTAGCTAAAAAATTTGAGGTAGCACTGCAGGCTGGCAGCCAATGCATGTGGTGCCTCACTGATATTCCACTAAATAAAAAACAAAGTTCATTTCTTACACCTGATGAAAATTTTAGGGTTCATGAAAAAAAGTGCTTCATTAAATCGTTTAAATTCCAAATTGATTTCTCTTGCAAAACTATTTTGATTATGCAGCTATATACTGCCCACTGTCTTCTAACATAGTCTTTGCTCAACCATCTTTCAGCATGAACTGCTCATTCCACTATCTCCCAGGATAATGCATCCCTTTCAATCCTCAAACAACAACTCTTCTACAGACCTTCCAACCTGTGTCTTCCCTCCCTTCCACAGTCATCTCACCTAGTATTGGCTCTCATTTTTTATGACCTGCTCTTCAGCCACACTGTCACTAGTGATGTATGTTAATACAATATAAAATTTACAATTTTTGACCCTATTGGATCCACCAGAATGGCTGTTATTCAGTATATCTGGGTGGAATTTCCACAAGGAGTTTCACAGTGGGAAAGATCTCAAACCCTGACATCGACAACTAAATATGGACTCAAGCAGTCCTACATGACAGAAAAGTCAACCTGACAGTCTCCACAAACAATTCTCCAGTTAAGTATGTATAACTGTCTCTGCCTCCTTTACAAAGCTGTGGGGACACCTAGTGAAATAACACATCTGACCAGGGGCCACAGACTGAGTAGTGCGAAATTTGTGGACTTCAGTCAGGTTCATCTATCGCTGCCATTTGTACTCATCTTGTATTGTGTGCTATTAATAAAGCATCATTATGCTGAAATTGTATCATATAAACAGATAATGCTATCCCTACAGGCCACTAGGGAAAATATCTACAGTAGTGATGCCACTAAAAGCCTGGCACGTGTGAAAATTGCCGTAAATTTTACCAAACATTACTCCAACACCAGCAACAGTTCACTGACAACAGTTAACTGACAATGCAGTGAAACTTTCATGTTTCATCCTACATGAATGCTCAGCATATAACTCTTTTGGACAGAGAATGCACTGCAACAATGCACCCAGCACTCTCCACAGAATAACCATGCAGGTACTGTGAGTCAGTGCAGTGTTGAACAGTTCCACATTACCCAAATAGTTGGACAGTTTGACACCAGAGCTTTCATGTCTGTGCTACACAATTCATTCTGGGCATACAATTCATCCAGCTGAACAGTACTTGGACAATTTTGTTCATGCTACAATTTTGTATCATGGGCAATATGTTAATGAAATTGTCAACAATGGCAGCTGTTTGGCCTTTCTGCATGCACCACATGCCATGCAGTGGCAAGAAACTGAGGTGACACAATTTTGCTTGACCACCGCTGAAGAAGATGGTGCCCCCTCCCTGCTGCAGCAGCCCAATAAGATAACACAACTTCCCCTGAATGTGGCCAAGGAAGAGGACACCCCCTCCATGGAACAGTGCCCTCCCATGATGGCTTGACTCAGCCTGACTGCTGCCAGTTGAGCCAGCTTCCACTTCCCACAGGGTGCTGACCTCACACCAGCCAAAGTAAACCACACCTTGTGCACCAAAATACCATGTCAGACATGATTGTGATGGTTTCGCATATGATTCGGAACTTATGCACAGTACTGTAAGCCACTGTGTACACTACAAGTTGTGTGACCTGCACTAAACCACATGCACATCCCAAAATGCCGTCCTACGGGATGGGACAGCACAACCACTGGCATACTGGATCCAAACAATAATTATGATAATATCATACTGCAGTGATTACATTGCCTCTGTGTGATTTTGGTCAAGCTACTTTCACTGTGAAATTGGCTTGAATTCTCCAAGAAACAGTCCAGTCATGTCTTTCTTATGTGCAAGTGTCAACATGACCAGTCATGTGCATCTGCTCACCACCTTTTCTCCTTCCCCCAGTGGCCCTTTCCCCCCTCTCTGCCCCCCCCCCCCCCCACCCCCCAAGAAATGGCCTGATCATGTCTTGCAAATGCACCTGCCATGGCACAATTGGTTGCATGCACCTATGACATGATTCTCTGAGAAATGGCCTGGTCATGCCTCGCACATGCATCTGCCACAGTAATATTGGCCACATACAAATGTGCAAGATGATGTTCACCAACAACCACGTCATCCCCCCCTCCCCACCCCCCTTCCCCAGTGCTCCATACAAGGGCACGGGGATCTGTGGAGACACTTAATGAAATAATAGTTCTCACCATGGGCCGCAGACCAAGTAGTGTGATTTCTGTGGATTCGTCTGTATTTTTCCCTTGCTCCCATTTGGATGTATCTTGTATTTTGTGCTATTAATAAAGTATTATTATTCTGAAACTGTGTTGCATAAATTTATAGTGCTATCCCTACATCCCACTATGCAAATTATCAACAAAGCTTAAGATACTTCCTCCTGGTGACTTGTGAACTGTCAGTACTACAAGCTTCTGGTAGTTCCTGATCTACTCTTGTGGCGCAGCATTTAAAGACTTGTTCAGCACCAGATTTATTATCCTGAAGGGCCTTGGACTCAACCACATATTTTGTTTATAAAGCTAATCCCCCTTCCTTCTTATTGGTCTTATAGTAGTACAATATTTGTTTGTATCCATCAAGGTTAGTCTGTTCAGTTTGAATAATTTCTGTGTGCTGTTCAGGTAGGCACAATACATCAACTCCACATGCCTGTATACCTGTATGAAGATTGAGCTTTTCATCTATGAAGCCTCTAATGTTTTGATGGACAAAATTTTCTTTAATATTCATTGTTTTGTCCAAGTTGCAGCATTTAATTTTACTAGTAGCAGTATCTACATCTACAGCCATGTATACATATACACTCAGCAAGGCACTGTATGATATATGGTGGAGGATACTTGGTACCACTACTAGTCATTTTCTTTCCTGTCCCACTCACAAACAGAGCAAGGAAAAAGTGACTGTTTATTTACCTACATATGAGTCCTAGCTTCTTATCTTATATTCATGGTCCTTACATAAAAATGTATGTTGGCAGCAACAGAATCATTCTGCAGTCAGCTTCAAATGCTGGGTCTCTAAATTTTCTCAGCAGTGTTCCTCAAAAAGAAGATCATCTTTCCTCCAGGTATTCCCACTTGAGTTCATGAAGTATCTCTGTAATACTTGCATGTTGACTGAACTTACAGGAACATATCCAGCAGCTCTGAATTACTTCAGTGTCTTCCCTCATTGCCACCCAGTCTGGACCCCAGACACTGAAGCAGTACTCAAAAACTTTGCCATGTTCAGCCTAGATATTTAACTGAAATGTGTGTGTCAAGCAGTAGACTGCTAATTCTCTATCTGAACATTATGGGATTATTTTTCCCACTCATCTGAATTAACTTATTGTTTTCTACATTTAGAGGAAGCTGCCATTCATTACACCCAATATAAATTTTGTCTAAGTTATCTTGTACCCACTTGCAGTTGCTCAATGATGACATCTTCCCGTACACCACAGCATCATCAGCAAACAACTGCAGAATGCTGCTCACCCAGTCTGCCATATCAATTATGTATGTAGAGAATAATAATCACACTTCCCTGGTGCACTCCTGATGATATCCTTGTCTCTGATGAACGCTCACTGTTGAGGAAAATATACTGGGTTCTGTTACATAAGAAATCTTAGAGCCATTCACAAATCTGGGAACCTATTCCAAATGAAATTCACCATCTGATGTGGGTGACTGCACTGTAATCTATGCTTTATAGCAAGCACAAATGTAACCTGTGGATGCAGAGCATGCCACCATAGCATACACATTCTCCTTGATGTCATCATGATGCAATTTAGTCAATCAGATACCATCCATTGAGCATGAAAGTGTGAGCCTTGACAGTTTTATGACATTAAGACTTAGCCCCTGATTGTGGCGATGGAGGCTGTCATCAAAAGCTTGTAATTTTATCTAAATTTGACATGCCAAGTTAACTGAGAACTTTTTATCCATGTGAGTAAGATTTTGTGTAAAACTGATTGTTGAACATCTTACTTACATCTCTTCAGAGTCCTTTGGATTCTTACACTTACAAGCCAACATATTTACTCCCTCTTGGTGTTTGTTATTAATAATAAGGGTGGCTTTGCAATGATCAGTGAAATGAACTAGTGAACTACTGGAAGTAAAAATAATTTACATGTAGGCTATGTATCCCCACCTAGGATTCTTCATAATTGTATTTTACATTCTGATACAAAAGCCTTTAACAGGTTTCTGGTAGATAGCAGGCAGAAAACCAGAAATTCCAAGTTACTAAAAAAACAGAAAGTAAAAGAGTATCTTATTAGCCTCATCTTCCATAATTAATTATAATTATAATTAGTCATAATTTTTGGACTCAGGGATGCATGTACTGGCTAACACTGCTGTTTATAATGAACAGATTTTTTACTTTACTGTTGTATGTACATCTGATGGTGCTCTTTATAATATTATATAATGCTTTTCATACAGCAGTTGAGAAAGAAAATATTTCTAGCTTTCAAAACTCTTGGTTTCTCCCTCTGGGAAGATGGATAGGCTTGGGAAGATTGGGAATGAGGAGGAGGTCACTTAGATCACAGGCTGAGGGGAACCAATCTCGTAGAACACTAGTGAGACCCATTCATGAGTACTGCTCTAGTGTACGAGATCTTCACCAGATCAGATTAATTGAAGGCATCAAAGTAACTCACAGGCAAGCTGCTGAATGTGTCACTAGCAGGTTCAATCAACATGGAAGTATTATGGAGATGCTCTGTGAATTCATATTGAGAAAATTTAGAGAACTGGCTTTGAAACTGATTAAAAAATGTTTCTGCTGCCACCAATGTACATTTTGCATGAGGACCATAAAGATAAGAGAAACTGGGGCTTGTATGGAGGCATATAGACTGTCATTTTTTCCCAGTCTATTTACGAGTGAAACTGGAAAAGAAGTGGTCTGTAGTGGTACAAGGTACCCTCCCCCATACACTGTATGGTGGCTTGCAGAGTAGGTATTATGTATATGTAGAACACGGAAGAAAATTGTGAATGCCTACTACATTAAAAATATTTGTTAAAGCAAGCTAGTCTAAAATTTTGTGATCACTTTAAGATGTTTTACTCCTTATTTAACTGTACCTGATACTCTGTGGTAATCAGTGACTTACTTCTATAACAGTCTTAAAGTTTTGAGATGTTATTATTGTCTAAGTCTATTAATAATTCCTCATTCAGTGCTGTTTACCAAAATGCCACATATAATTGAACTGGATCCTGAAAAACTACATATCGAGAGATGCACCTGGCATACATCTGTTTGTTTACACACAACCACCAAAATTCAAGCATAACACATATTTGAGACAGAATACATACCGGAGCTAGAGTATGATATTGGAACGCCCCCTCCTCCCTCCATGGTTGGAGTGGCAGGCTTATCTATAGTGTAGTCCGAGGTCTACATTAGGGTGAAAGGTGATAATTTTTTTGTCATTTCCAAAACTCAGCTAATGTGAAATAAAAGTTGTGGTTCCAGACTGATATGTGGAATTTATATTTGGGCCATATTTAAATGCACTTTGTCATATTTAATGTACTTTTGTAATAAAAACTAAAACTACTTGTTTAAGTCCTAAAACATATGTTACATAATGAAAAAGCATAAACTGCAAAAAATTTCAAGAGGCGTTCTACTACATAACTTTTACCCATATTTAGTCTGTTTTTCCATATTTGCTACTGCTTCTATGGATGCAAAGACAAATTTGTAGTTCAAAAATTACATGTTTGAGAGGTAGTTACATTAGTAAGCAGTGCATTATATGTTGGCGAAGAGTTCTTGGGCTTCCAGCCGGGTGGCGGTGTCTTCAAACTGCGACGTTTCGACGAGTGACATACTCATCATCTTCTGGCGAAGTGCTGAGACTTTGCGGATGCCGGTCCCTTTATGCTGCCAATCAAATGAGGAGGTGGCACTACAAACTGCTCACCGTAAACCCAGGCACTTCTTCCGCTATGTGGACGACACTTTCGTGATTTGGCAGCATGGCAGGCAGGCACTGGAGGAGTTTATGGACCACCTAAACGGCATACATAAGAATATCACCTTCACGATGGAAGTAGAAGAGAATGGCTGTATTCCATTCCTGGACATACTGATCAGGAAGAAAGCGGATGGCACGCTGGGCCATTCAGTATATAGAAAAAAGACGCACACAGACCTGTACCTCCATGCAACCAGCTGCCACCATCCGGCGCAACGCCAGCCTCTCAGACGAATTACACCACCTAAGAGAGGTATTTCAGAAAAACGGGTACAGTGAAACACAGATTGGCAGGGCCTTCAAGAGGAGACAGGCTGACAAATTTCAGGAAGAGGAAGAGGAAGAGGAAGTTAACAAGAGACTCGCCTTTCTTCCATATTTGGGGCCCACATCAGCCAAAATCAGGAGGCTATTAGGAAAATCAAACATAAATACCATCTTCCGACCACCGCCGAAGACGAAAGAGCTGCTGGGCTCAGCTAAAGACCCACTCAAACTAAACACACCTGGTATATACAACATTGCCTGTGAATGTGGTGTGCAGTACATCGGTCAAACGCAGCGCTGCATCTCTAAAAGGTGCGAGGAACACATCAGGCATGTTCGACTTGGACAGATAGAGAAATCTGCTGTGGCTGAACATAGCATCAAAGAAAACCACACCTTTGATTTCGAAAACACCAGGGTGCTGTGCCGAGCCCGGAGCTATTGGGATAGCGTCATTAAAGAATCAATAGAAATACGGGTCCACGAGAATCTTGTGAACAGGGACAAAGGCTATCAACTGAGCGCAGCCTGGAATCCAGCATTAGCCGCAATACGCCAGGAACGCAACAAGAACCATCCAGCTCACGAGACGCGATCAGAATGCTCTGATGGAGACACGAACGGTGCACCCGCTTCCCCCTCCACCCCGCCCGCCGGCTCCTCTGGACCCAGCCTCCCGCGGCCAGGTGGTGGGGGGCAAACCGCAGGTATAAAGGGACTGGCACCCGCAAAGTCTCGGCACTTCACCAGAAAATGATGAGTATGTCACTCGTCAAAACGTCGCAGTTTGAAGACACCGCCACCCGGCTGGAAGCCCGAGAACTCTTCGCCAGCTGTATACACCGGGAAAGCATACATTCACATTTATGACACCTCTACGGGGAGGAGATGCTCTGTAGCTTCAAGCTGCTGCAGAAAGAACGCAACAGGAAAGCCAAATTGCTCAGCTCATTGGCTTTCCTCCAACGTTGCCGAGACAAGAACAACTTACCACGATTTGCGGAATTAAGACATCCTGTGAAAATGAAGAAAACCGAACGTATTTTATGGCGAGCAGGGATGGCCTTTGTCAGGGAATGCATTCACTACACATGGCAAGAACTGGACAAGAATGCACGCATCCTGATCGCATGTCACCTGAAAATGGCAGAAGCATTACCGGCACACACTTGGGAGTGGGTTGACTGCAGCTCTCACGCCGACAGTGAGGTGCAGAAATGACATGTTGCCGCAAAACAGATCAACAAATTCGGCAGACTCTCTGGAGCTCAGTCGACCCAGAAGGTGACAAATAGCACCAGAGCTATTGTAAATTTGACAGATAAGGTGCTAGATGCAGCCACAACTTCTGTCCTCACGAAAGGGTTGAACTTTGCACCTGTACCAAGGACCATACCGAAACGGGACATCATCAGCAGCGTAGAGGAAGCAATCCGGGGCCTTCCCAAGGAGGAAGCTGAGCAGATCCGAAGGGAGACCTGCAGGATCAACAAGTCACGACTCCCTAAAGCTAACATTACTGCGCCGGAGCGAGAGGCTATCCGCGCACTGAGGGATGATGCTGACATCATGGTCCTCCCAGCAGACAAGGGAAATGCGACGGTGTTGATTTGCACAGTCGACTACCAACAGAAAATCTGCTCTCTGCTGCAATACCCAGCCTACAGGGAACTCAACAAGGACCCTACATCGACGATGACCAGGAAAACCGTGGCGCTACTGAAGGACTCAGATCTACCAGAGGCAGTGTAGAAACGGCTGTATCCCAGAGTGTCAACGACACCGCGCCTGTATGGATTACCCAAGATTCACAAAGATGGGGTGCCTCTACGGCCGATTCTGGACACTATCAACTCGCACAGTTATGGACTGGCCAAATATCTGGGGACATTATTGAAACCACTGGTGGGACACTGCAGTCATCACATGAAAAACTCCGCGGATTTCATTAGAATACTGAAGGACATCCAAATACAGAGTGATAACCTACTCGTGAGCTTCGACGTCACCTCCTTGTTCATGAAAGTACCGCTACAAGACGCCTTGGTGCTCCTTAATCAGCACTTCGAGCCCGAAACAGTGAAGCTCTTTGAATATGCACTTACGACCACCTACTTCAAGTGCAATGGAGAGCATTATGAACAAGTGGATGGAGTGGCCATGGGATCTCCCCTTGCTCCAGGGATCGCGAATCTTTATATGGAACACTTTGAGGAGGTGGCACTACAAACCGCTCACCGTAAACCCAGGCACTTCTTCCGCTATGTGGACGACACTTTTGTGATTTGGCAGCATGGCAGGCAGGCACTGGAGGAGTTTATGGACCACCTAAACGGCATACATAAGAATATCACCTTCACGATGGAAGTAGAAGAGAATGGCTGTATTCCATTCCTGGACATACTGATATTGAGCTCATCATGCAGTGTCTGGATGTATGTGTATTGTGAATGTTGGCATCCACCCATAAAGTACACAACATCATCAGAAAACTGTGCCAGTTGGACATTTGCAATTGTCGGCATGTTATTGACATAGACCATAAACAAGAGTGGTGTCAAGATTGAGCCTTGCAGATTTTCGTCATTTACTAGTTTTATCTCTAATCTGATGCCTTCAGTTTTCATTCACATTTTTTCTGTTGGAGAGAAAGATTTCTATGAGTTTAATGTAATCATCTGGGATTGTTGTTTGGTCTCTCATTTTCTGTAACAAGTCCTCACATCAGACCTTATCATAGGCTTGTTCCTTGTCTAGCAAAACAGCAGTGGTCAAGGTTGTCATATTGAAATTCTTCATGGCATGTTCTGTAATTTACAATACTTGGAGCTCCACTGAAATCTTCTGCTGTAAACCATACCACTCTGGTCAGATCATCTCACCTTCAATTAAAATGTCTTGTAGTCTGTCCTTTTGAAAGTTTTTCCAGGGTTCCTCATTTAACTGATTGGTCTGTGACTGGCAAGCTGAGTTAAGTCTTTCCTTGGTTTTGGAATAGGAATGACATGTGCCAGCTGCCATTTTTCTAGGAAATAGCAGCTGAGTAAGCAGCTGTTGTGAATTCTAGTCAATATGACAAGTGGTTTCCTCAGTAGTCTCTTGCAATATTGATTTGTTATTGCGTCTGGCCCAGGTGCTTCACTGTTCTTAAGATTCTTTAACATGGTTCATGCTCAATTGAGTGTTGTTAGTTGAGGTGCATTCCTCATCTCTTATACGGCTATCCATTGTACTGCTCAGTTAGTTGTTATTTTGTACCCTCTTTCCCAGATGTCAAGGTCTTGCTGTATTGTTTAATTTTGTGTTGCAAAAGTCTTAGCAAAGGCTTGTACTTATTTGAATGGGTCATTTTTAGGTCCATTTCCAGTCTCCAATGGGTGCTTCAGATTTTTCTCCGTCTTACCCATCTAACCAGTTGTAACTCATCTCTGGTTGATAGGAGATAGTTCAATATCTTGTCTTATAATTTCTTAGTTTCCCATTCCAACAATTGCTCCCATATTTCATGCTGCAATCTATTTAAGTTTCATTAATAATGGAGGTAAAGTCTCTTGTTGCAATCTATTGTGTATAATATAATAGCAGCCTCCATGGTCAGTTTAGTATCTGTTTGGTGAGGTAGTCGATAGCAGTATCTATATATGTCTGCATATACAAATGTACTCCACAAGTCACCATGTGGTGAGTTATGGAAGATTTACTAGTCATTTCCATTCCTGTTCCACTCACAAACAGAGCAAGGGAAAAATGACTATCTATGTGCCTCCCTATGAGCCATAATTTCTTGTACCTTATCTTTGCGGCCCTCATGCACAATGTGTGTTGGTAGCAGTAGAATTGTTCTGCTGTCAGCGTAAAATGATGGTTCTCTAAATTTTCTCAATTGTGTTCCTCAGAAAGAATGTTGCCTTCCCTCCAGCGATTTCCATCTGAGTTCCTGAAGCACATCTGCGATACCTGAGTGTTGTTCAAACTTCCAGTAACAATTACAGCAGCCACCTCTGAAATGGTTTGTTGTCTTCCTTTAAACTGGCCTGGTACGGATCACAAACTCTCAAGCAGTACTCAAGAGTAGGGCACACTAGCATTCTATATGCAGCCTCCTTTGCTGATGAACCACACTTTCCTAAAATTCTCCCAATAAACTGAAGTAAACCTTTTGCCTTCCCAACTATAATCCTTAAGTGCTCACTCATTTTCATACTACTTTGCAGTGTTACACCTAGATATTTAATTAATGGGACTGTGCCCAGCAGCACACTACTAATGCTGTATTTGGACTAAAGGGTTTGTTTGTCCTGCTCATCTGCATCAACTTACCTTTTTTTTACATTTAAAGCTAGATGTCATTTATCACACCAACTAGAAATTTTGTCTAAGTCATCTTGTATCCTCCTACAGTCACTCATGACAACAGCTTTCCATACAGCACAGAAACATCAGTAAACAGCTACAGATTGCTGCCCACCCTGTCTGCGCAAATCATTTATGTCTATAGATAACAACATTGGTCCTATCACACTTACCTGGTGCATTCCTGGTGATGCCCTTGTCTCTAATGAACACCAATTTCAGGTTTTGTTTTGCTATCTTCAGTTGCCACACAAGACTGATCAACAACTGACTGGATGCAAGCCTTAGACCCACTTAGCGATTTTATGTAGGACCAGAATTTTGTCAGATTCTCTACCAGATCTTTTGCTACAGTATGATGGTGGTAGCTGTTCTATGCTTTGCACATAGATCTTTTCACAGATGCTTGAATCTCTACTAAACTTTGCTTGTTGTCATTTGTGCATTCTCTTTTGAAACAAGAATGCAACAGCCTCTACTTCCTCAGCATTTTCCATGATGGGTTTTTTCCACCCTTAATCCACTTACTAGGTACATCATTCTCCAGACCACAATTAACAATCTGCTTAAACTTTGACTGTTATTCCTCTATACCTATCATACTGGAGCTAAGTAATGTCAATTCACTGCCCAAGTGACATGATAAGGCTGCTAATTTACTCTTTCTAGCAGAAACACTCTCATAGACTTTTGACTGATTTATTAGATTTTGTAACCATAGTTGCTATTATGATATCATAATAATTCCCATTTCTATACTGACATTGTCAATAACATACAGCCTCTTTGTAGCTACAAGGTCTAAGATATTTCCATTGCATGTGGACTACTGAGCTAGCTGCTCAAGACAGTTTGGATAAGGTTTGGCCCCTATGTAGCTACAAGGTCTAAGATATTTCCATTGTGAGTGGGCTGCCATACTAACTGCTCAAGAAAGCTTTCAGAAAACATGTGCAAAAGTACTTCACATGACTGTCTAGTTTTACCCCCTGGAATGAATCCATAGACATCACAGTTTATACTAGGTAGTTTAAAGTCTCCTTCAACTAATATTGTATGATCCAGGTATTTACACACTACTGACCATAGACTTTCTTTGATTGACTCTAGAACTATCACAAGAGAATCGGGTGGCCAGTAAAAATCCTAACAATTAACTTGCTTTCACCTAGACCTTTATATGCAACAAGATAAATTCACTGTCGCACTCAACTTTGACCTCAACAGAGACAAAATTTTTGTCAGCTACAATGAACACTCCCTGTCCTATGGCCTTAATCTATCTTTATGATATATAGGGTGATTCAAAAAGAATACCACAACTTTAGGAATTTAAAACTCTGCAACGACAAAAGGCAGAGCTAAGCACTATCTGTCGGCGAATTAAGGGAGCTATAAACTTTCATTTAGTTGTACATTTGTTCACTTGAGGCGCTGTTGACTAGGCGTCAGCGTCAGTTGATGCTAAGATGGCGACCACTCAACAGAAAGCTTTTTGTGTTATTGAGTACGGCAGAAGTGAATCGACGACAGTTGTTCAGCGTGCATTTCGAACGAAGTCTGGTGTTAAACCTCCTGATAGGTGGTGTATTAAACGTTGGTATAAACAGTTTACAGAGAATGGGTGTTTGTGCAAAGGGAAAAGTTCTGGACGGCCGAGAACGAGTGATGAAAATGTAGCACGCATCCAGCAAGCATTTGTTCGCAGCCCAGGAAAATCGACTCGCAGAGCTAGCAGAGAGCTGCAAATTCCGCAATCAACTGTATGGAGAGTCCTACAAAAAAGGTTAGTTATGAAACCTTATCGTCTGAAATTGGATGGATCGGCCGCCAGGCAGCCCGTGACAGAGCACTTCATCACTGGCCTCCAAGAAGCCCTGATCTTACCCCCTGCGATTTTTTCTTATGGGGGTATGTTAAGGATATGGTGTTTCGGCCACCTCTCCCAGCCACCATTGATGATTTGAAACGAGAAATAACAGCAGATATCCAAACCGTTACGCCTGATATGCTACAGAGAGTGTGGAACGAGTTGGAGTATCGGGTTGATATTGCTCGTGTGTCTGGAGGGGGCCATATTGAACATCTTAACTTGTTTTTGAGTGAAAAAAAACCTTTTTAAATACTCTTTGTAATGATGTATAACAGAAGGTTATATTATTTTTCTTTCATTAAATACACATTTTTAAAGTTGTGGTATTCTTTTTGAATCACCCTGTACATTTGGTGACTTGCTAAATAATTCAGAGCTTTCTACTTTGGGTGCCAGCCAGCTCTTGGTCCCAAGAATAATTTGACCAAGCCACAACTCTCAGATGACTGCACTCTGCACACTCAATAGCCACAAGAAGGGCCATCTCCACATCCTGAATGAGGCCCTTGTGCAGACATACTGAATGCACATTGGCTTTCTTTCCAGCCCTGAACACTCTGTTTAAGGATCTACGTAATGCACCTAACATTGGAGTTCCTGGTAGCTAGTAAACATCTTCTGCTGTGTGCATGCTCAGACCCTGCTGAAATGGCAGCCACATGTGCCTTCATTGATTTGAATGTGTCAACCACACACCACTGACTCTGCTGTGAGGGAGGATCTATGATGTTCAATTGCATCAGGAGGCACCTTAGCAGCAAAGCCTGTTGTTGAAACAAGTGACACCTGAAGTGTCTCATTTGGTATGCCAGATTCTTTGTCTCTCCTGTACCTTAAGACAGCAGCCTGAAGGTGACTGACCATAGAAAAAAATGCATTCAGTTGTCTGCAAACTGTGGCCAGCTCCTCCTGCATCCACACACAGCATGCACACATCCTTTCCATCCTAACAAGACTAACTGAAGAAGTAAATTATAAAAGCAGACAGAATATTAGGTATGCAACTTGGTACCCTCCTGATGTTTCACCAAAGCATGCTGATGCCTTAATGAGCTATATAGCTGGTTGTTCAGAATAAATGAAAACTTTACTACAGACAACCTGAGCTTACACCAACAAAATGAAAGCTTAGGGGAGACTAGGGCAATCATGCCACCTTAAGGTAAAATGATTTTTAACTTATATAAAAATTAATTATAATTGCATAAATATAATATATAAGACTCTACAGTTATTTGGTATTCCACATTTTTTTGTTTCTTCTTTTTTCTCTCTAAGTGCATTAATTTTTTTTAAATTAAATGTGTGTACAATGGTGAGATTTCCCCAGGTTCCTATATAATTCTGTTGTACCCATGGGATAATCATGCTACCTGCTACAAAACTAAGAAAATAATGGAAAATACAATAAATTAAATAATGTAATGAAAAATTTATTAAATAATGATATAATATTTTTATACAGTTAACTTTTACAACCATTAGTACACATGAAAAAGATTAAAGTTAAGTTTTAGGGTCTCTGGCAAAAGTCACAATTATAATTATCTGGGAAGTCAGAACCACTACACTCAGTGTGTGCCCACTGTCCTCCACACTGTTTACATTTGAAACAAAGCTCATTGAAAGTGTACTCTCCACAGACAAGGCAAAGCTCAAGATTATCTGACCTTATGTTAAAAACTTGACCTTCATCATCATTGCATAAAGCTTTTTCATTTAAATGCATGTGTTCATCACTTGTTGATTCCTCAATTTTAATTCTGCAGGGAGAGAATGGTTTGTTTTTCTTGGATGTGACATTCTTTCTTTTAATAGAACACCTATTTTTCATAGTTTTTGTACTGTGTTTCAAAACATTTGTTGTTGCTTTCTTGACAGCTAATTCTTTCTTGACAACTATTTCCCTTCTTTTACATTCACTATATTCAAGAACTAACTTCATAGTAATGGACATTACAATAGCTGAGAGACTTTTCTACTTTGCATTTCTCCTAACATTAATCACCACCACTTTGGGAAATGGTGATAGCTTATTCAACATTTGAGAAGACATTTTCCCAAATTAACTTCCTGATGACATTCCAGAGCACACAGGAATTCCAAGCAAACCATCTAATATATACACACCAAGCCCCTGAGCTCCCAGAGGTGTCTTCTATGTCTCTTGAGGGTAGGTGCTCTGTTGTGGTAAAGGCCTACTTATGTTTGGATGAAGCTTTACGGATATGCCATTAGTGTTGGAATGATTGACCTCTTCATCTTCTTGGTCCTCTATCACAAGAGGGTATACAACCTGAGATGGTTCACCAGCCTCTTCTTTAAACTTACCTGCATTTACTGAGAAGATTCCAGTACTTTCAAATCCAGAAATGCCTTTCTCAATTGTAGCCACATTCATACATGCAACATTGAATATGTTAGCAATGTCATGCAGTATTATCCTTCTCTATAAATCTGATCTCACGAATTTTTCGCATTCCTTTTTGGAAGCATTTTTCAGAGGATGAAGAAATGTGATGTCAAGTTGTATTTTGTGGGATGTACACAGAGGAATTGATAACATGTGAATGTGGTTTTGCTGATAAAACTCATACAAATCCAGTGATTTGTGACTTCCATGATTATTGAGTAAGAGCAGAACTGGCTCTTCTTTTGGTGGCTTAGTGAATTTATTGATGTGTTTCAGCCAATCAAGGAAAAGGTGCTTATCAGGCTATCCACTGTGTGAGCATTTGTAAAGGGCACCTGTTGGTCCTCCTCTCTCAAGAAAGGGAGTCATATTTTTTCTTGGGAAAAGAACATCGATGGGACATATTCTTGAGAAGCATTCATAGAACACAAAACTGCAATATTGCATCCTCTTTCCCAGCTGGTCACACCTTCAACTTGATTTTGACCTTTAAGCCCTAAGATATGACCCAGTTTCTGCACTGAATAAATACCAGTCTCATCCATGTTGAATATTCTGGATCGTTCAGAGTTATATTTGTCCATAATTAAATTTAGATTTTTGAAAAATATTTCAACCTCCTTTTTCTTGAACACAGTCACCCTGTTAATGCTTGTTGCAGACAGTTTGCACAAAGAAAATTTGAAGATTTCTCCTTCAGAATCCCAATACCCAATCTTCCCATGCCATTTTATCATCTCGCCTGAAGCTGTGCTTGATTTGAAGTTCCTCTGCCAAATCAATCCCAAACAGTCAACTCTGTAGTAGTAATTCCATAAAAAAGATTTGCTAGACCAATGACTCTTTTTATTGGTTCTGCTTCCTGTTCCCTGTTAAAAATTGGAGATTTAGCCATATGGACTTTGAGGTTTTTTTTTTTTTTTATCTTCCTTCAGCAACCTGCCGCATGGCAACCTGCAGAACTTCATGAGTCCATTGTGCCTTCTTTGTTGTCCTTATTCACATGTGAGGAATCTGAAACTGAATGAAAATCACATAAACATAATGATGCATTAACTTGGGGTAATGCTGTCTCCTTTGCAGGATGGAGACATAGCCCCATCATATGGTGGCATTATTATCCAATTTGCTAACATACTAGACATAAGTAACCTACATCAAAAGGGAACAGAACAAGTAAAACAAATGACAATAAGTGTAAATAGATTCACTATAAATATATACTAATGTTAAATTTCTATTTTCAGAGCAAATTTTACATACCTCAGTAATCTGAAAGTCAAAAATTAGATGAAATCTCTAAGAAAAATGAAAATGATTCCACGCATTAATCCAGGTCTCATATTAACATTAATGCAACTGACAGAACTTTGGGAACTGCTGCTAGGTTTCAGCACCTGTCACAGGAATCTCCCTCCAAACACATGCATTATATGTGAGGTAGTGTAATAACACAGTGTGGTGCGAGTAGCAAGGTCTCCCACACATCTCTTAAACAGAAAAACATGCATGAAATTTAATAAATATCCTAGGAGGAAAACACAAGAAAAGATAAACTCTTAACTTGCTGCTCTGTAGATGTGAATAAGCCGAGGGATATAGGCTATGTCTTGTTTTCTTGTGATGTTTATAATTGGGCTGATGTTGTTGTTCATATATCTGCTGAACCTGTTCCAACCAATATCAGTCATCTTCCAACATTGTGGGTGTTTTATAACTCTTTGAATTTTTCCAATTACTGGATGGTGATCAGAAGTAAGGTCCACCACTGTCATCAACTCAGGGTCACCATCTATGCCCTTAAGTATTGCTATGTCCCATATATCAGGTCAATGATTAATTTGTATTGTGGGCTTGAGAGGTACTCATATGTTGGCATAAAGGTCTTCCTCCCCAAGTTCAACATTTGCTCCCCCTTCGTATTGTTTCTGGTTGATTGCCATATCAGGTGTTTTACTTTGAGGTTACCATTGGGAAATACTTTGTTGAAACCATGAAATACCCTATGTAGGTTATAAGGTATTAGCTGGTCATTTGGTCCTAATTAAACCACTACCAACGTTACTTACCTTGTTGTTGTCCAGATGGTTACTGCCACTGCCTCAAGTTGTTGTAATGGTCATAGTGTTTCTTCCCAATGTGTGATGTCAGTGTGGTTGAATTCTGCCATCCAACCTCCTCTTCTGTTTTGTCTGTCCATTCTATAACCTGTCATATTCCATAAGTTTCAGACATGTGGAGATGTGTTTCTGTTAATAACAGAGCATCATTATTGTTAGTGGAGACATAGTCCTGTAGTTCTGTTTTCTTGTTTCAAACTCCATTCACATTCCAGATGCAGATTTTTAAATCCTTTGTTCATCTTCTTTCCATGGTGTGTGGTACTTTTAGTCAATGATGTTCACTAGTTCTTTGACTAAGATAGTTATCTTAGTAATGGTGTCAGGTACTTTCATCAACTTCCTCCCTAAGTTGATCAATTTGTGAAACAAGTTTCCATTTTTTGGGGAGATCAACAGTTTGGCAATATCTAATAGCACTTCACCAGCTTCCAGTTTTTCTGTGTTGTTGCCTGAGACTGTTGCCTTGTTGTCTTTCTTGAACACACTTTTCTTCTTGAGAGCAGTCTTTTTGATGCAGTTTGGTGTTTTTTTCTCTCCTTATTGATGTGGCAGCTTGTGTCACCAGTGTTGGTTCTTTTGTCAATGCTGGTGTCACTGTTTTTACTGCAGGCAAGGTTGTAGCTTTTGGTTTAACATTGGGTCATACATTGTGGGCTCAGATGGCTTCCTGAGCTTTCTTGCATCCCTTTCAATTTGCTGGATGAACTTCCTGTTTGCAGTTTGTGTATTTGGTTGATTTGTCCTTTGTGTGGGTATAAGCTTCCAGTTGTGGGGTCCTCCATGTCTAATGCCTCTTGCTGGAGGCCAGCAGCAATTTTGTGTATGTGTTCATTTTTGGAAATTTTTGTGCTGAGGGGGCACCTCATGTGGAACATAATTTTCTATTGTGACTTTTACGCAACTTATATATTTGATATCATAGAAGGCATCTAGGTTGTGATTTTTTGGCAGGGTAGCCATAAACAGAGGTTGAGGAACCAGTCATCCAGTTTTGGGATCCTTCTTGTGATACAGGAGCACTTCTTCGAAACCTATGTTCCAAGTTCCTGTAGGATTTCTTCTTCCTCTGTATCTAGTGACAGGTATTTGATAACCACTTTAACTTTCCTTTTGTCTGGCTGCTGATGAGTGTAGAAAAGTATTTTATTGACTTGGAAAAAGCTAAATCCTCTTGCATAGTCTTCCATTGTTGAAATGGTATGATATGTTGTCTCCTTTGAATATCGCTCTGAGGCTTCTTTCTATTACATTTTTGACAGCCTTTGCAAGTACTGTATGATTTACATCATAGTAGATTACTAATGGTGGTACCCATTGTTTCTTTTCAAGATTGGCTTGTTGCTCTGTGGTGTGTTGTGGAGGTGACTCATTTGAAGTTGTCTCAGTGTAGTGAATTTTAAAATTTTCCCAGCGAATTTTATGTTCAAACAAATTTCAGGCATGCAGCTGGTTGTCTTTTGTGCAATCTTTCAACATATGGATCTCTGAGGGAAGACTGCACTGAATTGTTATTTGTAGTCGTCTTCTTCCATCATTTGGCATCTACTTGCACTTCCACTTTTTCATCTGGGTTTGAAATATCACTCCATTCTCTTTTGCTGCATTGGTATAAACTGCTTTCTTTCTGTAAAAAGTCTTGTTGGATTCTTCTGATTTCTTCTAATGCCATTTTTCTTTGTTGTCTTCTCACCTCTTCTGCCTTATTTCTTGATTTTTTCCTTTGTATAGGTGAATCTTCATCACCTCTGGCCTCTGGCATGTTGGTGATTGGTTTTTCCATTGTTTCTATTGATGGTGGAGGCAATGGGAAGTTGTCCCTACTTACATGTCTATTGGCATTTGACATACCTTCACCAACAGGTCATGGGCTCTTCCCACTGCAGCAGGGGCTCTGGACCTGAGTTTTCCCTGTACCTACACCCCTAATTTCCAGCTAGTCTGGAAATATCTCTCACCCAACATAACTTAACACACTATTATATGTCATAAAAGTAAAGTGATGACAGTTATTCTGTTCGACATCCAAGATGTATGCACTGCCAGGACTCCAGTCTGACAGACGAAATAACAGCTGTTGGCAGATCTATATTTAAAGGCTTTAGTCAACAAGTGAGTGATGTTGCTTATGTCACTAGAGCTGCTTACAGGCCAAATCATCAGGCAGAGCTGTAATGGGCTTTTATCCTTTCTGATGATGTCATGAACCCATTCTTCGGGGCTACCCAGCTGTATATCCAAAGAATTTATGCAGCACATAGATATTCTGGACTAGATTTTTGATGGGGGAGCATGCACTTGGTAGGTGTTGAGAGGTTTGAAAGGGTGGGACTTGTCCCAGAAGAAAAGCTATCACTAAGGTTTCCTCCTGATATCATGAGTCTGCACCTCGGGAAAGGACAGGGTCAAGTGAAGAAGGACTGAAATCCAAATGGGAAGTGATGTTAACAGTTACTGTTATTCTCATTTTAGCTGAAATCAAGCACTAATTTTAACAATTGAAAAACTTATTGTATATGTATTTCACATGTAGTATTACATTTAATTTAGCTTCTCTAAAATTTGTAATCTTACTTCAATGATTATTATGTTAATATATGGCCAAATTAAAATGTAAGAAAGTTCAGAACATTTATTTATAGTTCTTTCTTTTTACAAGTGACAGAACTGCATTTTTTTCATACTGCTCTGTGGATCATTTAATTGATTACAGCCACAGGACTGGAAGACTAAAATGTTGCTTGGGCTCAAAGAATTCTGATGATTCCTCAAAAATACATGTGAAACATTTTTCTTATTTTTATAAAAATAGCATTGAACTTCTACATTTTACTTCCCATAACTTGCTCAATCCAGTAAACATATTCAGGGGTGTGACTCTTCAAGCTTTCCCAGGTTTGCCACTGGATCACGTTGTGCAAATTCCACAATATTCCCTCAGAGCAACTGTCCGACATCTTCAGGTGGTTCAACCTTGCTCGTGTCTGGGTATGACTGACAGTATCCACACACTGATGCACCATTTTTAGAACACACGTGCAAAGAATGTGCAGCCGCGGAAATCGCGCATGCACAGTGATTTGCCCTATTCAAACTCCCTCTGCCAAAGATCACAGAGTGGCTCTCCCGCATGTATGCTGTACGCTGCATTTGTCAACAGTGCGGCCAGACGTTACTCACCAATGGCAGTACTAGGCCCATGTTATGACGGGTCTGTTATCAAGGAATCTTGATTTTCATGTCATGATTTAATAGCAGCCAATTCAGGGTTCCAGGCTGTGCTCAGCTGAAATCCTGTATCCTTGTTGATGAGATTATCAGCTGTACAGATATATATTGCTTCCTTAATGATGCAGTCCCAGAAAGATGATGCCGGGGATAAAACTTCCGTCTTTTCATAAATCATACGATGTCCTGTATTCAGGCAGTGTTCCGCAATTGCCGACTTTTCCGGATGACGAAGGCATGTATGATGCTGATATTCATTGCAGCATTCTTGTACTGTGCAGCATTTCTGGCCTACATACGCTGCCCCACACTGATAAGGATTCTTGTACACACCACATTTCCTCAGTCCAAGGTCAACCTTAATGGAACCCAACAGGTTTCTCAGTTTTGCAGATGGTTGAAAAACACACTTAATTCCGTATCTTCTGAGGTCTCTTCCGATTTTTGACAACATGGCGCCAAAATACGGCAAAAAGGACAAAGTGGTGGGTATCTTCATATCTTCATTCTGCTCCATAGGTTGAACTCGCCTGGGCCTGAATGCATTATGTATCTGTCTCTCAGAATAACTGTTTTGTTGGAACACTGTCTTCAAATGTTATATTTCACTCAACAGGCTCTCAGGATCAGATACCGCATGTGCTCTATGAACTAACATATGTAATGCACTACTGCATTGTGCAGGATGATGGCAGCTTGTGGCCTACAGATATAGATCTGTATGCTTTGGCTTGAGGTAGATGCTGTGTCCCTAGGTTCCATCAGGGATGCATGCAGGTTTAAATGTCACTAGGGGCAAAATATTTTCCCCACACTTGTTATTTAATTACGTTGAGGACACTGTCATTTGCTCATTATTTTCTCCTAGTGTTTTCAATAGTGAACTTTTAGTACCTGGTCAATGTTTATAAACATAAATAAGCTAACAATGTGGTTACAGTAGAACCTGTTTCCATATCCCCAATTTTAGGTTTTCCTGTCATTTACATTATTTTTATTGGTCCGATTGTAAGTCCTATTAAATCAATTAATTGTTTTGCTTATGGGTAACATTTTCCACATTTTGCATTTTTCAACCACTGCAACAAACTTCAATGTCAATTTTCAAATTCATTTATGTGGAAACTACACAATGTTCCTGATCACACACACAACCTGTAGGGTACTGTATAACATAAGACTGTATAGTTTGTGTAACTATCTAAATTGATGAGGAATATAATTGGAAGTTTTAGGGGAATTTTAAAATGTCTCCAAAATTTTATGTCACCTGACTGCACTCTAAATTGCAACACATGATCAAAACTAGCATTTTGATTTGTTTTTACTCAAAAGGCAAGTCATTTGATGAACAAAACAATTTCATTTCAATTTAGCATGAATAATTTGTGCTAACTTTGCATGTTTCTTATTGACAAGTTCTTTTACACTCTTAGTTTCATTTCTCATAATATTAACAAAATTAATTGACTCTTCAGTTGCATGTTTAGGCCATGCAGAATTCATGGGCATTTTTTGCAGCTTTGTGTAACTTGCAACTTTACATAAAAATATGAGAATGGAGAATGAGAATGTTCACAGACAAGACTAACCATACATGATGATACTGACAAAAAATAGTGAATGGAGAAGCTAAAACTTGCTTCCACAAAATAAATGTTCGATCAATAGCTTGCGAGCCCCCATGTGCAACTGCATGTATAATAAATTGTAAATCAGGAAGTCATTGTTTATAGGTTCTCCAAAATGCATATTTGGGTTTTTAAATGTTGACTACATTGCATTCTAGGGGCCAACCATTGCACCTGTTTCATTACCCATGAAAAATTCAGTCACAAGTTCAAATTACTGCAGGCAGGAATTTTCAATGAAAATAATATTCACTATTCACAGTGTCCTAAATTTTAACAAAACTTTGTCTGTTTCAAATAATAATGTTAATAAATGCTCATCAATGAAATAATGATCATCTGAGACACAGTATCTCACTTTTGCATGAACCTCTGAAAAATAATCAAAGTTCCTTCTGTGAACTAGCAAAATTCTGAGTGCACATCAATCCCAATAATAGACACAATAAAGTATTAAAGTTCACACTAGATAACCTAATGTGAAATATACACTAGATCATCTAATGTGAAATATTCAAAGTCGACACGTTGAAAATATTTTAGAGTTGGCTATTCACCAGTGACACATGCAACTATCACAAATCCACAATTCAACTAGTTTGCCTGATGCAAAATATTCTAATACTTCAAGTTGAAAATATTTCATTACCAACACACAAATATTCCACTCAATACTTGGAAATATTTCAGTTCAACAAAAACATTACCTACTGCTGCACATATGTACTGTGTGTTCCAGATCTCAAACCTGACTGGTGCATGAATCAAATGTAGTGTGCTATTGCCCAAAAATGGCTGCCACTATTTATGCCCTCACTTGGATGTGAGTCAAGTCTGACATCTTAAACCAACTTAAAAACTATCAATTTGATGCTATATACATGTGCCATATATGAATTTGCCTGTAAATCCTCACAACTTTCTATTTCTGTTGTTAGTTTTACTCTAACATAAATAGTTTGTTCATAAATAATGATTTTTGTCCAGGTAAATGCTACGTTTGTGTTGTTATGTTACTAATAAATATGAACAATTAAAACTAAGTGCATTCATACACCCCTAAGTATGTTTGCTTAGTAATGTTGCTGCTATTTTCAGTGTTTCACTTCTTATTTACTTGAAAATTCAGGTTTTTTTTCCCCTTTTACAGAATGTACATTCCGGCCTGTAATTCAAAATAGGAAATATTTATATATTTAAAAAAACTTCTACACCAGTCCAATAGTGCTCAATGGGATCTATCCATAGACATTTAATTTGTAAAAATCACTTATGGTGTACTCAAGATATTAATTTTTCAAGTTAATTATATAAGTAAGACATTTAACATACATAAGGCATTTAATAATAAATAAATTAAAAGCTAAATTTCATATTGGGGGGGGGGGGGGGGGGTTCACCCTCACACTCCTCTTAATTTTGTCTTGTTAACTGTGGTACTGGCTTGGCTGTCACTAGTTGGGTTATGGCTTTATTAGATTCATTCTTATGTGATATTTGTTCTGGATAGTCAATCTGACCATGGCATTTATCCCTCCATGTTTAACACCAGTGGCTGGGTTTTCTCAAACATGTGCTCAGAGCCTATGTTTATCTAACATGTGGTCTAAAATTCTCATACTCACAGTGTCTGCCAGTCACTGCAGCTCAAAAGGTGCCACCATCTATTGATGATACTGTGAGTCTCATGCAACTAATGGGCTCCATCTAACTTGGTCAGCCCACCATCCTGGCTGTCAAAATACTCACCAGTTTGGTTGTGCCTGCTCCAAACATCACAACTGAATGCCCATACATGGTCACATCTGTTTTTTTTTATGGTTTCTCATCACAAATTCTGGGCTGTATCATCTCAAACTTTTTGAAACTGGTGAATGGATAGCTTATGATTATATAGGATTTTTGTTTGCTTGGTAAACTGTGACTCTACACTGAATGATCAGAGAGTCGTTTAAATATCAGACATTTATTGAACTTTCAATTTTTGCTTACAGAACAGCCATAAGTACTGAATTGTGCAGTTACCAAGAGAAAGCCAAAGAACTAAAGAAAATAAAGATATCCAACACTGAATCAGATTTCAATGTTCACTACTGATGCGTCAACTGCCGAGGTTGTTACACCAGCTTCCCCTCCCTATTTGAAACCAGGAAATTGGGGATGCAAGGGAACTGGTGTTTTACTACCATCTCATATGACCATCACTGGGCCCAATGCTGATGGTATGTGTATGTCCCCTACTGCTTTCGTGGAATGTCCAAACCTTCTCCTTTTTTCTCAGTCTGGGGGCATGTGAAATGAAAGTGATGTGTGCTCTCCATGCTGGTGGGAGTTGACACAGTGACTGTTGGTGGCTGGACTGTATGTGACTCTTCTACTTGAGCCAGGCTTAAGGTATTCAGTTGACACCATCTCTTCTGTGCCATTCTGTCCTATTTTGAAGGTGTGTATGCCTCTGTGGAGAGCCTTGTAGGGTCTAGTTGTGATGAAGCAAGCTGGGATATTTTTACTTCCCCTCTTGTTTTGCCATCTGCCTCCTTAAAATTCATTTTTTAAATTTTAAACAATTACCATTAACATACATGAATATTATCTGCAAGTCCATAAAAGAGAAAGGTTGACCCTCAGGTTTAAAGAATATAACACCAGATCTAGTTTTGTGCTTAGTTTTATGTATGTAATTGATTTTCTAATTTATTTTTATTATTCCTAGTTAGTATCTTTTTTTATAGGGTGAAATCAGTAATTGCTTCATAACATAAATTCTATTGCTGGCATATAAACAAACATAAATTCTGTACTAATTACAAACATTTGGAAGACAAAATAATAGTATTCTTAAAGTATCTATTTGGCCCTATTCGAAAACATGTTAGCAAAGCCAGCCTTTAAATAATTTCAAAGTAATGAACAGCTTTGTCAAAAGTATTGTTTGTATAACTATGTATGTTAATTTCATCATTTAAACAAATAATTTGGCTTAACCCTCGCAGTAGAAGAAACTGTTAAGAAGAACCAATTTTTCGATGTATTCAGCTAATTTAATGAGTTAATTTTTAATTGTAATTTCTGTAATTTTAACTTCAAACAATGTGTAGCTTCAGTACTTATTATTCTGATTATATGTAAGGGCCCGGTTTTCGGTCATGAGACAATCAGTCCACGGCCGAGTTTCAAACGAGAAACCTGTGTTGGTTAGAACAACAACAATGCTTCAACTTAACTGTGGAATAAGTGTTAAGCAATTAGGTCATGTGTTAAAACAATGACAGTGTCTGCTCAATATGTACCTCTCTGTTCATCAAGAACTGTGAACTTTGTGGATAGGTTTTTACTGCTCATAGATGTTTATTAGTAAACTATTGTAGCAGTATGTGGAGGTTTGCCTGCACACTATTAATGAAGCTTATTGAAAGTTAAGCAATAGTGCACTGACCATATAACTTCATATTATTATGGGGTTGTGAACAGTGAAATTGAAGTACTGTGAGCCAGCCTGTGTGGCCGAGCAGTTCTAGGCACTTCAGTCTGGAACCGCCCGACCGCTATGGTCACAGGTTCGAATCCTGCCTCAGGCATGGATGTGTGTGATGTCCTTAGGTTAGTTAGGTTTAAGTAGTTATAAGTTCTAGGGGACTGATGACCTCAGATGTTAAGTCCCATAGTGCTCAGAGCCATTTTTTTGAAGTACTGTGAAATTCAACTGTGCACCTGTCAGCTACATTATTTACAGTACTCGGTGTCGGAATTACAAACCCCGTTTTTCAGCCGGTACGTCACCACTGAGGACAATGAACGAAGGAAATAAAACAGGTAGAACCGCTACACAGTGTCTGATGGCCATAAAGCAGGCTATATGCTGTCATCTCCCAGCCAGACTTACAGTGTTGTCTGCAGTTCTTTGTGTACAAAGGCAATTTTATATCTGTGATTCTCTGATGCTGTGGGGTGTACTTGTGCCACCCTTCTTTGTAGTTGCTATTGGAACTCTGTCATGGCCTTTGTAGTTGGAAGATGGTGTGGCTGAGTAGAGATTAGCTCAGCAGGAAGTCATATTTGTTCCCAATACACAAGCTGTGCTGCATAGTACTGCAGATCCTCTTCAGTCACTGTTCTTAGCCCTAACAACACTAGTGGTAGTGATTTGTTCCACTGTCAATCACTTTTCAGGTTGTGTGAAGTCTTTCTACTATTCTGTTGCTCACAGGTTGGTAGCTAATAGTTCTGACATGGTTGCAGCCACACTGATGAAGGAGCTCATGGAACAACAGAGACACAAATTGCCTGGTACGATTAGTTGCTAAGGTTTGGAGCACCTCAAATCTTGTGAATCGGTTCATGATCATGGCTCTGGCCAGTGTTTCTGCTGCCATGACTGTGATGGGAATGGCCTCTGACCAACATGTGAATTTATCTATGACGGCAGTCAATAAGAAACTGTGCTGGTTGGAACTCAGTAGCAGTCCTACAGGTACACATGCACGTGTATAAAATGCACCATTGCTGTGTCAATGGTACCTATTGGTGCTGAGGCATGGCTGCCAATCTTGCTCTGCTGATAGCTGTCACAGGATTGCACCCATTGATGGCAATCTTCCTTGATACCTGGCCAAATATCCTTCTTGGTGACCAACTTGACACCTGAAGGCCTCAGACACCTTATGTTAAAACTCCTTTGGTAAATGAGAAGTGTTTGTGATGTCTGAAGGGTGATGTGCCATGGCAAGGTTGGTACCTTGCAATGCAGTGACAAGAAAAGGTAAGTGCCACAAGTCAAATTAATGAATGAATGACATCAGCATAGCCACACACAGAAATATTTAGCTATGCCACCACAGTGGATCTTCTATTTATGGTCAAATGCAGTACTGCTGAGGCCATCTGCAGTCATTGACTACAATGAGGGCATTGTCTTCTAGTAATCCATCTGTGTGATCAATGTATCAGGCAGAACTCACCATGTAAGTTATTGTTAAATTTACTCTGAGTAAGACACTCATATGTTGTCTGTATCAAGTGATACATTAATTTTCAGAGATGAATGTGAATACTCATGACATTCCTGTGAAAACAGATTTTACAAAGTTAAGTAATTCTTCTTATCTGTGTTGTAATGAAGTGAACAAACATTTTATGTGTTATAGTATCCAGTCGGTCTCGTGCCAGAGCAAACCAAAGAGCACACTTTTGTACCAATGAGTGTATTTTCATCCAGTACAACAAATGGTGACGAAGTTGCTTATATAGATTTGCCTCACCAGCTTGAGAAGGGTTATTGTGTGCAAGCTGGACATGCCTTAGCTGCCTGGGATTTCCCTATTCTCTTGTTCTGATTAGATTAGTACTTGTTCCATAGATCATAAATATTACACTTCGCAATGATGTGGAACATGTCAGGTTAATAAAAGTTTTTTGTGTGTGTTGGTTGGGGAAATTACCCACTTACTATATCCAAAAATTCATCTAATGAGTAGAAGGAGTTTCCATTAAGAAATTCTTATAATTTCCTTTTAAATGCTATATGGCTATATGTCAGACTTTTGATGCTATTTGGTAAGTGACCAAAGACTTTTGTAGCAGCATAATTTACCTCCTTCTGAGCCAAAGTTAGATTTAACCTTGAGTAGTGAAGATCATCCTTTCTCCTAGTGTTGTAGACATGTACACTGCTGTTACTTTTGAATTCGTTTGGATTTTTAATAACAAATTTCATAAGTGAATATGTATATTGTGAGACTACAGTGAAGATCTCTAGCTCTTTAAATAAGTGTCTGCAGGATGATCTTGAATTAGCAGCAGCAATTATTCTGATTACACGCTTTTGTGGAATGAACACTCTTTTACTCAATGATGAGTTACCCCAGAATATGATGCCATACGAAAGCAGAGAATGAAAATAGGCGTGGTAAACTAATTTACTGAGATGTATATCGCCAAAATTTGCAATGACCCTAATAACATAGGTAGCTGAACTCAAACATTTCAGCAGATCTTCAGTGCGCTTTTTCCAGTTCAACCCCTCATCAATGCATACACCTAGAAATTTTGAATATTCTACCTTAGCTACTGATTTCTGACTGAAGTCTATATTTATTAATGGTGTCATTCCATTTACTCAAAAAATGTGTGTGAAATCTTATGGGACTTAATTGTTAAGATCATCAGTCCCTAAGCTTACACACTACTTAACCTAAATTATCCTAAGGACAAACACACACACTCATGCCCGAGGGAGGACTCGAACCTCTGCCGGGACCAGCCGCACAGTCCATGACTGCAGCGCCTTAAACCACTCAACTAACATTCCATTTACTGTGTGGAACTGTATGTACTGTGTTTTATCAAAGTTTAATGAGAGGCCATTTGCAGAGAACCACTTAATGATTTTCTGAAAAACATTGTTTACAATTTCACCAGTTAATTCTTGTCTGTTGGGTGTGATAGCTATACTTGTATCATCAGCAAAAGTACCAGCTTTGCATCTTTGTGAATATAGAATGGCAAGTCATTAACATATATTAAGAACAGCAGAGGACCCAAGACCGAACCTTGTGGCACCCCATTCTTGATTGATCACCAGTTTGAGAAATCACCAGTTTTTTGCATATTATGTGAACTGCTTATTTCAACTTTCTGCATTCTTCCAGTTAGGTATGATTTAAACCATTTGAGTGCTGTCCCATTCATACCACAGTACTTGAACTTATTTAGAAGTATGCCATGATTTGCACAATCAAAAGCCATTGAGAGATCACAAAAAATCCCAGTGGGTGACTTCTGGTTAGTCAGAGCATTTAATATTTCATTAGTGAAAGTATATATGGCATTCCCTGTTGAGGAACCTTTCTGTAAACCAAACAGACATTATGTTAAAACTTTATTTTTACAAAGGTGTGGAGCTACTCTACGATACATTACTTTTTCAAGAATTTTGGATAAGGCAGTCAGAAGAGAGACTGGATGGTAGTTGTTGACATCAGACGTATCCCCTTTCTTATGCAGTTTTTAACAATGGCATACAGGGTTATTACAAATGATTGAAGCGATTTCATAGCTCTACAATAACTTTATTATTTGAGATATTTTCACAATGCTTTGCACACACATACAAAAACTCAAAAAGTTTTTTTAGGCATTCACAAATGTTCGATATGTGCCCCTTTAGTGATTCGGCAGACATCAAGCCGATAATCAAGTTCCTCCCACACTTAGCTCAGCATGTCCCCATCAATGAGTTCGAAAGCATCGTTGATGCGAGCTCGCAGTTCTGGCATGTTTCTTGGTAGAGGAGGTTTAAACACTGAATCTTTCACATAACGCCACAGAAAGAAATCGCATGGGGTTAAGTCAGGAGAGCATGGAGGCCATGACATGAATTGCTGATCATGATCTCCACCACGACCGATCCATCGGTTTTCCAATCTCCTGTTTAAGAAATGCCGAACATCATGATGGAAGTGTGGTGGAGCACCATCCTGTTGAAAGATGAAGTCGGCGCTGTTGGTCTCCAGTTGTGGCATGAGCCAATTTTCCACCATGTCCAGATACACGTGTCCTGTAAGGTTTTTCTCGCAGAAGAAAAAGGGGCCGTAAACTTTAAACCGTGAGATTGCACAAAACACGTTAACTTTTGGTGAATTGCGAATTTGCTGCATGAATGCGTGAGGATTCTCTACCACCCAGATTCGCACATTGTGTCTGTTCGCTACACCATTAAGAAAAAATGTTGCTTCATCACTGAAAACAAGTCTCACACTGATCGCATCCTCTTCCATGAGCTGTTGCAACCGCGCTGAAAATTCAAAGCGTTTGACTTTGTCATCGGGTTTCAGGGCTTGTAGCAATTGTAAATGGTAAGGCTTCTGCTTTAGCCTTTTCCGTAAGATTTTCCAAACCGTCGGCTGTGGTACGTTTAGCTCCCTGCTTGCTTTATTCGTCGACTTCTGCGGGCTACGCGTGAAACTTGCCCGCACGCGTTCAACCATTTCTTCGCTCACTGCAAGCTGACCCGTTGATTTCCCCTTACAGAGGCATCCAGAAGCTTTAAACTGCACATACCATCGCCAAATGGAGTTAGCAGTTGGTGGATCTTTGTTGAACTTCATCCTGAAGTGTCGTTGCACTGTTATGACTGACTGATGTGAGTGCATTTCAAGCACGACATACACTTTCTCGGCTCCTGTCACCATTTTGCCTCACTGCGCTCTCGAGCACTCTGGCGGCAGAAACCTGAAGTGCGGCTTCAGCTGAACAAAACTTTATGAGTTTTTCTACATATCTGTAGTCTGTCGTGACCATATGTCAATGAATGGAGCTACAGTGAATTTATGAAATCGCTTCAATCATTTGTAATAGCCCTGTACTTCAGTCTATCTGGGAAAATACCCTGCTTCAGAGAGTTATTACATATGTGACTAATAATCCCACTTACCTCTTGGGAACAAGCTTTTATTATCCTGCTGGAAATGCCATCAATTCCATGTGAGCTTTTATTCCTGAGGGAGTTTATCATCTTCCTAATTTCAGAAGGAGAGGTAAGTGGAATTTCAATTGTATCAAATGGTGTGGGTAAGGCTTCTTTCATTAACTGCCTTGCTTCTTCTAATGAACATTTAGATCCTATTTTCTCTACAACATTTAAAAAATGATTATTCAAAATGTTTTTGACTTCCAACTTCTTGTTTGTCAAGTTTCCATTCACTTTGATGGTAATGCTACCATCCTGTATTCTTGGTTGCCCTGTCTCCCTTGTAATAATATTCCAAATTGTTTTGATTTTGTTATCAGAGGTATTAATCTCAGACATGATGCACATGCTTCTGGACTTTTTAATAACTTTTCTTAATGTAGCACAGTAGTTTTCATAATATTTGGCTGTTTCTGGGTCATTAATCTTTCTTGTTGTTAGATACAGTTCCCTTTTGTGGTTACAAGATATTTTTATTCCTTTAGTAAGCCAAGGTTTTTTGCATGGTTTCTTATAATTAGATTTAACTACTTTCTTGGGGAAACAGTTTTCAAATTCTCTTACAAGTGTATCATGAAATAAATTATATTTTAAATTAGCATTGGGTTCCTTGTAAACCTCATCCCAGTCCAACTGCTGAAGATTTTCACTGAAATTTCTAATTGTTGAGTCATTAATTGAATGCACAATTTTGGAGGATAGTTTTGAATTACTGAATGGAGCTATGTCATATACTGTAACTAACTGAGCACCATGATCAGAAGGGCCATTCTCAACAGGACAAGAATTTATGTTTTTAAACTTATCTTGGTCTATAAAAGTGTTATCTATCAATGTGCTGCTGTCCTTTACTACCCGAGTAGGAAAATTAATGACAGATGTCAAATTGAAAGAACCGAGCATGACTTTCATGACTTTCCTATTACCCTCTTTCAGTGAATTGACATTGAAGTCCCCACAAATAATAATTTGCTTTCCCTTATCTGACAGATAGCACAACATAGCATCCAAGTTTTCCAGGAATAAATGAAAGTTTCCTAAAGGGGACCTATATACTGTTACAATTATAAAAGAGCCCTCCTTCAGTTTAAGTTGACAGGCAAATGCTTCTATATGTTGCTCTAGACAAAACTTTTTTGTTTCTAAGCTTTTTACACAGTGATACCTTTTGACATATATGGCAACTCCTCCTCTCACCTTATTCTCTCTACTCACTTGTGCAGCTAGTTTATTACCACTGATATTTACCTTTTCCATATCAGACACAATGTGATGCTCAGACATGCATAGTGTATCTATTACATTATCAGACTCAATGTCATCTAAACCAGGGCTTAACAACTGGCTGGTCTTGAGTGCGAGTACTCGCGTCTGCTCAGGCACGTGCTCGCGGGCAGGTGCAAGGTTGCGGAGTAGGGAAGGAGAGGAAATGTGCGCGCACGTTTGAATAGGGCCTCAGCATGCCTATTGAATTCGCATCGACTATGTAATGTTTAAAGTACTACGATCAGCTCTAACAGTCACTTCGCTGGTTAAGAATCATGTCAAGTTGCCGTTGTGTAACCCCAACCATGCTTTCGCAGTTCAACCCCCATTGGGAGGAATTGTATCTGTTTACAGAAAAAGATGGAGTTGCAAAATGTTTAGTATATCACAAAACGCTGAATTCTTTTAGGAAATTTAATTTGCAGTGACATTATATGTCATATCACGCAAAAGACTACGGAAGTGGAAAATGTGATGGACCAGATCGTGCACAGGAAGTTATTAAACTTAAAAGGAAGCTATCCGAAGAAGATCTGGAAAATGAAGAAAAATCAACTGAGGCAGCTCTCAGAGTGAGTTACAAAATTGCTTTGCTTTTAGCAAAATCCCTGCACCCCTTCACTGATGGCGATTTAATAAAAGAATGTTTGGTAGCTGCAGCGGAACATTTGTGTCCATCTCAAGTTGAACAGTTTCTGATTGTGCCATTAACTAACATGACCATTATGCGTCGCATACTGGACATGGCAGACGACGTCCAGAGCCAGCTTTCAAATATCTGTAAAGATTTTATATTGTATTCTCTAGCTCTGGATGAAAGTGTTGATATCACTGGAACAGACAGCTTGCCATATTTATTAGACGTGTTAATAGAAAACTTCAGGTGAGGGAGGAGCTCCTCGATGTAGTAGCCATGAAGAACACTGCAACTGGAGGTGATATTTTAAGTAGTGTTGAAAATATAGGATTGTCATGGAATTCTTTAGTTTCAGTGTCTACAGACGGTGCACCAGCGATGACAGGGAAAAAAATCAGGTTTAGTTGCGCTGTTGAAGGAGAAAATGCAAAAACTGACCGTGCCGAATGAAATAAGGGGCGTTCACTGTGTGATCCACCAGGAAAACTTATGTGCAAAGAGTATCACTCTAAAATTTAATGTGATGAGTGTTGTTTTTCGTATAACCAATTATATAAGGAAGCATGGGCTACAACACAGACAATTTAAAAGCTTTCTTGAGGGTGTAGAAAACCAGCATGGTAGCCTGCCTTATTACAGCGAGGTCCGCTGGCTTAGTCGTGGCGAATTATTAAATCGATTGTTTTGCCTATCAGATGAGATAAATATGTTCATGTAAATAAATAACATGTGTGTTCCTGAATTGAAAGAACCTTCATGGAAATGTGATCTCGCGTTCTTAGCAGATTTAACTAGCCATCTGAATGCTTTGAACATTTCAATACAAGGTAAAGATTTGCTAATTACTCATATCATAGATCGAATACGAGCTTTTAAAATGAAATTGACACTTTGGGTGAGTCAGCTGGAAACAGGAAATCTAGCTCATTTTCCTAAATTACCATACATGTAAGATGTTCACAAAAACTGTGAACGTTATTCACATAGTTTAGTTGCCCTTAAGGAAGAATTTGATCAACGCTTTCAAGATCTGACAGTACTAGACAGTGATTTTGATCTGTTCTCCTCTCCATATTCAGCGAGTATTGAAGAGATTCGTCCTGAGCTGCAACTAGAAATTATTGACCTGCAGTGTGACAGAGAATACAGAGAGAAATTTCAGAACAAGAAAAACATTTTGGGATTCTACAGACACTTCCCTCAGTATAGATTTCCCCGTTTGCACAAACTGGCGGCTACAATAATATCAATGTTCAGTTCCACGTATGTTTGTGAACAACTGTTCTCTGCAGTGAAATGTAACAAGACGGGCCTGAGAAACGCATATTCTGATCGAAATTTAAACTGCACGCTGTGCCTTCAATGCACAAGAACAATTACTCCGAACATAAACGCAATTGTAAAGGCCAAAAAGTACAAGATAACCGAGAATCCCACACTTCAGAGACACCTTTTATTGTGTAACAGTTCACAAATTAATACGAATGTAGAGGCATACACTAAGCTAATAAAATTATCTGGCACATGTACATTCTCCTTTATTTGTTTCATTTGTCGCAGTATAATTCGTGAGTGATATCCCTGCAGGTGGCCGCAGATTTACATTGCTGGTGGCAGCTGTTGTGTGCCTCACATGACTCTCCCCACTCTCCGCTCTGGTCCGGTAGTGGGGGTAGCGTGCTCGCACTGCTCCGTGCTCGCGCCTTGCTGCTCACAGCTTGCTCTGCGAGCACGTATGTTGTGAAGCTCTGATCTAAACAAACCAGGAGCTCATCTACTTTATTCTTCAATCCCGGAATATTTTGGTGAAAAATGGTAACATTATTTTTTACTTTACTTTTGTGAGAATCTACTTTTTTCTTTAATTCACCAACATTTTGGTTAAACATGGTAACATTATTATTTACTTTCCTGTTGTGAGAATCTTGTGAGTTTTGGACCTCTTTAGCACCTGTGTGCCTGCCTGAACTTCTCATTGGACACTGATATTAGTCTAAAAAAGAGGTACATCCATGAGTACTAGTGCCGCCCTTATGGATTTCACTAACAATCCTGCCAGTTTGCCCTTCCCTTTCCTATTGAGGTATAGGCCATGCCTTGTGAAATCCCCCTATCAATAGCCTCGACAGGAACCAATTCAATGTCTGACAGAGTGATCGCCCTACACAACCGATCCAACTCCATATTTACCCTCCTGACAGAGCGGTTCAACTGGGGCTGATCATGCCGCATGAAAGCAGGCACCAGCCCAACATTGGAATGGCTCATTGCAGAGGCTATTTTCACCAGGTCACGCTCAATACTGTAGCCCTGATCCCTATCAATACTGTTTCCCACTCCACCCACTATCATCATATGATCCTGCTTTGAGAAACTCTTGCTCAAAGAACCTATATCCTCTACCTCCTGGCTAAGACATGCACTTGGCTTGAAACAGTTCGTGACCTGGTACCTGTCACCTAATTTTTCCTGCAAAATCTGGCCCACACCTCTTCCATGGCTGCTACCTAGCAACAGAACTTTCCTCTTACTTTCTACTTTTTTTGAAACAGTTGGTTTCCTAGTGAGATTCTGCTGCATATTAACTACCTCTACTTCTACTGGAGCCTCTTCCTTACTTAACTGTGGTAGCAAGGTAAATCTTTTGGTTGTGCCAATTGGGAAACTGTCAGACACTGTCTTCTTTCTGTGGTCCCTGTTCCCAGCTACCAGCTACCACTTCGCACTGCTGTTTACCATTCTCCCCCTTTAACCTCTCCAGTTCCTCCTCACTCTGTCCAAATCAGCCTGACAGGCTCTAATTTTCTCCTCCTGTTCAGCTATAATCCTATCTCTTGAGCAAACCCTGCAAAAGGATGGAAGAGTGTCATTTGCTTCCCCAATTCCCACACCGCTACAATTTCCCCAATGAAACCCTGTCACAACAGCTGCATAAAACCCCTGTACTAACTTTCCTACTGCAGCTCACAAACTTAGTATACATGGTAGTTTAGAAATTAGTTAAGAGATTTACTAAGTGATAACGATAATGTATTAAATACAGATGCAAAAGGACACTATATATGTTTAGGAAACTAACATGTAAGTAAACTATTACCAAATGCACTTAAATTTGTGGTATAACGCTAAATATGCATGATCAAAAATTAGGCCTAAACATCCGAATGTAACCAAAATGAACTTTTTGCAATTACTGGAAGAATACTCAAACAAAAGGAAAACCTTTAATGTCAAGCTTAAAGAGCACACTAATGAACATATTTAATTAGTTAATCTATACCAAATGCACTTAAGATTGTGGTATAATGCTAAGTATGCACACTCGGAAAGTAAGGCAAAGCCGCAAAATATGAACAAAACGAACTTTTCGCGATTACTGGAACAATACACAAATAAAAGAAAAACTTGTAATGGTGAGCTTGAAGAGTACACTAAAGAATGTATTTAATTAATTAAAAGTGTTTAACTACAATTAGTTACAACCTAAATTACTTATCTTTCATGAGAGCTCTGTCTCCATATGCGCGACCTTGTGCAGAGCTACCAACACATATCTGTTCTTTCTGTTTATTATATCAAGTGTTTAACAATGTCTGGGCCACCACAGGAAATGTCTCTAAATGAAGTTGTTCAGTTTCAGGCACAACAACTTTAATGCCTGCTGCTCAGTGTCTGACAAATGACCAGTCTCCTCTCACAACAAGCAGCACTGCCCTCAGTGCTTTTTCTTTTGACAGTTGGAGCCGATGTATAAAGCCTGTGTTTAAAACTGTGCCCTGACTTTTTCTGAGTCTACTAGTTGCAACAAACTTATTTGGCTGCTGACCAAACATTACATTAGTCAGGTGCATATCACAGCAGCAAGGTTTAAATTTTTTCACTCAAGAAGCAGCTGCACAAACTTTCAAACAGTGGATTACCAGATTCAGGGGGCTCACGAGATATTGTAGGTTTAAGTGTTCTTGTGGAATCAGTTAAAGTGATATCATGATATGTGATGCAATCACTTAGAATGTGTCAGACATGCCTATTCACACTGCTATTGTCAAACTACCAGAGCCTGTTCTAAACACAATTCTGTCTACTGTGTAATCTCAAACTGTTGTGGACTCAGCTGAAGTTGATTTGGAGAGTCCATGTGTTTTTGTCATTCAGAGGGCATGTGACACTCAGTCTAAAGTTAATGCTAGTGTTAAAGTGAGTAAAAATAGAGCTCAGACAAACAGTAAACATAGAGGTAAAAACTTGTGTGTACTACACAATACTTTGAGGAAGTCTTGACCTCAATAAGTTTCAAATGTCGACTGAGAAGCTTGTCCTTGTCATGGTGGAAAATGTTGCCAGTGTAGAAAGCAAGGTCATTTTTAAACAGTTTGTTTACAGTGAAATCAAGGCTCTGTCAATGGCCAACCATCTGCAATGTATGGCTGCAGCATTGCTATCAACAAGTGCATTCTGTATCTTCCACGCTATTAAAGCCAGTGCAAGCAACTGATTGCACTTCTGCATTGCACAACTCTTCTACTGCAGTACACAGACAGGAAAACAATTTTTTGTTGAATTAATAATGGCGCAAAGGACAATTAAGTAGCAGATACATACTAATGAATCTGTTTCCTTTATCAATAAAGACTGTATGACAGGATCAGTAGCCCACAGCTTCTGCAGCCTATTTCTGTTCTGTCAGCATACAAGTTCCAGTAGTTGGCATGTACAGTTAACCAGCAACTTTTTGTGAAGTTATGAAATGTGTATCATTTCATGTACTTAGTTCTAGAACCAGTGCAAACATATTTGGTTTAGACTTGTTTGATTTGTACAAACTGAGCATACAAAACACTGTGTTACAAATCAGTGTTTCAGTGTCTCACACTGTTTGTAACTTGTGTAATAAGTGCAAGGAACTGTTTTAACCAGGTTTAGGAAGGGCTAATAATTTAGAAGCACAAATTACTGTTAAAGAGAATGCTCAATCACAATTTTTTCATGCTCGGCCTGTTCCCCATGCACTACATGAGCAGGAACTGCACAGATGGGATGACAGTGGAGTTATCCAATCTGTTTCTGCAAGTCAGTGGGCATCGCCCTTGGTAATTCTCAAAAAGCCATCAGGTTATTCACACCTGTGTGTTGATTTTAAAGCATCACTAAACTCAAAAACCACCATGGATTCTTTTCCTCTCTCATGACTGGTGTGAGGCATACTTATAGCAGGCCAGCTGTGTGATCAATGTATTAGGCAGAACTGGATGTGAAAGTTATTGTTAAATACAGTCTGAGAGAGAGACCTGTATATTATCTGTATCAAGTGATAAGCTAATGTTCAGAGATAGTTGTGACTACTCATGACATTCCTGTGGAAATGGATTGTACAAAGCTGAGTAATTCTCTTATCTATGTTGTAATAAGGGTACTAATATTTTATGTATTGTAGGCCTAGTATGCACTCAGTCTCCTCCCAGAGCTGTCTGGTTCAACAGTGTTCGAATGTTCAAAAAGTATCAGGAATTTTGTAATTTTGCAGTTCATATTAGTCCAATTTGTGTGACTTTTCATTTTTGGGGTGAGCATAGTTGAAACGTATCTGTATGCTGGTAGCCACATTAAATGTTTAGTCTGTCATCAGTTGTCAAGAAGGTTACATGTGTTTCCTTACAAATGGGAATTACTGATTTGTTTTAAAAATGGTGCAGAGAATTTTGCTACAAAAAATTGAATAAACTGTAACAATGTTTTAGAAATGTTGAATACCCATATTACTTTTGGTGAGACTGCTGTGAGCAAAACAAGGGTTTATGAGGGGTATGAGTGTTCCCAAGATGGCCATTAACATGCTGAAGGTGACGAGTGTTCTGGACACCTACAGTACATCAAAAACTGATGAAAACATGGAAAAAGTGAAAGAAATGATTAAAAATGATAAAAAGAACCTTGAAGCATTGACGTTTTAGAGGCACAGATGAGATTAAAAGCACATTCCTGATTAAGCTAAGTGTTATCCTAAAGACTGAGTGCCAGAAGTGTTTCAGGGATTGGAAGAAGCGCTGGGGTAAGTGTGTCATATCTGATTAGGGCTGCTTTGACGGAGATAACATTAATGTAGATGAATAAATAGAATTATTTCGAATTCCCAATACTTTTGAACAGACCTCATATACAGTTACTGTATGTTGTGGGCTGCTGTGTGTAGTTTGCAAACATAATCTTGTGTTAGGTCGAGTGCAGACTGTTACTGCTCAAGGAGTATTTGTGGGTTGTGGTCTGACTGTTGCTGTTCTGCAATTTATTTCCATGGAACAGCCTGCACATTAGTGCAGCAGGATGAGAAGAGGTCTGCCACTACTTGGCTTTATGTCTGATGTGTTCAAGTTGGTGGTGAAGTGTGAGATATATTCTGCCTGTCAACACTGTTTTGGAGAGCCATGGCCCATGACTTTCATAAAAAAAAGCTGTTAATGGCATGTGATCAGTGTAGACCATGAAATGGTTTCCTTTCACTGAGCTTCTGAAGTGTACACTTCCCTATCCATCACACTCCACTTTTGCTAGTCTTGATTGAGCATTTGTGAGGTGGGAAAAAAACACCAATGTTTGTCACATTCCTCTGACCTTTTACTGCAATGCTGCTCCAGTGGCATTCTGGCTAACACTTACCATTAATGCTAAGGTGCATCATGAAGGGGATGCATAAAAAGCATGGTGTCAGCTGCATAATCCTTGAGTTTGTGGAATGTATCTGATTGCTTCTGTGTGGACTTTACTTTTTGTCTTCCAGATATATATTAACTTTTAAGATGTCTGTCAGTGGTACTTGCAGTTCTGCAGCTTCTGGGCATATGCTGACAGTAATAGTTGAGAATTTCTAAAAAAACATCTTCGTTCCTTGTAAGTTTGTAGGACAGGAATGTTTCGAATGCTTCATGCTCTCTCTGCTGCTGACACTCTGAAATTTAGAAAGTCCATTTCCTCTCTGCCTGAACAGTGTTTGTCTTTGTTTATATATAGACACACACACACACACACACACACACACACACACACACACACACACACACAAGGTGTGCAACTTTGCTTCTGTCATTTGTTACACAACATTTGAGGTGTTAATGAAACAAATTGGTTACACATGTATCATTCAAAGCATTTTCCATCGCTGGCCCATACTTTCTCCCATCTTTTGGGCAGTGTACGAATCCCGCATCTTTTGAAGCGATCCACGAATCGATCCAATGTGTGACTTCTTCATGAGATCAGAAGTGTTGGTCAGCCAGGCCATGCGCCATTGTTCTAAACAGGTGATAGTGAGAGGGTGGAATTTTTGGAGAATACGGTGGGTGGGGTAGAATTTCTCATTTTAACATTTCCAAGTACGTTTTGACCTCTTTTGTAACGTGGGGTCTAACGTTGTCATGCTGCAAAATCACTTTATTGTGCATCTCGCTGTATTGTGACAGTTTGTCTTTTAATTCTCTGCTCAAATGCATTAATTGCATTCAATAAAGAGCACCAGTGATTGTTTCACTTGGTTTTAAGACCTCATAGTACACGACGCTGAGGTGGTCCCACCAAATGCAGAGCATGATCTCGGAGCCGTAAATGTTCGGTCTGGCCATTGACATGGAAGAATGACCAGCATATCACCATGGTTTTTTGCGTTTAAGGTTATTGCAATGAACCCATTTTTCGTCCCTGTAACAATGTGATGCAGAAATCCCTTCCGTTTTTGCCTCTGAAGCAACTGTTCACAAACACACAAATGCCATTCAACATCTCTTGATTTCAGCTGACACAGGACCCAAGTTCCTTCTTTCTGAATCATGCCGATAGCCTTGAGACATTTTTAAATGGCTTTCTGTGTCACTCCCACTAATCGTGCCAATTCTTCTTGATTTTGACGCAATTCTTCACTCAGCAGTGTCTCCAATTCTGCATCTTTGAAAACAGTCTCTCTTCCACCACTATGCCAGTCTACGATGTTAAAATCGCCGTTCTTGAAGCATTGAAACCACTCACAACATGTTTTTTCACTAATAGCATGCTTACCATATGTACTCGAGAGCATTCAATGAGACTCAGCTGCTATTTTCTTCATATTGAAACAAAACAATAACACACCCCGCAAATGATGAGAATTAAGCTTGTAAACTGACATTTTCAATCAAGAACAACTTCATGAGCACACACAAATCGACCAATGTTTGAATGAGGTTATGTTGACTGAGGTCCAAGCTAACTGCCTGACATCTGCGATCTGTCCCTTTCGACCGCTACTTACCGTTGTCGCTACACACACAAAAAAAAAAAAACACACACACAGAGATATATATATATATATATATATATATATATACACACACACACACACACACACACACACACACACACACACACACACACACACACACAGGGTGATTCAAAAAGAATACCACAACCTTAGGAATTTAAAACTCTGCAACGACAAAAGGCAGAGCTAAGCACTATCTGTCGGCGAATTAAGGGAGCTATAAAGTTTCACTTAGTTGTACATTTGTTCGCTTGAGGCGCTGTTGACTAGGCGTCAGCGTCAGTTGATGCTAAGATGGCGACTGCTCAACAGAAAGCTTTTTGTGTTATTGAGTACGGCAGAAGTGAATCGACGACAGTTGTTCAGCGTGCATTTCGAACGAAGTCTGGTGTTAAACCTCCTGATAGTTGGTGTATTAAACATTGGTATAAACAGTTTACAGAGAATGGGTGTTTGTGCAAAGGGAAAAGTTCTGGACGGCCGAGAACGATTGATGAAAATGTACCACGCATCCAGCAAGCATTTGTTCGCAGCCCAGGAAAATCGACTCGCAGAGCTAGCAGAGAGCTGCAAATTCCACAATCAACTGTATGGAGAGTCCTACGAAAAAGGTTAGTTATGAAACCTTATCATCTGAAATTGGTTCGAGCACTGTCTGCAGCTGATAAGATTGAAAGAATCGATTTCTGTGATTTTATCCTTGCTCAAATGGAAACAGATGTATCGTTTCAAAGATTGTGTTTAGTGATGAAGCAACTTTCCACACTAACGGGAAACAACTCAGTATGAACGTGACTCGCCTAAGGTGAACGTTTTTTGTGCCATTTCAGCCAATAAAGTTTCTGGTCCCTTTTTCTTCGAAGGTGCTACTGTAACTGGACTACAGTATCTGGAGATGTTAGAGAATTGGCTGTTCCCTCAGCTCGAACAAGAAGCACAACAATTCATATTTCAGCAGGATGGAGCGCCACCACATTGGCACTTATCTGTCCGTAACTACCTGAACGTCAACTACCCGAGGCGATGGATCGGCCGCCAGGCAGCCCGTGACAGAGCACTTCAGCACTGGCCTCCAAGAAGCCCTGATCTTACCCCCTGCGATTTTTTCTTATTGGGGTATGTTAAGGATATGGTGTTTCGGCCACCTCTCCCAGCCACCATTGATGATTTGAAACGAGAAATAACAGCAGCTATCCAAACTGTTACGCCTGATATGCTACAGAGAGTGTGGAACGAGTTGGAGTATCGGGTTGATATTGCTCGTGTGTCTGGAGGGGGCCATATTGAACATCTCTGAACTTGTTTTTAAGTGAAAAAAAAACCTTTTTAAATACGCTTTGTAATGATGTATAACAGAAGGTTATATTCTGTTTCTTTCATTAAATACACATTTTTAAAGTTGTGGTATACTTTTTGAATCACCCTGTATATATGCAGTCGGTATTTTAGATCCAGCTATCTCACAGTGAATGATGATAAACTTCCAAGCATGTGCAATTTTTGCATTATTGAAGTCTGTTGTGTGTGGAACCAGGTATGTCTACCTCTGCCCTTGAACTGAATGTTGTGCAGTCATGCCATAAGTGCTATGTATTCTTTTTCGTTAAAGCTGTATGGAGCTGCAAAGCCCACGACTCTCTGAGGGTGCCATTATGTCAGCCTTTATTTGACAATTTTGTTTTCTTCAACCACTTATATGAAACTCATTCTCTGTGAATTGTCGGCTGTCTGTAGTATTTTGGCTGGTGTAACAGCTGTATCTTCGTAACACAGTCCCTCAAAGCTTTTGTTCTCATACTCCTTCACAGATGTAATACAATGATACATCATGTTAGCCAGCCAGAGTGACCGAGCAGTTCTAGGTGCTACAGTCTGGAACTGCGCGACCGCCACGGTCGCAGGTTCAAATCCTGCCTCGGGCATGGATGTGTGTGATGTCCTTAGGTTAGTTAAGTTTAATTAGTTCTAAGTTCTAGGGGACTGATGACCTCAGAAGTTAAGTCCCATAGTGCTCAGAGCCATTTGAACCATTTTTGAACTTCATGTTAATAGTTTGGGTTACTCCACTTTTCATTGTGGTATCAGGACCAGTGACAGAAGTAAAGTTCATGATGGAAGTTCCAGTATCAGTAGTCAAGCCACCAAACCCTGAACTAAAGAGGGCCTTTCCAGCCAATGCAGGCTGTGAAAAGACACTGGGCTGTGGCTGTCCAGGCAACTCATCCCCTTTAATATCTGCTGCTTCTCCAAATACTTCTGGTTTCTGCTAATCATATGCAGATGATAGTGTAGCATCCACGTCTTCTGCTCTAAAAGGATGGGAAGGAGATTGAGTTTAATGTTCTGTCAACATTGACATCATTGAAGATGGAGCACAAGCTTGGACTGTGTCAAGGATGGGGAAGGAAATTGGCCATGCCCTTTCACAGGAGCAATCCCAGCATTTTCCTGGAGCAATTTAGGTAAATCACAGAGAAACTAAATTTGGATTGCTGGACATGAATTTCAACCATTGTCCTCCCAGTCCAGTGCGATAACTCTGGTATCCCAGTCTGACAATTTGGACAGCCTGCCAGACGGCATGGACATAGACAAAAGCTGCTGCTAAGTGTGTGGGCTACACCCACACACCAACCTGTCGGTACTGACAGTGGCCCTAGAAAGCCAGCAACACAGGAGGAGTCAGTCATATTCCTACTGTGCTCTTGTGTTGTTCATCATATGTATCATCATCAGTTTCTGATCTGGCTATGTCTAGGCTCTAGACTTGCTCCACTCTTTGGATTTGCATACTGCCATATCTGTCTGTAGCTGTCGTCATCTTCATTATTGTCCAAAGCGATTGTCTTTCTGTGGTTTTGGTGACTCACCGTTGATGCCCTTGGCTGGTTGGCCTGTGTCTCCTGGTCATGTCAGAGTCTGGTTACTAGAATTGGCGATGGGGTACAACGTTAATGGTGCATTATGGACATGATACTTGTACAGCTTGTGGCACAGTAACAGCAACAGCTGCTCCTGCAGCAGCAATTGCAACAGCAGTTGTGTCAGCAATTCCAGCAGAAAACAGACCTTTTGCATTAGGAAATTCAGCTGCTGCCAGAATGAGTATGGATACCAGGTTCACAACCTGTCCAGACTGTTGTCATCTCCAAGACGGAGTACCGCCCACCCGCATTTCCGCCATTTAATGATGCCGAGGAGGACTGGGACAGGTAATTTCAGTGGCTGAAATAGCACTTCGCCTCTTTGCGGGTTTCTGATGGTGCCCTCCAGTGGTTGCTCTTCCTTTCTTGGGCTTCCCCAGAGTCATTTTTCTTACTTAAGAAGTTGGCTCCCCTCTAAAACCCAGCTGCACTCACTGCCAAGGAAATGTGTTTGTTGCTGTTGATCTATTATTCACAATGATTCCATGTGGTTGCATCACAACTAGAGTTCCATCAGGACCACAAGCAAGCAGGCCAATCGTATTGCTCACATATTGCTCATGGGTGATGGCTTTGCAAGGTGTGAACTGTTGTCATGATTTTACATGTGCCGACCCATCTTAAAACCCTCATATGCCAATTCCCTGATCTATGACATAGTGGTCCAATTGGTTCCTGACCCAGGAGTTTGCACTGCAGCTCTCAAGCTTGACAATCCTTCATTGGATGAAATACTGAAAATCATGCACTCTTTCGAGATCACTCTGGCAACAAAAATGTTTTATAGCCTGCCCCCAGATTGCTCCATTTCAACCACTGCTGTGGTGATGGAATTCTCGCAAAAACTTTCTTCCCGATAGTGGTGTTGTGATTCATCATTTTCAGACATGTCAATGGCCTCTGAGCAGCCAGTCCAGCCACATCGGCGATTACAGCAGGGCCTGCCTTCTTGTTGTGACTGTTTTGTGACGCACCAACTGGCAGACTGCCCTGATTTTTGGGTTCACCGCAGCCATTGTGGCAAGGATGGACATCTCTGAACTGTCTACCATCAGCTGTCAGGTTAGTCTAACCCCATTCCTAACTTGCATCACAGGACGGTGCATGAGCTTCAGGCCATTGTTCCCTAGGGAAATCCTTGCACCCCTAAGTTTTTTATTGATCTCATGATTGCTCATTAGGGTGTTCATTTCCAAGTGGACATTGGAGTGACTGTTTCCCCTGTCAGTGTCCCAACATATGCTCGTGATTGCTCATTAGGGTGTTCATTTCCAAGTGGACATTGGAGTGACTGTTTCCCCTGTCAGTGTCCCAACATATGCTCGTCTGGGTTACCTGCGATTGGGCCCACCTTTTCGCAAGTTGGTTGCATATAGTGACAGCTCTATTCCCCTCAGAGGTCAATTCTTCACTACAGCTACATATAAGATGATTGCACAGCCACTAAAGCTGTATGTTGTCAACAGTCATTCAGTTGGCAACACTTTCACCCTGGATGCTTTCTTGCTGTTTGGGTTCTCCATCACAGATGAAAATGTCATCTCAGACACAGTCCCCTTCCAGGAGCTTGGTGACCTTTGTGCTTTTTTCACATCTCTGTTTGTACCTCGCTTTGGGTGTGCCACAGATTTTGAGGCACAGATTTCCTTATGTCCAGATGTGGTGCCCCATTTCTGTCTAGCACATGCTTTTCCAGTCTCCTTACAGGTGGCCTTTAAGCTTGAACTCGATCGCCTTCATGACTCTGGGGTCATAGAATTGGTCTTGGGCCACAGCCCTGGTCATAGTCCAGAAGCCAAATGATTCCATCTGGCTTTGTGGAGATTTTAAGTCAACAATCAATGCCCAAGCTCTGGTGGAAACCAGCCCTATACCAATTCAAGAGGAACTCCTCTCAAAGCTTGTTGCAAGTGAAAGATTTTTCTAAAATAGACCTTGCTGATGCTTTCTTAGAGATTCCACTAGACAAGGAATCGCAACACATTGTTGACATCAATAAAACATTTTCCTTATACAAATACAGGTGTTTGCCTTTCGGGATCTCTTCTACTCCAGCAATCTTCCAGCGATACCTGGATCAGTTAACCATGTCCATCCCAGGATGTACCAATTACCATGATGACTTAACTGTTATGGGTACTACATGCCAATACTACCTGTGACCTACATATCCTGTTTACTACTTTACATGATGCAGGACTCCTGTGCCTTCTGCAAAAATGCCAGTTTTTCCAGGAACAAATGAACTACCTTGGCCACTTGCTCACCAAACATGGGATACAGCCCACTGACCATAATGTTTCTGTTATTGACTCTCTCCTGCAGCCTCAAAACCTCCAAGAGTTTTGGAAGAAGTGAATTATTATTCTAAGTCCTTCCACAAGCAGCACACATTATGCATCGACTCACCCGGTTATGGAAGAAAGGAGTTCTGTTTGAGTGGTCAGTGGCCTGTGAGCAGGCCTTCTCACAGCTGAAGCGCATGTTACATTCTGCACTCTGCCTTACCACCTTTTCCCCATCACACCCTCTTGTTTTGGTGTGGATGCTGCTCCCTGCGGTATTGGTGCAGTGCTGGCACACTGTAATGACGATGGTACAGAGCAAAGCTATTGCCTACATATCCAAAACACTGACACATGCCCAATTCAATTACTCCCAGTTTGATAAAGAGGCACTGGCGATCATCTTTGCCATGAATAAATTCCTTGTGTACCTATTTGGGTTCTGCTTTACTTTTGTTACAGACCATAAATCCCTCATAACATCTTTGGGTCACACTCTCGGCATCCAGAGCAGAAGGCCCAAAGGCTCCAGCATTGGGCTCTTTTCCTCAGCTCCCACAATTACACCATCAAGTACAAGCCTACTGCACAACATGCAAATGCAGATGGCCTTTCACATTTACACTCAGGACTGGACCCAGTGTTTGGGCAACTAGAGCTCTCATGTTTTCACATAAACATGGAGTAACAACACACCTTGGATGGTTTTCCCATTACCCCTACTCATGTTGGAGAGGACACAGGCTGTGACACTATCCCGTACACTACGTTCTTCATGGGTGGCCCACTTATTTTTTCAATTCAAGTGCTCCCAAGCTCTGGGCCTCGGCTCGTCTCTCTCATCATTTGTCCATCATCTCCAATGTGCTGCTGAGAGATGTAGAGGTGAGTACCCTACATGTTGTCATTCAAACTACCTTACATACTCACGTCTTGGGACTACCCCATCATGAGCACACACATCTACTGGCCAGGATTCAACAAGGACATGGAGACTATGGTGTGCCACTGTTCTGCCTTTGCTCAACATCAGGTAGCTCCACCTTAGTCTTTTGCTCCCTGGCCTACTCCCCTGGGATAACATTTATCTGGATTTTGCTGGTCCTCCTCTGCTTGATGTGGTTTATTGTCATGGACAACTATTCAAACTACCTCAATGCCCCTATGCAGATACTTGCCATTGAAGGGTTTCACCACATCATCATAAGTGACAATGTGCTCCAATTCACTTCTATGACCTTCAAGCAGTTCTGCACCACTAATGGTATGTCACACCTGTGCAGCCCTCCATTCCACCCCTCTTCCAATGGTGAAGCAGAGTGGATGGTGTGCATGTTTAAGCAACAATGTTGAAGGCTGTGGGTGCATCTACCATGACAGTGGCACTAATGATGTTCCTGAGCACCTACAGGACCACCCCTGTCCATGACCACAGCCCAGCAGAACTTCATGGTCAACAGTGCGCACCCTCCTCCATCTCCTAGGACCCCAACCCAAGGTCTCCAGACCTGACCCAATGGACGATACTCTCCTAGTTTGGCTGTTTGGGCACATTCCTACGGGGTGTAATCCTCATGGATGCCAGTTACAGTATAAGCCACTCATGGGCGGTGACTTATGACTGTTGATACCCTGAGAGGTTTGAAGCATTGGTACATAAACCAACTCTGTCCCCGCCTCCAGCCTACCCCTCCAGCAGTGAAGTCCCCGTCCTCTCACCTCCGTATGCCTCATGGGTACCATTGGTGCTCCAGAACACTGTCAGCAGCCGCTTTTAGCATGGGTATGGAGGTCGAGACCACAGCCTCTGTCTGCTCCAGTCATCCCCAACACTACAGTTCCCCATCACAGTGCCCAACGTGTTCCTTCTCCCAGCTGGTGGTCTTCACTGATGGCACACCATCTGTTCACCTGCCAAAACATCAGGCCAGGGTGCTTCAGGCCCTATGCATTAATTTTTTTTTGGGGGGGGGGGGGAATTTGGTATCCTGGTTTGTCAATTTGGATGGTCTGCCAGAAGGCATGGATGTAGATGACAGCTGCTAGGCAGCACCCCTATAACCTGCAAGCGCTGCTGTCATTACCACAGTGCTGTGCATAGGCCGTTCCCACCACACTAACCTATCAGCACTCACGGGAAGCCTATAAAGCTGGCAGTGCAGGGGCTCAGGATTCAGTCATGTTTCTACTGCGCTCTTGTGTCATCTGTTGTACACATCATTGTCAGTTCCTGATCTGACTAGGTCTAGGTCTCAATTTGGTTCACTCTTCGGATTTGCATACTGCCACATCTGTCTGTAGCTGACATTGTCACCTTCGTTGTTGTCCATAGCTGTTGTCTTTCTGTGCTTTTGGCGATCCACCATTGATGTCGTTGGCTGGTCAGCCTGCATCTACCAGTTGTGTTGGATTCCGGTTACTAGAATAACCACTGTCTTCTACTGTGACAACTTTAGCGCAAGTGGGAGGTCGTTGCAACAAATTATTTGCAGATATTTTCTTGTGTACTGCAATCAGTTGCACTCTGCAGCTATGAGCATGAATGAACATCTCCTTTGGCTTCAGTAGGGTGCCGGCCGGAGTGGCCGAGGGGTTCTAGGAACTACAGTCTGGCACCGCGCGACCGCTACAGTCGCAGGTTTGAATCCTGCCGCGGGCATGGATGTGTGTGATGTCCTTAGGTTAGTTAGGTTTAAGTAGTTCTAAGTTCTAGGGGACTGATGGCCACAGCAGCTAAGTCCCATAGTGCTCAGAGCCATTTGAATTTTTCAGTAGGGTGGGGAGGTGCATATCTCAGTGTTTGTGATGGCCATTGTCACTGCTTAGCAGCTGTCTGTGGCGTTTGGGTGCCGCCAAGGTACAACATATTTGCTTACTGTCCGTTGGAATTATTGATAATAACAGCACAAGCTACTGCCACCTTCCTGTTTCTCACCACACTGTTCTTGAGGGAAAGGTTTGTTGTGCCACTTGCAGTGTGCTTTTGCTGCTGTGCCTTGCAGGTGGTTAGTGCCGCTAACTACGTGCTAACATCTTGAATGCTGGCTGCTGGCTGCCAGCTGACCTTGCGTTGCTGTGTGTGCTGTAGTGGTTATGCATGGACAAGGTCTGGTGAGTTGCTGCACCTCCGTCATGCATATTCCAGGTCCATCTGCCATGTTATTGTATGCCTCCACACTGGAAACATTGTTTTGTGGGCTGTTTGTAGTGGCTACAGCTTAATCCACAAGAGAGCTTAAAGGCATCTCTCTGTTAGCTCCCAGAACTGCCCAAATGTTAGGTGGTAACTGCACAAGCACAACACGTGAATTGAATTCTCAGGCAAATATCTGTTCCAGCCAGCATCATAAGATCCTTCAAAAACTCTTTGAGGGGCTTGTCCCCTAATTGTTTTCTCTGAGTAACTTCTGAAGATGTAGCTCAGGCATCTGGGGGAATTATCAGATTAGACGATCTTTTAATGCTATGGAGCACCGATTTTGCAACAGTTCTTCAGCTTGAACACTTCCCATTTCATTTAAGTGAACTACAGTGCAATGAAATTTGTCCTTGTTATCCCTGAAGCCATACTGTTCAAAAATGATTTCATTTTGCATGAACCATAACTGTGGTCTTGTCAGCCAGAACAGTGGCTAGTCCTACCTTGCATTGCTGCATGAAGTTACCAGAAGTGCTCTGGCTGATCATTTGTCAAATTTCCTATGGTTTGCGGTATGTTTGACATGTTTGGTGGTCATTGCTCCTGCTTGCAGTGGGTGTTGTCAGAGTTACTGGTGTGGCACAGCCCAACATTCTGAATTAACATCGTCCTCACTTCAAGGGGTTCCCACTATAGGATTTTTGTTTTGTTGGTGGACTATGAGGTGTAAGCTTTTGTCAAATTTGTTTTGTTGTGCAACTGCTTTGTTACACCAAGCTCCTAGTATCATGTTGGAACTCCTTTTGCCCATTGTAGTGCAGCAACTCTACATAGCATGGAGTTGTTGGAAGCCCCCTCCATAAATATTGAGCCATGCTGCCTCTATAACCATTTATAATTGCGAAAGTGTTGCCGGTGCAGGATTTTGTGCAGAAACTGACCTTTCAATAATGTCCCATCAGCGTTCGATGAGATTGAAAGTGGGCAATCTGGGTGACCAAATTATTCGCTAGAATTGTCCAGAATGCTCTTCAAACCAGTCGTGAAGAATTGTGGCTCGGTGACACGGCGCAGTGTCGTCCATAAAAATTCGATCACTGTTTTGGAACATGAAGTCCATGAATGGCTGCAAAAGGTCCCCAAGAAGTTGAACTTAACAATTTGCAGTCAATATTCAGTTCAGTTTGACCAGAGGACCCAGTCCATTGCATGTTAACACAGCACACACCATTATGGAACCACCACCACAGTGCACATTACGTTTGACAACTTGGATCCATGGCTTTGTGAGGTCTGTGCCACCCTCAAAATCTACCATCAGCTTTTACCAACTGAAATCGGGACCCATCTGACCAAGCCACAGTTTTCCAGTCATCAGGGATGCAACTGATATGGTAATGAGCCAAGGAAAGGCACCGCAGGAAATGTCATGTTGTTGGCAATGGTTTTCATGTTGGTTGTCTGTTTCCATAGCCCATTAATGCCAGATTTGGCCACTCTGTCCTAACAGATACATTCATTGTACATCACACGTTCATTTCTGTGGTTATTTCATGCAGTGTTGATTGTCTGTTAGCCCTGACAACACTATACAAATGCCAGTGATCTCTGTCATTAAGTGAAGGCTGTCGGCCACTGTGTTCTCCATGGAGAGAAGTAATGCCTGAAATTTGGTATTCTCAGCACACTTGTGACATTTTGGAACTCAGAATACTAAATTTCCTAATGATTTCCAAAATGGAATGTCCCATGCATCTAGCTCCAACTACCATTCCAGTCTGTTAATTCCCATCATGCAGTTATAATCACATTGGCTACCTCATGAATTACCCGAGTACAAATGGCAGCTCTGCCAATGCACTGCCCTTTTGTAGCTTATGCACACAATACTACCACCATCTGCATATGCGCATGACTTTTGTCACCTTAGTGTATACTGCAATAGCTTTAAGCCGGTTATACAACAATTTTCATAAATCTTCAAAGAATGAGATTACTTAAAGAACAACGTAGCAATTTTAAATTAACTATCCTTTTAGTAATACCAGTTCCAACCACTCACAAGAGTTTTTCATTACTCTAGTTTATTTTATAATGCACCTTACATATGGTACACCTTACATACTTTTAAGTCATTTGACTGATATTTTCACATCATTTAGTCATTATTTTCTAGGTATTTTAAGTCATAAAAATCCAGGCCCTGCAATTATAGTCTTACAGGTCCTATTTAATATTCATGAACTAAATGAATTCTCACTAGTGGCAGCTCCCCCTTGAGGTAGACATGTCCAACAGAACAGACACCAATGTATATGTATGTAATATTTCCTTAGGCTTGACAGTCAAACACAATTCTTTCAATGTGGATGCATATCAGGTTTCATATCCTCTTGTGGGAATACAGGTAGCACTGTGAGTAATAGTACATGGACACTAACACTGCATTGATGTGTGACGAGTTGGGAACTTGGGTCAGCTGGCAGGCATGTCCAGGTGGCCAAAGCAGTTAAGGCAACCTTTCTAGAGAAGTGGAGCTTCTGTGTTCAAGTCCAAGTCTGGTCCAAACTCGCATCACTGCTTAATGTCAACGCCTTAATGTGGCTGTTCCTTGAATACAGATATTCACAGCTGCTGAACCATAATAGTGTGTGGTGGTTGTTCTGTTGGATATGTCTCACAGGAAAGACACCATACATAAATATGTATTGTGAAGGTTTGAGGAGTACCTTTTGCGTGATTAAGTGTTGCCCACTTATTTTGTGGTGGTTCACCTTCCCCATGCCATAGCCCCATCACTGAACACTGAATGAGAAAACAAATTGTTGTATTGCATCTCTGTGCCCAGAATGGATTCACAAAACACTGCACATTCTTGTTTATCACCATCATGATGGGCTTGTAGAAACTGCATTCTGTATCAACTGAAATACACGTCCTGGCAAAACACACTAGACAGACACATGAGAAATGTCTCACTCTCAGCTGACACAATAAGTAGACTTCTGTAAACAATATGCAAAACTTAGTTGAAAGCGCACTACATTTTAAATGAGTGTACATGGGTGACTTGTAGAGTTCCCCTTACATAAATAACCAGTATTCTGAAACTGCATGTTCCATCATTGAACACTTTGAGCTGTAGGAGAAGCAGTGCCATTTTCTCAATGAAAACCATGCTGCACAGTTCTAGCTGAACACCACCTTCTAATCTTACCCTCCCACACATCACTAATAAATTTTCAGTCTCATTAGTTAAAAAGCTTCAAGAGGCATAAGATATGCAAAAAAGTTTACTTATCTTCATTTTCTCATTGTTGGCTGCAGTTTTTCTTGAGGCGGAAATTTTTTAACTTTGTGGGTTCCAGTTGACATAATAACTGATGAAATTTTGCCTGTCTTCCTCTTGAATTTTATTTTTTGTCACATTTTTTCAGTATCACAATATTTTTGCAATGTCTACTTCTATAACACCACTAATTACATTCCTATTGCCAATCATAAAAATACGTCCAATTCCATTAGAAGCATGCCCACTACAACCAACATCCTGCAGTATTCACAATATTCCAAAGAGTTTACAAAGCAAAAGGGATTACAAACTTCCTTGACAAAAGAAGAATCTTCAACAAGTTATATCATTATTTTATAAACGAGTCCAGAAATAAAGTAAATAAATATCATCAGATTGTGCAATTAATAATAGGAATTATAAGTATGACAGATATTTTATAATTTCTAATATTTCTAGAAGAAGAATAATTTTTTCTGTACAAACAGAGTTAGTAAATATCATTTGTAACAAATTCATTTCCTTTTTATACATTTTAGCTTGAAATACAACACATTGTATACAAAATCAAATGAAATTCTTTCAGTGAAAACAGCTCAGATTATGTTCACCTATACAAGATTCAAAAATATCCCTGGTATCAGCCATTTCTATAAAAAAAAAAGGTAATGTCAGAGGAGGGTGTCCCATTACAAAGTTTTAAAAACAGAGACGTAAATTTTTTGTTAATATTTACACTTACAAATCTGAAAATGGAGGAAAACAATAGAAATTATTGTTTATAATTATCATCATGTACAGGGTGACCCAATGCGCTAATTCACTGACTAATGTTGGTAGAGAGGTGATACTCAACACACATGACTGAAATGACATGGGCTTTTATTGAAACCAAAAATGAATGCAACAACCACCATCAGATGGCACTGGACAGCAACGTATCAGTGGTGTTGTCAGCGTGACAGGTGAGAGGTATGCTGATATGCTACAGAATTGCATCATCCCTAGCCTGACTAATTAACACCTGCTGGAAGGTATGACTTTTATGCAAGACGGCACTCAATCCCATATTGCTATATGTGTGAAAGATTTGCTTATGTCATTTGGTGATAACCACATGCTGAGCTGCCACTTCCATCATACTTGGCCTTTCAGCTCCCAAAACCTCAATCCATGTGATTATTGGTTGTGGGGTTAACTGAAGTCACAAGTCTACCATGACCACATGACCTCATTATGGATAATAAAAGACAACATCTGATGGCAATTTCTCACCATACCTATTGATATGTGGTACAGTGCTGTTCACAACGTTGTCCCTTGACTGCAGGTATTCATCTACATCTACATCTATACTCCGCGAGCCACCTTACGGTGTGTGGCGGAGGGTACTTATTGTACCACTATCTGATCCCCCCTTCCCTGTTCCATTCACGAATTGTGTGTGGGAAGAACGACTGCTTGTAAGTCTCCGTATTTGTCTAATTTCTCGGATCTTTTTGTTGTGATCATTACGCGAGATATATGTGGGCGGTAGTAATATGTTGCCCATCTCTTCCCGGAATGTGCTCTCTCGTAATTTCGATAATAAACCTCTCCATATTGCGTAACGCCTTTCTTGAAGTGTCTGCCACTGGAGCTTGTTCAGCATCTCCGTAACGCTCTCGCGCTGACTAAATGTCCCCATGACGAATCGCGCTGCTTTTCGCTGGATCATGTCTATCTCTTCTATTAATCCAACCTGGTAAGGGTCCCATACTGATGAGCAATACTCAAGAATCGGACGAACAACCGTTTTGTAAGCTACTTCTTTCGTCGATGAGTCACATTTTCTTAGAATTCTTCCTATGAATCTCAACCTGGTGCCTGCTTTTCCCACTATTTGTTTTATGTGATCATTCCACTTCAGATCGCTCCGGATAGTAACTCCTAAGTATTTTACGGTCGTTACCGCTTCCAATGATTTACCACCTATGGCATAATCGTACTGGAATGGATTTCTGCCCCTATGTATGCGCATTATATTACATTTATCTACGTTTAGGGAAAGCTGCCAGCTGTCGCACCATGCATTAATCCTCTGCAGGTCCTCCTGGAGTACGTACGAGTCTTCTGATGTTGCTACTTTCTTGTAGACAACCGTGTCATCTGCAAATAGCCTCACGGAGCTACCGATGTTGTCAACTAAGTCATTTATGTATATTGTAAACAATAAAGGTCCTATCACGCTTCCCTGCGGTACTCCCGAAATTACCTCTACATCTGCAGATTTTGAACCGTTAAGAATGACATGTTGTGTTCTTTCTTCTAGGAAATCCTGAATCCAATCACAAACCTGGTCCGATATTCCGTAAGCTCGTATTTTTTTCACTAAACGTAAGTGCGGAACCGTATCAAATGCCTTCCTGAAGTCCAGGAATACGGCATCAATCTGCTCGCCAGTGTCTACGGCACTGTGAATTTCTTAGGCAAATAGGGCGAGTTGAGTTTCACATGATCTCTGTTTGCGGAATCCATGTTGGTTATGATGAAGGAGATTTGTATTATCTAAGAACGTCATAATACGAGAACACAAAACATGTTCCATTATTCTACAACAGATTGACGTAAGCGAAATAGGCCTATAATTATTCGCATCTGATTTATGACCCTTCTTGAAAATGGGAACGACCTGCGCTTTCTTCCAGTCGCTAGGTACTTTACGTTCTTCCAGCGATCTACGATAAATTGCTGATAGAAAGGGGGCAAGTTCTTTAGCATAATCACTGTAGAATCTTAAGGGTATCTCGTCTGGTCCGGATGCTTTTCCGCTACTAAGTGATAGCAGTTGTTTTTCAATTCCGATATCGTTTATTTCAATATTTTCCATTTTGGCGTCCGTGCGATGGCTGAAGTCAGGGACCGTGTTACGATTTTCCGCAGTGAAACAGTTTCGGAACACTGAATTCAGTATTTCTGCCTTTCTTCGGTCGTCCTCTGTTTCGGTGCCATCGTGGTCAACGAGTGACTGAATAGGGGATTTAGATCCGCTTACCGATTTTACATATGACCAAAACTTTTTAGGGTTCTTGTTTAGATTGTTTGCCAATGTTTTATGTTCGAATTCGTTGAATGCTTCTCTCATTGCTCTCTTTACGCTCTTTTTCGCTTCGTTCAGCTTTTCCTTATCAGCTATGATTCGACTACTCTTAAACCTATGATGAAGCTTTCTTTGTTTCCGTAGTACCTTTCGTACATGATTGTTATACCACGGTGGATCTTTCCCCTCGCTTTGGACCTTAGTCGGTACGAACTTATCTAAGGCGTACTGGACGATGTTTCTGAATTTTTTCCATTTTTGTTCCACATCCTCTTCCTCAGAAATGAACGTTTGATGGTGGTCACTCAGATATTCTGCGATTTATGCCCTATCACTCTTGTTAAGCAAATATATTTTCCTTCCTTTCTTGGCATTTCTTATTACACTTGTAGTCATTGATGCAACCACTGACTTATGATCACTGATTCCCTCTTCTACATTCACGGAGTCGAAAAGTTCCGGTCTATTTGTTGCTATGAGGTCTAAAACGTTAGCTTCACGAGTTGGTTCTCTAACTATCTGCTCGAAGTAATTCTCGGACAAGGCAGTCAGGATAATGTCACAAGAGTCTCTGTCCCTGGCTCCAGTTCTGATTGTGTGACTATCCCATTCTATACCTGGTAGATTGAAGTCTCCCCCTATTACAATAGTATGATCATGAAACTTCTTCACGACGTTCTGCAGGTTCTCTCTGAGGCGCTCAACTACTACGGTTGCTGATGCAGGTGGTCTATAGAAGCATCTGACTATCATATCTGACCCACCTTTGATACTTAACTTAACCCAGATTATTTCACATTCGCATTCGCTAATAACTTCACTGGATATTATTGAATTCTTTACTGCTATAAATACTCCTCCACCATTGGCGTTCATCCTATCCTTGCGGTATATATTCCATTCTGTGTCTAGGATTTCATTACTGTTCACTTCCGGTTTTAACCAACTTTCCGTTCCTAATACTATATGCGCACTATTTCCTTCAATAAGAGATACTAATTCAGGAACCTTGCCCTGGATACTCCTGCAGTTTACCAATATTACGTTAACTTTTCCTGTTTTTGGTCTCTGAGGACGGACGTTCTTTATCAACGATGATAATGTCCTCTCTGGTAAGCCGTCAGGTATTTTATCGTTTCGCCCAAGGGGGGGTCCCTCTAACCTAAAAAGCCCCCGTGTGCACGCCACACGTACTCTGCTACCCTAGTAGCTGCTTCCGGTGTGTAGTGCACGCCTGACCTGTCTAGGGGGGCCCTACAGTTCTCCACCCAATAACGGAGGTCGATGAATTTGCAACCATTATAGTCGCAGAGTCGTCTGAGCCTCTGGTTTAGACCCTCCACACGGCTCTAAACCAGAGGACCGCGATCGACTCTGGGCACTATGCTGCAGATATTAAGCTCAGCTTGCACTCCGCGTGCGATGCTGGTTGTCTTCACCAAATCAGCCAGCCGCCGGAAGGAACCAAGGATGGCCTCAGAACCCAAGCGGCAGGTGTCATTCGTTCCGACATGTGCTACTATCTGCAGCCGGTCACACCCAGTGCGTTCAATAGCTGCCGGAAGGGCCTCCTCCACATTACGGACGAGACTCCCCGGCAAGCACACCGAGTGCACACTGGCATTCTTCCCCGACCTACCCGCTATTTTCCTGAGGGGCTCCATAACCCGCCTAACGTTGGAGCTCCCTATAACTAATAGGCCCGCCCTCTGTGACTGTCGGGACCTTGCCGGAGAATCGGCCACTGGCCCAACAGGCGAGGCATCCTGTGGTGGCTCGGAAACGATGTCATCACCACTAGGAAGCACCCCGCACCTGTTGGAAAGGGGTAACGCAGCTGCCACGCGGCCAGATCCCACCTTCGCCTTTCGGCCAGGCACGCGCGAGCCCACCACTGTCCGCCATTCACCCTGGAGTGATGGCTGACCGGTAAGATGCTCACTGCCGGAAGACGCAGCGACATCAGGGGTTCCATGTGATTCCAAGGCCACCGAAGTAGGCATAGGTCTCACCACAGTTGCCCCAACGCCACTACGAGCCGACGCCTGCGCCTCGAGCTCGATGAGCCTAACAGACAAAGCCTCCACCTGCCCCCGAAGAGTGGCCAATTCTCCTTGCGTCCGCTCACAACAACCACAGTCCCTACACATGACTATGTTTACCCTACTCTATACGGTGACAAATTCCCAAGATAATCTTCTGATGAGCTACTCTGATAATCAAGAAACACTCACTGAAATACGAGACGCGAAAACTACGCTAGGTTTTCCCAGAAAAACTATTTAAAAGCTAAGCGCAGCAAATAAGTACAAAAACGCTTTATACAAACAGTACTCGCTGCTGCTGGTGCTCTCGCTCTGGCTGTCACAAGACAACTGCTGATTCAAGTGACTAGTGGCTAACGGCCGCGAAACAAACAAAAGACGGTTTTAGGGCGCTTTCTGTTCTAAACGATCAAGAAAACACTAAGAAATCTAACACGAAAACTACGTAAAGTTTTATCAAGAACTGTTAGTTACTATGCAGAGCAGATAAACACAAATAGAATCCCTTCCTTAGTGGAAGGTCGTAAACAAAATGCAAAATAAACGCTTTATACAAACAGTACTCGCTGCTGCTGGTGCTCTCGCTCTGGCTGTCACAAGACAACTGCTGATTCAAGTGACTAGTGGCTAATGGCCGCGAAACAAACAAAAGACGGTTTTAGGGCGCTTTCTGTTCTAAACGATCAAGAAAACACTAAGAAATCTAACACAAAAACTACGTAAAGTTTTATCAAGAACTGTTAGTTACTATGCAGAGCAGATAAACACAAATAGAATCCCTTCCTTAGTGGAAGGTCGTAAACAAAATGCAAAATAAACGCTTTATACAAACAGTACTCGCTGCTGCTGGTGCTCTCGCTCTGGCTGTCACAAGACAACTGTCAATGAGTGATGGCTGACATCTTTATTATTTGTTATGAAGACCATTGCCTTTGCCAAAAATCAATTACTATGCTAATTATTGCTTTTCTATTGTGTGAAATGTGATCTTTGGTCATTTTGCACACTTTTTTGATTTCAAAAGAACCTCATGCAATTTCAAGCATTGTGTCAATTTTTACCCCTCTACCTGCATTATTCCATGAAGTATTGAATTTTCAAATGTCAAAAGACTTTTGGATCACTCTGTAGGTAAGAAAAATTCTGTGTAACATTCAGCTGCAAAATATGGAATTTTTCTTATGTTACGTGATAAACATAACTCAAGTTGCAACAGAGAAATAATGGCTGTAGATATTAACCTAATGCTTTTTGTTGCTGTGTTTTGGCCATCTCACTTGGATGGAGATTGGGTAATGAATGAGTGAGAGAGTTAGCTGCACCACAGACCTCTACCATCAAGCACATGAAACAGTAACTTACGACTGGCACCAAAGTACACCTTAAGTTAAGTTAAAATTTACCCCAACTTTCTCTCTTCATTCAGGTAACACATTTAAGTCTTGTGAAAGAATCCCTTTGTAACACCTGTATCCCTCACGCACAATTATTCTGAATGTCTCAGGCACTGAAAGCATAATATACAATTGTTACTATGTTAAAATAAACAAAATGGCTAGGAAATCTGCATAAAATGGAGGCAATGACTGTCATGTATAAATCTTATTTGCAGATCAACACTACTCAAAATGTGTAAAAATTTGACAGTTTGACTGAGGACAGCTCACACAATTGAAATGATGCATTCTCCATCTACACCTATACTCTGCAAACCACTTTGATGTGCATGGTAGATGTAGATCACTGTACTAGTGATTAGGATTTCTTCCTGTTCCATTCACATATGGGGCACAAGAAGAATGACTGTTGAATGCCTCTGTGCACGGCCGGCCGGAGTGGACGTGCGGTTCTAGGCACTGCAGTCTGGAGCCGGGCGACCGCTACGGTCGCAGGTTCGAATCCTGCCTCGGGCATGGAAGTGTGTGATGTCCTTAGGTTAGTTAGGTTTAACTAGTTCTAAGTTCTAGGCGACTGATGACCTCAGAAGTTAAGTCGCATAGTGCTCAGAGCCATTTGAACCATTTGAACCTCTGTGCACGCAGTAATCATTCTGATCTTATCCTCAAACCCTATGTGAGTGATACATAGGGGGAATGACTGTTGAATGCCTCTGTGCACGCAGTAATAATTCTGATCTTATCCTCACAATCCCTATGTGAGTGATACATAGGGGGTTGTAGCATATTCATAGAGCTTTTAAAGCATTTCATGCCTTGTAAATACATGACCCTACAACCACAGAAATTAGCACTACAATAGTCAGTTGTATATTCATCCACAGATCAGTTTGATATTTGATATGTCTGCTTAATATGATAATAAATCATATGCGTGCAAGTTGGTCATTTATAAAACTAATGCTACACTTATAACTGAAGAACACAAAATTGTGGATGTACTACAACTAAATTTTGATTTTGGCATTCTAAGCCTAAAATCAGGTAACAAAATTCATTACTACTGGTGAAAATCCACAATTTTGTGATTTTCATTTACAATTATGACATTTTTCTACTGAGAAGTGATCTTGGACAAGAAGATCTTAGGCATACAGTTTTCCAGTAAAATGCATCACAAACTATATTATGGAACATCATGGTTATTTAATTTTTAGCACAAATTCTTACTTTGTGTTCATTAAGCAACTGACTGTACAATTTGTTTCCATGGAATCCAATCTCATTTTGGATTTTTTAAACTTATTCAGCAAGCGTAAGTACAGAAACTAGAATGTAGATGAAGGATTTGAAAAGGAGGCTGTTGCAGAAAATGGAAAGAGGCAGGGTTGTCACATACCTACCATATAATTGAATCAGAATATAAAGCAAGCAGTAAAGGAAACTGAAGAGAAATTAGGAAAGGAAATTGAAGTTCAAGGAGAATAAATAAAAATGTTATGGTTTGCCACTGATGTTCTAATCCTGTCAGACAGCAATGTGCTTAAAACATAACATCAAAAAAGGTACCGGTAAAACATCAGTAATTGAATGTAGTTGAGTGATGCTGAGGGAATTAGGAAATTGTAGCATGACAGCTTATTGTAAAGGGAAGAGACACTTTATTCAATCACAAACATGTGATCAAAGACACACACACACACACTGAGATTGGGTCATATTCATGTTGACAGCTGAAATCAGCTTGAGAGGAGCCCATGGAGGGTTAGTTTCACACTATGGGGTTGTCTTTGGACTTCTAGCGGCTGCTAAGTTGACCGTGTGACCAGGAAAACCCATCCATTGGGCAATACAATAGCTGCTCATTTCACATGGCTGCATTTTGTGTCCACTGCAAAATTAAAGCTTTCCCCAAAACTAATAAATATTGGACGATACGTGTTACTGAAGAGCCTCCCCCCAGGGGGTTCGTCGCTCTTTGGAAGGTTCATGCTTGGCTACCATGGAGCCCCAGCCTCTGCAACAACTTTTCCCTTCCATGCTGCATGTCTATACACTTCCTGTTCTTTTTCCCCTGCCTTGGAGAACATGTCTGGGCTGTTTTTGGAAATGTATTCTGTATTTTCAGTAATCAATATCAGAATACCCTCCATTGTTTCCGTTTATTATTCAGGAAGGTGTTGATGCAATTGCTGGCCCTGTGAAATACTGCTCTCGTTTACACATTGGCACTTTGCTTTTGGAGACTACTTTGTAATCTCAAGCACAACAACTGCTTGAAGCTTCACCCCTCAATGGCTATCCTGTTTGTGTCGAGGCCCATCGAATGCTGAATTCTTCCCGTGGTGTTATTTATACTACGTTGCTTGACAACCTGATTGAGGCTGAAATCCAAAAGTACCTCTATGATCAGGGTGTCATTACAGTCTATTGGGTGATAAAAAAAGTAGATGCCTCCTTAGTGCCCACACTCACTCTCTTTCTCACTTTTGATAGGGTGGTTCTTACATCAAAGATCAACACAGGTTATGAAGTTATCACAGTCAGACCATATATTCCAAACCCAATGTGCTGCTACCAGTGTCATCGTCACAACCACACTCGAGAGTCCTATCAACACCCAGCCAAATGTGTAACATGTGGTAGGGATGCTCACAATGGTGATTGTCTGCTTCCTTCTCCCCACTGCACTAGCTGCAATGGCGACCATGCTGCCTCCTCCCATGATTGTCGATGAGCGGGCTGACCAGGAGATCTGGGTGAAGAAAAAAGTGCCTTACCTGGTTGCTCACAAGTTGTTGGCTAGTCGGAAACTCTGCGTTCTACCACCTGGCACCTACAGCACTGTTCTTGTTACATCTTGCTCCATGAAGACCATGGCCACGCAGACATATGGCCTCAAATTTAGCAGGTGGTGGTTAGTGTTTAACGTCCCATCGACAGCGAGGTCATTAGAGACGGAGCGCAAGCTCGGGTTAGGGTAGGATTGGGAAGGAAATTGGCCATGCCCTTTCAAAGGAACCATCCCGGCATTTGCCTGAAACGATTTAGGGAAATCATGGAAAACCTAAATCAGGATGGCTGGAGATGGGATTGAACTGTCGTCCTCCCGAATGCGAGTCCAGTGTGCTAACCACCACGCCACCTCGCTCGGTCAAATTTAGCACCATGGTTGTGAAACCACCCAGTTCATGGCAGTGGCCATACCTTCTCCTTCAGCTGTGTAACACACCACCAAACTTTTGACTCATGGGGTGAAGTCACCTGCAACAAAACCAGCAGGCTGGAAATGACAGAAGGACCACTCTTGTGAAGACTTTCTACATCCCTCCAGCAAACCAACATCAGAGTCTTCCTCTGCCAACTGGAAAGGCTCCAAGAAGCCAAACAATGGCAAATGGTCTTCTACTTTTTCACGAACTCGAAGATCCTCTTTGACAGAGGCCAACCTCCATGTCACTGGTGCACACCACCAACTGTTTTTCTGCCCCTTTCTGCTGCTCGGGGACTTTAATGTGCACCATCCCCTTTGAGGTTCTCCCAGAACCTGTCTGAGAGTTACCCTCTTGGCTGACCTTCTCAGTCAATTTAACCTCCTCTGCCTTAACACGGGAGCACCCACGTTCCTTTCAGTCTCCACAAACACACCTATTCCCATTTGGACCTATCCTTCTCCACTGCCCAGCTTATCCATCGTCTCGAGTGGTCCATTCTCTCTGATACACACTTGAGTGACCATTTCCCAAGTGCTATCCATTTTCTGACTCCTACTCAACCTATGTGCACACCCAAATGGCAGCTAACTAAGGCTGACTGGATGCTTTGCTCCTCCCTGGTGACCTTCAATGAACAATGAACAATGAACAACATTTCCCGATTTGTGATAAACAGGTGGAATATCTTATAAACATTGTCCTTACTACTGCAGAATGTTACATTCCTGGCACATCCTCTTTACCAAGATATGTCCCTGTCCCTTGGTGGACTAAGGCATGCTGTGACGCTATTTGCACATGGAGACATGCTCTCTGCATTTTTAACCATCATCCTATATTGGCAAACTGCATTCATTATAAATGGTTATGTGCACAGTATCATCGCGTTCTTCAGGATAGCAATTATTCACTAGTTCTTTAAACAGTTCCACTCCCTCTTCTGTCATATGGGCGAATCTCCAGTGGCTCTCTGAGAGCAAGATCTATTCCCCCGTTTCCAGCCTAACAGTAGCAGACAATGTGATAGTGGATCCCATCGCTATCTCCAACACCTTGGGCCACCATTTTGTGAACATTTCGAGCTCCTTGCACTATCGCCCTGTCTTCCTCCATCAGATGATTCAGTACCTTTCTCTTGTTGGCAAGCACTTTCTGCTTCTTATGTACAACAGCATCTGGGCAGAGGGCACGTTTCCCAGATGCTGGCGTGAAGCCACTGTCATATCATACCTAAGCCTGGTAAGGACAAACAGCTTTGTTATAGCTACCACCCCATTTCTCTCACCAGCTGTTTCCAAGGTAATGGAACATATGATTCATGCCTGGCTGGTATGGTGGCTTGAGTCTCGCAATTTACTAACCACTGCACAGTGTGGACTTCAGGCAGGCTGTTCTGCAGTTGACCATCTTGTCATTTTATCCACCCATGTCATGAATGGTTTTCTGTGGAAACCCCAGGCTGCGGTTGTGTTTTTCGAATTGGAGAAAGCTTTCAACACCTGCTGGAGGACTGGTATCCTCTGTACTATCTATGTGTGTGGCTTCCATTGCCACTTGCCCCGTTTCCTTCAGGAATTTTTAAATGACCAAGTTTTCAAGGTACGTGTGGGTTCTGCCTTGTTGGACACTTTTATCCAGGAAAATGGTGTGCCTCAGGGATCCATCCTGAGCATCGTCCTCTCTTTCTATCACCATTAATCCTATAATGGCCTGTCTGCCACCGGGCATCTCCAGCTTTTGATGATGATTTTGCCATGTATTGTAGTTGTCCACAGATCTGTGTCATTGAGCAGCATCTTCAGTGATGACTCTAACGTCTTTACTTATGGTGCATCAACAATGGCTTTTGTTTTTCCACTAACAAAACAGTTTGTATGAATTTCTGGTGGCACAATTGGTTTCTTCCACTGTATTTACATCTCAGGAATTCCTGGAGCTCATTCTTTATAGGAAACTTTCTTGGTCCTCCCATGTGCCTTACCTGGCAGTCCACTGTATGCGATCCCTCAGCTTCCTACATGTCCTCGTTGGTACTTCCTGGGAAGCAGATCGTATCACCCTCCTCCATTTGTTTCCTGGTGCAAGTCTTTTTAGCTGACACCACTTTGGTGACTTACGTGATGATGAGAATGATATGATGATAAAGACAACACTACAGCCAGTCCTTAAGCAAAGAAAATTTGACTCGGCCGGAAACTGAGCATAGGCCACTTGCATGGCATTCTGCAGTACACACTGCTCAGCTATGTAGGTGGAAAAGATTTTCACTAATATATATATACAAATAACACATGGCATACATTTTATGCTCTTCCCATTTAGCCTTGAACTGGTATAATGTCTTTTCTTTTGAATGAGAAATAGTAAAGCTCTGATTTTACACAAATGACTGTTAACACTACTTCCTGGAGTTAAGAAACAATGCAAGATCTACATCTATATTGATACTCTGCAATCCACCCTATGGCACATGACAGAGGGTACCCTGAACCACTACTAGCCATTATCTTTCCTTTTCCTTTCACAAATACAATGAGGGAAAATAATTTCTATATGCCTCCATATGACACCTAATTTCCCGTATGTTATCTTCATGGTCCTTGTGCACAATGTATGTTGGAGGTAACAGAATCGTTCTACTGTCAGTTTCAAATGCTGATTCTCTACATTTTCTCAGTAGTCTTCCTTGAAAAGAATCATCTTCCCTCCAGGGATTCCCATTTGGGTTCCCGAAGCATCTCCATAACACTTGCATGTTGTCTGAATCTACCAGTAACAAATCTAGCATGCCGCCTCTCCAGTGCCACAATGTTCTCTATCAATCCGACCTGATGTGGATCCCAAACACTTGAGCAATACTCAGGAATAGGATGCACTAGCATCCTATATGCATTCTCCTTTACAAACAAACCACACTTTCATAGAGTTCTCCCAATCAGTCACCTTCCCTACATCAATCCTCACATGTTCATTCAATTTCATATCATCTTGCACATTATGCCCAGATATTTGAACAATGTGACTGTGTGAAGAAAGACACAATTAATGCTGTATCCAAATATTAACACTTTGTTTTTCCTACTCATCCACATTAACATACATTTTTCTACATTTAGGGTTGGCTGCCTTCGATCACACCAACTATAAATTTTGTCTAATTCCTCTTGTATCCGCCTACAGCCACACAACTTCAATGCCTTACCATACATCACTGCATCATCAACAAAAAATCACAGATTTCTGCCCACCCTCTCCACCACATCATTTATGTATATAGAGAATAATAATAGCTGTCCTTATCGCACCTTCCTGGGGCACTCCTGATGATACCCTTGTCTATGATTATCACTCGCTGTCAAGGACAACATACTGAGTTCTACAACTTAAGAAGTCTTTGAGCCATACACATACAACTATGCCAAATGCTTGTACCTTCTTTATCAGCCTGCTATGGGGTACCATATCAAATGCTTTCCAGAAATCTAGAAATATGGAATCTGCCTGTTGCCCTTCATCCATAGTTCAAGTATATCATGTGAGAACAGGGGGGGCATGCTGAGTTTTGCACCAGTAATGCTTTGGAGAATCATGCTGATTCGCTGGACATAAACTCCTCAATCTCAAGAAAGTTTATTATATTCAAACTCAGAATAAGTTCAAGGATAATGCAGCAAACCAATATTAAGGATATTGGTCTGTAATTTTGCATATCTGTTCTTTTGCCTTTCTTTTTCCAGTAGCTTGTAACCTTGCTCTGAGAAAGAGATTTTCTGATAAATTCAAGGTAAGTAAGGGGCCAATGCCATAGAGCACTTTTTGAAAAACTGAATTGGGATTCCATCTGGACCAGGTGACTTATTTGTTTTCAAATCCTTCAGTTGTTTCTCTACACCATGGATGTTTATTAATATGCTGTCCATACAGGATTCTGTTCAATTGTGAAACGACAGTATGTTTGTATGATTCTCCTGTGTGACAATTTTTTGAATGTGAAGTTTAAAACTTCCGCTTTTGTTTTGTAATCTTCAACTGCCACACGGACTATTCAGTAACTGATTGAATGGAAGCCTTAGACCCACTTAGCCTTTTTATGTATGACCAGAATTTTCTCGGGTTCTCTGCTGATCTTTTGCTAAGGTATGATGGTGACAGTAGCTGTATGCTTCACGCACAGATCATTTCACAGATGCACTGACTTGTACTAACCTTTGGTTGTCATTATTTGTGCATTCTCTTTTGAATCAAGAGTGCAACAGCTTCTGCTTCCTCAGCATTTTGTGAATTTTGTTATTAAATCATGATGGATCTTTTCCATCCTTAATCCACTTATCAGGCGCATAATTCTCCAGACCACAATTTACAATCTTCTTAAAATTTGTCCATATTCCTGTACATCTATCTTACTGGAACTAAGTGATGTCAGTTCACTGTCTAAGTGAGAGCCTAACAACTGCTTATCTTTCTAGCAGAAAAAATCACCTAGCATTCTTAACTGAGTTATTAACTTTCAAAACCATAGTTGCTATAACAACATCTTGATTGCTAATCCCTGTTTCTATACTGACTTTCTCGATAAGGTCTGGCTATTTTTAGCTACAAGGTCTAAGATATTTCCATTGTCTGTGGGCTGCTGAAGTAGCTGCTTAAGACAGTTTTCAGAAAACTGTGTTCAAATGTACTCCACGTGACTGGGTGGCTGGTAAAAGCATCCAACAATTAGTTTGGTTTCATGTTAGCAGATAACTTCACTGTCACACTCCACTCAAGTTTGACCTCAACAGAGACAATATTTTTGCCAACTGCCGTGAACACTCCCCCTCCAATGGCCTCAAATCTATCCTTCTGATATAGGTTCCATGATTTGCTAAATATCTCAGAGCTTTCCACTTCAGTTTTCGTCAGCTCAAAGACGTTTAGTATCACATCCATAGTATCCTGTAAGCTACACTTTCACCTATGTCTACATCCATACTCCACAAGTCACTGTACGGTGCAATGTGGAGGGTGCCCTGTACCACTACTAGTAATTTCCTTTCCTGTTCCATTCTCAAATAGTGTGTGGGAAAAATAATACACTATAAGGGGCATTCAAGAAGAAATAAGCCAGAGTCTGGAATGTGCAAACCTGTGACAGCAGGGTAATATCGTGGCGTGTATAATGAGGTGTGGTTCTGACCAGAGTGTAAGTTCATAGCCTGTTGCTAGAGGGCACATGTGTACACCATGTGACTATACAGAGCTAGCAGCAGCATGCATCAATCATCCAATGCTGCCAGTTGCATTGCAAACAGTAACATGGAGGCGTCAAAAGAAGAGCAAAGAGGTGTTGTTTGTTTTCTGACAGCGGAAGGAGGAGGAGGAACGGACATTCATCGACGAATGTCACAAGTGCATGGCAAACACTGGATGTCCCTGGCAAGGGTCAAGGCATGGCACAAGACCTTCAGGGAAGGACGGGTGTCATTAGCTGATGATTCACCATCTGGAGCACCACACTGCATTACTGACGACATCGTTCAGCAGCTGGATGCACTCATTACCCAGGATCGCTGAGTGACAGTGAAAGTCATAGACGCTGTGGTCGAATTGAGTGTCAAAAGTGTTCACACAATCATGCTATGCACATGCGCAAAGTGTGTGCCCAATGGGTGCCCCACAGTCTTCAACCACACCAGGAAGCATGTCAAATGGCCCACTGTCTTGCTCATCTGCAGAGCTATGCTCAGGAAGGGTGTCAGAATCAAAATGACAAAGTCTCCAGTGGAAGCATCCAGGATCACCACCACCAAAAACAGCCAAGGCCATGCACATGAGTGCAGGAAAGGTTATGCTGACACTTCTTTGACCAAGATGGCCCCCTTCTGATTCAGTTCCTGCAGCATGGGACAACAGTAAATGTCCAGCGTTACTTGCAAACCTTGACCACCTCTCTTCCTGTGATTAACCCATTTTTGGTCCCCTTAAAAAGGCTCTCATGGGCAAACAATTCACCTTGGACAACAACGTCCAGCTGTACGTGCGGAACTGGTTAACATCGCAGCCCCAAGAATTTTATGAGACAGCCATTCACCACCTTGTGTCACAGTGGGACAAGAGTCTCAACAGCCAAGGTCAATACTTCTCTTACCTTCTCTTTGTGGTCCTTATGCAAAATATACATTGGCGGTGGTAGAATCATGCTAAAGTAAGTTTCACATGCCAGTTCTTTAAATTTTCTCAATACTGTTCCTCAAAAAGAACATTGCCTTTCCTCCAGGGATTCCCATCTGAGTTCATGAAGCACCTGAGCTGGAGAATTAGCCACCACTGCCTGTCCTCTTTACTGAAAACTCTACATGAGATTCAGTTACAATCATTAAGTGTGAGGTGAAACATTATAGTTTCTGAAAATGGTGGTCATTACTATAACAGCCTCAATGCTGAGGATGGTGTGAACCTAAAATGAGCTCAGTAACAACAAAGTGAATGTTGAACCAAAAACCTTCCCACCAACAGCCAGACATTGAAAGCTCATGCAGCTATCAGTAAAGTCACTGGTTCATGCTATTTGTATTATAAGACAAATGAGAATTTGAGTCACAGGCAAGCATAACGAAAAAGAATGTCAAAATATATAAGCTTTTAGTCAGTCCCCGCTGAAGTGAAGCACATCACGTTGGGCAGATGATGGCTACGAACTGGGTGGTCAAGCTGTCTCTTGGCTGCAGTTTGGTGGTGGCCATCCATACAGACAGACAGCTCATTAGTTGTTATGTCCATGTAGCAAGTGGCACAGTGGTTGCAGCTTAGTTGGTACATCACATGGCTGCTTTCACACGTAGCCCTGCCATTGATGGGATAGGAGATGCCAGTGACAGGACTGGAGTAGGTGGTAGTGGGAGAATGTACGATCTTGCATCTAGGCCTATTGCAGGGATATGAGCCATGAGGTAAGGGGGGTTGGGAGCAGGGGTGGAGTAGAGATGAACATGGATATTGCCTAGATTCGGTGGGTGGAGGAATACCACTGTGGTTGGCACGAGTAGCATACTCCACATTTCAGGGCAAAACCCTAGAGGGGGGAAGGGGGGGGGGGGGGGGGTGATCCAGTTGCTCCACTCCTCGTTGGTACTGAGTCACCAGGAGTGCTCCTTTGTGATTGGACAGTGGGTATGCTGGAGGTGGAAGGTGATTGCAGAGACAAGGCATGGGAAATCTGTTGCTGAACAAGATTTGGAGGGCAATTTGGGTTTGTGAAGGTCTCTGTGAGACCGCTGGCATATTTGCAGAGGGACTGCTCATCATTCCAGATGCGATGACCATGGGTAGCTACACTGACTTTCTGGTATGGAATGTGTGGCTGCTACTGATATGGAGGTGATTCATAGACATGGATGGAGGTACTGATGTAGCCATTCCTAAGGTGGAAGTCAGCATTGAGGGGTGTGGCTTATTGGGTTGAGGAGGAAGAGACATACTTCACTGAACCCCATAACTAACAACACCCCATCTCTCCCTCCCTTCCCTCTCCTCTTCTCTCTCTCTCTCTCTCTCTCTCTCTCTCTCTCTCTGTCTGTCTGTCTGTCTGTCCCTCTACCTCTACCTCTACCTCTACCTCTACCTCCCCCCAACATAGCCTTCTGACACTGCATCTAGCAGCCCTCCTCAGTCCCCACCATGTCCCTGCACACTCACACATGCAGCACAGCACCTTGCCCAACTCCTACCATGCTATTCCTCCCCTTCCCCACCCCATTCCGCCTCCTGATCTCCACCACCCGCCCCAGCAGATTGCTGCTCACATCAGACACAGTCACAGTTGGACCCAGGCCATAGAGACAGTGGCTATGTTTGTGAGAGTTGTGCTTGTGTGAATATATTGCCATGTATGCATGTGCTATTTCAGAAGAAGGACTTTGTCTGAAAGGTCATATATTTAAGCAGTCTTTCATTCTGTCTGTCAGTGACTCAGTGCCTTCTCAATGCGGTCATCAGCAATCTATCCTTTCCATACTGTTATTCCATCCTGGACGTTCCAATGTTTGAAGTGAGAATCTGATACTTTGTGTCAAATTTTTGTTATTTAGTTTTTAAAATTTCTAACAAGTTCTTGAAATTCCTTATGTTTGTAACATTTGCATTTTCTGGAACATTCAATGTTTGTATAAATAGCAGCACATTCCATTCAGTGGGCAGTTCTATATCTTTATCTACACCTACATACATACTTCACAAGCCATTGCATGCTAACAGAGTTCTGTTCTGTTGTATGTTGGTTACCATGATAAACATGATTTCAGTGCTGAATATTGTACTTCACTGATGCCTCTGCTTTCAGGTTTGGGCTTGATTGTGGACATGGCATGACACTGTTTCATGGAGACATCTAGTGCTTCAAAACATCTGCATCATTGTGACAGCTGCATAAATGCTCAGCCATCTTTTGAGACCATGTCTTCCAATTTACATGTATTCAGTACGACATAATTCAAAAGACTCCTTCAGACCATTTACTCTTTTTAAATGGTAGAATAGATAGTTGTAATTTTTTGTAACAAAACATTCTAAATCAAAAAGTTGACATTTATCAATTGGAAACTCAGATGCATTATGAATTTTATGAGCTGTGCAAGTTGCTCAAATTAAAAAATGATTTTCATTTCTTAACAGAGTAAATATTGAACGTTTATTCCCAAAGTTGACATGTGAACTATCAGCAGAGTATTAATAAATGTTACCAACACTTAAATTAAAGGCAGATTAACAACGCACAATTTAATTAAAATAGCATTTGCAGACTCATAATTATCACTATAATAGTCTAACAGTACTTGTACTATACCTTTATTAAAACTGAAACACCCAATGATAACTGGAGACATTTTAGTGTGACCATGATCAGAGGCATCACTTGCTATTGAGTAAAACATATGCAATCAAAACAGTGTTTAATATGTTGAGTTGTTGAGGAGTGTGCAAGAACTATTATGTTATGTTTTCCCCAAAGAAATGTTCCTAGCAAATTTCTAAATCTGGATATATCATATGCACCAGTTTTGAGTCACAATCATAATAATGTTAAAGCACATTGTGTACTCTTAGAACATTGCGATAAATCCCAGTCAATTCAGAAGTTTTAACTTTATCCTAATGCATGCAATTTTCCAATTTTTACCAAAAAATGAAGTTATTGTCTTATTCTTGACTGAGAGGCTCACACTCTTTTTGTTTTCTTGCCCATTTGCATGTTTCGTAATGTCATTAAAGCCTCCATGACCAACACACACGATGCCAAGAATGGCATATTCATTTCCCACCTTGAAATGTATACACAATCACTTTTTAGTTCTGGAGATATTATTCCAATTTAGTTCTCTTCTTTGGCCACTATTTACTTGTGAATCATATTCACTTTTTGAAATTTCCATTCTCACTTACACACGCAAATTACAACAGATTAAATTAATGTGTGTAATGTAGCCAACAAATACAGCTGGAGCAACATTTGAAAAGCTGAAATGATTAACATTAGATGACTGATTATCTGAAACCTGAAAACATGTGCAAACAGAAAAAAAATTTTTAAACCCACTGTGCAGGACAAACCCAGTTCTGCTTGGGATAGTTTAAAATGTATCATAATATGGGACTGTCCCACAAAATTTGGGATGGGTGGTCACTCTAATGGCAGCATATCTATTGCAGTAAAGAATTCAACATTATCTAGCAAGGTTATCATGGATTCTCAACTAGAATGAAAATTTCGAGACTAAGTTTCCTGATCACGCTCTTGTAATAAGGGAGACTTCAGCTTGCCAGGTATCGAATTGCAGAGTTATGTGATTAAAACTAGTGCCAGAAACAGGAACATCATCTCCAAAAATCACTGCCAGGGGATACAGAACAAACTCAAGAGGGTAATGCCTCAGGCCTCCTAGCAGGAAACAGGCCTGAACTTTTCAAATCAGTTAATGTAGAGGAAGGCATCAGTGATCATAAGACTATGATAGCATCAAAGACTGCAAGTGTCACGAGAAAGTTAAGATATGTAGGAAACTACTTTTGCATAACAATAATGAGGGTAGAAATTACTATGTATCAGAGTTGTCAACATCAAATACTCAAGACTGAGGATGAAGATGTGGAGCACAACTATACGAAATTCAAAAGCATTGTTCATTATACTTTAGAGAAGTATGTTCCAAACAAGGTTTTAAGGTATGGGAAAGACCCATCATAGCTTAACACATTGACTGCCACATAGCTGCTGGTGGACACAGCAGACGTTCACGCCTAATGCTGTGTACCCACTGATGGCCACACACTCCCCTCTGTTTAGAACATGACAGCTTTGTCTAGTGTGCAAAAAAAAAAAAAAGTTTAAAACTTTCTTTTATTTTTCCAGTTTGTCACAGTTACATTCAAACATTTGTATTTGTGTTGTCTATATATACAGTTTCTTCATGTACTGTGTACTGATGGTTGTGTCGTCATTTCATGATTTTCCATGTGTGTACTGTTATTTGCTCGCTAAACCGTTCATACATATACACTCCTGGAAATGGAAAAAAGAACACATTGACACCGGTGTGTCAGACCCACCATACTTGCTCCGGACACTGCGAGAGGGCTGTACAAGCAATGATCACACGCACGGCACAGTGGACACACCAGGAACCGTGGTGTTGGCCGTCGAATGGCGCTAGCTGCGCAGCATTTGTGCATCGCCGCCGTCAGTGTCAGCCAGTTTGCCGTGGCATACGGAGCTCCATCGCAGTCTTTAACACTGGTAGCATGCCACGACAGCGTGGACGTGAACCGTATGTGCAGTTGACGGACTTTGAGCGAGGGCTTATAGTGGGCATGCGGGAGGCCGGGTGGACGTACCGCCGAATTGCTCAACACGTGGGGCGTGAGGTCTCCACAGTACATCGATGTTGTCGCCAGTGGTCGGCGGAAGGTGCACGTGCCCGTCGACCTGGGACCGGACCGCAGCGACGCACGGATGCACGCCAAGACCGTAGGATCCTACGCAGTGCCGTAGGGGACCGCACCGCCACTTCCCAGCAAATTAGGGACACTGTTGCTCCTGGGGTATCGGCGAGGACCATTCGCAACCGTCTCCATGAACCTGGGCTACGGTCCCGCACACCGTTAGGCCGTCTTCCGCTCACGCCCCAACATCGTGCAGCCCGCCTCCAGTGGTGTCGCGACAGGCGTGAATGAAGGGACGAATGGAGACGTGTCGTCTTCAGCGATGAGAGTCGCTTCTGCCTTGGTGCCAATGATGGTCGTATGCGTGTTTGGCGCCGTGCAGGTGAGCGCCACAATCAGGACTGCATACGACCGAGGCACACAGGGCCAACACCCGGCATCATGGTGTGGAGAGCGATCACCTACACTGGCCGTACACCACTGGTGATCATCGAGGGGACACTGAATAGTGCACGGTACATCCAAACCGTCATCGAACCCATCGTTCTACCATTCCTAGACCGGCAAGGGAACTTGCTGTTCCAACAGGATAATGCACGTCCGCATGTATCCCGTGCCACCCAACGTGCTCTAGAAGGTGTAAGTCAACTACCCTGGCCAGCAAGATCTCTGGATCTGTCCCCCATTGAGCATGTTTGGGACTGGATGAAGCGTCGTCTCACGCGGTCTGCACGTCCAGCACGAACGCTGGTCCAACTGAGGCGCCAGGTGGAAATGGCATGGCAAGCCGTTCCACAGGACTACATCCAGCATCTCTACGATCGTCTCCATGGGAGAATAGCAGCCTGCATTGCTGCGAAAGGTGGATATACACTGTACTAGTGCCGACATTGTGCATGCTCTGTTGCCTGTGTCTATGTGCCTGTGGTTCTGTTAGTGTGATGTATCTGACCCCAGGAATGTGTCAATAAAGTTTCCCCTTCCTGGGACAATGAATTCACGGTGTTCTTATTTTAATTTCCAGGAGTGTATTTCATGTGCCACATGAGCTGTAGAGATCCAAAACTTATGTGTGCACATTTTATTACGGAGTCATTTGCCTCAGCCAGCCAGGGTGGCCGAGCGGTTCTAGGCGCTACAGTCTGCAACCGCGTGACCGCTACGGTCGCAGGTTCGAATCCTGCCTCGGACATGGATGTGTGTGATGTCCTTAGATTAGTTAGGTTTAAGTAGTCCTAAGTTCTAGAGGACTGATGACCTTAGAAGTTAAGTCCCATACTGCTCAGAGCCATTTGCCTCATTTGAACTATTCAGTGGTATCCACCTTCCGTATGTCATATTACAGGTATTTCATTAAAGTGTGTACAGTGTATGCTTGTTTATTTCTCACAAGATGAGTCCACAACATAGGGATCAAAGATTCACTTCGACTTTGTACACCTTTAATAGGCCATTAAAACAATATAATGTGCAAGTAGGAAGGTGCACTAAACTGGCAATTCCAAGAAAAATCACACAAGAGAAGTTTTACATATCTATTACGTAACTTATGTAGCTGTGCAAAGTTGTTGGCTCTCAGAAGGCACTGTGGTTAGCATTCGCACATGGAAAGATGGTTACGGATGAGGCGATGGTTCAAATCCTGTGAACATGCATTTTTTAATCTATATTTTTTTCAACACTGGTCACATTATTTAATTTTAATGACATATGAGAGGTAATATAATGAAAAAAAAAAAGAAAAAGAAAAAGAAAAAAAAGAAGCATGCATTTTCATTTTCATGAATTTCATATTTGACTATTTACTACTTTTGATTAAATTTGCAAGGACGAGGGGCAGAAAAGCCCAAATCAAACCTCAATAAATAATAATGCGAATGGCATTATTCAGTAATATAGTAAGTTACAATGTGCCAGACTGCAAGGGTAATGTACAATTACTTGTCAAATGTGCTCTAGACATCTCACATTTCAGGATGGTATTTGTCACACACATGGAAAGTAAATTGAAATGGCATCTACTACATCAAATGAACACAGTTTACCCACATTTCCAAGGAATGTTCAGAGTTTCTAAGTGAAAACACACGTCGTTGACATTCTGAGAAACTTCTCTTCCTTCCGATAGTATAGATTAAAAATGAAGTTTAATGAGCACAAGTCGAACTGCCCTGTCATATGCAGTCACCTTAGGGAGTTTGAACGCTAACCATTTGACCACCAAGAACTCTAACATGCGGTACCTACTCACAGATACGTAAGCCACATAACAGACATGTAAAAACTTCTCTTGCAATTTTCTCAGAATTGCCAGAATAGTGCACCTCACTAATTGCACATTATGTTGCTTTAATGGCGTACTAAAGGTGTACAGAGTTTGAACAAAATCTGCGAACCCAATATCATGGCCTCCCCTTGTTAGTTCACACCTAAACTGCTTATGCAGGTTGTACGAGTCAGTGAAACTTTGTATTGCTTGTCACTAACATTGGCCTGTTTCAGGTGTGCTATGAGATATTGTATTCTATTTGTCATATGAATGAATTCTAAGGTTGATGATATAAATGCTGCATATAATGGTGAAACATTACTTCTGTTTTATGTTCACTAGTGGATGCTATACTAAGCCATTTATAATGTTTACCTGTGAGTTAAGTGAAGTCTTAAGAGCTCTGTACAAGTTACTGTTATGTTCAAGAATAAGTAAGTGTCAGGTTTAGTTATTTGAGCACAATTGAAAGTTTGCTTACTTCTGGATTCCTGTAATGAATAATTATCATGGTTCAGATTTATTAATTTGCTCACTGGCTTCTCTCTTCAGAAAGGCACTAAAGCCATAACACATGAGTCTGTTACATTTAACTTATTTTCCCTCTCCTATGCCAACCTCATGGTGTCTTCTATTACTTTCTCTCTTAACTTGGTGCATAACTTCCATATATAATTATACCCCATGGTGACTTTGGTATACAAAAATTATGGGGTTCCATTACGTGTCCCAGTGTCAGTCTGTACACTATCTTTTGCCATATGAATTATTTCTACAATATTGATTGAGCACAAACTTCAGGATTCTTGCAAGCTCATTTTATGCTATGATCTCTCTCACTACAATTTTCTATCCTCAGAGACATTGGACCGTTGGAAGTGGTCTGAGATTTGTACTGCGGTGACCATTACTCCCGACTTCTCTAGCCAGACAGAGCACTGCCCGTAATAAACTTATCGAAAGGGGTGCTCAGCAAGACAAACTTGATGCTGTCACTATAATTCAACACTAACAGCAGCAAGCCATCTGTGAACCATATTCTAAAAGGGATTCACCATGCTCTTAAATAATTCCCACAAGCACCACACCTATTAAAGAGAGAGTTCATTTATTTGTGAAATAGTAGTTCTGTGTATATGTGTGTGTGTGTGTGTGTGTGTGTGTGTGGGGGGGGGGGGGGGGGGGGGGGGTTGAGTCTCCGATTAGGACCAGTCAAGTGGCTCTGTGGAGGTCCAAGTGTAGATTTGTTGAAAACATCAGACAGAAGTGCGAGGACAAATGCTGTCTTATCGTAATGGACACTAAGAAGAGATTGTGGCAGAAATTCTTGAGCTTTATCAGTTATTTTACAAAAAATTATAACTATGGGAGACACTCATGATGATCTTAAGGATAACATCAGAGTAGTTTCAGCTCTAATAAAAATTACAAATTTTCAGACCTAACAGTTGTAGCAGAGATAAGGTAACACTTCAAAGTGAAGGCAGTTTCACACAGGTGGCAGTTGACGCTAAATAACGAAAAGTGTGAGGTGATCCACATGAGTTCCAAAAGAAATCCGTTGGAATTCAATTACTCGATAAATAGTTGAATTGACAGCCTTGAGAATTGTACTAAGTACCTGGGTGTTAAAATTACGAACAACTTCAGTTGGAAAGACCACATAGATAATATTGTGGGGAAGGTGAGCCAAAGGTTGCGTTTCATTGGCAGGACACTTAGAAGATGCAACAAGTCCACTAAAGAGACAGCTTACACTACACTCATTCATCCTCTGTTAGAATATTGCTGCACGGTGTGGGATCCTTACCAGGTGGGATTGACTGAGGACATCGAAAGCATGCAAAAAAAGGGCAGCCCGTCTTGTATTATCACGTAATAGGGGAGAGAGTGTGGCAGATATGATACGCGAGTTGGGATGGAAGTCATTACAGCAAAGACGTTTTTCGTCGCGGCGAGATCTATTTACGAAATTTCAGTCACCAATTTTCTCTTCCGAATGCGAAAATATTTTGTTGAGCCCAACCTACATAGGTAGGAATGATCATCAAAATAAAATAAGAGAAATCAGAGCTCGAACAGAAAGGTTTAGGTGTTCGTTTTTCCCGCGCGCTGTTCGGGAGTGGAATGGTAGAGAGATAGTATGATTGTGGTTCGATGAACCCTCTGCCCAGCACTTAAATGTGAATTGCAGAGTAATCATGTAGATGTAGATGTAGACAAGTGACTCTTGTCTAGGTTTATTACTAGTTGTTGCATGTCACATGTTTATTATCCAACAAAAATGTTACGGGTGGGTCAGTGATGTTAATGTTCAGTTGATTGTGCCAAGAGAACACCTGAAATCCTGAGTTGCTGAATTCTGTACATGCCATGAAACCTGTGTTTGCTAACACCTGAAGATTACCATTTCTCATCTTACCCATGTCATCCATCGTAGTGGATCTTTTGTCTTCTAACTCTGTTTTATTGTTTGCTCTCTTTTCATAACACCACAATGATTGCCTGAGAACTTCATATTTTTTCTACACGAGTTCTTCCACAGGAACTCACATATGAAAGCAAAATTTAATTTAGGTATTATAATACCTGGAGAAAGTGAAATTTACAATTTTCAAAATAAATGGAGAATGTTTTTAGAGAAACTTGTTTTGTGAGTGTAGAGTGAGTTCTATTGAAGGAGAATAGTAGTGTTTGTGTGTAACTTGATACTTAGCACCTCTTTCCTTCATCCTTTGTGTCTGTTTTCAATGTACTGCTTTCGAAACTGTTTTCTGTTCTTGCATCCCTATAGTAACAAATAATTGTTTTTATATGATTGGATGACAATTTTCCTATACTTTGACTTCTCAGTAGTGTAGTGACTTTATTGTATGACCTATGTCAAGAACATCCACTACAAGTTTTGCTTTATTCAATAATAAACAATCATCACTAGTTCCTTAATGCTGCTAGTTACTTCGACTTTCGTAAGGAGAGTACCTCATAATCTCGCTCATCACTCCAGTGCCAAACTGCATAGTAAATAATGCTCTCGACACATGTTCTTTTTATGCTGGTGTGTCAATGAAAAAGATCACTCAACATGCAAGCCTCATAATATGCCAGTGTTGCTGCTGTAGACTTACTCACCATGCATACTTGACTGTGGCAAGAGTTGCCAGGGTTATTATCCAGAATCCCTGTAGTCCCCATCATGAGGGCAGTACTTTTAACTCAAATTTCAAGTTACAAGTTTTAATAAAAGTAAATATAAAACTGTAAGCCTAAAACATGTAGAAGACAAATAGGTTAAAATATACTTATTGTATCACAACATTAATTTTAAAAAATTAAATCAATGAACTTCTGATTTGTTTAAATAATTGCAGTGTGAAAGTCATGTGGAAACAATGCATGTTTCTGATTATCATTTGACAACATGTATCAGAATGTTAAATATGGATGGGTATAACTTAGCATCCCCCACCATGAACCATGGACCTTGCCATTGTTGGGGAGGCTTGCCTGCCTCAGCAATACAGATATCCATACTAGAGGTGCAAGCACAATGGAGGGGTATCTCTTGATAGGCCAGACAAACATGTGGTTCCTGAAGAAGGGTGGCAGCCTTTTCAGTACTTGCAGTGGCCACAGTCTGGATGATTGACTGACCTGGCCTTTTAACACTAAGCGAAACGGCCTTGCTGTGCTGGTACTGCGAACGGCTGAAAGCTAGGGGAAACTACAGCCGTAATTTTTCCCTAGGGCATGCAGCTTTATTGTACGGCTAAAAGATGATGGCGTTCTCTTGAGTAAAATATTCTGGAGGTAAAATAGTCCCCCATTCAGATCTCCGGGTGGGGACTACTCAAGAGGACGTCATTATCAGGAGAAACGAAACTGGCGTTCTACGAATCTTAGCTGGAATGTCAGAGCCCTTAATCGTGCAGGTAGGTTAGAAAATTTAAAAAGGGAAATGGATTGGTTAAAGTTAGATATAGGGGGAATTAGTTAGTGGGAGGAACAAGACTTTTGGTCAGGTGAATACAGGGTTACACATACAGAATCAAATTTGGGTAGTGCAGGAGTAGGTTTAACAATGAATAAAAAAATAGGAGTGCGGGTAAGCTACTATGAACAGGATAGTGACTGCATTATTGTAGCCAAGATGGACATGAAGCCCACACCTACTACAGTAGTACAAGTTCATATGCCAACTAGCGAAGAGATTGATGAAATGTATGATGAGATAAAAGAAATTATTCAGAAAGTGAAGGGACATGAAAATTTAATTGCCATGGGGGACTGGAAAGGAATTTTGTAGTAGGAAAAGGAAGAGAAGGAAAAGTGGTAGGTGAACATGGAATGGGGGTAAGGAATGAAAGAGGAAGCTGCCTGGAAGAATTTTGCACAGAGTATAACTTAAGCATAGCTAACACTTGGTTCAAGAATAATGAAAGAAGGTCGTATACATAGAAGAGGCCTGTAGAAATTGGAAGGTTTCAGATAGATTATATAATGGTAAAATAGAGATTTAAGAACCCGGTTTTAAATTTTAAGATATTTCCAGGGACAGTTGTGGACTCTGACCACAAACTATTGGTTACGAACTGTAGACTAAGAGTGAAGAAACTGCAGACAGGCAGGAACTTAATAAGATGGGAACTGGATAAACTGAAACAACCAGAAATTGAGAGTTTCGGAGAGAGCATTGGGGAACGATTGACAAGAACGGGGGAAAGAAATACAGTAGAAGAAGAATGGGTAACTTTGAGAGATGAAATAGTGAAGGCAGCAGAGGATCAAGCAAGTAAAAAGACGAGGGCTAGTATAAATCTTTGGGTAACAGAATAGATACTGAATTTAATTGATGAAAGGAGAAAATACAAAAATGCAGTAAATGAAGTAGGCAAAAAGGAATACAAACGTCTCAAAAATGAGATTGACAGGAAGTGCAAAATGACTAAGCAGTGATGGCTAGAGAACAAATTTAATGATTTTGAGGTATATATCACTAGCAGTAAGAGAGATACTGCCTACAGGAAAATTAAAGAGACCTTTGGAGAAAAGAGAACCACTTGAATGAATATCAAGAGCTAGCAAAGAAGGGAAAGCAGACAGGCAGAAGAAGTATATGGAGGGTTTAGACAAGGGTGATGTACTGGAGGACAATATTATGGAAATGGAAGAGGACGTAGATGAAGATGAAATGGGAGACATGATACTGTGTGAAGAGTTTGACAGAGCACTGAAAAACCCAAGTCAAAACAAGGCCCTGGGAGTCGACAACAATCGATTAGAATACTGATAGCCTTGGGAGAGCTAGTCCTGACAAAACTCTTCCATCTGGTGAGCAAAATGTATGAGACAGGCGAAATACCCTCAGACTTCAAGACGAATATAACAATTCCAATCCCAAAGAAAGCAAATTTTGACATGTGTAAATATTACCTTACTATTAGTTTAATAAGTCACGGCTGCAAAATACGACCTCTTTACAGACGAACTCTTTACAGATGAATGGAAAAACTGGTAGGAGCTAACCTCGGGGAAGATCAGTTTGCATTCTGTAGAAAAGTTGGAACACGTGAGGCAATACTGACCCTACCACTTATCTTAGAATATAGATTAAGGAAAGGAAAACCTATTTTTCTATCATTTGTAGACTTAGAAAAAGCTTCTGACAATGTTGACTGGAATATTCTCTTTCAAATTCTGAAGGTGGCAGGGGTAAAATACAGGGAGTGAAAGGCTGTTTAGAATTTGTACAGCAACCAGATGGCAGTTATGAGAGCTGAGGGGCATGAAAGAGAAGCAGAGGTTGGAAAGGGAGTGAGATAGGGTTGTAGCCTATTCCCAATGTTATTCAGTCTGTATACTGAGCAAGCAGTAAAGGAAACAAAAGAAAAATTCAGAGTTGGAATTAAAATCAATGGAGAAGAAGTAAAAACTTTGAGGTTTGCCAATGCATTGTAATTCTGTCAGAGACAGCAAAGGGCCTGGGAGAGAAGTTGAACAGAAAGGACAGTGTCTTGAAAGGAGGATATAAGATGAACATCAACCAAAGCAAAACAAGGGTAATGGAATGTAGTACAATTACATCGGGTGATGCTGTGGGAATTAGATTAGGAAATGACACACTTAAAGTAGTAGATGAGTTTTGCTATTTGAGGAGCAAAGTAACTGATTGTCAAAGTAGAGAGGATATAAAATGTAGACTGGCAATAGCAGGGAAAGTGTTTCTGAAGAAGAGAAATTTTTTAACATCCAGTATAGATTTAAAGTATCTGGAAGTCTTTTCTGAAAGTATTTGTATGTAGTGTAGCCATGTATGGAAATGAAACATGGATGATAAACAGTTGAGGAGCTTTGTAGATCTCTTAACTAATGAGGAGGTACTGAATAGAATTGGGGAGAGGAGGAATTGTGGCACAATTTGACTAGAAGAAGGGATCAGTTGGTAGGACACACTGAGGCATCAAGAGGTCACCAATTTAGTATTGGAGGGAAGTGTGGAGGGTCAAAATCATAGGGGAGACCAAGAGAAATACACTAAGCAGATTCAAAAGGATGTAGGTTGCAACAGGTACTTTGAGATGAAGCAGCTTGCACAGCATAGAGTAGCATGGAGAGCTGCATCAAACCAGTCTCTGGACTGACGACGACGACGACGACAAAAACAGTTACAGTGCTACAAACAACTTTTTATAGATGCATCTACAATAAAAGTAAGTAATTCATGAATAATTTGCAAAAATACAGGCTGGAAAGATGTGCACAACGTACCTGTAGTAAATGAGAAATATAGCGTATTCTGTAACAGTCACAGGGTACTTTGAACCACTGGAACCAGATTAAATTCTCTTCTATCCTGGATTACAAATGGGATCAGAAAATCACACATAACTAAGATAGGACTGTACTTTTTGTGAGGTTATCATAGTAAGATATCTATATGTTTGGAGTTCTTTGGTTAACGTTGAAAGGCAGCCTTGTGGGGCTGAGGCTAATGTGCCTAGTGAAATAAGATAGTGGTTTTATGTTATAAAAATTGCCTGTGTGCTAAGCAAATGAGAAGAAAAGTGTAAGTGTATATCAGTCTCTTTGTATCAGAGTACAGACTTGAGTTGAGGGTAGGGTGCCACTGGAATGATGCGGTTGCCTGAAGTGAAAAGTAGCAAGTGCCTGTGTTTGGATTCATCATTTGTGATCAGTGTTCTGTGCAATAAATTGTTCTAATTTAACTACTGTATTAAAAAAGTTCATGACTCATGAAAGTCAAAGTAATGAATGAATGAATGAATGAATCACTTTCTGATCTACATTGTACCTTACATTGTCATAAAGGGGAGCCAATGACAAGTGTTAAATCACATAACAAACCGTACTATAAAATTCTATGCAAAGTCATCGGGGAATCAAAATTTATGTACTTTCAACAAAAAAATAAGCTCCTCCACCTACAAGATAAACTTATTTGGAACATAGCAACAAATGAGATTGAAAAACTGAATCAAGAAAATTAAGAAATTTCTTTGAAGACAGATGATTAACTGAACAAAGACAGCCCTAAAATTGTACAAACTTCTTATAACTTTGTCAGTAGCATATAATTTAGGTTTGAACACTTGCTTATCTGACAGCCTACAGTTCCTAAGAAGAGCATTGCAAAACAAATTTGATGTAATTCCACTTCATCCTACATCTCCAAAAGAAAATTTCAATATTATCAACTATCTCAAAAATAAATGTTCAGGTGGTTATGAGAAAAGCAATAATAATCAAATATTGTTCAGCTAAACTTTGTAATATACTGAGATACTTGTATAATTAATCTTTGCACAACGACACTTTCGCAGAGATACATGCTGTTGCCAAGTCACTAATATAATAATAATAATAATAATAATAATAATAATAATAATAATAATAAATCCCGTGGAGGCCCGGGAAAAGAATAGGCCTCCGGTATGTTCTGCCAGTCGTAAAAGGCGACGAGAAGAACAAACCACTAATAGGGCTAACCCCCCTTTTAGTGTGATTAGTTGGTTCAGGACAGAACTAAAGAAGCCTCGGACAAGCGCCGTCATGGTCGGGGACGACGCTTGAACCCTATGCCCGCCCACAATGGTAACGACACTGCTAGCCAACTGGAAAATGATTTAAATCCAAATAGAGGTGTTTTGCAGGATATGCTTCCTGCAACCACCCTAGAAGGAAAACAAAGACAGAGGATGAGATGGTCAGATGAAGTTAACTGACACCTCATGTTCTGTTATTACCAAGCAACAAACCTAGGAACCAACACAACTGGATACAGATCACAAGTACACACAACATTTATAACCAGATACCCAGAATTAAAATTTTTAACAGAACAATGACTAGCTGATCAGAACCGTGTAATAATAAAAAATAACAGTACACCCAAGTCAAAATTAGAAAACATCAAACAACAAGTCCAACAAATACTGGAACAAAATAATGTGCGATCAGAAGAAGAAGAAGAAGAAGAAGAAAATACAGTAATGGACTCAAACATCCCAGAGCAAACAAACAAAGAACAACATGCATCAGTTAAACAATCAGAGGAAAACGAAATCTTAAGACAGCCACCAGAACAAGCACAAATAGAACATGAAGTGACACATATGTTGGATATAGAAGAAAAATTTCAGCTGACATATATAGAATACAAAGACACAAATACAGACATTAGACCATTCTTGCATAGACTGCCAAATAACCCACAAGTCGAAACAACAATAAAAACTATCAACACAATCATACACAAGAAAATAAATGAAAACACAACTATGGAAGAGTTACAACTACACTAAATATACACACTAGGCAGAGATCAGAACCAACCAACACACAGAAGAAACCCACAAAACCAGCATGGCAACACAGGCTACAGATCAGAGTAGAAAAACGGAGAAAAGACATCGGACAGCTAACACACTTTATAAGAAATGAAATGTCAGAAAAAAAACGAAAAAGGTTAGGTAAAATCTCACAACAAGAAGTGATAGGGCAATTAGATGAAAAGAAGCAGAAATTACAAGCATTGCCCAAAAGACTTAGAAGATACAAAAAAAGTGAAAATAAAATGAAACAAAACCAAACATTCAACACAAACCAAAAGAAATTTTACCAGACAACAGATAACACACACATTAAAATAGACAATCCACCAAACATAACAGACATGGAACACTTCTGGAGCAACATATGGTCAAACCCGGTACAACATAACAGGCATGCACGGTGGATACAAGCAGAAACAGATACGTACAAGATGATACCACAAATGCCTGAAGTGATAATTTTGCAACTTGAAGTCACCCAAGCAATTAATTCTACTCACAATTGGAAAGCCCCTGGAAAAGATAAAATAGCAAATTTCTGGCTAAAGAAGTTCACCTCAACACATTCACATCTAACTAAATTATTTAACAGTTACATTGCAGACCCATACACATTCCCTGATACACTTACACATGGAATAACTTATCTGAAACCTAAAGATCAAGCAGACACAGCAAACCCAGCTAAATATCGCCCAATAACATGCCTACCAACAATATACAAAATATTAACTTCAGTCATTACACAGAAATTAATGACACATACAACACAGAACAAAATTATAAATGAAGAACAAAAAGGCTGTTGCAAGGGAGCACAAGGATGTAAAGAGCAACTGATAATAGATGCAGAGGTGACATATCAAGCTAAAACTAAACAAAGGTCACTACACTACGCATACATTGACTACCAAAACACTTTTGATAGTGTACCCCACTCATGGTTACTACACATATCAGAAATATACAAAGTAGATCCTAAATTGATACAGTTCCTAAACATAGTAATGAAAAATTGGAAAACCACACTTAATATCCAAACAAATTCAAATAATATCACATCACAGCCAATACAGATTAAGCGTGGAATATACCAAGGAGACTCACTAAGTCCTTTCTGGTTCTGTCTTGCTCTGAACCCACTATCCAACATGCTAAATAATACAAATTATGGATACAATATTACTGGAACATACCCACACAAAATCACACATTTGCTATACATGGATGACCTAAAACTACTGGCAGCAACAAATCAACAACTCAACCAATTACTAAAGATAACAGAAGTATTCCGCAATAATATAAATATGGCTTTTGGAACAGACAAATGTAAGAAAAATAGCATTGTCAAGGGAAAACACACTAAACAAGAAGATTAGATATTCGATCACCACAGCGACTGCATAGAAGCAATGGAAAAAACAGATGCCTATAAATATCTAGGATACAGACAAAAAATAGGAATAGATAATACAAATATTAAAGAAGAACTAAAAGAAAAATATAGACAAAGACTAACAAAAATACTGAAAACAGAATTGACAGCAAGAAACAAGACAAAAGCTATAAATACTTATGCTATAATAATATTGACCTACTCATTTGGAGTAGTGAAATGGAGTAACACTGACCTAGAAGCACTGAATACACTTACACGATCACAATGCCACAAATATAGAATACATCACATACATTTAGCAATTGAAAGATTCACATTAAGCAGAAAGGAAGGAGGAAGGGGATTTATCGACATAAAAAACCTACACTATGGACAGGTAGACAATTTAAGAAAATTCTTTATAGAACGAGCAGAAACTAGCTAAATACACAAAGCAATCACTCATATAAATACATCGGCTACACCACTGCAACTTCATAACCACTTCTACAACCCTTTAGATCACATAACATCAACAGATATGAAGAAAGTAAATTGGAAAAAGAAAACACTACATGGCAAGCACCCATATCATCTAACACAGCCACACATCGATCAAGATGCATCCAACACATGGCTAAGAAAAGGCAATATATACAGTGAGACAGAAGGATTCATGATTGCAATACAGGATCAAACAATAAACACCAGATATTACAACAATAATATTATTAAAGATCCCAATACCACAACAGATAAATGCAGACTTTGCAAACAACAAATAGAAACAGTAGATCACATCACAAGTGGATGTACAATACTAGCAAATACTGAATACCCCAGAAGACATGACAATGTAGCAAAAATAATACATCAACAGCTTGCCTTACAACATTAACTTATGAAACAACACATTCCCACATACAAGTATGCACCACAAAATGTACTGGAGAATTATGAATACAAATTATACTGGCACAGAACCATTGTAACAGATAAAACAACACCACATAACAAACCTGACATCATACTCACCAATAAAAAGAAGAAATTAACACAACTAATAGAAATATCCATACCCAATGCAACAAATATACAAAAGAAAACAGGAGAAAAAATTGAAAAATACATCCAACTGGCTGAGGAAGTCAAGGACATGTGGCATCAGGATAAAGTTGACATTATACCAATTATACTATCAACTACAGGAGTCATACCACACAATATCCACCAGTACATCAACGCAATTACAGAAATCTGTAATTATTGATACATGTTCAATTACCCGAAAGTTCCTAAATGCAATATAACGTATACCGTACAGTTAAAAGGAAGTAACGCTTGATCAAGGTCCGTGTCACTTTCCATTTTTGACCAGACATTACGTCTGAGAAAAGAAAGAAATAGAAATAATAATAATAATAATAATAATAATAATAATAAGTATTATTATTATTATATTATTATTATTATTATTATGTAATGTCTGGTCAAAAATGGAAAGTGACACGGACCTTGATCAAGTGTTACTTCCTTTTAACTGTACGGTATACGTTATATTGCATTTAGGAACTTTTGGGTAATTGAACACGTATCAATAATTACAGATTTCTGTAGTTTATATATAAGTTTGGATGTAGCTGTATTGCATTGACATACTGGTGGATATTGTGTGGTATGACTCCTGTAGTTGGTAGTATAATTGGTATAATGTCAACTTTATCCTGATGCCACATGTCCTTGACTTCCTCAGCCAGTTGGATGTATTTTTCAATTTTTTCTCCTGTTTTCTTTTGTATATTTGTTGTATTGGGTATGGATATTTCTATTAGTTGTGTTAATTTCTTCTTTTTATTGGTGAGTATGATGTCAGGTTTGTTATGTGGTGTTGTTTTATCTGTTACAATGGTTCTGTGCCAGTATAATTTGTATTCATAATTCTCCAGTACATTTTGTGGTGCATACTTGTATGTGGGAACGTGTTGTTTTATAAGTTTATGTTGTAAGGCAAGCTGTTGATGTATTATTTTTGCTACATTGTCATGTCTTCTGGGGTATTCTGTATTTGCTAGTATTGTACATCCACTTGTGATGTGATCTACTGTTTCTATTTGTTGTTTGCAAAGTCTGCATTTATCTGTTGTGGTATTGGGATCTTTAATAATACTCTTGCTGTAATATCTGGTGTTTATTGTTACATCTTGTATTGAAATCATGAATCCTTCCGTCTCACTGTATATATTGCCTTTTCTTAGCCATGTGTTGGATGCGTCTTGATCAATGTGTGACACTGTTAGATGATACGGGTGCTTGCCATGTAGTGTTTTCTTTTTCCAATTTACTTTCTTCGTATCTGTTGATGTTAGGTGATCTAAAGGGTTGTAGAAGTGGTTATGAAGTTGCAGTGGTGTAGCCGATGTATTTATACGAGTGATTGCTTTGTGTATTTAGCTAGTTTCTGCTCGTTCTATAAAGAATTTTCTTAAATTGTCTACCTGTCCATAATGTAGGTTCTTTATATCAATAAATCCCCTTCCTCCTTCCTTTCTGCTTAATGTGAATCTTTCTGTTGCTGAATGTATGTGATGTATTCTACATTTGTGGCATTGTGATCGTGTAAGTGTATTGAGTGCTTCTTGGTCTGTGTTGCTCCATTTCACTACTCCAAATGAGTGGGTCAATATTGGTATAGCATAAGTATTTATAGCTTTTGTCTTGTTTCTTGCTGTCAATTCTGTTTTCAGTATTTTTGTTAGTCTTTGTCTATATTTTTCTTTTAGTTCTTCTTTAATATTTGTGTTATCTATTCCTATTTTTTGTCTGTATCCTAGATATTTATAGGCATCTGTTTTTTCCATTGCTTCTATGCAGTCGCTGTGGTGATCGAATATGCAATCTTCTTGTTTAGTGTGTTTTCCCTTGACAATGCTATTTTTCTTACATTTGTCTGTTCCAAAAGCCATATTTATATTATTGCTGAATACTTCTGTTATCTTTAGTAATTGGTTGAGTTGTTGATTTGTTGCTGCCAGTAGTTTTAGATCATCCGTGTATAGCAAATGTGTGATTTTTTGTGGGTATGTTCCAGTAATATTGTATCCATAATTTGTATTATTTAGCAGGTTGGATAGTGGGTTCAGAGCAAGACAGAACCAGAAAGGACTTAATGAGTCTCCTTGGTATATTCCACGCTTAATCTGTATTGGCTGTGATGTGATATTATTTGAATTTGTTTGGATATTAAGTGTGGTTTTCCAATTTTTCATTACTATGTTTAGGAAACTGTATCAATTTAGGATCTACTTTGTATATTTCCAATATTTGTAGTAACCATGAGTGGGGTACACTATCAAAAGTGTTTTGGTAATCAATGTATGCGTAGTGTAATGACCTTTGTTTACTTTTAGCTTGACAAGTTATTCCTTGTGCAAGTGTATCAGGGACTGTGTATGGGTCTGCAATGTAACTGTTAAATAATTTAGTTAGATGTGAATGTGTTGAGGTGAACTACTTTAGACAAAACTTTGCTATTTTATCTTTTCCAGGGGCTTTCCAATTGTGCGTAGAATTAATTGCTCGCGTGACTTCATTTTGCAAAATTATCACTTCAGGCATTTGTGATATCATCTTGTATGCATTGTTTCTGCTTGGATCCACCATGCATGTCTTATGTTGTACTGGGTTTGACCATATGTTGCTCCGGAAGTGATCCATGTCTGTTATGTTTGGTGGATTGTCTATTTTAATGTGTGTGTTATCTATTGTCTGGTAAAATTTCTTTTGGTTTGTGTCGAATGTTTGGTTTTGTTTCCTTTTATTTTCACTTTTTTTTATCTTCTAAGTCGTTTGGCCAATGCCTGTAATTTCTGCTTCTTTTCATCTAATTGCTCTATCACTTCTTGTTGTGAGATTTTACCTAACCTTTTTCTTTTTTTTCTGACATTCCATTTCTTATAAATTGTGTTAGCTGTCCGACGTCTTTTCTAAGTTTTTCTATTCTTATCTGTAGCCTGTGTTGCCATGCTGGTTTTGTGGGTTTCTTCTGTGTGTTGGTTGGTTCTGATCTCTGCCTAGTGTGTATATTTAGTGTAGTGACTGCTCCTATATCAACCAGTAGTTGTAACTCTTCCATATTCATTATTATTATTATTATTATTATTATTATTATTATTATTATTATTATTATTATTATTAGCCCACCATATTAGTGCCTTAATTTTCAAAAATTTTTGAAAAGATGTACAACAGACTTTATACACACATTGTACAGGAAAACACTCAGTAGTGAGCAGTTTGAATTTCAAAAATAACTCAACTAAACAGGCTATATTTCATTTGAGAGACGATAAACTAGAATCAAAGAATCACAGATTACTTTAGTTATGAATATATTGTGACTTGGCCAAGACTTTTGATGCAAAGGTTAAAATATAACAGAATAGTAGACAGCAGGTTAATGCTTTTTGTCTTATTCAAAAGACAAGACAAAGTATGTATTAACTGAATCTACTTGCAGTTTTAGAAGTTGCAAATTTTGTACTTTTTTTTGCAGATAAATGTGCACAGAAGACAGTGCTAGTGCCCGTACCGAAAAGGCAGCCAATGAAATGTTCAAAAATTTCAACAGAAGGTTCAATGCAAATACTCTTCTTCATATTCTGACAAGACATAGTACGTATAGCTTACAATTTCTCACAGAACTACATAAGTTACAAAAGTAAGTGTTTTTATGATTGCAGATAGATTACAACCTCAATTGGAAAACACATTGCCTAATATTAATTAAATGCCTTTGTCAGCTATGTTTACAGCACACATTACTGATTTAGGTGATTTAAAAATGAAGCACTAACGAATTATGAAATCATTTTCTGGGGAAATTCAAGTTACAGGGATAGTATTTTCAGAATACTTTAGTGCATTATAAAAAATATATCTAGTGTTAATCTTTAACTCTTCATAAAACTGGGAATTTTTGCAAGTACTTTACAATACATATATCCTCATTAATGTGCTTTATCACTTCCAATATTTCTCTATTCATAATAAAATATAAAATGCACGAATGTAACACCATGACCAAAAACACCCACTCTAAAGACTTCAAGCTCAACATTTGTACAGAAAGGAGTCTGACACATGGCTATTTATCTATTCAACAATCTACCACAGGACATTTAATGTCTTACATGATACAGTGAAGTGAAAGACTGAATGAACCTTCTGTTGGGCAAATCATCCTCCTCAACTGGAAAGTATCATCAAAGAGACAATTACATTTAATGCTTTTCAGGTTACATTATAATTACAATTAGCATGGTTATATAATTATATTTTTGTCATATCAGTGCATTGCAATTCAATAGTTTTTTTTTTACTTCTTTCTACATCTCTGCTCACCCTCCAGTGAATCTGTCTAATATGGTTAATGTGATCTACTGCCTCTAAATGATCAAATAAGAAATGAAGCTTAAAACAACTTCTCTTCAGAGAGAGAGAAAACCTGAATTATGTAGTGAAAGTAAGTGTAAAGATAAACTGCTTTCATTGTTTAACCATTTTATTATTTCCACAGTCATTATACACAATTTTCTTGGAGATTACTACAAATATTATGTTATCACACAGTTGAAATAGTAACAAATTATTGTAGGTAATCATTCGTATCTAAACATACTGACAGAATAATATATGTGGTGCACTTGCAGACAAGGAGATGTCTTCATACTGTTGTTCAGCCTTCAAAACTCTATCAATGATTTTTATTTTGGTTTAGGTTATGTAATGGTGGTACTATACTATTGGAGAGATAACAGAAAACTCACAGCAAAATTGAAATAAACCAGATTTTAGCTGCATGTAGTCCTATTTGAAAAGCAAACAGTTTCATTGAAGAGTTATAGAACAGCAATATCCTTCAGTTACAGTACTTTGTACATCAGGTTCTTACATAACAGGATTATCTCCACTGTAGACAACAGTAAAACAAAACCGTATTGGTTTGCAGAGATTCACACATACTGATGTACAACAGCTTGAAGAGTAGATGCCAGCCCACCACCATTACAATTGACATTTTACTTCCAAATATGTAGGTCATCAATGCACTCTGATGTATTTACTTTTGTCAGGCATTAAGGTTCTTATCAAGATTTCATCTAAGACATGTTCTGCTACAACTTATATATGCCTGACAAGTAACCTCTTTCAGTTTTCATAAAAAGGAATTACATCTTTACACTGTGAAAAAGACAGTCACACAAAGATGAGCGCAAAAAAAAAAAAAAATCTGGCCCCACAGTCTTAGAGAGAGACCTTTTTGAACTACAGACATTTATGTTCATTAAATGAAAATATTATCTTAAGCAAAAATAAAGTGATTATATTTTGTTGCTAAATATTATAGTTTGTCAGTATAATTTATCTATATATTTTTGGTTCTTATGTGAGAAAAGAACTTCATATTTTAGGAAGCCAGCAGTTATAACAATTTTAATTAGAAGAGTTTCCACATCTGAAACCAATTCTGCACTACAGGATAGCAAAAATTTAACAATGATACTGTACTCCATTTCATTCACTTCGAATAAACATAAAACCATGTGACGTATCCCAGATTTAATAAAAAGTTCTACAATTATGCATATCAACCTACTTTTGCTTACACACGTCAGCAAGTAACTAATATTTAAAACATAAGCCTTTAATGAAAAATCTAATAATAAATATTTATTTACATTTAATAAGCAACATATCTTGAGACAGAAATATTAAGAACTAGTTCAGTCCTCAATTGTTGAATTAAATTCTGCCAGTTGATTCTTGACATCCTCATAGCTGACCAAGGACTGAAAGAAGAAATTTTACATTCACACATTAAAACACAGCATGGTATTACACAACCTGTATCACTGAAACAAGATACAAAAGGCATTGTGTAATATAGAAATACTATGATAAAATAACATCAGTAGCCATTTACTGACTGCAGGAAGGCAATTGACGAATATAATAAAATTTAAGAACTGTATCCTATAAGAAATAACAAGGAGAATTAAGTGAAAATTCTTTTCTCTGAAGAAACAAATGTCCCATCTGTTTCTCTCAGTCTGTTAGTCAAGTCACATGCATATTTTCCAGTACTAGCATGTTAATTTACTCCCAAGGCAGTTAGTATTACAAGTGCACATCCAAACTAAGTTCATGATTAGTTTCTCTCCACATGGCATGTGCAAAAGATACAGTACAGTATGTCTACAGCAGACAGTGTGTTATGTGATGCAAGTTACATATTAACAACAGGTATACTGCAAAAATCTCCCAACTGCTCAGCAGTCTCTCCGAAAAAGAAAAACAGCAAGAAATTAGTTTTAAAGCTGAATGTTGATCCTCAACAACAAATGCACAGCTGGCTTTGTTAGATGATTTTTTTCCCTAATGGAGACACCTTTCATGACTAGTAGCAAACAACTGCCACACATCAGGTCGATACCATTATATGAGAACAGTTGAAATCTTCCGTCAACATCCATATAGCTTTGTATTTCTAACTAATAAATCTTACTACAATTAGCTGTTTTCATACACTGTTCCTTCTCTTATTCCAGTGAGACAGCTTCAGTACGTGTACTTTTCTCATGTGAATTTAATACTTTTTGGTTTGGAATTATTCTACTTATGTTTCTTCTTTCTTTCAGTTAACAGTGAGACCACTTCCAAAAATTGCATTAACATTTAGGGAAACCTGTTAGGGATAAATATTCATAAAGAGGAAGAAGAAAGTCCACAGGTTCTTAACTACAGATACTGTACTGTATGAATACGTATCTATACACTGCAGAAACTTCTTTCTGCACCTGTAGTTTAAAGTTTCTTTTTACATGCTCTCCAATGACTATACACTAAAATGTAATATTACAAGAGCAATCCAAGTATGCTAACACTAGTTTCAAATCTACTATCAGATTTTTATTTACCTATTCCAATCAAATGATTGACCATTTCTTACATACTTACTTACTGTAAACAGCTATGCAATACAACCTGACAGAGCAAATAAATTTTTTCTGGTTTGTTACTATGAAGAAACTGAAGTTGCATTGTCTCCTTCAACTGATGAAGAGAATAAATTTTAGGTCTAATTTTTCAACAGAAGTAGTGATTTCTAGCACCACTCCTCTCTCCCTATCAGGATTTCATTTATATCAAAGTAAACTGCATTCTGCTATAACTATGTACAATATTGACAGAACTCACCATTTATGCTGATTTAAATGGCTGTTTCCTTATCTTCCTGAGAAAAAGAATGACAATTTTGAGATTTTTTGCACTGATTTCCTGAACAAACATCACATTCAAATAATCTGTTCCATAATCTATATACAGAGAAGTATATGTCATATAGCATGTAATGTAGTTCCATAAAAATGGGCCACATGAAGGACATTGCTATTTAGGGATCAAACTGTTTCCTCTACTAGTCACTGAACTTAATTTTTGTTGTAACCTATGCCATTACATACAAAATAATTTGTCATTTCACAACAACAAAAAAGTATTTTTTGTATTGCGAAAACTGAACAATTTAAAAATAATTTGTATTATGTCAATAACAATACAACATTCTCAGCAGTACCTGCATCCACAAGCCTTTTCAATAAATCAATTGTGCCTTTATATAAGTAACATTATCAATGTTTTTGAGTTTATCTTTAAATTCGTGACTGACTGACCTAAACAGAAATGAAATTCAAACTGTTTGCGGATATTAAGCTGATATATTAATGCATTTCTTCACTTACAGTCTACCTAGAACAAACCTACTGCCCATAATTTTCCTATTAAACCCACTAACATGTTAGAATGCAATCTATAAAGTAAATGAAAGACCTACAAAACAGCTAAATTACATAAGGTGTTAAGCACAAATGATCAGGAAAAAGAAAGAAATTAAATCTCTCTCCTTCTCTCTCAATGCCTTCAATACTAGAACTCTGCAATAAGACATTTGACAAAAAAGTTGTGTCTAAAGTTGTCTTATGTTTCTTACTTCTGAAGGCAAGGCAATAAGACCAGCATTATTTAGTGCAAGTCCTTTTTAGAAATTGGTATGCTATATGCCTTCACATGCACTTTCAGCAATGTACTTTGAATATAAATTTTATTTGCGTAAACTACAAGCCTTTCTAAACAATGTGAAGAGACAGACATTAAACTACCACACTAAGTCTACACATGCACATGAATTACATAGTGTGTACTCCCAATTATTCATGTGTGGGTTATCTGGCTTCCAGATTATTCATACATAAAAAAATAAAAAAAGGACCAGCAGCATGGGTTGCCAGCTGCTAGGGGTAGAGAAACACTAAGCCAGACCAGCAGCAAAAGACCACCGCATCGAGCTGTGCCCGAGCTTACACAGCCATCAGCCGCCAATGCTGCTGCTACTACCCACCTAGTAATATTATCCCATCTATTTCCATTATTCTTCATCTTCTCCTCCTCAATACTCTGAATAATCTGGAGTACATTGCACATTTAAAAAAATAATAATTGTAAAAGCTGGCCATTTTATTTCTGCAGCATTAAAATGCCTGCACTGATTCTCACTGTTCAATGCATAGTCTTAGGATAGTCCTCAGATAAGTGTGGTACTTTGAAGTGTTTGTCTTACATTCTACTTAGCAGGAAATTCATGAGTACCAAGTGACAGTGAAGATCAATTTTGCCTAGGTCACTTCAGGTTTAACTACTACGGCCCAATTGGAAATAATGTGCGTTGGAAGAATTTAAACACTGTACCTTTGCAAAGCTTGAGTGTTGTATGGTTAGGTGCAGGTGTTCTGCAGATATAACTGCAGTAAGCTGTTGTTGCAGAGAGGGGAATAAGAATGGTACTGACACAGCCTACCTCTCTTCAATAACAACAAAGGTGCTGTATATGTTATGTTCTCATTCAGGGCTTCACTACAGCAGATACTGTGTATATCATTAACCTGGGTTAAATACAAAAACCTTCCCAGTCTGTTTTCTCTGCTATTTATTGGACTTAATTCTTATTGCAACCTATGACTAAAACTCAGATGAACATAGTAGTAAGACCATTCTTCAGAGTGTGTTATGGCCCGAAATTAGCAGTACTTAATTTTGTGAAGAGAAATTAGACAAGCAATCACTCTACATTAATTATGGTAACAGCTTAACATTTTTCTCCTATTAAAGTGTAATTTAACAGGTTTTTTCTCATCCAGAATATTCTGAAATATTACCTTTATGCACATAACATGCACAGGATTTTAATAGAGCATCAATGCTCTAATTGGTAATACATATGAAACAGTGCATTCAAATTCAGCTGAATTATAACAAGGTACAATTGCTCGTTGGCAGTATTGTATCTGCATAACAAACAATCCATCCACAACCATTTATGGGTGCCACTTATAAATGAATTTATATACAGGATATACAAGACAGTTACACCTGAATCAACCCTTTCAGGTTAATGAAATTTGATTGCAAGCTGCAGAATGTTCTGTAGTGAGCAAACTTTACTAATAACATTGTATGCAAATAAACTGTGAAAACCAAATTAAAATTGTTATTTTTGTGGCATGCTTTCAGAGATATAGCTGTTTCTCCCATAACCCGTGTTGCTGAAACAATGTTAACTGGTACAGTGCAGTTACTCAAAATATACAAACCATGCAATCATGGAGGTAATAAGTTGCAGCAGCCTGAGTAATATCATCTTTATCTGCTTTGTTCAATTACACAGGTTATATAGGAAAGTCCTTAGTGGTGAGAGATCATATTCTGTATCTGATACCTGATAAACAGTAGTTACATGTGTTGTCTTATTCCAGCAAACATTCTGTTCGTAGTGAAACGTAACATCCATGAACAGTTACAGCATTGATAATTTTCTGTGTTCTCAGCAAATCTAGTAACAAATTGTGTAGTGAATAACACAGCTGAATCTTAACTTTCCTCTAGCACTAATGTTACTACCAAACAAAAAACCAAATACAAATGCCACACATTATGTCCATGAAAGACAAAAAAGTTAATCAATATAACATCACACCAGGACAACATTTGTTAAAAGCAGGCTGTGAGATTGTATCTAAACTGTATATTTTTTGGAAGATTAAATTTACTCTTTCATGCCACTGAGTATCATTAGATACTCACCTCACCAATCCAGATTTTCTGAGAAATATTTGTTAGCTGATTTCAGGCCATCAGGAGTCTCACTGGAGTATGTATATACTTCACAATATGACAAATCACACAGCTTTGTAAGTGGAAGTTCATGTACCACAATACTTTGACCATGACAGAACAAAGTTTCTTAGATCAGTGTCTCAATTTTAACATGTTCATTCTGTTGAAGCCAGCTATGCGTTTCAAATAAAATGTGCAGTCTGTAGTAAATCATTTTTTCCCCTTCAAGTACATTATAGCCAATGAATATATGATTAATTATTTCATTTATACACATTTGTTTCTTGAATATGTTTCATTCTGAATGACAACACACAATACTGCACAGTACTTTGAAACTGTACAGCTGCTTTAACATTAATCACCTGTTAATTATTACCCACTTAATGTGTGGACACAGATTGCATGGTGAGTCAAATGCAGCATGCTACTCTAACACAAACTGAGTGAACTGAGAATAGCAATTTTACATCTAAGTGCATTGTTGATTGTTAGTTTGCTATATGCACAAGCATCATTGATCAGCTTTTAAGCAGTACGTGGAATAATGACTTCAACTATTCTTAGAATGCTTCAGAAAAAAAGAAGCCATAGATATATTAAATATATTTACATAATTAACAAATGAAACTGTGCAGCATAGGCTAAGGATGTACTACACAATTTACCAACAAAAAGTAAGAATCAAAATAACCACATGATTTTGTAAAAATAAAGGTCCTATTGATGGAGTAGTTTGTTTACAATATCTTCATAAAAAATTATCTTCCAGCAAATATCCCAGGTATATGGATTTTCGAGAAGATTATCATTATAGATGGACAAACTACTCTATGACAGGTGCCAATAAAGAAGCCATTAAATCTCTAAAAATGATTTGAAACTTCTCTAAGCCAAAACTGCTGTTGTCTTGGCACTAACAGCACGACAGAAACACCTCAGATGCATATGTTTATGATTTTAGACTATATAGACTTGTTAGTTATCTTATGGTTCACAAAGAAAGGACAAGGCCCATCACTAGAATATATTGTTTATTTCCTGAGTGATGAAATATAGGAAAGTCATTTGTAAATTCTCCATATGCAATTTACAATGTTTGTATATGTTTAACTCCATTCCAGGCATAAAATTAGTTCTTTAAAATAAAATTCTTTAGGAACCACCCATATACCAAGTAATGCAAAAATAACTTAATAGTGTTATTTTTGTGTGACTAACAGCCCTATTTGATTCCGTATTAAGGTTAGTAACTAAATAAAGACAATGGCTTCCTCATGACAGTACTTGCATAAAAAGAGGTAACTAAATAAGATATGGAAAAACTTACAAGCAGTGTGCAGTGAATAAAGAAATTATTCTTTATAGAAATGATGAAAGAAACGTAACTGCATACTAATTTTGCAACAATTTAGTAAATATAATCATGCAGTGTAACCCATGTGAATGGGAATACTGACTCCGGATTAACACGCTATCATCTTACACAAAATACTATTACAAATTCACATGTAACTGAAGTATGTAAACATTTAAACTGCAAGAAATACATTAAAAATGACATTACTGCTACCATACAGTCCCAACTGCCACAGATATTTCTAAAGCACTATACAAATAATGTTACATAAAAAAAGAATGATATGTAATACATGCCTGTAAATTACAACACTTATAAAATTAGGGTAATCAAATAAACATACGGAGCGAAACTTTATCATATGAAGAACAGCTGTTTCTGTTACACTTGACGTACCTCCCACATAGTTGGGTCCCAGTCAGGGAACAATGCAGTGAAGCTAACAGGTTCTTCTCCTTGTTTGACTGTGATGATAACACTCCGATCACGGCGTCTATCACTGGGATCCGTCTTCAAGTAGGTCTGAGAATGTAATGAAAGGCTTTTCTCAGGGAACATTTTTTTTTTTACTGGCACAATCAGTGTGTTTAAAACTTTATTTCATAGTATTTTTGACATTTAACAATTACAGCACATATTATATGACAATATAAAACATACAACTTTATAAACTATTACACACACACACACACACACACACACACACACACACACACACACACACACACACACAGAGAGAGAGAGAGAGAGAGAGAGAGAGAGAGAGAGAGAGAGAGAGAGAGAGAGAGAGAGAATTACCTCAGCCATTTTGAGGCTCTTTTCCTTTTCTTCTTGTGTTGATCTGCTACCAACCCACACATAAATTTCATCTCCCGAGTCCAGCACCATGATATCATCTTCATCCAAGTCCTGGAAAATGGAACAGTGATGAATACTTCATACATTGCATATGCTTCAGCATTTGGTTGACACAGACCAGTGGAAACTGTTATTTACTGAGGAATTTTAGGAAATATTCCACGTTAAGGTGGAGCAAATGGTAGGGCACAAAACTTTTGCCATCGTGACTATTAGCATATCACACATAGCATAGTGAAATGTGAAATCCCTTTACGCACGTTACTTCTATTCAGAGTCTGTTGTTCATCTTAGTACAAGTGTTGGTAATATCTTAGTCACAATGAATTTGTACCATGTTTCTGCTTTCTGCTAATACCAAATCTATTCCCATACAATTTCAAATTGTCATCAACATTATAAATTGATTTATAAGGATAATCAAAAACACATTTGTCTGAGGTGTGCCTATCCAGGTTTCACCCCTAAACTTAGCCTTCATTGGATGATACAATGTAAAGCCAAAGAAACTGGTGCACCTGCCCAATATCGTGTAAGAGCTCGAGGGGGCGGAGATCTCTTCTGAACAGCATGTTGTGAGGCATCCCAGATATGCTTAATATGGCTCATCTCTGGGTAAATTGGTAGCCGTTGGAAGTGTTTAAACTCAGAAGAGTGTCCCTGGAGCACTCTGTAGCAGTTTTGGATGTGTCGGGTGTCGCATTGTGCCGCTGGAATTGCCCAAGTCCGTTGGAATTCACAATGGACATGAATGGAGACAGGTGATCAGACAAGATGCTTACATACATGTCACCTGTCAGAGTCATATCTAGATTTATCAGGGATCCCATATCACTCCAACTGCTCATGCCCCACACCATTACAGAGCCTCCACCAGCTTGAACAGTCCCCAGTAGACACGCAGGGTGCACGGATTCATGAGGTTGTCTCCATACCTGTACACATCCACCCGCTCGATACAATTTGAAACGAGACTCGCCTGACTAGGCAACATGTTTCCAGTCATCAACAGTCAAATGTCTGTTTATGGGGCCAGGCTAGGCTTAAAGCTTTGTGTTGTGCAGTCATTCAGGATACATCTGTGGGCCTTTGGCTCCGAAAGCCCATTTTGATGATGATTCATTGAATGGTTTGCACGCTGACACTTTGATGTCCCAACATTTAAATCTGCAGCAATTTGCAAAAGGGTTGCACTTCTGTCATGGTGAATGATTCTCTACAGTTGTCATTGGTCCTGTTCTTGCACAATCTTTTTCCGGCCGCAGCGATGTCTGAGATTGGGTGTTTTACCGGATTCCTGATGTTCACAGTTCGCTTGTGTAATGGTCGTATGGGAAAAATCCCCACTTCATTGCTACCTCGGAGATGCTGTGTTCCATTGCTTGTGCACTGACTATAACACCACATTCAAACTCGCTCACATCCTGCACTTCCTGTTGTAGCAGCAGTAACCTATCCAACAACTGCGCGAGACACTTGTTGCCTTATGTAGGTGCAGCCGATCGCAGCACCGTATTCTGCCCGTTTACATATCTCTGAATTTGAATAGCCATGCTATACCAGTTTCTTTGATGCTTCAGTGTATATTAGCTTTGGTCTGTAAGGAAGCTTAGTTCTATATCTAATCTCAAGTTCCAAAGGAGATGATAATTTCAATGCCATAGCTGAAGACGAAAAAAAAAAAAAAGTTCTTCGAGTATCTGCAATTTGTCCCTTTGCAGTTTCTGATGGATACTAGTGTAAACCCAAAGTGGCACTGGCTCCTCTCATCTGGAACCTTGGTCTGAGGATAGTCATAATGACCAAAACCAGTTACTGGCATATATAAAATAAATTTGTCATCTCTACAGCTACTCTCTACTATTATATTGCGTACGTTTGTCAAGTTCTATCATGATGCCAAAAACTCTTATTTGTCCATTTTCTGTAGCATGTGTCCATCAATGATTACAAATGGTTAAAATCGGACATTTTTGAACAACTTATATGGTTGAATTTTTGATATAGCCTCTCAACATTTTCATCCCCACAGGTAACGTGTGACCACCAACAACCAACATAATTAGAAATCTATTTTTTTCCCCTTTATGACTAAAGGAACATTTACTGAAAATTTCTTGTAAGACAAGCAATTACTTTTCCCTGTCTTTGCAGCAAATGTGTTCAATACTTTAGACTTGGTTGTTGTCGATGAAACTGACAAGGCTGATTCCTGCAGTTCTTACTGTGCTGATCTGCAACATTCATTCAAATCTTTATTTCATCTTAGATGTGTTTCACAGTGGTCCAATGCATACTTATTTCATTCACTTTGTGGAGGAGAGAAAGGGTAAATAATAGTTTCAAATGAAAGGTAGTGTTAACTACACCATGTATAATATGGGACATTATCTTCATTCATAATGCCACTCACAAAGATTCAAACACCTGCATAGAGTACAAAACAAAGTTTCTTCAGTTTTTTTAAGAAAAGGAAAAGTCTCAGAGGAAGATGTCAGAACAGTACGATGAGTATATAAGTTTCGGGGCTTCTCTAATGCATAATTAAAAGTCACAAAAAGTGTGGCCATAAATTACAATGCAGCAGTCTTCTTTTATTCTGCAGTATTTCAACTTTGAATCAAAAACATTACAATTTTTTCACTGGGGAACTTTCATATTGTTATGGCCTAAACTGATAATTGTGTGTCCCACCTGTAATCTTGTTAGCAGATGAAGAGCTATCTTAGTGATTCTACACATTAATTTTGAGATGTTAACTCTTCAAGAACATCACCTGGCAAATGAACTATTAGTGGAACTGTTGCCCTATCAAATACAAATTAATTTCTGCCAGTTATTCAAATTATAAAAAACAATTATTTTTCCCAAAATTGCATCCTGACATTATCAGCAAGAATTTAACATCACAAAAGTATAAGAACAATTTGTCATTTACCTCCTGCTTATAATGAGGGATCTCTTCAACTCTGAATCTACCGGTAATTGTAATCCTGCAGTGGAAAAGTCTGGGTCCAAGAAGAGGAATTCCTTGAGCATCAAATTCTGATAGATAATCTCCCTTGCCTCCAAGAGCTCCCCAGAATTCATCTGGCTCATCTCCTTCATTTATAGTAGTTACAGTAACATCTGGTGAAACAAGGGCACTTGCATGTGCTCCAAATTCTTTTTCCTCATCATTTGAAAGCTGGAAAAAAAAATTGTTTTTGTCATTATATTCTGTTGGTTATGACTAATAAAATTTAAAATATACCAGTATGAACAGGAACGTTTATATATATATATATAGTATGAGATAATTGCTCATAAGTTGTGTGTACTATAGTAAGACAATCTTACATAATATTTTTCAGTCATAATGTCTACAATTTTAAAACTCTCAAGACTTTCTGAAGTGATTTCATTTGTGTAATGTTAGTATATATTCCACATTTGGTCATTCTTATCTAAACATAAGCAGACTGGGTCATTTGCTGTCCTGTGTATATTTTGCAGATTTTCCACCAATTTTGGTGTCATGGTTATGAAATGATGTTTTTTCTTTACTCACATGGGACTTCGCTTGATAAATCATTTTTATTCCATTATTTAAGTAGATCTTTCATAATGTAACTTTGGAAGTTGTAACACCTCGGTTCAGTTTAGAGTGATAAAAGCTACAGAAAGAATAATCTAAAATTAAAAATAGAATTAAGAATAGAATTTTTAGAGGGGAAAAGAGTGTAGAATCAGAGTTCGGTAATTGCAGATCAAAATTATAGTATATCAACAAGTAGTTTAACGTCTAAGTACAGCAAAGCCATGGAAGCTCTGTCATGGAGAAGGCAGAGACGTTAAACTCTTGTGATGAAAAACCTATAAAAAGGCCTGCTCATCATTATTGCCGCCTTTTTTCCCTTGATTGTTTCGTTAAAGGGCGGGGAACCCATGTCATTCAGTGAGACAATAATTAGATTGGACTTTATCGTGTTAAGATTCACGATAAACTGTTAGAATATTATGGAGATTAAAAGTGATGTAGTGTACGATCTCTGACTGTTGGTAGCAAAGGAGTATTAAGGGGATTTTAGGACTTTATATGTCCGTAAGGTTCCAATCTAGCACTAGACAGAAACTCAAATTATCTGCTGATACGAGTGAATTCGGAGGTACCAGTATTCAGATATTAACGTGTGGACTTTTGAAAGTGTCATGTGCCGTTAGTTGCGAATCTGGATGTAGAGCGTGTGCATTTCGGCATTTGCGAACTATTTAGATTCCTCCAGGCTAGGAACCTTTTAAATAGACCATCATCCATCACCATCTTAATCCTTGAATATAGAGTGAAAGTGAAACACAAGAGTGTTGTACTTATTTCATTTACCTAGTACTAATCAGTGAAGCTATTCAGTAGTAAGTCAGCACCATCTAGCGGAAAGCATAGGCATTAACTAACACGCTAACTGAAGTGAACGTTTTCATGTTTTACGGACTGCTTGATATGAACTTTTATGACTCTTTGACGTCCCCACTCCCTCCGAAAGGTGGTGCAGGCTGTCTTAATCATAAAAGGGGAGAGTTTTAGCTGGGCAAATTACTAAATAAAGGCGATATTTACAAGACTCGCAGTAACAGCAGAACACAGGGCCCGCACCTCATCAGAGTGTCGTCGCTGTCACATCAGGAAGTAAAGCCGGAAAACCTACTGATGATACGTATCTACGGGCAGACGTCGACATGGAGTACCTACATCTGTTAGTCATGAAGGCTTGGGAAACAACATGTGTAAGCCGTGGCTTCAAAGACTTCTGTGCCTCTTATACTGATTTTAGTTTTGTTGTAATAAACCTGATGAAATGTCATAAAGATGATAATATTTTAAAGACATTTAAATGTATTTCAAACACATCTGATGAACCTAATTGTACCATTATATCAATTTCACAAAAGTAAGTTCACTGCCAACACACTGAGTTTCTTGACACATTCTCAAGTTGAATAGCAGCTAACTGCAGATATACACTATGGTTAATAGAAACCTTTGTCATTATAGATCTCTCAAATCTTTAGCAATATGAAATTTGGGATGCTGTCCGTGACCAGTTACTGGTTTAGAAACAAACTGAGTGGTACAAAACAGTTTGTTTGGGAGGGGGGGGGGGGGTGCACCCTGCAATCTAATACTCTCAGTACAATATGTGTGTCACAAAGGGATCATTTTTTTTGTCCTATCTTTTTATATTAGTCATAAATGACCTCCCAAAGCTACATCCTTGTGTAGAGATGTTACGAAGGTACTGATAATCAGTGGTAAGGACAACTCAGATATCCAGGAAAATATTTCTTACGATTTTGGTTCAGAGTGAAAAGTTTGCCACAAACAATGATAAAAAAAATGAGCTTCTATCTGAGATAAAGAGATACACAATTAGTATAATTTACATGTACATGGAAATATTAGCACAGGGCAGAACTTCATGCACCATACTGCACATTAGGGTTACACTAAACAGGAAACTGCAGACAGACATTTTGTTGCAAGAGCTTGGAAAAGTTTGTTAGTTATTGTGATCAGCACACGATACAACCCTTGAAACTTGTGTACTATACATACACTGTGTGTGTTTGAGCTATGGTCTAATTTTATCTCAATATCATGTCATTTTTAAATTATAGAAGCAAGCAGTGAGAATGTGCTCCTACCAAATTACTGTTTGTGTTGGACAAAGTAGTCTTAATGGTTGCTAATACATCAGCCTGATGTAAAAAAAAAGTTCTGCCTTCATTTTAACTGTGGTTATATGTGATTATGGTATTCAAGCTGGATGTAGTTGCTCAAAACCAGGTGGTATGATAATATCCATCAACAAAATTTAAGTAAAAACAGCATAATACTGATAGGAATTTCCTATTACTAAATTATGCCCCAGTGTTCTGAAATAAATTCAAAACCTCTGTTGAATGTTACATACATAGGGAGAGAGACTTACTGACAGTGGCCCATCAAACATTACAAACAGGCTCTGAGGCCATCTTTGTGGACTGTGTGCCAGCATTATGTCTCCTTACCAAACTCATGCTTAGCACAGAGACTGTGGTCTCACTATAACCATCTACACTTCACAGCTGCTGACACATCACACATGCAATGGAATAATGCATCAACAAGCCGTATTTACTAGGATGTATATTAAGGTATCAGTATTAGCCCTCCATACTGTTCACAATGCTTATGAACAAAATTGGGAATTGTTTAATGTGAACATATTATCAGTGTGCAATGAGAAGAAAAAGTCAGTTTTGAAAGTTCAGAGAACAAAGATGCAGAAAGAGCATAACTGGAGCAGGACAAAGAAGAAAGGCAGATATCTCATGTCATGAACAGATAATCTGCAGTGTCATTGAAGATTGCAGAGGAAATGACAGAATGCAGGTTATGGGACTCAAGAAGTAAACTTTCCAACTATAACACTTAATTGGCTTCTTGTTTTAGCCATTGCTGTAGTCCAATTGAATCTATATCTCTGTCAGTAAAGTTAAATTATGTAAGCACTTATGCCACTATTATCACCAGAATGTGTCTGTCACCAATATCTTCTTCTGATGGAAGATGTTTATATGGGATAATGTGGACTTAAAGAGTGTTACCTTTCCAAGCCACACAAAGGTTTTTCCAGGTATTTCCAGCACAAACACATCATCTGACTGTAGAGAAGACGCTACTTCAGGAACTTGTACAGCCCTTACATCATCTGGACAGGTACCACGGACCTAGAAAATTTCAGTGTTAATAATAGCTGTTTTATTATTTAAGTGAAAAATGTTCAAAATTTCCTTGGTAACTAACCTGGAAGAGTCTTGTTCCATCAGTATCGTAAGTGTCATGATCACGCAAATTTTTGAAACCACTAGCTTTTCCACCCATGAAGATGATCATTTTACCTAGAAAAAAAAGAGAAAAGAAGAAGAATAAGAAGACGAAGAAGAAGAAGAAAGAAATCACAGTTATCAGCATTTCAGTTGGTGTATACTGGAATATTCAATGAAACTGTCGAATACAAAATATTACATTCTCAAATCATTGGACATTTACATTTATTTATTAACTTAAAATTTCCACGTTTAGTTTCCCCATAATAAAAGTGGAATGTTCTACAAATTTAAGTAACTGTTGACAGTGTAAAATGTAATTGTAAAATGTGAACTTTCACAGTGGGAAATGTCACAATTAATAAAAGTTTCTCAACTATTCTGTTGTGGTTGAATGGATTTCACATTTAAATCTAATGTTTCGCCTCCAACTCTGGAGGAAATTTTGAAGGGGGATCATGGCTTGTTTGAGTGTCTGATTCACACCCTGGCTCGTTACTGAGTGCAGTAAAATTCCATTTACATGTGTTTCCACACAGTGGTGTGATGTCACATGCTTTGAATACCCAAACGCAATTGGTCATTGTCAATCATCATCGTCCCAATGGTGAAAGACCAGTATGCTAAATCCAAACTTCATTGAATTTCATGTCCTTCTCCTTCCCACTGAAATTTCTGGGGTATTTTACAATCTCTATGGCCCCTCTGTATAGCTTTTCGTGGTACCCACTAGTGGCTGCCAGTACTCTAGTTCAATCAAACAACGTGGTCGGTCTCCTGGCTGCAAAGGATGTTCTGCAACAGCTGATCTGTCAGTCTCCCCCTTCTACAATTTTAACTGGTGACAATAGCAAGAGTTCCAGTTACAAGCTTTGTCAGATTACTAAAGTGACTCATTTCATACTTCACGACTATCGAGTACATGTTCAACTGGATGGTGGTGATCACTTGATTGAACACACACTTTATGTTGCTTGAGAAATTTTTTTAAAAAAAAAAAGAAAAAAAAGAAAGATTTATCCTATGAAGATTCTGTTATTGCCTTAAAATTTCTAGGTTGGCATATAAAATACTCAACAGTAACTTCTATTACTGCCCTGCCTTCTCAACCTAACATACCACAGCAGAGCATTGCATCACACTGTGTCATAGTGTCCTGTATGCAACAGATGGTGGTTTATCAGAAGGTATGCAAAATAGACCTTTACCTTTAAATATTCTTAAGAAATGCCTTGGTTCATTGCCCTGTGTAACTCTCACTTGAACAGCTTTTCCACCAACTTCATCATCAAGTCTTACAGCATGAATTGCAGAAGCTGCTCTTTCATCTTGAGTGCTATCTTTGCCCTGAAAAGCACGTTAATACATGAAAACTACATTTAACTTCACAGAATTCATACATCATCATCTCAGTGATCTTCAATAAAGATTTAAGTTTCCTCTCCTACAGAACTTTTGTTTTACTTCGTGCCAAAACTCTCATGCACTCCAACAATGAATTTAGAAAACAATCTGAAACATCAAGAAATGAATTGAAAGTGCCAATATGGCTGGCTGGATATTCTAATGAGGCATTTGATCATGTGACTGCCAGATCTCCAGATCTAATAACAACAATGTTACAAAAAGGAGAGATAGCTATTCACCATATAGTGGAGATTATAGAGGCCTGGGGGGGAGGGGGGGGGAGGGGGGGGGGAGGGGGGGGGGACCAGAGCTATAAATGCGAGCTTTCAAACAAAAGGCCTTCTTTTAATGTAGGAAAAAGGACAATTTTGTCACAAGCACAACTCGCCTTGATGGGAGAAGCAATCTGGGTGGTGGTTGGGAGGGGGGAGGGGAGGGGGGGGGGAGGAGGAGAAGATTGTGGTAGGGAGGGTGAGGGACACCATGATAGGGGTGTGTGAGGCTGTGCGAGAACACACGCATGTGGTGGGGACAGGGCAGGGCTTGAAAGTGCAGTCAAGGCAGTAGGAGGGAGCTGAAAAGTAGAGAAGAGGCAAAAAATGGAGAGACTAGTTTGTGTGCAAGTGGAAAAGAAGATTGCATATGGCTGGTGTATAAGCAGAGAGTGTGATTGGTGGGGGATGGACAGGGACTAGTGAAGGTTGAGGCCAGGCAGTTATGGGAATGTAGGATATATTGAAGGGAGAGTTACCACCTGTACCATTCATAATGGCTGGTGTTGGTAGGAAGAAAAGTGCGGCATGTGGATCTTCTCTACTGACACCAGACTTTCTGAATTGGACAGGTGTCCCTGCAATACATCCTACATTCCTGTAACCCCTGTCTTTCACCTTCACTAGTCCCTGTACTTCACTCACCTATCCCCTTCCCTTCTCCAACTCTAGAACTACACAGCCTTATATTCCATTAAGACATCCACCGGTCTCTCTTTTTCCTCTTCTACTACGCTCCTTTTACACTCCCCCACCCCCTGCAAAACTCGAAATTGCACTTAGCAGCCCTACCCTGTCCCCACCAGGTCCCCCTCATGCTCTCACAAGAAACACCCCCCCCCCCCAAATCCTGCTCTCCCCCCCTCCCCACACCAGTCTCCTCCTTCACTCCACTACTCAGACTACTGCTCCCACCAGGTGCAGTTGCTCGCCATCTGGTCTCCGTGGTTAGAGAGAGAGATTTAACTTCAATTTAGTTTTACAGAGCATTTAACGTGGTAAGTAAAAACATTAAGAGCCAGAAGGAAGACCTTTATTGGCCTCATTTTGCAAAAAATGATATTTTCAGGTGTATACAATTTTGGCTGTGGTATCAACCAACAAATTTTATGTTTAAGGGACTAATGAAGTTTCTTTTCATTTGATCCATGTTTTCATGCTAACAAACTACTTTTCACTATAGCTTACATTGTTGCTTCTCTTTTGCACAATATTAGTTAAACAATAAATTGGATGAACCTTACATAATAAATCAGCAAATCTAATAATAATAATAATAATAATAACAATAACTGATAAACCAGTTTACATTGTATTTTCTTTACATATACTAAATGTATTTTACCCACATGAAAAGTAAGTGCAGTTTGATTACCGAGGCAGAATGAATGAGAATACATATAGTATTTTAATGCAAATAGGTATAGCTGAAGATGAGGCTTGTACAGTAGCCACAAAATCTATCTTGCTCCAATAAAAAAACTTAAGATCATTTAATTGAAGTCCACAGCAAATTCATTCTCCTCTCACTTTTTGTAACTTGTTTATGCGAGTTGCATACCTGCCAGAAGTAGATTATGTAGCTTTCTCGTCTGTCTTTCTCATATGTATACTTTATCACGTAAGAGTCGCCACCAAAGAACATTCCATATGTAGCAGGATCAATTGGCACTAATTCAAAATCTTCAATTCGATATACTTCTGCTTTTCCTGATCCATCATCAGGCATAAAACCAAAGGCTCTGCCAGCATTCTTAGCTAGAAGTCTTATTTTTTCGGCATGTAAAGAGCTGGGATCAAAATCTGGCTCAGGCATGCTTGCTAGTGACAAAAAATAATTAATTAAACATTATATGTAAACTGGGATGAGTTAAAGATTTTAGTTCTCCCAACTTACCCGCAATTTGCTCCACTGTATAGATCCTTCCTAGACCAATTTGATCACCTGCCTCTCTCCAGCCACTGAAATATTGTTTGAATGTTGATGGTTCTCCACCTTCTACTATTCGTTGAACCTGGAGGGGAAAGAAAGCAATACTGAAATTCTTTCATGTCTTTCATGAAGTACACTGGGCAGAATAGTAGTAGTAGTAGTAGTAGTAGTAGTAGGCTGTACTGACTGCAGATGAATTCAGTACTTCTCAGAGCAGTACCACCTTCGGTTAACATCACCAATTTAAAGAGTATTCTACAGAATATTTCTTTAGTTTAGGAAAGGAGCCACTGAAGTACACACAATATGGCTAAGAAAAACCATATTTCAAATGGCAATGAAGGAATTTTTTAGTAACTAACCAGAATAAAACTTTAATGTCTGTATTTAAAGGAAGGAGTATTTTATATGCTGTCCTCATTACACACTAACTCTGCATGTCACCAGTATGAAAACACATCAGTACACCTCTTACCCTTGTAAGTGCTCTAGATTTCCTTACTCTACTTATCTGCAAACATGTTTCCTTATATCATGCCATAAACCATGTAGCATTCTTCTTGCTGTGCCCACTCTGACAACATCCATACATTTATTGTCTACTGATGGGTAAAGAAATATAGTGTTTCCTATAACGTAAGAAGTCTGCAAAACATTATTGTAAAACCAGCTTACAAATACGTCCATTAGCATCCTTCCTATATTAACAGGTTCACGCCACTTATCTCCACTTTGAATACTTGACATGTCTACTATTATTTATCCCAGTTTTACACTAGTAAAGCACCTGGTCAACCATAACAGCGAACTCACATGTCATTCTACACAAAAATTCTATACTGCCATGCATAATGTTACATTTTCTGTAAGAATGATACCACTCTACAGCTAAATAAAGGTCAAGATTCTCATTGTAATGCTCTAGTCCACATTTCTGTCCTTACTAGCAATGTTGCTTAAGACCTTTGCAATTCAGAACTGGGTGTTCATTACTGTATGGCTCATACAATCTGATGCAACTGATTTCAATACATATCAACTGCCTAACTTTCACTTCTATCTTCTATGATCATTTGTGTTTTTACTGTCTGCCATTTAAGTAACTCTCTCAATCTATGGTGAAGTCTATACTAATAGTTCAATGATTACCGGATAGATTAAAACTGTGTGTCAGACAAGGACTCAAGCCCAGACCCCTCGCTCTTGCTTTTTGCAGCAGTCTCTGTCTACATCTAGATCTACATCTACATGATACTCTGCAAATCACAATTCTCTATTATTCCAATCTCATATAGCGTGTGGACAGAACGAACACCTATATCTTTCCGTACGAGCTCCAATTTCCTTTATTTTATCATGGTGATCGTTTCTCCCTATGTAGGTCGGCGTCAATAAAATATTTTTGCATTTGGAGGAAGAAGTTGGTGACTGGAATTTCATGAGAAGATTCCTCCACAACGAAAAATGTCTTTGTTTTAATTATGTCCATCCCAAATCCTGTATCATTTCAGTGACACTCTCTCCATTATTTTGCGGTAATACAAAACGTGCTGCCCTTCTTTGAACTTATTCGATGTAGTCTGTCAATCCTATCTGGTAAGGATCCCACACTGCACAACAGTATTCTAAAAGAGAATGGATAAGCGTAGTGTACACAGTCCCCTTAGTACATCTGATACATTTTCTAAGTGTCCTGCCAATAAAATACAGTCTTTGGTTAGCCTTCCCCACAACATTTTCTGTGTGTTCCTTCAAATTTAAGTTGTTCGTAACTGTATTTAGTTGAATTTATGGCCTTTAAATTTGACTGATTTATTGTGTAACTGAAATTTAATGGATTCCTTTTAGCACTTTCCATTATTTAGGGTTCATTGTCAATTTTTGTACCATACATATATCTTTTCTTAATCTTTTTGCAATTTGTTTTGATCATCTGATGCCTTTACTAGTCGATAAAAGACATCCGCAAACAATCTAAGACAGCTGCTCAGATTGTCTCCCAAATCATTTATATAGATAAGGAACTGCAAAGGGCCTGTAACACTACCTTTGAGAACGCCAGAAATCACATCTGTTTTTCTTGACGACTTTCCGTCAGTTACTATGAACTGTGGCCTCTCTGACAGGAAATCACAAATCCAGTCACACAACTGAGATGATATTCCATAGGCACGCAATTTCACTACAAACAGCTAGTGTGGTACAGTATCAAAAGCCTTCTGGAAATCTAGAAATACAGAATCAATTTGAAATTCATTGACAACAGCACTCAACACTTCATGTGAGTAAGGCGCTAGTTGTGTTTCACAAGAACGACGTTTTCTAAATCCGTGTTGACTGTGTATCAATAGACCGTTTTCTTCGAGGTAATTCATTATGTTCAAACAAAATATGTTATAAAATCCTGCTGAATATCAATGTTAATTATATCGGCCTGCAATTTAGTGGCTTACTTCTCCTATCTTTCTTGATTATTGACGTGACCTGTGCAAGTTTCCGATCTTTTGTCGAGTGCATGGTTGTATATGATTGTCCAGTATGGAGCTATTGCATCAGCATAATCTGAAATAATCTAATTGGTACACAGTCTGGACCAGAAGACTTATCTGTTAAGTGATTTAAGTTGCTTCACTACTCTGAGGATATCTACTTCTACATTACTCATGTTGTCAGCTGTACTTGATTCATACTCTGGAATATTTACTTCATCCTCTTTTGTGAAGGCATTTTGGAAGGCTGTGTTTAGTAACTCTGCTTTCACAGCACTGTCTTCAATAGTATCTCCATTGCTATTGTGCAGAGAAGACACTGATTGTGCCTTGCCACTAGCATACTTAACATACTACCAGAAGCTCTTTGGATTTACTGCCAGGTTTCGAGGCAAAGTTTCGTTGTGGAAACTATTATAAGCATCTCACATTGAAGTCCATGCTAAATCTAAATTTTCTGTAAGAGATCACCAGTTTTGGAGATTCTGAGTCTGTTTAAATTTGGCATGTTTTTTTCATTGTTTCTGCAACAATGATCTGACCAGTTTAGTGTACCATGGAGGGATCAGCTCCATCATTTGTTAATTTACTAGGTATAAATCTCTCAACTGCTGCCAATACTATTTATCTCTCTGTCCCTATGTGCCTCAGTCTCAGTCCCTGACCCTCACACACCCTCACACACCCTCACACACCCTCACACACCCTCACACTATTTTATCACTACTTGGGACAAATGTCACACTATGTAAAAACAAAAATCATTGCTGATAAATTTTATAAGACCTTTCCTTATCCTTGTAAATTCTGCATTATTGCCAACACACTTTGTATTTTACCTGTAGAGCACAACTTTTACATGACAGTCACAATGTGTTACTATAATGTGGAATGAGTCAGTTCATATACAAGTTCTACATTTTGTAAGTAAAAATACTGCTATATGTTGATAATTACTTGACTGGCTTTTACATTAATGTTTGTCCACATTTTAATTTAGTATGTTATTCTACTAAAATGTGGACTGTGACTACAATTTATCAGTTATCAATTGTAAATTAAAACTAAAGAAATTACAAATATGTAGGAAATTAAGGAGATGGGACCTGGATAGGTTGAAAGAATCAGAAATTGTTGAGAGTTTCAGAGGGAGCATTAGGCAATGATTGACTTGAATAAGGGAAAAGAATACAGTAGAAGATGAATAGATAGCTTTAAGAGTGCAAATAGTGTAGGCAGCAGAAGATCAAATACGTAAAACAACACTGTCTAGTAGAAATTCTTGGCTAACAAAAGAGATATTGAATTTAACTGATGAAAGGAGACAGCATAAAAATGTAGCAAATGAAGCAGGTGAAAGAACGCAAATGCACAAAAACTGAGTGACAAAAGTGCAAAATGGCTAACCAGAAATAGCTAGATGACAAAGGTAACGATTTAGAAGCACATTTCACTGGGGAAAAAAATAGAAACTATCAGCCAGAAAAATTGACTTTCAGAGGAAAGAGAAGCAGCTGTATCCACATCATGAGCTCACATGGAAAACCAGTACTATGCAAAGAAGGGAAAGCTGAAAGGTGGAAGGAGTACGTACAGGGTCTATACGAGGGAGATGAACTTGAAGGGAATATCATAGAAATGGGAAAGGATGCAGATGAAGATGAGATGGGAGGTATGATACTGCAAGAAGAATTTGACAGTGCACTGAAAGACCGAAGTCAAAACAAGGCTCTGGGAGTAAATGACATTCCATCAGAACTACTGACAGTCTTGGGAAAGCCTGACATTTGGTGTACAAGATGTATGGAACAGGTGAAATATTCCCAGACTTCAAGAAGAATATAATAATTCCAATTCTAAAGAAAGCAGGTGCTGGCAGTAGCAAATATTACCTAACTCTCAGTTTAATAAGTTATGGTTGCAAAATACTAAAACTAATTCTTTACAGAAGATTGGAAAAAAATGGTAGAAGTTGACTTCAGGGAAGGTCAGTTTGGATTCTGGAGAAATGTATGAACACACAAAACAATACTTATCCTTATCTTGGAAGAAAGGCAAACAAAAGACAAACCTACATTTATAGCATTTGCAAACTTAGATAAACCTTTTGACAATGCTGGCTGGAATACTCTTTGAAACTATGAAGGTAACAGGGATAAAATGCAGGGAGTGGAAGGCTATTTACAACTTTTACGGTAACCAAATGGCAGTTATAAGTGTGAAGGGGCATGAAAGTGAAGCAGTAACAGGGTTGTAGCACCACCACCTAGAGACAAGGCCGCGGCGCGAAATTCATAGCAGGTCGTGACGTCACTCCAAGCGGGCCACCATGTTGTGTTTCGAAGCGTTTATCTACATGTTTGTTGGATCGAGTGCTGTATTCGTGCTTTAAACTAGCGATTACAGAGTTTACGTGTAGTGAAGCTGCTGTGAACATGGTTTACAAATGTTGTGTGCCAAGGTGTCGTGGGAATTACGGAACTGGACCGAAAGTAATGTTGTTTTCCTTTCCGAAAGATGCGAATCTGCGTTGGAAATGGCTTTCAGCGATTCATCGGGACAATTTCCAACCCACTGAGCACACGAAGGTATGTAAAGACTATATTCCTAGTACAATTATAATTTTTTTTCTGGTAGAATATCTTGCATTTTGGATACATTTGACTAAAATTGTGAGCAAAAGCTAGCAGTAAATAGGCCTAGTATTCGTTTTCAAGTGGCTTTATTTTGGTTTTGAAAACGAAATATAAATTTGTGACTCGTGTTACTTTTTATTCGTGTTTAAGTTTCTCTGCAGTTCGTATTTTGTTACGTATTACCGATACGTTTTATTCTCTATTTGTGAGTGGGTGTTGTTTTTCACTCTCGCATTAGTTAGCACGAGTGCTAACGAATGTTGAAACTGCTGTTTTCATGTTTAAAAAGCGATCTCTCTGTATGAAGCATATATGTGTTGTTTTTCTGTGTGTTAGTTTTTCCTGTTAGACATTCGCCAACCCACGAACAAATAATTATCTTTCAACCTAACCTAACTTCAGGTTACGATGCAGAATAGGTGTCTTCACAAACAGATTTCAATGGCGTTCTGTATCACTTGAGCCGCCTCATATAACGACATTCTCGTTAATAACGCATCCAGTTACTTAATCCGTCCGGTATTTTAAATGTTTCAGATGGTTAATTGAAATGACAAGTGTCATTTAGTTCATACAGCACAGCTTGGGACGGAATGTTTAGTTGATATCGTCTTAACATACTTCCAGTTGGATGGTCATGACTGTCTTACTAAGGTGTGTCATTTATGTTGGCATCTGTTCAACTTTATTTTGTGTTTGGCATGCGTTTGCTTTGGAGTTGTTGTTCTATCCAAACATGAAATTTGTGCTAGGCATATATCAAGATCCTCATTCAGTGTTACCTGCAATGACACAGTTTTAATATGTGCTGGCATAAAAACACCCACAGTGAAATAGTATTCTGCAGCTGTTGATATCTCTTATACCATGACAATGAAGAAACTGTAAAGTCAAAATTATAAAATAATTGCTATGTTAACATGCAGAATCCAACAGATTACTGAAATTTGGTGCCACTTAATCCATAATATGAACTTCACTCTTATAGTTCCGTAAATATCACAGCACTGCTGTAAAACAAGCAGTTCACAGGTATATTCATCATTTACTGATGCCTTGTGAGGTATGCTCCTAGTGCTTATAGTACTAATTAAAAAAAGAATATTAAAATGGAATATGCATGTTGTTGTAGAACATGGTATATTGCTGTTAGGCCTAAATAATTTGTGTACTTCCACTAAGGTGTGACCTGTCAAGCTTATATTGGTGGAAAATGAATGAGAATCCAGTGTTTTTTACTTTCACATACAGACACACAACTCTAGATCATGCTGTATATTGTACTGACTCACACTACTTTGTTTTAGGTTTGTGAACTTCATTTCACCGAATCTGACATCTGCCGGCATACGGAATGTTATGATGAAGTGAAAGGCACAAAGCTTACTGTCAAGCTTTCAAGACCAAGGCTTAGAGAGGGTGCTGTCCCATCAGTGTTACCAGGCTGCCCAAGCTATTTGTCTACTCCATCCACCAGCTCTCGAGAAAGTGCAGAGGAAAGGAGAGCTAGATTGGACAATGAACATCTTCTACAAGCAATTAAAGACAGTATAGTAACCAAAACAGAGTATGATTCGAGGAAGTTATTTTCTACTTTTGAAGCATTTCTGCAGTGCCTAGAAAGAGAAACCATTCCTAGTGAATGGACCATTGTTAGGAGAAGTGACTGTGTCCTATTTCTATTGCTTACTGTATTGCCTGCTCCATCTGTGTCTGTATCTGTTGTAGTGACAAATGATTTGCAGTTGTCTGCCTATCGAAGTAACACTGAGATAAGAAAGATAGGCAGTAGAAAAATACCACACAAACTTTCAAATATGAATGATTTGTTTACAGTATTAGACAAAGTGAAGGAATTAGTCAGTGCAAAAGAAAATTCATTAAAAAGCCAGTGCCTTCTTATACAGGATATTTTAAATGACATGTGCAGTTCTGTAGATGAAGAAAAACAGAAACAAATTCAATTCTTAAGTGAGCAAGTTAAGTTGCTATGTAGCTGTGAGGAAAACTATAGGTTTAATCCTCACTTTTCTGTATTTTGTTGTATCCTGCATTCTATCTCCCCTCATGCCTATAAATTTTTGAGGTCATCTGGCAATCTTATTCTTCCTCATCCAAGAACTTTACAGAAAATATGTTCCTCATATACTAATGGTCCTCATAATGAACAAAATGAAGGTGCTATGCTCCTGTATATTAAGGAAAGATTTAAATCTTTGCAGGAAAGTGATTGTACCATTTCTTTAATGATGGATGAAATTCATATTAAACCTTATTTTGATTACAAGGGAGGAAACATTGTGGGGGCAGCATTTGATAGTGACAAGGCTGCTACTACAGCATATGTCTTTATGATACAATCATTGCTGTCTTCTTTTAAAGAAGTAGTGCATGTCCTTCCAGTTAGAAACCTAATAGCTGAACAGTTATTTTTGTATGTGAAGAAAATATTATGTGGCCTTCATGACATTGGTTTCAAAGTTATTTGTGTAGTTAGTGACAACAATGCTATAAATAGGAAATCTATGGCACTTTTTAGCTCACCTCCAAAACTCAGTATAGTTTACCCACATCCAGCTAATCCAACTCAGCCACTATTTTTTATAATTGATTCTGTCCACATCCTAAAGTGTATACGTAATAATTGGGTTAATCAAAAGGACTCTCAAGTTTTGCTCAAATATCCACAATTTGATGGAAGCAGTGATGATAGTCAGGTGTTAATGGCATCTTTTGAAGCACTGAGGCAGCTTCATAAGATTGAATGTAATGGTCTACTTAAGCACTCTTATGGTCTTTCTTTGAAGTCTCTTTATCCATCTTCACTTGAGAAACAGAATGTGAGCCTTGTTTTACAGGTATTCAATGAACATACAGCTGAAGCCATTTCAACTGTAGGAGAACAGAAAAACTTGTTACATTACCAGACCACTGCAGAATTTATTAAAATTATACTTACATGGTGGAAAATTGTAAATGTTAAGACAGTTCACAAAGGTGTTCGACTAAATGATCTCTTCCAGTGCCCTCTGTCTTTAAGTAATAATGATGAAAAATTAGTTTTTTTGGAGAAGTTTCTTGTGTGGCTCGATAAGTGGAAGGACTTAGGCCTGAAAAATAATACCCTTTCAAAAGATACACATATAGCTCTGACACACACAACCTATGGTTTGATTGAGATGGCAAGGTACTGTACTAAAGAGCTCGGTTTCACTTATTTTTTGCCTGGAAAAATTCAAACTGATTCTCCGGAAGCAAGGTTTAGCAGTTACCGATCAATGGCTGGCTCTCAGTATCTCATATCTGTGAGACAGATTTTTGAAGTGGAAGCAAAGATGAGGATGCAGAACATGTTACCACTCATGTTGAATTCAAGTACTTTTGGTAAACTGCCTGTTGCAGAAGGGTTCATCTTTAATTGTAATGATGACGCAAAAGAGACTATACAAACAGACTCTGAGTTTATGGTTGACATTATGTATTTGGAGGAAGATTTCAGGCAGGCAGAAACATACCTTCCAATATTAACATATTTAGCAGGGTATTGTGTTCGCAGTGTACTGAAGAAACAGCAGTGTGAGGTGTGCAGCAAATACCTTCTCTTAGACAAAGAAATGTGTCTGCATGGTGAACAACACCTTAGTTTAATCAAAAATTTGGACAGGGGTGGTCTGTTTTTCCCTCAGCCTGATGTTGTGAATGTTGTTATTTACAATTACATTACTGTACAGAAATTAATATCTGCCCCTAATGAAAAAAATTTTTTGTCATGCAACAGTCAAAGGGTGCTTGTTCAAAATATAACCATAAATGCTGTTCAGAAGAAAAGTTTCTTCTTAACAGACTTTATTTGCAGTAATGGTCATTCGGCAGATAAAATACTGAAATTGTTAGTCAAAGCATCCACCAACGCATTATTAAATAATTACATTAAGAAAAAGAATGACACCTTTACTGCTTCTTTTAAGAAACGGAAGCTTAGCACATTTTAATTTGCCTACAGTTTACATGTTAGGACATTTATCATGTGTCACACGAAATTTCTATTATGTCTCACACTTTCAGTTACACTGTATTTGGTCCACTGAAAGCAGAGGCAGGTTCCATAACCCATATTGGTGTAGTACCTTCAACTGAATGCACACTAATAGTCATTTGGTCCATATAGCCTGTAAGTTTTGGAAAATTTACTTCCACCAGTTTCAAATGTCAGAAGGTCACAAATGTTTCCATGCACACTGTTCAGCTGAAGTAAATACTTTGTCCTGCACTAATGGCTAGTTTCAATCTCATCATTGTAAAATTTTATCAGTTTGTGTACACATACATGTGTGCACCTGATACTGGCCTAAGGTTGAAACTGGGCCAATTTTTCCTAGTAAAGTTTTTATGTCTTTCAGCTATTCTGTGCAGAAATATTTACATCTTCCTTTCAATTTGTTGAGCCTGTGCTGCCCAACAAGAAGAAATCTGTTAAAGTAATTCTGTATTAAACCTCATGTAATTCATTATAACTATGTATGTAATTAGAGGCTATTATTTTGGCATGCAGACATATAAAACTTACAGTAGAATATTACAATACTACAAAAGGGAAAGCCAAAAATGGATTTCTCCCATTTTCCTGAATCAGAATGGCACCAGGGTGTTTCTTAATGTAGTTACTTCTCATAACAGCTGTTTATCTAAATTTTGATACAAGCTGTCAGTATTGTTGCATATGGGTAACAGTTAGCTACTGCTTTGCATATATTATTTTACTGAGACATAATTACATTCTAGTAGTTGCTTATTCCACTCAGTTTGGAATAGTTTAATATCAGACATAGTAGTTGGTCTCCATTCCCAAATTTGCATCTCATCCAGACTGTGACCCTTAATTTGTTACTAATCTTACTGTGTGTGTGTGTGTTGTTTTTTTTTTTTTTTTACTACTTATGAAACCCCTTGGTAGTGTGACGCTGTGTGTCAGACTTGGACCGCGCATGTGTTTAATATGCTAGAAAATTTCATAACAGCACACACTTTGGTAGTGAGTGAAAAGTGTGTTCTTGAACTGTTTCTGCCAGTAGCTGTAGAATCTTGTGTTACAGAAAATCACTTCACAGCATTAAAATACAGCTTCGGTGTTCCACACAGTCAGTTTAATTGAAACAGTTTATTCTGAAAGGAATAATGTGAAAGGTGGTGTTTATATAGTCATTAACGAAAAGTTCTTCCCACCTATATAGAGGGAGAGTATCCTTACAAACATTAAGGAGTGTCATGTTGCTGCATTTTATTTGAATGTGTAGGACATTATATCCTACACCATTCAGTTTAATTTGGAATCAGTGTAAAATTGTTACAGTTTTGATTTATGTTGTCCTTTTTTTGTTTACACTTAAGTTCATTACAAGGAAATTGGCCTACTTCTAGCTTATGGCAGGGTTTTCAACAAATGTTGCATAGCTGTGCAGTAACAATATAAAAGAGTTCTTTCAGTTGTGGATCAGGTATTAAACTGTAATGTGAGGTTGGTCTGATATGTTGTCGTACTCAGTATTACCATTACTTATTAGTTTCCAACGACTAGCTACATTTTCACTTCGTTGAATGTCCTTCAGCAGGGCCTCATCCCAGTACACCTTTGTATCATGGTACATACATTCCAACAAATGTTTGTTGCTCTCTTAATCTGTCTGAGTTAATACTTTTGTCAGCAACATAAGTCATTGTTAGTCAGAATTATTAAATTTTATAGACAGTAAGACTGGTAATGTAACCTGTTATATGCATCTGACATGTTTTGCAACTGTCATTTTTCACAAAATACAATATATCAAATGTGTACAACTAATCAATCATTATGAAAGTAGAAAAGGCTTGCTGCCTTTTAAGATGGAAATCGTGATCTATTTCTGTAATGGAACCATGTTGTGCCCTGGATTTTGTAACAGCATTTTCAGGAAGTAGATGTACATATGACTGACTTAAATAAATTATAGTTCATTACTTCTAGTGTTTTATAATCCTACATTAACATAAACTATTAATAATTACATTATTTTAAGCATGCTGAGTACTACCATTCTCATGTTACATTAATCTGTCTACATATTACAAAGAATTTAACTTGCTGTAGTCACCAGCAGTGATTTCTGATCTATCCCTGGAGTTACTAAAGTGCAAATGTGAATTGTAGTATCCCTTGTTCTGGAGTTTAATACAATTCTTAGTATTGTATACAGCATTCCCCCCCCCCCCCCTTTTTTTTTAAATACAGTATAGCTTGATTCCCTTAATGAGTCACTGTCTCCTGCCGTCACATAGGTAGACACTTAATGAAATTCTATTACAAAATACAGCTTCAAACAATGGAACAAATTAATCTAGAAGTAGGTTAATTTATTATTGACATTTTTAGCGTGACACATTGTCTCATTCCAACTGCTGCAAATGTCTGCTGTAGGTTTGTAGATTTTCACTGTTGACTTATATAAAGGTCCTGTTGATAAAACTACTGTTGTTTGCAGGGCTTACAGCATACATTTTGAACAGCTGACCATTATGGTCAGGAATACATCTAAAATTTCACTTAAACATATGTTGCTAATTCTTTTATCTGCAGAGTATTGTCAATCAGGCTTGTAAAGTTCTTTGCAACTTTTGTGAGAAAGTCAACACCTGCCCGCGGCTCCTTACATGCTCAAAATCTGCCATATTTTTACAGGAAAGAAAATTTACATTACAATAACAACGCATAATTGTTTTTCTTTTTGAGGAAAGGTGAGTTAAAAGTGATTGTTTGCTTCGGGAAAGTACTCAGCTTTCCTGAGGGCGCTCTATAAACAGTTACAGAATATTTATTTAGGATACTGAAGGTAGAGGAATTTAATATTGTACACTGTATTAGTGCAGAATTTTTCAAGTGAGTGTAAATAATAGTCGTCTGGTCCAGAAAATCACAGTGCATTTTTCACAAATGTACCTTGTTTTATCATGTATATCGCAATATTATTTACATCCCGCACTCGTACGTTTTCACTGGCTATTGATAAGTCTTAAGCAATTACGTTACCGGTAAAAAGAATTATAAACTATAGCTTCTGCTATATCGCGATTGATAAAGTTACGTATTTTAACCGTACGGCAAACGGCAAAGTACTCTCCTCTTTGCGTGGTATCATTTGCCAAGATCTCGTTTCGTTATCTCCAGCGGTTTGCGAGATATGAGAGGCGTTATGAATATTTCATTCCCGCGCGTTGCGATCGGAAGTAAAGTTGCTGCAGATGCTCAATTTTTTCGAGATTGGAAGCAGATATTGATACAAAGTTTTACGAAAATTTCCAAACCTCATCTGTATTTCACACACAGCAATAGAATGTATAATATGGATCAAACACAAATTCATAGCGCCCCCTATTTTTGATGGCAACATTCTCAAATTTGATACTCATCTGTGAAATACCACAATAGTTATGACCATTATCGAAATGATTGGCACTTCATCATGAAGCTGCCATATAAATCTAGAAGTATTTCAGAAATTAATTATTTTTTACGGAACAGGTTCTGTAAAACCGTTTGACAAAGATTTGCAGGCCGTGCGTCTCGAATCCTTACGCGCAGCGCCAAGCCAACCCTGGCCCGCTTTGCGTGACGTCACAAGAGCGCGCCGCGGCCTTCTCTTTAGGTGGTGGTGGTTGTAGCCTATCACCAATGTTATTCGATCTGTACATTGAGCAGGCAGTAAAGGAAAATAAGAAAAAACTGGAGAATACAAGATGAACATCAACAGAAGCAAAACAAGGACAATGGAATTTAGTCTAAGCACACCAGGTGATGCTGAGGGAATTATATTAGAAAATGAGACACTTGAAGTAGTAGATGAGTTATGTTATTTGCGAAGTAAAATAACTGATGTTGGTTGAAGTAGAGAGGATGTAAACTGCAGACTGGCAACAGCTAGTATAGTGTTTCTCAAAAAGAGAAATTTGTTAACATCAAGTATAGATTTAAGTGTTAGGACAACATTTCTGAAAGTATCTGTATGGAGTGTAGTCACGTATGAAGTGAAACATGGACAAAAGTTTAGACAAGAAGTGAATAGAACCTTCTTTAAATATGACACCACAGACGAATGCTGTAAATCAGATGGGTCAATCAGGGAAGTAATGAGGTGGTCTGGATAGAATAACAAGGAAAGCTGCATCAAACCAGTCTTTGGAATGAAGATCAGAACTGTGGTGTCACTGCCAGACACCACACTTGCTGGGTGGTAGCTTAAATCGGCCGCGGTCCATTTAGTACATGCCGGACCCGCGTGTCGCCACTGTGTGATCGCAGACCGAGCGCCGCCACAAGGCAGGTCTCGAGATACGGACGAGCACTAGCCCGAGTTGTACGGACGACATTGCTAGCGACAATACGGACGAAGCCTTCCTCTCATTTGCCGAGAGACAGTTAGAATAGCCTTCTGCTAAGTCCATGGCTACGACCTAGCAAGGCGCCATTAGCCTTACCTAGTTTGAGAGTTATCGTATAAATGTCTCAAGAAGAACGTTGTAAACCGGCAAAGAATAAAGTTAAGTATATTCCAAAGCTACGTATTTTCTTTATAGCAGTCATAACGTATCTTGTTCCAGACTTGACGCCAGTCGGCGTGTGTGTACGCGTGCCTTTCGGCTCCCTTCCCAGTGTGGCGTAACTAGCTTGTTACGCCACAACAACAACAACAACAACAACAACAACATTAACAACAACACTACTATAAAGACACCTACTGTGTGAAAGGAGTCTCAACAAAAACAATTTTAAAACTGCTTTCATTGCCATAATACATCTTTTATTCGCATGGAGAGTAGTCAAATATTTCTGCAGATGCATACTTTGTCATCTGCCCAACAGTAGGGCATAATATTCAGGATTATTTTTGTCTGGCTATAATAATGTGCAAAATACATGAACACACACCATGGGCACCAGGCCACTGGAGTGCTACACGAGTATTCCGCCAATGACATATCAGCAGGCTGAGCACCAGAGGTTGCCTGTGGTGGGCCATATGACTTGTGCACACGGTACAACATCTGCAAAGCTGTTTACCTGAGCCCACCCCTTTGTAAGCATGGTGCATCAGGCACTCACTCTCATACCGTCTCCATACTTATGAGCAACTATTTGTATCAGTACCTGGATTGCTTCTATTTTTGTGTCTATGTTGTCAAAAGTTGTTCACTTATAGGTGGAAGAAGCATCAACTTTGATTCACTGTAGTCATACTGTTGTTCCTCTCTTACAGTGCAACAAAATTGTTGGTGAGCATCATGTTCAGTTCTACATGCTCTGTCTATTTGGTTGTTCCTTTGGTTCTCCTGTCCATGGAGGCAGTGCTCCAATCTCTCCTTGAGGAGGAGGAGGAGGAGGAGGAGGAGGAGCAGCAGCAGCAGGCTATTACAGCTGCTATCATGGACTTGTCTGCCACATTAACTATACAGGCTTCCACACCCTCAGTGTACCAACCGCCCTTTCCTCCTTACGATGATGCGGCCAAAGACGAGGCCTGTAAGAAGCAGCTTTGGCAACCCTTTCTAACTTTTGGTGTCACTGATGCGAACATGTTAAGGTTTAGTTCCTCTCTTTGATTTCTCACCAGATCTACCAGCTGTTGTGCCAGTTAGCCCCACTCCAGGAACCTGCATCACTTTGATTCGACAAAACGTGTAAGTTGTTTCCAAATTATCACTGTAAACACACACGTCATTGCAGCGCATGTAGAGTTCTATCATTGTCAAACAGCTCCACCAGTCCTACAGGGCTTGGGCAGCTGAACACCATGGCCTCAGTAAGGCATTATGCAGAGAATCAGAACAGTATGCTGTTTCCTGATTCTCTGCATAATGTCCTACTGTGACATATGCTGCAGGTCCCACAATAAGGAAACCATGGCCTCAGCTACAAATGTCAGTTTGTTACCAATGCTCATCATGATTCCTATGCTGATTCTACAGTCCATGATGCTGTCACTTGGTTCGCTCCTGACAAGGAGATTCATCAACATCTACTGCAGTGCGAGAATCAATGTTTGGTTGAAGTGTTAAATATTGCTCAATCTTTAGAGTTATCTTATGCTGCTGGGAATCAGAATGAGGCTACATGAAGAAGAGCAAGCTGTGATGAGCACCCTACCTCCAAAAGTTCTAAAGCAAACACCTGAAGTACATCCACCAAAAATAGTAAAAGCATCAGACAAATTACAGCAACAGCAATACCAAAAGCAGCAGCAGCAGCAGCTCCATCAACAGCAGAGCCAGCTTTGACACCAGCAGCAGCACCAGAATCAGAACCAACTTCTGCAGCAGTATCTCCACCAAAAGTAGTAAAAACATCAAGAACAGTTACAACAACAACAACACCAACAACAACAACAACAACAAATAATAATAATACAGTAATAACTGTCAACTGCAGAGCCAGCTCGAACACCAGCAGCAAAATTGACAGTTAGGGCAACAGAACCATCATTAACAACAGCAGAAACATCCATAACAGCAGCAGAACCAGCACTGTCAGCTAAAATAACTTCAGACAGTAGACTGAAGCCAGTGACGCCATCCTATCAAAATGATTTTTTAGAGGAAACCAGAAAGACAAGGAATACCACAAGATAAACAGAGAAATCACCTTATTTAAGTTGGAAAAGCAGAGGTATCTACAACAAGGTATTTACAACTTAAAAAATAATCCATCACAACAAATATGAACATTTAGATGAGTTTGTACATGAAACCATGCCAGAAGTACTTGCTGTTAGTGAACACTGGATATCTGATGCTGAATCAGAACTTTTTAAGCCTCTAAACATGGAACCAGCTAATAAATTTTGTAGGTCTTCCATCAGTGGTGGGGGGGGTGGGGGGGGGGGGGGGGGGGGACCAATGTATGTAAAAAGCACATTTGATTTTAATTCTGTAAATGAGAGTAAATATTCATTAGAATGGACAACTGAATCATGTGCAACACATATAAAGATACCAAGTGGTGATACTTATGTTACATGTTTGTGGTACCTCTGGCGTAGAGGGCCCTATCTTTGGACTACCTTTGTTCTATGCTCTCTCAGCGCACAACTTTTGTACTGCCATGTTGTTCTTGCTTACTTCAGTGTCTAATAAATGCATTTACGGTGTCTAAGGAGTGTTACTACTGAACTACAATATGTGATAACCACAGTGGTGACCCCGACATCATTGTCGGTATATTAGTGAGTTATTTTGTGCTTCTCTTCATCATTAACGGACTTTGTGTGCCAGCCCACAATGTCTTCAGAACAATGGATCTGTCAGTGTGTTTCTGTGCTAGTGATACGCATCCTATTAACTGTGCTTGTAACCATGAGTGGTGAAGTATACCTAATGTGCATTTGGTTAAAAGTGAACACTTCTCTACTCTCGGCAACACTGCCAGACACTTAACCTTAACCAGCTCAACATGGCCAACGTCGAGTGCAACTACACAGCAACGGCCACTACATGGACAGTGCATTCCACCTAGTGACATCGTGGACAATAACCCAATTAAGGACATGTGGTTTACCCCTCAGCTACGCAGTCTCCTTTGGTATGGTTTGGTTTGGTTTGACGTGCCGACGAAGTTTTAGAGCTGTGATCTGAACATTGCAATGCACTGGGTTGCACATTCTTATATACCTAGTGTCACAACATCCCCCTATTCGTAACTTGGCTACGGAACTTCCGCCGAGACGTTTCTGTCATATGGACCATATTTGTCAGCACTCTTCTGACGCATGCTATATTCGCAGCGCAGAGAATGTTGTGGCAGACTACATATCTCACATCTGCGTGCTAACCACACCACTGAACTTTGATGAGCTCGCCCGACTTCAGACCGAAGACATCGATATACAGCGATTAGTTTTAGACGAGTCATAGCTCTGTGTCCAACCTTATGTCCTGCATGGATCGATGACCCCGGGCCTTTGTGATGTGTCTACGGGCACTCCTCACCCCTTGGTACCCTCCGCTCTTCTACACGGGGTCTATAATGCTTTGCACAACTCGGCCCACCCTGGAATGTGGGCCACGACGAGGCTGGTTACTGAACGCTTAATCTGGCCCCGCGCCATGCCAGCATAGCAAGGTCGGCAGGCACGCCCAACCTCCATTAGGCAAGTTCGATGTTCCAAGATGTCGCCTTCAGCACGTCCACATCGATGTGGTTGGTCCACTCCCCCCTTCCGAGGGGTACAGAAACATTATCAATCATCGACCGTGTAACCCGCTGGGTCCCTCTCGTCGACATCATAGGCGAGACCATCGCTTGTTCTTTTGTATCCGTGTGGGTTGCAAGGTTCGGCTGTCCTCTTTCCCTCACAACTGATCAGGGATGACAGTTTGAATACGCACTCTTTGCTCGACTGTGTGACCCCTGCAGTGTCGTTAAATTCGATACCATGGTCTACCACCCACAGGCGAACAGCCTGGTCGAACGGTGACACCAAACTCTCAAGGCTACACTTATGTTCCATGGTGGGTTATGGTCCAAGTCCCTTCCTTGGGTCTTGATCAGCATCCACTGGGCCCATAAAAAGGACTTTAACACAGCGCTGGCTGAGATTCTCTATGTAGAGCCCCTCCTCCTTCCAGCAGAGTTCGTGGAGGACGCACCATCGGCTGATGGATCTTCCGACCATTGTTGAATGGGTTCGTGGGCACATCGCTTGCCTGTGACCCCCCTCCTGCCAAGCTCTCATTCCACGCTGCCAGTGTTCGTCCACAAGAACCTCGCATCGTGTGAATTTGTGATGCTGCATGATGACTCCATAAGAGCGGCCTTGCAAACATCTTATTCGGGCCCCCACCATGTGTTGTGTCATGGCGTGAATATGTTCATAATAGATCTAAATGGATGACCACAGACTGTGTCCGTTAACCACTTTAAACCGGCATGGTCCCTCTCCGACCTGCATTCCGATTTGCCAGCCGTCGCTGCCACTTCGCCTCATGATGCTGCCGACCTGGCTTTGAATGACGTTCTGCCATCTACACAGCAGTTGGCCACACGGGACTCTTGCAGCGCGGATTCTGTACGCGCCTACTACTTGCGCTGGCTGCTGTCGTCAACCGCCGTGCTGACACAATGATTACAAGTTCAAGCGAGGAAGCTTCCCTCCACCATGCTCCCCACTGCTGGGGAGGAGGAGGAGGGTGGGGGGAGGTGGGGGGGAGCCTCTGGCATAGAGTGTCCTATCTTTGACACAGACATCTTTGGACTACCTGTGTTCTATGCTCTCTCGACACACAACTTTTGTACTTCCATATTGTTCTTGCTTACTTCAGTGTCTAATAAATGTATTTATGGTACCTAAAGTGTGTTATTACTGGCCTATGACATGTGATAACCACATGTTAATATAGTCCCCCAAGTGGAAACTTTGAAGTTTTTTAACAAAGTTTTGTGACATGATAGAGAATTTTTTATGTCACACCTGAATAAGTAAGTAATTATAGGAGATTTCAACACAAATGTACTAGCAGACAAGTTACACACTAGAATATTCGTATATTCGTGTATACTCTGCCTGAATATAATTTAAGATACCTGAGAAATACTAGAACCAGGGAGACTGGAACATGCCAGTCTGCAATAGATAACAATCACTATATTCATCTTTATGATCTTACATCTTCTGTTGTTGTAAGTGCTTTGTCGAACCATCACAAAGTAGAACTAGTTGTGAACATAAAGGCTCCCACACATAAATGCTATAAATATGTTAGGATGAATACAGACCAAAATTAACTCGTTTGAATGACATGCTAAGCGATGTAGATTGGAACAATATTCTAACAACACATTACAGTTATGGCAAATTCTCATTTGAACTATACTACATTCTCAACCAAGTCTGCCCATTTGTAAAAAAGAGAATTCAGTCACGTGCTGTAACCTGAAACTGGATACCAAGTTCAGTCAGTGAGGCTAGAGAAAAACTAAGACGGTATGAGTATGCTGTGTTAAATAATTTGAGCAATAAAAAATTAAAAGATGAGCTCAAAAAGTATCGTAAATACTATATAGACCTACTAAATTCTGAAAACTCCAATCTAGTCTGTTTATGTTTGGGTGTTAGAGCAATTTTCTGCAGTTGTTTCTTGAATGTACGATGTTTGTTTGTTTCCCAAATTTTGCTGTACATGTCTGGCAGTTACTGGTAACCATAAATCACCAACAAGTTGAGAAGAATAAATGTCTGTCACCCTCTATTTTCACAAACGTATGGGTTTTGATGTCTCATAATTTTCTCCTTTGTCCACATTTTCCATTCTGCCCATATTGTGTGCCCAACGTAACTGAATTATAAGTCACTGCAATTTAACAGTTCAGTCAATTCAAATAAAATTCTTGAGCTTTCATTGGTCATCTCTGGCATCTTCATCAGTAGTAAAACCACTTAATGCCAGGGCTGGCAGTGTTTTCATTTATATAGCTGTGACTACGGCCTCTGACACCAATAAAAGGGCCAAAAATGACGCGTGCACAGAAGCTGATTGGGCAGCTTATGGTAACTCTGCCCTGCCCCAGGATCAAGTGAAGTCATGTGGCACGAAGGGCTGGCAGCACATTTGGAACTGCCACTCCCATCCCACTACCAGTGTCAGACATTCATCATTACTTCCTTTCAACATCCAAAGCCCGTCCCCATGCCCTTCTAAGTGTGTACCCCTTGTCTCTGTTAAAATTGTTGCTGTTAACTCTGATCTCTGCTGCCTCTTTTATAATGCAATCCCAGTACGTTGATACACGAGCCAAGACTCTGTATTTTGTGTCTGTTTTCCAAGCAATGCTCAGCTATGGCGAACTTATCACACTTCCTTTGCTCAACTTGTTGCTTGCGCTCAGTATAACATGGTTCAACTGTGTGAATTGTCTGACCTATATAGATGCTGCAGCATTCACGAATGACACCATACACACCAGACACACAAAGAGCCAAGTCGTCTAACAGGGTGCAGCGTATCTCTGATCTTGGGGGAGGGCCAGAAAACTGGTCTCAGTCCATGTGTCTGCAGCACATGTCCCAACTTGCTGTTCACTGCCCCACAGAATGGCAGGAAAGCAACCAGCTTGGCCCCTTCTGCTGATTCACAAGGCGTTGTTCTTCTGTGGCACCTGACACACACACACACACACACACACACACACACACACACACATCCATCCGCACATACACTTACACAAGCAGACATTTTCCCTCTCCTTCCCTCTTTCCTGACGAATATATACCATTTTCTCTGAACACGTGCCTCAAATGCTGCAATTCAGACTGTGGGTGGTCATCAGAGAACTTTTGCTCTGTGTATTAACTTGTGCATGACCACTTTCTTGTGTACAGGGTGGTTAAAGCCTATTGGCGTTCAAGTATCGACCAGTGTGCATTGGTTTCCTGTACAGTGAGTGACCAAGGCAGCCTCCTGCCATCTGCTAACCTAAAAACAGCCAAGAATTGTAGCTTGCCATCCTTCTCCATCTCGATGGTAAATTTAATGTTGGGATGGACACCATTCATGTGATCTATGAACTGCTGCAGTGTATTTTCACCATGAACCCTATCAGGAAGGTGTCATTGTATCTCAGGAAGCAAGACAGAAGCAATGCCACTGAGTTCAGAGCCTGCTCCTCAGAGTGCTCCATGAAGAAATTCGCGACTGTGGGACAACATGCGACAAGCTAACTTGTGTGTTACAGTGACATGGACTGAGACCAGTGTTCCAGCTCGCCAACAGGACATGAGATATGCTACACCTTGTGACATGGCTTTACGTGTGCCCAGTGTGTATGGTATCCCTTGCAAATGCAGTAGCATCTATATAGGTCAAACAATTTGCACAGTTGAATAGCATTGTACTGAGTATAAGCGACACACTAAACAAGGGAGCTTCAGTAGTCGACCATGGCTGAGTGTTGCTTGGAAAAAAGACAGAAAATACAGTTTGAAAACACGAGTCTTGGTTCATGCATAAACATACTGGGATTCCATTATAAACGAGACAGGGGAGATTAGAATGAACAGCAGCAAGTTTAACAGAGGCCAGAGGGCATGAAGGCAGGCTTTGGATGTCGAAAGGAAGCAACAATGAATGCTTGACACTTTTAGTGGGGCAGGAATAGCAGCTTCAAATGTGGTGCCAAGCCCCTCACGCCACCTGATGTCAACAGTCCCACGGTGGGCCGGAGCTGCCATAAGCTGCCCAATTAGCTTCTGTACAAGAGTCATTTCAGTGGCAGAGGCCACAATCGTGGCTACAGAAGTGGAAAACTGTGCCAGCCCTGGTAGTGAGTGGGTTTACTCCTGACAATGATGGCAGAGATGGCCATTAAAAGCTCGAGAATTTTATTAAAATTTATGCAGTTTGAAAACCAAGATGATTTTACTTATAAATAGCAATTACAACTGCTGTTTCATTTTACAGCATTCCCTGTATATTTTAGTTATTACCATCTTTACATTTTTGTTATTAGGCTTGCTTCTTAACTATTTTTCATTTACAATAATACTGTTTTGTTAATTCGTGCTGCTCTAGACTATTCACTTCCCCATAGGTGGCACACACCATGCTGTTTCCACATAGCTGCAAAATCAGTCAACAAACCTGCCAGATGTCAATCCCAGTGGCTTGCTATATTCATGGTTTCAATGTTGGTTTTACAAGGCAACTTTTACTTGTTTGACTGTCATGCTGTAACTCGTGTTTTCTCTCTCCATGCAATGTGAATCTTTGTAAGTGGTACTTTTTTTCTGTTTTTAATACTTATAGCGCTACTTAAGGTTTTTGCCATTATTCTCCTTTGATGATTAAAAAAAAAGTATAGGTAACTAACTAATTCTGGCGAAGGTATAGTTGGTACTGAAACTAGGTCAATGTAATAAAATTTGTGCAACTGCTTGACTGTTTTTATTCCTCATTGAAATTCTTAAACACAGCATTTTTTGTGATAAAAATCACACTCTGTGCAAAATTCTATAGGGCACCTTCCTCTTGCATTTCTTTCCCTTGCCTTTTTTTCCTACTTTTTTCCCTTCTCTTCTTTTTCCTACTATCAAAGTCCAGTCACCCATAACAAATTTTCATCTACCTTAACTACCTGAATGACTTTGTTTATCCCATCATACTTACTCTCATCATCTGTGGAACTAGCCAACACACAAACTATTTTTGTGAGCATTGGATTTGTGTCTGTGATGGATATGACAGTGTGTTCACTATGCTTCCCACAGTAGCTTACTGTGTTATTAGGCCTAATCCTTTGTGGCTGTGTGCTAACAACACATTACTGACCTGACCAGAAGTCCTGTTCTTTCTGGCATTACTCTTCACTAATTCTCACTACATTCAACTTTGACCTATCCATTTCTCTTTTTACATTCTCTGATCTACCTATCCAATTTAAGGATCTAACATTCCACACACTGACCTGTTAAGCACCCATTTTGTTTTTCCTGACATCCCCCTGAATAGTTCCTGCCCGGACTATTTTGTTTCCAAAATATTTTACCCAAGAGGACGTCATTATTAAGGCATATAGTACAGCTCCATTCCCTCAGAGAAAAGTAATGGCTGTAGTTTCCCCTTGATTTCAACTGTTCACAGGAACAGCATAGAAAGACCATGTTGACTAATGTTACAAGACCATGTCAGTCAGTCAGTCATCCAGACTGTTGTCCCTGCAACTACTGAGAAGTTGCTGACCCTCTTCAGGATCCACGGGTTGCCATACACGCCCCTCCATTGAGGCTACACCTATGGTATACCCATGTGTACCATCGAGGCACACAAACCACACCATGTGTGCATTTTACCTAGACTTTCACTAACCCATAGGTCTCAATTTGCCAATGACAACCAATAAAATTAACAATTATTCCTAGCAAAAGCATTTACTACCTCCCCCCCCCCCCAATCTGCGTCACCTAATGCGCAGTCTCTTTCAACTGCAGAAATAGGGAGGTAATAATTAGTCACTTTGGTGTATGCTGCCTACATTAGCAACTAAAGTATCTGCAGATTTTTCGTATCACTGTGTGGTCACATACCCTGAAGCATTTTATTTATTGAAATAGGGTCTAGAGGTAGTACACTGAAAGGTAGCAAACTTTTTTAATATTTAAGTTTTACAAGAGAAGATATGTTAATTTCTGAAGCAAAAATTAACTACAGATTTACCAGCTCATTTTAACTTTTGAACATACCTTTGTCCACACAGGATAGTTATTTGTTGTCAAAAATGACTGAGCTCTTTTCATTGCTTCCACTTTTTCATCCTTTGTACAACGTCGGCCAATCCAGACATATATTCCTGATGTCACTGTATCCAAAATAAAGCAGTCCTGGAAAAATTTAAACAGTTTTACTCAATGCAATTAGTGATTTTCATTACACAAATCAGTCATCAATGCATTTACTCATTAAAGGTAAGAACTTTCAAAAATTATCAATTCTAACCTTAAAGAATATTTTTTTTTTAATATGAAAACAGTAAATTTTTATGTCTGAGATTTGCTCATTCTGATGGTGTAGCAGCTGACAAACAAAATAATTTAAACACTGCAGTGTTGAAAGTTATTTATTTTTATCACTACCTAATATCAGTAGTGTTCAATTAGTAAGTCTTACCTCTAAAATATATGCACTGTACATTGATAATCAGTATACTGAAGAAAACTTTTTTTTTAAATAGTACAGTTATGTTTACAGTTACATGCATGAATAAGGCAGACCCTAATGCTTTGAGTGCTGTTATTCATAATGAAGTACGCTATTTCCACAAATTTAACATCAATACATGTTATTGGGTTTGCGCAGTTCCATGTGTGTGCCCCCCCCTCCCCCCCATCCCGCCCGCCACCACTACCAAATCAACACGTTTACAATGTGAGTGATGCTGCAAGCTATGAACATGCCTCCTGGCTCAACATAGGATCACATGGTGCCTATCAGCTTTTTCAGACTAGGAAAAAAGGTAACAACACAAGTAGCAGAGGACCACTTGAATGTTGTCCCTGATCAATGCTTGGATTTTGTGACCAAGCTGCTATTTATACAACGACTACTGTGAAAGACTTCATCTTTGCAGGGTTTACTGTGCGTGCTGGATTCTGAACTACAGTTCATAGTCAACTACACATGGACTTAAGTTTCAAGTCTTTTGCTTGTGTTCTGTGTAACCGGGGTATTGTACTTAATAAACAAGCAATACATCACAACTCAACAAATTGTAAATGGTTAATAACAGGTTTCAATATATCCAGTCAACTGAAACAAAACTAATTCTCTGACTCATTTCCCAGTAAGGGAGCTCCTTACACTAGTCTTGGCTAACAAACTGTCAACACACCAACCAGTTGCATGGAAACTGCTTTTGAAAGAATATTTTAATCTAATGAAATTACTGGAGAAAACTTTCCTAAAATATTTTAATGTTCAATACTTACTATTTTGTAAAAACTAAACACCTGTTACAAATATGGTGTTACAAAGAAACATTTAGTCTGTTTCCCAGAGAAAAAAATTTTGTCTTCACCACTTGTTTCAAATTGTTTGGCAATATACTGAAAGGAAATAACTCACATGCAAGAAAGTTAGCTTTCTGTTTGCATAAAAAGTAAAATATGTATTATTTGGAGGAACAGACTGAAAATTTTGTTTAGGCATTTGTGATTAGTTCTCTTAATTGTTCTTTGCCAGAACTTACACATATGTTAGTGGAAAAGCAATTACTTCGGTGAGAAAGAAACTTTGCTCTGCTGAGCATTCCAAAATTAGATACATTATGTAAGTCACAACAGTAGTTGTAAGTGCAAATTATGTTGACACAGAAAACAGCAGAAATGTGTCCAATAATCCACATATTTTACATTACCAGTATGTGTCACAAGAAAGACTACTGAATATCCCTTGCAGTACTTCAAATACGAGTGGTACAAGTTTATTGGAGCAATACGTATGATTTGGAGAAGTCTTCCCCTTTTCAGCAAAGAAATCAGCCTATAGCCCAACTCAAGTTAGTATCTACTCTTCATGACTTATGAAGGGGAGATTAATTGAAGTGAATTTAGTTTTATTTACAAAAATCCACTTGAAGTTTCCTAAACATGCTGAAAGCTACAAGAAAATAATTTAGAATCATAAGAACAAAACACACACACACACACACACACACACACACACACACACACACACTATTTTTCCATGAAGATTTGTTGTTCTTACAGCATGTAACAGTGTTTTGTGGATGATACATCATATCTTTCTGTCATTACATCCCCACTTCATTTTCCATTCATAAATGGTGAATGGCAATGACTGTCATCAAGTCTCTGTTTCAGTTCCAGGTTCACCAATTTTCCCATCATGGCTATTTTGTTAGATGTAATCACGTGGGGGAGGAAGTAATATGTTGCTCAATTATCATTGAAACATGTACTTTTCTGAATTGTAACAGCAACACTTTCTGTGGCACACTATGTCCGTCTTACAGTATATGCCACTGGAAATGGTCAAGTATGTTCAAGATGGTCTCATACTGATTAAACCAACCCATGATGAAACACACAGCTCTTCTCTGCATCTTTTCTATCTCCTATATTAATCCTACATCAAAAGGGTCCTAAACTGTTCAGCATTAGTCACGAATTTATGTAACATGGGTTTCTTAAACTAGGTCCTTCATATGAAATTTCTATTTTCCTTCCAACTCTTCCACTGAACCAGTCTCTGGCATGTACCTTTCCTCAACTAGTTTTATGTTGGCAATCCATCTTCAGTCATCCTGGACAGTTATCACTTAATGCTTTATTATTATGATTGTTTTCAATATTAATTTAAGTGCTGTAACAAAATAATAAGAATAAACCACATAGGGGAATATCAAATTGATCATATGGTAACAGCCAGAAAATTCTCTCCAGAAATCATGACAGTGAGGGTATGCAAGGGTTTTATAGAGTTTGATCATCACCTCTCACAGATCAAAATCCATCTGATGCCAAACAAAGAAAGTTCTGACAATTTCAACTCCTACATATAGGCACACAATACATACAAGAACACAGAACAGTTCACAAAAACACAGAAGTGGACCTCAGATTGTGACAGAGCCCCATATCTGAGCATGGAAGACTTGGCATAGCCACAAAACTCCAGAGAATTGGTATTTTTTTTTTTTTTTTTTTTTTTTTTTTTAGAAATACAAAATCTAAAACAATTAGACATATTAAAAAGGCATACCACTTCAAAAGATTAGACAAAATCAACAATAATTTCAAAAGAAATAACACATGAAATTTTTAGAAGGACATTTAGGGCAGAACTAATGAAGTACAAGCCACCCAGTCTGTTTTAGTCACCCTGAAGGAAAACAGGAGATGAATGAACAGGTCAGCTGTGATACCCTGAAGCAGTACCTCGAGAAACTGTTGAATTGAACCACTTTCAGACAGACCCCAATTTTGCTTAACTGCACCTAATGAAAAATCTATTCAACCTACACAAGTGGTAATACAAAACATAATTTAACACCTCAAAAACAACACAGCACAGGGGAACAATGTGTAATCACAGAAATGCTCCAGACTGGAAAAATTCTTTGATCCACCAATTACATAAAAAGTGGGATAAGACAGATCCAAAAAACAATTACCAAGATATTACATTTCTATCAATTGCCTACAAAGGTCTCTCATTTGCCCTGCTTACCACATTGGAGCAATAGACAGAACATTTGATAGGTCAACATGAGGCATGCTTCTGACCAGGCCAATCGTGTGCAGAACAAATCTGCAACACCGATATACAAACTGCAAAGTTGTCACTTTCACAGACTTAAAAGGAGCCTACAATTATCAACCACATCACCTTATTTAATATACTTTATGAATATGGTGTGGATAATAAAACCACTATGTTAACTGATTGATTGACTGGTGTAGGGGAGGGAGGGGGGGGGGTCACGGGTCATATTGGAAATGTCATCAGTTCCGCAATTCAAAAGTTACTTGCCAAAGAGAGAGGATCCACAAGTGGACAGATCCAATCAGTGAGGTCAAACTATAAAGTGAGGAAGTTAAAACACACACAGTAGAAGGCATAAAAGAGTAGGCCAAATCTACAGACTGTAAAAACAGAGGGATAAAAGAGCAATCTTTGCACAGGGGAGTGATTATGGGTCCCAGGGAAAACACTAACAGAGGCCGAACCACAACCACCCTTCCCCCACTCCACAAGTAAAGCAAAATCTTATATCTGAAAATAAAAACCTCTTTCACGTAGGAAACTGAGGACCAGTTGAACCATCCATGGTTCGTCTGTTAATACTAAAGACAAGGAATCTGGAAGGCTATACTTTGTACGAAGGGCCAAAAGAAGGGGGCATTCCACCAATATATGGGACATCATCAGTCTGGCTCCACAGTCACATTGTAGGGGTGCTTGTTATGGAAGAGGAAACAGTATGTGAGCCTGGCGTGACCAATATGTGACAGCATAAGACAGTGGACTTCTTCCAAAGGAGTGGAAGGAAGAGAATCAAACTGCAGTAGTGCACCAGGTGTCATTCCACTTTTGGACAAAGAGAGATCTGATATGGATCTGCATATCTGCACCTGGAATCGTGAAAAGGAAAGGGTTAAGTATCTGCCTCTTCAGCTAAATGGTCAGCCAGTTCATTCCCTGGGATACCCACATGACTTGGGACCCAGAGAAAGACAACTGAGTGGGCGGCACAGCCAAGGGCAGAGGAGTTGGTCATGGACAGCAGTGACCAAAGCGTGATGAGAGTAGCATTAGTCTATACCTGCAAGCTGCTCACTGAGTCGGATCATATTGAAACGCTGTGGAGGGACGTCTGAGTAATAAAATGGAGGGCCCTGTTAAAGGCTAGCAGCTCTGCTGTGAACATACTACATGATCCTGGCAGTAAATGGTGTTCCATGCCAGTAGGAGACATGAAAGAGTATCCTGTCTTATCTATCATTTTAGAACCTACAGTGTAGAAGACAGTAGTCCCCTGAAACTCTTGAAGGATGGAACATAAGACACACCGAAATATCACAGGTGCAACAGGGAGGGAGGGGGGGGGGGGGGGGTGAGGGGGGTGAAATGCATTCCAAACAGCAATCCCACCTGCGGACAGATATCAGGATGGAGACATCCCTCATTTGCAAAAAGGAAAGAGTACATGGGATGACCAGGGAATCACTGAATGGCGACTGAGTAAGAAACCAGGAGTGGGCTCCATTATCACGGTCTATACAGGGACAAGGAAAAAAAATTCCCGGATTTCCCCGTTGAAAATACATTTTCTCCTGGGTGAACATACACTTTTCCCGTGTTAAGTGATAGTATACTTCTCCTTGGCACTGTAAAACTTATCAGTCCTTTGAATGTTTATGGTTTTATATGCTGGCGTAGAATTCCCCGGCACTTTAGAAAACAAAACTAAGGAGGGGGGGGGGGGGGGGGGGGGAGGGGAGAACACGTTTTGGAAAGATCTTTGATGTGCAGCAACATGTATGCTGCATATTTTTATGTTATGAAGGTATAAATTAGAATTCCACCATACACTGCATGTCACTTTCCAAAGCATTGAAATCGAGATTGCGACGTGCTTTTGTAAGCCAGTCATAGCTCATGTCACATGATCTCGCCAGCTGAAGACAGCATAGGACACGTGATGTAGTCAGCCAAATATCAAGATCACTCTTACGTAGTGCGAAAACACAAATAGGAAAAGTTAATGGTTTCAATTAATATACATAGTGCTGCTACAAGAAAAACAAAGCTTTCACATATAATGTTGATCTTTTTTGCGCGTGTTACACTTTCAGATATATCACACAAATGTGCCAGTAAAATTTTTAATAACGATGTAAATTTCTGATCTTCTGAGCTCTGAAGTCGTCTAGATGGTCGTCCTCAAAGAGCTGATTTTTAATTGAGAGTCAAATGCTCTGTGATTTAAGAAATTCATCATACATTCTCACACATTGTTCATCTCGTGTAAAAGTAAATTTACTTTGAAAGTAACACTTTTCAAACAACCATCCGCAATATTTTCCCGTGACCTGCTAGAAACTGATTCGTTTCAGCAGTTGCCACAGAGCGCCAGATAACAGGCGCCACTGGTCATGCGCAGCTATGACGACGCAGGAAGCTCGTACGTTCGTACGTGTAAAACATTAAAAGATCTTGCACTATGTAACAAAAGAAACAAAACATCAGAGGATACTTCAAGAGTATCAGAATTTCGTGAACCATACTAAAATGCATAATTCGGCTTAAAGTGCACATTCGTACGTCCAGATTCTGATGTAAATTTTCTTGAGTACCAGTACTGTCTGTTACGTCATGCTCATCGGAAGCAATTTGTTGTTAGGAAGCATTGCATAGTCTTCCTAAAGCCTTTGACACACTTTGCTGTTGGCAGACGCTTGTATGAGCACTATTTTTTGCTGTTGTATATGGCGCATTTCCTTTGCGACTTAAGTTTTATTTTCGTTTTTTTCCCCTCTGGTTCATGTTTTGTAGCTGCAGTATTATTCCACAGAAGCAGGATACAGTAATATCCTTTGTTGGAGTATTGATTCTTACCAGCCAAAATCACAAAAATTTAACTGAAAACTAAAATAATAGACTCCCTGAATTCTAAAAAATTCCTGCGTTTTTCACGGTTTTCTCCCGGATGAAAAAATTCCCGGGTTTTCCCCAGATCTCCCAGGTCGTAGACACCCTGATTATATTTGTAGAGGGGGAATCCCTGCTCCTAAGAGGATAGCGTCAACAGGACTAGTGCGAAAGGCACCGATAGCTAGGTGCACCCCATAATGATGAACAGGGTTAAGTAGTTTCAGAGTGCAAGGAGCTGCCAAGCAATAAACCTGACAACCATAATCTCGTCTGGACAAAACCAAAGCACAGTAAAGATCGGTAAGAGTAGCATGGTCTACACCCCAAGATGTGTGGGCCAGCTGATGGAGAACATTAAGCTTCCACATGCAGGAAGTCTTCAGGTGGTGAATATGAGGCAGCCACATCAGCTTTTTGTCAAAAATACAGCCCACGAAATGGGACTGCACTACAACATTTAGGTGATAGTTGCCTAAACAAAGTTCTCAAGTGTAAGTAATAAGTATGACAAAGGAATAACAGAGGATATTTAACATGAACGAAACAGGGCAGCACAAATGGTCACAGGTTTGATTCGAGAATGTCACAGAAATGCTGAAAAAGCTGACTTTGTACACACTTTAAATAAGAACCAGTATAACTGAAGAATCTGGAGATATACTTTAGCCTCCTATATTCTGCTACCAAAGGGAGCACAAAAACAAGACTGAACTGGTTACAGTGCACACATAGGCAGTTAAGCCTTTTATTCTTCTCATACTTCATACACAATTTGATTACGAAGACAACCTACCTTATGTGTGGCACAATCCCTTTCATAATGGTTTGGAGAGTATGTATGCGTATGTAGAGGTGTTTCATTCTAACAGATAAACTGGAATATTCCTGTGTGATTTTCTTGCATGAAAAAGTGTAGGATCTTGCTCAGCTCTCTTATTTTTTTTACAGTTCCGCTGCCCAGTGCTGAACAAAAGCAAATTTAACAGCATATAGCTTACCAATGTTCCAACCATTTTAAAAACTGTGTCAGCGATTTTGTGAGCCACTTTGTTACAGTGGTGTTACTGGACATATTGTGAACATCGGTCTGTCCTTTTACACCAGATATATAGTACTATTCAAAGCAATGGGTAGAAGCTAGTGGCCTGCACCAAGAAAGTCAGTCAATTTACACTGCAAGAAAGATAACCAGTGTTTCCTTTTGATTACCTTGCATAGGGTGAAACAAGAGAACAGCATGAAATCAGTATACAAGAGGTCTACACTGCAAATCATCTTCCATAAGGACAATGCATGTGCATACAAATATGTTTTGGCAATGTGGGCAGGGGTGGGGGGGGGGGGGGGGTTGGGGGGGGGGGGGGGGAACGGAGTTTAAGTAGAAATTAATGGCACTGCCAGTCTCAAAGATTCGGCAACCTCTGGCTTCTACCAGCTCACACATCTAAGGAAATCTTGAGTAGTAAAACACTGTATGTTAAATGTTTAAGTTACATCAGTAGTAGAAGGGTGTTTTGCAGACCTTTAGGCTTCACACTTTAATTATATCTATTGATTGGAAAAATGTTTAAGAAAGTGCACTGGCCTAAAAGAGCACAAGCCCATTAGAATGTTACAATTAATACATTATACATAGCTGATTTGGACAAGCAGTTTAATATCTCTCATATACTGCATTAGTATATGCCACCTAGAACTGTTAATTTTTTGAAGTATCTACATGCATACCACAACCAAGCATTACTATATCAAATGCCCAAAAATTATGGTATTTTGGAATCTCATACCTGGCCTCCAAATTCCTGTGGTAATGGAAAAATAATAAATACCATCAGTTCATGCAAACTCCAGCTCTAAACTAAAAATTTAACAGTTCATAAATCACTCAAAACTCTACACAAACAAAAATCATGTTATGGAATAAAGTTCTTTTTATATCTGCAATATTCTGCAGCACACTCCACACTTCATTTCAAGCATTACATAAAAAATAAAAAGCATCATATAAACTTACATTTGATTGCAGCATGTCTTGATGAAGTGGTTTCTCTCCAACTTTTTCAACCACCATCTCACCCCCTGCGTCACTAACCCTATATAGAGTCACAACTGCCTGCAAACAGATTTTCTTAAGTAGTACAAACTATAGAAAGTTATGCAAAATTAGCTAAGTTCACAGAAGAAAACTAAGTACCTCCTGGGTTTTCTCAAAGTTTACATCATCCCCACCTTCATCTTCATCTGGTACTTCAGTTGGAGATCCAGAACCCAATTCTTCAAAAAATTTTATCACTTCAACATCATTACTGTACTCATCTGAAAAAAGAAAGGGTCATTATATCACACACTATTTCAACACATCAACCCACAGAGTCAAAGCTAAATGATAAAATACACGAAATTCTATCACCACAATACGTAGAATACTTACCAATAACAATAACTTTAGCCCTTCCAGCATGATCTTGATCCCTGATTTGGTTTGCTGCACTAATTGCCTTCAGTTTTTCAGTTCTTTTGCTAGTGGCACCCATATAAACATATATGGTTTTCCCTGCATCCAGTATAAAACAGTCACCTTTGTTCATTGAAGAAATGTTGACATCAACCTAGAAAGATTACTTTGCCATTAAAAAAATAATCCTCAGTATATACTATGACTTTAAAATCTCTTAATTTGTTAAGAATCAAATTGTTGGAAACCATACAAATACATGGTTCATGCTAGCCTTGCTTCTTAAGTAATCCCAAATAGCACTATTAGAAAATTAATTTCCTTACAACCAATAATCTGAACTGTCATTGTAATTATGGAAAGTATAGCAAGTTTTTTCTGTGAAATTCAAATATTCGTAACTACTGATTATTTGCCCATCTGCCACTTACCACTTCATTCTGATCACAGGGGATATGTTGCCTACATCATTTACGTATCCTCCTGAATTTGATAAGTACTGTGCTAAACATTAATGTCCCCCCTCCCCCAGCCAATTACTTTTAACACAAATACATGCTGAGAATTAAAATAAAGTTCTATTTCTATTGAGCCACAGCTGGTGCTTGCCAAAATACATTTTGTTTCTGCTGCAAATGAGAAACGTTTCTTCCGAGCCCTACCAAGATTTTACTGACTATGAAGTGTGTGATCACAATTTTTAAGCAACTAGAAAAAAAACGGTATTGGAATTTTGTTTTATATGCATTCTTTTATGCTCATCTTCATGTGATGTCTTCCATTTTTTTTTCAAGGACCTACGTTACTCACGAAGTTAAAAAGAACATATGTTAGTTATTACAACTCCATGAAGACCTCCGTGAAAATACACTCCTGGAAATTGAAATAAGAACACCGTGAATTCATTGTCCCAGGAAGGGGAAACTTTATTGACACATTCCTGGGGTCAGATACATCACATGATCACACTGACAGAACCACAGGCACATAGACACAGGCAACAGAGCATGCACAATGTCGGCACCAGTACAGTGTATATTCACCTTTCGCAGCAATGCAGGCTGCTATTCTCCAATGGAGACGATCGTAGAGATGCTGGATGTAGTCCTGTGGAACGGCTTGCCATGCCATTTCCACCTGGCGCCCCAGTTGGACCAGCGTTCGTGCTGGACGTGCAGACCGCGTGAGACGACGCTTCATCCAGTCCCAAACATGCTCAATGGGGGACAGATCCGGAGATCTTGCTGGCCAGGGTAGTTGACGTACACCTTCTAGAGCACGTTGGGTGGCACGGGATACATGCGGACGTGCATTGTCCTGTTGGAACAGCAAGTTCCCTTGCCGGTCTAGGAATGGTAGAACGATGGGTTCGATGACGGTTTGGATGTACCGTGCACTATTCAGTGTCCCCTCGACGATCACCAGTGGTGTACGGCCAGTGTAGGAGATCGCTCCCCACACCATGATGCCGGGTGTTGGCCCTGTGTGCCTCGGTCGTATGCAGTCCTGATTGTGGCACTCACCTGCACGGCGCCAAACACGCATACGACCATCATTGGCACCAAGGCAGAAGCGACTCTCATCGCTGAAGACGACACGTCTCCATTCGTCCCTCCATTCACGCCTGTCGCGACACCACTGGAGGCGGGCTGCACGATGTTGGGGCGTGAGCGGAAGACGGCCTAACGGTGTGCGGGACCGTAGCCCAGCTTCATGGAGACGGTTGCGAATGGTCCTCGCCGATACCCCAGGAGCAACAGTGTCCCTAGTTTGCTGGGAAGTGGCGGTGCGGTCCCCTACGGCACTGCGTAGGATCCTACGGTCTTGGCGTGCATCCGTGCGTCACTGCGGTCCGGTCCCAGGTCGACGGGCACGTGCACCTTCCGCCGACCACTGGCGACAACATCGATGTACTGTGGAGACCTCACGCCCCACGTGTTGAGCAATTCGGCGGTACGTCCACCCGGCCTCCCGCATGCCCACTATACGCCCTCGCTCAAAGTCCGTCAACTGCACATACGGTTCACGTCCACGCTGTCGCGGCATGCTACCAGTGTTAAAGACTGCGATGGAGCTCCGTATGCCACGGCAAACTGGCTGACACTGACGGCGGCGGTGCACAAATGCTGCGCAGCTAGCGCCATTCGACGGCCAACACCGCGGTTCCTGGTGTGTCCGCTGTGCCGTGCGTGTGATCATTGCTTGTACAGCCCTCTCGCAGTGTCCGGGGCAAGTATGGTGGGTCTGACACACCGGTGTCAATGTGTTCTTTTTTCCATTTCCAGGAGTGTACATGTACAAAATAATCCAAAGTAGCATTTTGGCCATGAAAAATGCATTAATAACTGTTTCTGGTGTAAATGTGGATTTTCCTTACTTCATCACTGAGTCACAGCAAAACAGAAGAGTGGACTCTGTTCACTTCAATGAGAAAGCAAGTGCTACAGTGGAATTTTGCATTTACCACAATATAGCTTACTAATCTCTAAGTAACTACCGCCATAAAAATTATGATGTCTTATTTTATGCCACAGAGTAGCTTTTGGTAATCAAAATGCTGAATTAATCACCTGTCTCACTCTGATGTTTCGTTTGCCTTTAACTTGGAAGAGCCTCTTCTCCACAGCATCAGGATCCACATGGTGGAAGCCACTTGCCACCCCTCCAGGGAGATACCTCACACCTTTAAACAACAGTTTACTTTCAGATGTAATGCAGCAGCAGATATCTTACATACACACAAAATTTGTGACCAAATAGGTTTGGGGATAGTGTGCAGTACATGCTAGGAGATTTGATTTGTGAATAGATAACTTCATTCTAATAATTTGGTAGCTGTCACAGCTGTACCGTAAGACATAAAAGTACTTGCTGTACACATTTTACACAGGATTTTGGTACCATTTTTAATCTGGTCAAAGAAGAAATCGGCTGTAGCATATGAGTTTGGTAGATGTGCTACCAATAATGTGAAGTTTGAGCTATTTCTGGCCAACTACACTGCAGTTTCCCCCAATGTACTAGTTCCAGTTTTGAAGCTGTAACCTACCAAAACACAAAATAATAATTCATCGATATACATTGAAGGATATCCACAATGAAAGCTGTTTATTATCTCACATTTCTGACGAACCTCAAGGAAAGTTATTTCACTGACTAAACATATTTAGGTTACTAACCATGACAGGAATATCACCTCAGATAGACAAATAGCTGTAACCACGTATTATGAAGAAAAACAATCATATCATCAGTTGGATATCAACATTAATATGGAATATTTTAATTTTGAGACTATAATTTGCTAGGTAACTTGTGACGTGAACAGAAGGAAAACGAAAATTGTTTTAGTATATGGAACCAAAATTTTTTAGTTTTTATGCTTGCATTGAATAGATAAACGTCAATAAAAGTATCTTTCAGTGGTTGCAGATTTCTTTTACATGTAATACCTATATTACAAGTGGTACTTATAAAAATGACAGATTCAGAGACTACATAACAGGGCAGAGATCTCTTAATACAAAAATGTTACTAACGGTTGTGAATTGTGTGCACAGAAACAATGACATGGAACACTCTCTCACACACACTCATTCATGTTTGTATTCAATCCATTTTATCTCATTTCTGTGGCATACATTACTGATCTGATGAAAAATGGAAAAATAACTGTACATGAAACTTCTGAATGATCAGCACAATCAGTATACACTGATTTCAAGATTGGGACAGCATGAAAGTGCCAGCATTTGTGTCTATTCATATCTCAAAATCAGTTCACATAACTACAAATGCAACATTCTGTTCTATGAATAGGAGAGTTGAACTATCTACTCTGTGTATCATGTATTATTCTACAAAATGAATGTTGATGTGGTGCTGATACAATTTCAAACATAATTCTATAAAGTTGTTCCGACTTAATACATGATGTCCTTAGTGATATATGTTATGCATCACTGGTGCAGGGATTTTTTTCAGAGATGTTAAAATATGTGATTGTTAAACCTCTTCACAATAAAGGCGTCAGACTTAACCCTTTGACTACCAATTTTATGCCAGAAATGTTAATGCATGGTTATTTTAATTGATGTCTTAGAAATAACAATATGAAAAGAATGTTTTCTGCCATTTTGTTTCCCAAGGAGTTCGGTGGGGAGGGGGGAGTACCTCCAGGGTTTCAGAAAACTGCACAAAAACTATGAGACATACTGAAAATAGACACCTATCGGTGGACAGAGCATCTCTCCAAATTTGCAACTCACACTACAAGTGCTCAATATAGGCTTCATTTGTGATGTGGCAAGCATCAATTTGTGGGTGCAAGTCATTGACACATTGTGTCCAGAAGGGTACAAAGGCAGCCTGCTTCGTGAATCTGGTAACTGGGTTACGTATCTGCAGATGTGAACTAATTCGGTATGACAATATGGAGACTAGGGTTAATAATGAAACTTGATAACAGCATAATCTACAGGTACTACCTCTTATTATAAGAATTCTGCTAACCATTAGTAGTCTTCCGTTTACCACTGGGACATGGAAACATAGGAGTAAAATGCAGCAGTTCTCTGATAGCCTATCACAGGACACACATGCTGATGGTAGTCAAAGGATTAAACAACTATCATCCAATTTCCTTATTGACATGCTTTTCCAGAATACTTGAGAAAGTAGTGAACTATAGAGCAGTCACACACTTGAGTGGAAACAATCACGTACCATATCACAGTTTGGATTCCAGGGCTGATAATGCTGTTTATGCATTAACTCATCAAATATTACATGCCTTAAGTAATAAAATATCACCAGTTGATAATCCTTGTGATCTTTCCAAAGTGTTACTGTAAATCATGTTATTCTCTTATAAAAACTCAAGTTTTGTGGAATTGATGGCTTTATGCACAGCTGGTCTAAATAGTATTTAATGAACAGAATGCAAAATGCTGTACTCAATAATTCAAACTATATCAGAAGTGTAGAAAATTTTAGTGACTGGGGAGAAATCAGAAAGGGAATCCCATGGGGTTCAATTTTAGATCTACTCTTATTTATTATATATGTGAATTACCTCCCATTTAACAATTAACAAACAGAATTGGTACTTTTTGCAACAATACTGTGTTAAAAAAATCCCATTAGAGAGGAAGCAACAGAAGACATATTTTTCAAAGAACTATAAAATGGTTCTCAGGAACTGATGGACTCTAGCTAAATTTTGAAAAAACCACACTATATTCAATTCTCTACAACAAATAGTGTCTTAACAATCAATCTCTTCCTATATTTTGCCTGCTTCCACTCAATAACATCTCATGGAATAATTTTCTGGGGTGGCTCATCACTTAAAGTACTGGTCGCACAAAAGTGAGCAATAAAAATAATGGCTGAAATTGGCTAGCAACATGATTACTGCACTTTGACCGCAGATTCAAGACAGCGTAGGTACATAGTATTTATTATCAAAGGTGTCGTGCTATAACCATGGTAACAAGTAAACAGAAAAAGGAGCAATCCTCAAACTTTTCTCAATACGAGAAATATTTGCTGCTGGAAATGGTGTTGGGCCAGTGTAAAGATATATTTGAGTGAAAAAATAAATTACAAATAAAATCACTGCAGCCAACAAGGCAAAGGCATGGAGATAAGTTGCTCTTAACTTTAATTCTCGTAATGTCGGGACAGAAAGAGAGTGGAAGAGTTTGAAAATGTGTTACGAAAACATTAAGCAAAGAACCAAGAAAGCATTATTTGCACATTAGAAGGTATAATTTCAAGACCTACTTTCTAATTACTACATTCATTTTTATTTATGTGGTACATAAACCGGAGCAAAGACAGTGTCAGAACTCTTCAAGGTTGAAATGCATAAAATTGGAAGCAGTAATTTTGTATGGTGTACTGTTACAGAAAGTGGACAAAAGCTAATTGCAGCTCTGAAGCCACTATTTTTTCCTATTTCCAACCCCTACAATGACAATGCAGTTTTCCATCAGGAAGTTATGTGAAGTGACTTGTAAACATTTTGATGGGACTGCATAAACTTTTTGAAGCAACTTTTCTGCGTAAAAAGTCATTTATAACGTTATTTGTTATGTTCTTGTTTGATATACATTCAGATAACACAGATTGCAGTTCATTTACAACATCAGTAAATGAGGGGAGAGCTGTCACTTCAAACAAAAGTACTGCTCCTGTTGAGGACAATGAAAATGAAGGAGAGAATGTTTACACTGAGCTGGTAAGAATGGTACTGCACTAAAATAATATAATTACTTTACTGTGACAGCACATCACCACATATTTTGCACTGAAAAGAACCTCTAATTACAGGTAGATGCACAACACGCCAGCCAGGATTCTGGAACAGTATCAGAATCTCATCCCAAAAACAAAAGAACAGAAAATGTTCTTAAAAAGGAATACCAGTTTCACAAGATAAGATTAGAATGCCTTGAGCAGGAACATAAAATAAAGGTACAGTGCTCACTTGCAGAATGTGAGATAAGAATGGAAACCCTCAAAATAGATAAAGAAATTAAAGAATTGGAACTTGAAGAAATGAAAAGACAATCAGACTTAACCTGACACAATTCAATCTTTTAACTTTTTGTATTATTACCTTGTTCATACATTTTGCAGTCATTGCATTGTGACTGCTGTTACCTTTGCTTTCTGTTGGTATGTAGACTACTGGAATTTCTTCATGGACAAATTTTCATCTCGAAGTTATATGCAGTGTTTCATATACATTTTAATACTCTCTGATTAATGTTTTGGGATGAATTTACTGCATGAAAGGTAGTTCATAATATTATGTGTGGTATCCTTGTTCTGATATGGAATTCAGTAACCAGGAGACAGAAATAACTACAACTAAAAGAAAGAAAAGAAAATGAAAAGTAAATCTAGTTTTCAAACTGACATTCTGTACATTTATTCCAATTTTTTAACTTCTTACGTAAACAGACTGTTAATAAATGCTGCCCTCACTGCATTATGACCCCCTGTTGGCTTCATGTTCTGCAGGTACTGGAATTTCTGTTTACACTCTTCTCCCACTGGCATCCAAAATTAAAGCAACAAACCTCCATTTCCCCGTCCTATGATCATATAAACTGTCAACATATGTCAGTATGATCCTCTTCTGCATGCAAAGATGGCATTCTGGTCAATGGACAACCATGCCAATGATGGTATCAGGGCACCTATCAAAGAGGGTAGTCCCACATTCACTGTGAGAAATAAAGCAGAACAGTCGCCAACTGATGTGGCATGATGGCTTTATGTGAACTGTATTGTCTCTTGGATATGGCAACAGTTTGTAGAGACCAAGACTGTATCCCAAAGACCAGGGCAGGGCCGACCATGCATGACATCAGAAAGAGATGACCGTTATTTGACTGTACCACCTTGGTACTGTAAGACAACTGACATCTGGCTTGACAGCATCCACTGGACATGTTGTATTCAGGCAAACAGTATACAGAACGCTTTGGCAGAGTGGCCTTTATTGTCAGAAACCTGCTGTATATGTACCTCTGATGTGTCTTCACAGAAGGGAACATCTAGAGTGGAGTCTTCAACATGCCACCTGGATGGTTGAATAGTGTGCCAATGTTCTTTTCACAGATAAGTCTCGATTTGATTTGGAGAGTGATTCATGATGGATTTGCATCTGGAGTGAATGTGGAACATGATTTCAGGACACAAACACTGTGGAAAGCAACCAATATCAAAGAGGTTCCCTAGAGGTGTGGACAGGGATGACGACGACCACTTGAGCACCTCTTCATGAAATTACATGGGTGAATTGACAAGGTTTAACTGTTGTTATGTATTTCAATGAAGTCTTGAGACCTTATGCGTGGTTGCTGCAAGGTGCTGTCGGCCCACACTTTGTACTGATGGACGATAACGCTCAACCTCATAGAACACAGGTGATCGATGTTTTCTTGGAAACTGAAGGTACTGCACACATGGCATGGCCTGCTCACTCTCAGTTTTAATTCCATGGAGCATGTCTGGGATGCACTAGGCAGACGGGTTGCATAACATCAGCACCTACCAACCACTCTCCAAGACTTGCGAGCTGCTCTGCACGAACAATGAGCGTTGTTGCCTCAACGTGAGACTGATGACATTCGCAGCATGCCACATCATCATCAGGCCTCTATTGCTGCCACAGGTGGTCACAGCCCATATTGAATACATTAACCAGTTGTTGGAATGTGTGTGCAAATCCATTAAGTTGGAAAAAATGTAGAACACTTTTGTCTACCATTCTACATGTTGCAGCAGTTTATGTTTGTATTCTTTATACTGTTTCTACTTTACTATCACTTGCTTACGCTGTTTTGTGGCAAAATAAATGCAACCTTGCAAAATTTACATTAGTTGATGTAATATTGGACACCAGTCTACATAGTCATCAGTTTCAGGCTGCTCGTCTGACGCATTGGCAGATGAATGCTGCAGCTATTATAGCTTTTGTACAATTTACTTTCTATCTGAGTCCTAAACTCAAACAGGGAAATAGCCTTTACTATTCCAAATACTCTTTCAACTGGTGATCTTTTTTTCTTGTGGGCACGTTATAGATTCACTTAGTTGCCATTTCTTCACAAAGTACCGGCATCAACAAATACAGGGTGTTTCAAAAATGACCGGTATATTTGAAACGGCAATAAAAACTAAACGAGCAGCGATAGAAATACACCGTTTGTTGCAATATGCTTGGGACAACAGTACATTTTCAGGTGGACAAACTTTCGAAATTACAGTAGTTACAATTTTCAACAACAGATGGCACTGCAAGTGATGTGAAAGATATAGAAGACAACGCAGTCTGTGGGTGCGCCATTCTGTACGTCGTCTTTCTGCTGTAAGTGTGTGCTGTTTACAACATGCAAGTGTGCTGTAGACAACATGGTTTATTCCTTAGAACAGAGGATTTTTCTGGTGTTGGAATTCCACCGCCTAGAACACAGTGTTGTTGCAACAAGACGAAGTTTTCAATGGAGGTTTAATGTAACCAAAGGACCGAAAAGCGCTACAATAAAAGATCTGTTTGAAAAATTTCAACGGACTGGGAACGTGACGAATGAATGTGCTGGAAAGGTAGGGCGACCGCGTACGGCAACCACAGAGGGCAACACGCAGCTAGTGCAGCAGGTGATCCAACAGCGGCCTCGGGTTTCCGTTCGCCATGTTGCAGCTGCGGTCCAAATGACGCCAACGTCCACGTATCTTCTCATGCGCCAGAGTTTACACCTCTGTCCATACAAAATTCAAACGCGGCAACCCCTCAGTGCCGCTACCATTGCTGCACGAGAGACATTCGCTAACGATATAGTGCACAGGAGTGATGACGGCGATATGCATGTGGGCAGCATTTGGTTTACTGATGAAGCTTATTTTTACCTGGACGGCTTCATCAATAAACAGAACTGGCGCATATGGGGAACCGAAAAGCCCCATGTTGCAGTCCCAATCGTCCCTGCATCCTCAAAAAGTACTGGTCTGGGCCCCCATTTCTTCCAAAGGAATCATTGGCCCATTTTTCAGATCTGAAACGATTACTGCATCATGCTATCTGGACATTCTTCGTGAATTTGTGGCGGTACAAACTGCCTTAGACAACACTGCGAACACCTCGTGGTTTATGCAAGATGGTGCCCGGCCACATCGCACAGCTGACGTCTTTAATTTCCTGAATGAATATTTCGATGATTGTGTGATTCCTTTGGGCTATCCGAAACATACAGGAGGCGGCGTGGATTGGCCTCCCTATTCGCCAGACATGAACCCCTGTGACTTCTTTCTGTGGGGACACTTGAAAGACCAGGTGTACCGCCAGAATCCAGAAACAATTGAACAGCTGAAGCAGTACATCTCATCTGCATGTGAAGCCATTCCGCCAGACACGTTGTCAAAGGTTTCGGGTAATTTCATTTAGAGACTATGCCATATTATTGCTACGCATGGTGGATATGTGGAAAATATCGTACTATAGAGTTTCCCAGACCGCAGCGCCATCTGTTGTTGAAAATTGTAACTACTGTAATTTCGAAAGTTTGTTTGCCTGAAAATGTACTGTTGTCCCAAGCATATTGCAACAAACAGTGTATTTCTATCGCTGCTCGTTTAGTTTTTATTTTTGAACACCCTGTACCTGCAATACTGATAGGCACTGGCTCCCAGAAGCATGGCTTCTGAGATTTCTCCTGTTTCCAGCTAAGCACGTACACATGAATTTCCAAAAATACTGCTGTCATAGGCAGATCCTGGCCATCTAGCTACGATATTTAAACATCACAGCTTAGTGTCCGAGATCACTCAACCACATGAGACAATTTTTAAACATCTCAGCATTCTTGCCACCAGGCAATCTGATGAGGATACGAGTGCAGTGAATACCACCTAAAATGCCAGGAAAATACACTATTTGATTTAAAAAATCATGCTAGATGTCCCTAAAGTCATTTTCACCCATTGGAATTTTGATAAATTCCTTTTTCAATGAGGCAACACAGGCCAATACTTGATCGACAGCTCTGCAAGCTGTTGCTATGTCTACTTTAAACAGATCACCAACCACTATTTCAAAGGTCCTTGTGGTGTAAAATCTGAAGGTTAAGAGCAACATGCACATTGCAGCCAGTGGGTTGTCTCTTTTAGTTGATTTCATCAGATGGTTTATAACCTTTAGTTCCAACTGCTCTACAGGACTCTTCTCCAAACAAAACCTGTGCTTAGAAGTCTGGTTATGTAACTCCAAGTGAGGGTTCACCCTTTCATGGACTGGGGAGGTTGCTGGATTTCATCTCCGTCTTCCTCGGTGGACACATTTGAATACTCTGATACCTATAAAGTAATCTAAAGGAAATAATGTAATTCACATCCATAGAGTTGTTGCACACACAATTTTGCTTATCACTGGTCCAGAATCCTCGGAAAACATTGAGGATGGTATGGTTTCAGTGGTATTGTATGGAATGTCATGGCATGATAATATTGTTATAATTATCTTTATAATCAGTGAAGTGGAAAAAATGAAACAAATGAAGGGGGGAGGGGGAGGGCAAGGGGGTGGAGGGTGGGGGGGAATAAAATAAAATCCGAGAATTGACGAGAGTCCAAATGTGAATTTCTCCACTGCTGCCAACAACACAACCTCTCACTCAAGATTGTGGACAGATTATAATGTGGTTAATGTATTTCCAAATACTTGCTTATGTTGTATTTATTAACGCACATGGAACTGTCCTAGCAGTTTAAGGACATGCTCGGTAGTTAAAAATTTAATAATAATTTCATAATTACTGCTACTCAAGCCAAAAGAGATCATATATAAGAGATGTTTGGCTGCTTTCAAAATTCCCATGCTTAACTGTTCACTACAAATATTTCGAATTTTTGTTTCTTACTCTGTTCCAAAGAGTGTATAAAATGCCTTCGAACTAATCACACAAACTATGAGTCATCTCCCAAGAGCTGTTACAAGATTAATAATTATGTACACACGGTATCTGGTAGTTCCCTTAACCTCACCTTCCAGATTGGAAAAAGTATTCTGAGCATCAGCAGTGTGGTTTGGCACACAAATATTTACTTACCATTTTTTGATGTTAATAACTTTATTATTATTATTTCAATTGATATCTGCTAATAACAAAAGTCATGAATCTTAATCCCACTACACTATAAACTGACAATCAGAGATGAACCTGATTTTGAACATCATATTTTTGCCAGTCAAATATGATCCAACTTCACAGCAATACGATCTGGGGTTAACATTTATACAGAGCAGATTTCCAGGTTAAGCATGATCTGAGGTCACTTTCTGCCTTAACTTAAGGTTAAATGCTTTTATACAATCGATCCATAAGACCTAGTGAAATTCATCAAATAATCCATCACAGTTAAGAGCAACAGTGATGTCCATATTTACAACACCAGAGGGGGAAAAAATGACATTACCTATTACTGAAGGTGCCAGTGGCTCAGAAAGGAGTCCAACATACAGAAACAACAATTTTTGATCATTTGCCCAACAACATAAAATTTATGACAGATAGCAAATTAGTTTTTAAAATTGTTTCTCTTGGACAGGTGCTCCTATTCCCTTGATGAATTTTTACTTAAAATTTGTTAGCCAGAAAAAAACCTTGTTCTTAAGTGTAGTTGCATGAGTAGGACTAAAAAAGATTGTGTTCATTAATGTGAACACTAATCATGTACACATATCCTATAAACTGACCCATCATTTCAATGGCAGAATTCTTCAAATGATCAGTGGAATACATTAGAACTAAATAAAACCATCTAACTAACCTTAACCAGAACTAACTTCACCTGTTCAAGTTCACTTGTGAATGAAGTAACAAGCTTCAAAGTATCTGGTGAACTGATAGAGTAGTTGAATTTTTCTCTAACATAAAAGATATATTTTATTTGCAAAGATTTATGCTTCCATTGTGTGGGCTCAGCCAAACAATGTTTTAGCATGCCCTAGTTCCTTAGGGACTCTACATTTGTTTGAAAATAACTTTCACATCCATATTTTGCACAACATAAACAAAAAATTGTGTATTTGTTTCAGTAACTGAAATGTTAATCTATGTTACATTAAATGGGGTGAAATACATACTGAAATACCACAATACATGAAGCGATGAGTTGTCAAATGAGGAAGTGAATCAGACTTTGATCAAATACAAGGTGTGTTCTAAAATTAATGGGCACTGCACAATTTTGTGTGTTGTGTTAGTCTGATTTGTCCACTTTTTGTTGTTATTGTGTTTGTAAACAATCTGAGATGTCTGTCCAGTCTTGGCCATATCAGATATTGATTGTCAGCTGTTAAAAAGGGTTAAAGGCACTTCGTATCAGCAATTGCTTATTTAGTATACAAATGGATCAGATAACATACTTTAAATTTTCCTAAAAGAATGAATTTAAATGCAGCAAAGTTATGCAGATGTTAAATATTATTCCTAGTGAGTCTGCTGTAAAGCATATGTTTACATGAGCTATACACACTTCAAAGGAGGCCATGAAGAAGAAGACGAGTGACCTGAACAGCTCATGTCAGTATCATGAAGGAAGTGAAAAATGAATATGAATGACTGCTTAATCAGAATCAGAAGTTGCTGATGACCCTGGCATATCAATTTATTCATACCATGAAATATTTTGGATATGAACTGTGTGGCAGCAAAATTTGCTCCTAACTTGAATTCAGAAAAAAAGCAGCAGGAAATGCAAGTTGCTCTTGAGACCCTAGATGTCGACAATGATTCAGAGCTACAGAAATCTACTGTAACAGGTGATGAAACATGGGTTTATGGATATGACTGAAGCTCAATCGTCCCGGTACGGCAAACAATGAATTGCCAGCCTACTCTTGTAGAAAGCAGCTTTTCAGAGACTGCATCTCTGAAGAAAACAATAGTTTTCTAACATCTACAACAACTGAAGACACTAATCAGTGAACAGGACTTCCAAATATCAGTCACAGAATTCCTATCACTCAAAAGAACTGAGATCTGTTTTAACAAAACTCAAACAAATAATTTGTATCAAAATGCATTTTTCAACAGATTCTGGTACTTTAATACAATTTTCACATAATGGCTAAAAAAAATTACAAAATTTAAATTTGAAGTTGTAAAAATGCACCTCACAAGGCCTGACATCTCCATTTTTCAACATTCCACAAAAGTCTACTCATCCTTCTTTTATACTGCATGGCTGGAACTTTGATCATTAAATTTGAAAGATAAATTTAATAGCCTTTACTGTTGCATGTGTGTATTATCAGGCAATCCCACAACACCTTACACTACAAACCAACTGTTTGCTAAGCATTTGTTGAACGACGATGCATATTGTCCTGCTCAACTCTCATTTTCAGCCACTGTTTAACTACAAGATTAATAGCTGTTGTACACACTGTTTTAGTATCATTACTAAGACATTAGAAGCTACAGAATATTCTTAAACAGTTCAGAAGATGGAGTGTGAAAGATAAACCAGAGTGAGAAGTGCAAGACTGCACCCTGAAATGGAGATCTCAACATAGACTGTAACCATATTGTAGCAACAAAGGAAACAACATGTGTTTAAACATCTTATTTATTTTAGAGATACCCTGTCTATGAATAAAACAAAAACTGAACACTGATTTCTTACTACGACTAGCGTAGACACATTAGACTTCTGCTCACTAATAAATATGCAAGAGCTGCAAATAGTTTTAATCGACACTGGGCATCCCAAACCAAAGTTAATGAGCCTGCAATGATTTCTGGCTTGTGCTAAACTTTTGAGGGCCAAGAACCCATGTAATTTTTGAACTTTTATCAGTTCTTTGCTTGTAACTCTAAAATGATACATCCTACAAAAAATTTCCAAGACATCAGAATGAAAGAGCACACAATTTCTCATAAAATTACATAATTGGTTCAGCCATTTAGCGATAATTTATACTACAATATAACCAATTTTTATCAATTTGAAATATTTCAAGTTTGTGATCATGATGATATGATGTAAGTTGCTGTAATAATTAATAAATACTGTGTGAGCCAACACAGAGGTAAATCACCAATGTTCAGCTTTCCCTCCAGTGATGGTGGTTTTATGAGCCCAAACTAGTAGAGCAATAAAGTCGTGTTGGTACAGCTGGTGGTTTGCAATGCATTATTTCAACTACTTAACAGCTGTAGATTGTTGCTTCAAGAAAACTTTTACTAGTTTGGAATAAAAGTGAGTTATGCTCACATTGCAACACCTGTGACTTGAAAACGGCTACTCCAAATGAAAAGTTTGCGCGGTTGCAGAGCACAAATTTCTGCATAAAAAGAGCTCCTAGATTTTAAAATTCACTCACAAACATACAAATAAAAATGTGGAAGCATTTGTAGTGCTAATGAAGAAACATGCATGAAAACATGGGTATGCCTAGTTTTGTAAAAATTTGTAACTTCTAACTTTTTCCTTGTCAAGGGGATTAGTCAATCTTCAACTATTCCCCTGTCAATCCCTATTTATATGGATGACTAGTATTATATTTTTGTAATTTTTTGATTCAGTGATATTAAGCACAACTAAAAATACTTCTCTTGTAAAATTCTATGAACGGAATTTATTGAGGAGGAGGAGGAAGAGGAGATTAGTGTTAACGTCCTGTCAACAATTAAGTCATTAGAGATGGAGCACAAGTTTGGATTAGGGAGGAATGAGGAAGGAAATTGGCCATGGCCCTTCAAAGGAACCATCCCAACATTTGCCGTAAGTGATTTAGGGAAAGCATGGAAAACTCAGACTAGGACGGTTAGATGTAAGTTTGAACCCTTATCCTGAACATGTGTGTTGAGTTTTGTTAAAATGTTCCTGAATTGTTTTATGCCTACACACATCTCCTGGTGGAGATAATAAAGCTCTCCAACACATGGGAAACAAATTAACTGAAACTGTAAAAATCCTTATCTGTGGTGATTTAAATATAGACCATGGGAAACCCAATAAAGAAAAAAACAGAGTTAAGAAATCTCTTAGTTTCTTATAACTCAGCAAATGCAATACTTTACTCCACATGAGAAACTTTACACAAAATCCACACTAGATCACATAAAAACTTGAATCAACATTAAAAAGGAGAAATAGTAAAGACTAGATTTTGAGACTTTGATGGCTAAAATATTTTTCCATGCAGGAAGTAATAAGACTTACAAACTGAAAATCACATATCAGAGCAGGAACCCGAGATATTTTGAAGTAATCTAAAAACAGACACGAGTGTAAATTTATAGCACTAGAAATATATCTGGGAAATCCAATATCCTTATATAAAAAGTGTTCAAATGGTAAGGTATGAAACATTGTAACAACCAAACTGGTTAAAATTTGTATACACCACCTTAGGATAATATAGTAAGAGATGCATGCAATGGAAGCATGTGTTATCACCACCCCCCAGAAAATTCAAAGCAGCACCCTAAGCAGGCAACTTGATGCTCACCATCTGTTTCAGTGTCAAAGGTCTGATACTGAATTTCTTGGGCACAGAAGAACCATAAATGGTAATGTGTACAGCGAGACACACTGTAAACTATCCAAGCACAGCAAGAGCAAACAGCCTGAGCTGCTCATGAAGGGAGTGATTCTGCTTCACAATAACACTCATACACACATCTCCAAGGTCACACAAACTGTAACGGCCAGGTTCAAGTGGGAGCAGCTTGAGTATCCACCCTACAGTGAGGACATATCATCCTGTGGCTTCCATATATTTGGTCCACTAAAAAAAAAAGTATCTCAAAGGGAAGTGTTTCAACTCTTATGATAAACTGAAGGACACAGTGGAGAATTGGCTCCTCTCACAGCCACAGGAATTCTGGGAACAGAGAATCCTTCAGCTTAAGGAACAGTGGGATAGTTGTGCTCAGGCCTCTAGTGATTACTTTCAATTAAGTACTTCAATTATATCCACACTGTCATTTCCTTTTCTTTTGAACTCCCCTCATACACACTGTTGGCGCAACTAGGTGTCTGCCGTCTGAATAACTACAATTGTGCATTTGAGATACTCGTCCAGTTGTATGAAATGGAACTCCAGTGTACCACGAACAAACATACATTTATTCACCAATAAACACAAGGTACTTGATAACACTTGACACTAGTAGTGCTAGAGAAGAGAGTGACAAGAACTGTATCACTGGCAAGGAACTATTGTCCTATGAAACATTAGCTGACTATTTTGTTCACTACATCAACCCACTTGAGGGAAGCAGTGTCATTAAAAAATCCTGCTGGGAAGTGCACTCAAAATCCAGAGTGTGTTCTACATTTATGTAGTGACTACTTTCGATGTATAAGATTGAGGCTGGTTCTGCGATACGTGTATTGGCGATACTTTCTACAACAAGCTGGTTTCACTCTGTCAATCAAGACTGTGGTATGATTGTCCAGTTTCTCCCAGTGTATTTATTGCTCAAACAGTCCACGGGTGTACTGCCAGTCCATAGTGTCCAACAGGCACAATATTTCAGCGATCAGACATGTTGCCATCTTCAGGTGCACTGACGAACTGAGCTCCTGAGGGCAGGTGGCCATATTAAATCTCCTCCCTCACGAAGCATTCTCTACGCAGTCCGCACCTGCATGTCAGCAGTCACTGAGATGCTGGCATCAGCGCATGTGGTGGCGCGGACAGCCGAGAGAACGCCTCACGAGGGGAGGGGATTTAATACGGCCACCCACCCTTAGGAGTTCAGTTCGTCAATCCACGTGAGGATGGCGACATGTCTGATCGCCGAAATATTGTGCCCATTTGACACTACGGACCAGCAGCACACCCGTGGACTGTTTGAGCAAGAGATATGCCGGGAGAAACCGAAAAATCACATCACATAACTCTACGGGGAGGAGATGTATCGCAGCATGAAGAAATTCAACAAGCTGTGCCACCAAAGGAGCCATTTGCTGAGTGCTCTTGCTTTTCTGAAGAGATGTTGTGCTGATCAGGTTGTGTCAAACTTTGCTGAGGTCAGAAATCACATCAATTCTGCAGGAGCTAAGAGAATTATGAAGCGTGCTAGCCTCACCTTGGTTGATGAGAGGGTACACTTTACCAGATGCAGTCTAGAGTACAACTCCCAGGAATTACTTAAACTACATCTACAACTACAACTAGCCAATTATTTTAATTCCGGGAGCTGGGACTGGATTGATGGTGTTACCTGGGTGACCACCGATTCTGCACATAAGACGACCTCAGGACGTCAGACATCTAAATTCTCTAGTTTCTCTGACAAACCATAGCTGGAGGCCCCACACAAGTCGGTCATCAGTCTCACGGACATTGAGCTGACTGGGGATGCAGGTTCTGTTCTGAAGAAGGGACTTAATTTTGCTCCCACACCTAGGTTCACGGCAGTAGCGGTGCTACACGACTACCACCTGAAGCAGCTGAAGAAGTACGCCGGGAATCCTGCTGTGCTCTGACGAGAACTAAATCGATCAAGTCTAATATTACCAGCAGGGAGCGGGCAGCCATTTGAGATCTAAGACAGAGCCCTGAGATTGTTGTCTTACCGGCTGACAAAACAATGCTACGGTTGTCCTTTCCCATAAGGACTACATTGAGAGGATGCAGAGCCAGCTAAATGACGAATCTTACTGGAAGATCAACGTTGACCCACAAAGAAGGTGGAGAACGAGACTAGAGCTCTTCTCAAGGATGCAGATTTAGCAGAGGGTGTCGCCAAGAAATTGACACCTCAACGACTTTTACTGTGCCGGCCGCGGTGGTCTAGCGGTTCTAGGCGCTCAGTACGGAACCGCGCGACCGCTACGGTCGCAGGTTCGAATCCTGCTTCGGGCATGGGTGTGTGTAATGTCCTTAGGTTAGTTAGGTTTAAGTAGTTCTAAGTTCTAGGGGACTGATGACCACAGATGTTAAGTCCCATAGTGCTCAGAGCCATTTGAACCTGTATTGTCAAGACTTTATGGACTCCCTAAAGTCCACAAAGAAGAGGTGCCATTATGCCCAATTGTCAGCAACATTAGGGCACCTACATATTTGCTGGCCAAATACTTGGCAGAATTACTAAGTCCTTATATGGGCAAATGCCCTCATCACGTTTGTAATTTTGTGGATTTCGTAAAAAGTCTCGCCAGCTTCAAGCTGAAAGACTTATATCCTGATGAGTTTTGATGTCGTTTCATTATTCACCAGTGTGCCTCTGAGAGTCAGTTGAGCTTATTGCACAGAAATTTGACAAGAAGATGACCGACCTTTTCAAGCACATTCTGACTGCATGTATTTTCTCTTTACTGGAGTATACTATGAACAAACAGAAAGAGACGCAATGGGGAGCCCACTCTCGCCTGTGGTTGCAAATTTCTACATGGAGTACTTCAAGCAGGAAGCTTTGGCATTATCCAAATGGAAACCTACTTTTTTTCTACGTTATGTGGATGACACATTCGTGATCTGGCCCCCTGGAAGGGACAAGCTCCTATACTTCCTTACAGACCTCAACTCCATACATCCGAACATCAAATTCACTATGGACACCAAAGCAGAAGTAAGATTACCATTCCTGGACGTCATGGACGAAAGAAGAGTTGATGGCACCCTGGGCCATGGGGTATACAGGAAGAAAATGCACACCGACCTGTATTCGCATGCAAATAGTTGCCACCACCCTGCGCAGAGGAATGGGGTGCTAAAAACACTGGTGCACATGGCGCGAACCATCTCTCACACAGAGTCTGCCCCAAGAGCTGGACACCTCAAAACTGTATTCCACAAAAACAGGTCCTCTGAATGGCAGATCAGACACACTCTCCACCCCACCCTTACAGTACAGTTTGTAGAGATGGAGGAAGTCATGGAGAAAGAGGTAGCCACTACCTATATATCGTATATTGGCGCACTAGTGGGGAAAATAGGATGCATATTGAGGAAACACCGAGTAGGAACTGTCTTTTGCCCAACCAAATGTAACACTAGCATTACTGGGAAGTGTCAAAGATGACCTCGGTTTGCGGAAGGCTAGCATATACCAGATTTCGTGTCAATGTGGGAAGACTTATATTGGACAGACAGTGTGCACCATCGAAGATTGTTGCCGAGAACATCAGAGGCACACTCGACTTGGGTACCCCAGCAAGTCAGCAGTCGCAGAGCACTGTTCATCCGAAAATCCCGAAGTGGACTACCAACATACCAGGGTCTAGGCACAGACATCTAAATACTGGGACAGCATTGATAGAGGGGCCACCTAAATTCATACCAGGGACAGACTCCTCAACCAAGAGTGCGGCTACAACCTCAGCAGGGCATGGGAACCAGCACTGAGTCTAATTAAAAAGATGCCCGGCAAAGGAAACAAATGGGCAACTGGGGTGGACGAGGCAATTACACCGACACCACCACAGACGCCGATGCCAGCGTCTCGGCAACCACTAATGCACGGATGCGGACCGCGGAGAGAATGCCTCATGAGGAGAGGGGTTTAAGATGGCCACCCGCCCTCAGGAGCTCAGTTTGTCAGCACACCTGACGATGGTGACACGTCTGATTGTCAAAATATTGCGCCTGTTGGACACTATGGACCGGCAGTACACCTGTGCACTGTTTGAGCAAGACTGTGGTAGTTTTGCCATTCACTAGAACATCCAGAGTTCATGCTCCTCTTTTGATAACACAATGCAGGCTGATGTAAGGCAGTTGTACAGGTGCGTAGCACGATAAATACACATTTGTGAATCATGATGAACATAGGTTGGTCTCGTGCCATCTCTAGATGCTTGATGAGGATGAATGCGAGCAATACGTTCCTTCAGGTGGCAAACAAAGTGTTTGGTCATAGTCAGGAAGCTGCTTGGAACTCGAGTCAATGAATTCACCAAGGAGCCTTAGTGCATTGTCATACATGACCTCTTCTGACAAAGCATACAAGTGTGATTTATGTGCATTGTAAAAACCAAGCTGGATCAAGGATGAGGCTGTCATCTAACTCCTGCCCTGACACAGAAGTGCAGCTTTCAAAGAACAGTACCAACACTCAGTCATGCCATTTGCTTACCAAGTGTTAGTTTCTTGTCCTACGATGAATCACACCACAGTGTTTGAAAAGTTGAGTAAATGTCTCTGATATGAATTGCCAGCCACAGTCTGGGATGACATGCAGCAGACAACCATAGCACAAAATCAAATTTGATGCAGAGGTGAAGGCTAAGGTTTCTGCCAAAACGTTGTTGACTGTTATTGCTTCTGGCCAATGAGTGAACCGAATGATTGCTGTTGACAAGTAGTGCTTACCATTTGATGAAGGTAGCGGACCTGCTATGTCTATGTGCACATGTGCAAATCTTGTTGTCATATCTTCAAAATATCCCACTAGTGTGAGCACATGACTTGATACCTTGCTGCACTGACATTGAACGCACGTGCGAGTCTATTCTTGACAATCCTTTTGCATGGCAAGCCATACAAACATTTTAAAACCAGGTGAGTTTTTGATCAAACACCACGGCAGCACAAGTCACGATGCCTATAATGAGCACATCTGCAGAATACAGATGGCAGGAAAGTACGAGGTCTTCCACTTCAAGTGTCACAGCACAGCTTCATATCTGTGCCAGGAATGTCTACCAGTTTAACTGTAGTGCAGACGATGATCTTTCAGTAGATTCTGGAGTTTCTGGTCAGATTCATGTGGCTGCAAGTTGTGTAAAATCAATAGCATTTGTTACACTGCTAATGCAAGACAGTCTACTACCACACTGCCAGTGCCTGAAGTGACTGATGTCAGTGCTGAATTGAGCAATGAAATCAAATTAATCTACTGATGTGGTGATCGTTTATTGTTATTCTGCTTAAAAGCTTATAGAAGCAGCTTTTGATCAGTAAATATTGTAAACTCTGGTTCTCAACTGGGGGCAAAAGTACTTTATCCATTCACAAACACTAAGAAGTTCACTACTGTAAGAGCTTCATGTCTGCTGCAAAGGTGAGAGCTCGTGTGATAAGGAGGCAAGTGGTGGTCCAGCATAATCACCTAGCTGTTATAATGCTCCAACAAAGCAAGAGGTGCTTCCAATGTGGGGTGTGCTAGGAGTGCAGCATCTGATATGCTTTTCTTTGTTCATTCAAAGACATGGCTCATTGCATCTACCCGGCTCATTGCATCTACCCACTGGATCAGAGGTTTTCCCTTAGTTTTACGTCTGGAAAGTGCTGCAGTTCCTGTGATCCAGTCACACAAGGATGATGCTGCTAGTAAAAATTTAGCACTCCTAGGAAATGACTTGGTTCCCTGATAATTTCAGGCTGTGAAATCTTCATGATGACTTCAAATTTCTGGAAGCTGTAGTGACTCTGCTGATGGAATCAGATGGCCCAAGAAGGTAATCTGCTGTTGGCCAAATACACACTTGACAGTATTCAACACCACACCATTTTGCTCTAGCCATTTACAGATTTCCACGATGTGTTGCTGGTGCTGCTATGCAAAGACAAAGATGTCATCTAGGTAGGCAAAACACAATGATAATCATTGCATCACTGAGTCAATAAACATTGGCTAATAAATTGCAGCATTGGATAGATCAACTGTCATGAATACACAAAACAAGCCAAATGGCATTAGAATGACTTTTCAGAATGACCATCTGCCATGGGAGACTGCCTGAACGAATTTGTGCAATCTAGCACACTGAACATGGTTGCACCATGCAGAGCATAGTTGTAATCTCTTAAAATGGGTACTGGATATCTATCTGGCACTGTCCTTTCATAAGTGCACAATAATCACTACACGAGTACCACATAGCATATTTCTTGGATACTATGTGATGACCACAAACTGCTAGAAGGGTGAAGTTACTTTATTTGTGCATAGAGTTGAATCCTGTCTTTGCGATAACCCAATGGTTGGAAGCCGATTGCGCAAGTGTGCACAAAACTGGTGGGCTATCAGCTGTTTTAATGTAGTTAATGGTATTGTAACACACCTGTGTCTGAGCACCAGGAGATCCTGTTATAGTTGCAAACTGTTCAAGTAGCTTCGTGTATTTTCAACCTGCTCCTGGATGAGCTAGCTGTTTTGTATTTTCTACACTGCGTCAGAATCTGGCAGTGGTAAGACTTGTGATGCTGAGGTCAAGTCTTGCATTCACTACATTTGACAGCAAATGATAATCCACTAGGAAGTCTGCTCTGATTATGGGTTCCAAGACGGCAGCAATGATGAATTCCAAGGGAAGGCATGGGGCAGTCCCGAGTCCCAACTCAATACGATGAGTGCTGTAAGTCACTATGAATGAATTGTTTGCTTTGGAGAGGCAGAATGAAGTCTGTGACTGGCAATTTTACACTAAGGTATGTGGATATGCACACAAGTCTGAACCAGTGTCAAAAATAAATTTTCATCCTTCCTTCCAATCACTGATAAATAAATGCTGAGACTAATTGGCCATCTGATGCACCTATGTCTGACTGCTGCTGGCATTTGGGTATGCACAAGGTGAAGTACACTTCCATCACTGATCTACGAACTTCCTGTGATAGCAAACAGAAAGCAGATGCTCTGTGCCACTCAGGGCTAATGAGTTTATAGAGGAACAATTATGCAATTTCTTACAATAGGGCAAAAAAAAAAAACCGCACACACACACACACACACACACACACACACACACACACACACACACACACACACACACAAAGACGGAGAGGAGTTAAAAAACAACTATACATAAATCCCAATGGACATACTGGAAAACAGCTAAAAACAGGCACATGGAGGGGGGGGGGGGGGGGGGGAACGACATACAGAAACTGAGGTCCAAAACTAAAAATTAAATGGACTTCGCCATATTGCTTAGATGGATAAAAAGTAAAACACAGTTGACAGCTTTGGCATCATTTGCTAAAACTGCCGATAACTCAGATGGCAAACCCACGTGGGAATGTAAATGGTTAAAAAAATGAGCATTCTGTCAGGAAGTGCAGACAGTTAAAACTTGGGTGCAATGTGTACGAAGTGGTGGGGTAGCACTACTTATCAAATGACAATAGCTAAAAAGACAGTGCCCAATATGCAGCTTAGTTAAAATGATCTCCTCCCGGTGGGAAGGTGAAGAGGTGTTCGTCCAAGCCGCTGGAGCTTATTCCCATGAAGGGAGGACCATTAGCAATGCCAAAGGGACACCACTTCCTGACAGAGGACAACACAGAGATCATCGGAGGGAATATAGGAACTCGTGGGCTGAGGTACGAGGACTGAAGCCTTGGCAGCAGTGTCAGCAGCCTAGTTTCCTGGGAGACTGACATGACCAGGAACCCACACAAACATCACACTGGCTCCATCAAGAGTGAGCAAGTGACAGTTTTCCTGGATCTGTTGCACTAAGGGATGTACAGCGCACATAGACTTTGAAGGGCACTGAGAGTCGGAGCAGAGGACACAGAAAACGCTGTGTCGCCGGATGTACTCCGTGGCCCGATACAGGGCAAAGAGCTCAGCTGTAAATATGGAGCAGTGTGCCGGAAGGTGATATCGAAAGACATGGGTGCCAATTACTAAAGACACACCCAACCCCACGATCAGTACGAGAGCCATCAGAATATACAAAGGTACTATCACAAAGTTCCATGCGAAGGTTGTGAAACTGAAGGTGATAGACCAAGGCTGGAGTAGTGTTCTTAGGAAGCAATTTAAGGCCAAGGTTAACAGGGGCCACTTCACAAAGCCAAGGTGGTGAAGGGTACACACCCACTGGGAAAGTTGCAGTTAGTGTGAAGTTAAGCCGCCATAGCAACTGCCGAAAGTGGACTCCAGGAGGTAACAGAAAAAAGGGGCATGCCGCATACTGGCGATCAAAGGAATCATCGAAGAAGGAGGCATAGGATGTGTGGCCATGCATGGCAGACAAACGGAATGCATACCTGCTGAGGAGCAAGTCACAGCAGTAGGACATTGGGAGTTCAGCGGCTTCAGCATACAGACTCTCTACTGGGCTAGTGTAAAAGAAGCCCATGGCCGAATAGATGCCACAATGGTACTTAGTGTTGAGATGGCATTAAGAGGGATGGATGTGCAGATGCATAAACAAAACATCCATAGTCAAGTTTCGAATGGACAAGGGACTGGTACAAACAGAGGAGGGGGGTTCAGTCAGCACCCCAGGAAGTACCACTGAAGACTTCTAGGACACTGAGGAACCATGTACAGCGGCCTGCCAGGTAAAACACGTGGGAGGACCAAGAGTGTGAGCATGAGCCCCAGGAATTTAGAAGTGCCAACGAATGAAAGGGCAACAGGCCCAAGATGTAAAGATGGTGGGAGAAACCAACTGCATTGCCAGAAATTCATACAGACAGTTTTGTCAGTGGAAAAGCTAAAGCCATTGTTAATGCTCTAGGAGTAAAGATGATCAAGACATTTCTGAAGACAATGCTCAGTGAGACAGGTCCATGGAGAACTGCAATAGGTGCCAAAATAAACAACAAAAAGGGAACTGGAGATGCCTGGCAGGAGACAGGCCATTATAGGGTTAATGGTGATAGCAAAGAGGACGACACTCAGGATGAAACCCTGAGGCACACTGTTTTCCTGTATAGGTGTCTGACAAGGCAGAACACACACACATACACCTTGAAAACCCGGTCTTTTAAAAATGCCTGAAGGAAACGGGGCAGGCGGCTATGGAAGTCCCACATGTAAAGAGCACGGAGGATACCAGCAGGTGTCGTAGGCCTTTTCCAAATCGAAAAACATGGCCACAGTCTGGGATTTCCACAGAAAACCATTCATGACATGGGGGGACAAAGTAACAAGATGGTCAACTGCAGAAAACCACACTCAAAATCCACACTGTGCATTCGTCAGTGAATTGCAAGGTTCTAGCCACCATACCAGCTGGGTATGAATCCTACGTTCCATCACCTTGCAAATGCAGCTGGTAAGAGAGATGGGGCAGTAGCTAGAAGGAAGGTTCTTGTCCTTACCAGGCTTAGGTATAGCTATGACAGCATGCCAGCATCCAGAAAATGTGCCCTCTGCCCAGATGTGGTTGTACATGTTAAGCAGAAAGTGCTTGTCCACAAGAGAAAGGTGCTGCAACATCTGGATGTGGATGGCGTCTGGCCCTGGGGTGGAGGATCGGGATGAACTGAGAGCACGATCTAGCTTCCTCATAATGAAGGCAGCATTGTAGCACTCTCAATTCTGAGAAGAGAATGGTATTGCTCGAACCTCCTCTGCTCATTTCCGATGGAGGAAGGCAGGGTGATAGTGGGAAGAGCTTGAAATGTCCACAAAATGGTGGCCCAAGATGTTGGAGATAGCAATAGGGTCCACAATGACATTGTCTCTTACTGTCAGGCCAGAAATTGGGGAATGGATCTTGGTCCCAGAGAGCCATCGGAGGTTGGCCTACATGACACAGGAAGGGGTGAAACTGTTAAAAAGAACTAGTGAAGGAAATCCAGCTAGATCTTTTGCTATCCCGAAGAATGCAGCAACACTTTAAATGCACCTGTTTATAATGAATACAGTTTACCATCATAGGATGATCGTTAAAAAACACGGAGAGCACGTCTCCATGTGTGAACTGTACCGTGGCATGTCTCAGGCCACCAAGGCACTGGGACACGACATGGTAAAAAGGAAGTGCGAGGAATGGAACGTTCTACAGTAGTAAGGATAACATTTGTGAGATATTCAACCTGGTCATCACAACTGGGGATATCTTTTTCTTCTGAGGTCACCAGGGAAGAGTAAAGCTGCCAGTCAGCCTTAAATCTGCCATTTGGACATGCACATGGAGGGGTAGGAAACTGCAAACGGATAGCACACAGGAAATGGTTGCTCGAGAAGGTGTCAGAAAGAACGGACCAGGGAAGACAATTGGCAAGGTGGGCAGGGCAAAAGGACATGTCCAAATGGGAATAGATGTGCAAGGAATGTGAAGGAAAGTAGGTGCTCCAGTGCTAAGGCAGGAGAGGTTAGTTTGGTTAAAAAGATCAGCCAAGAGGGCACCTATCTGACAGGTTCTGGGAAAACCCCAAAGGGGATGATGCACATTAAAGTCACCAAGTAGCAAAAATGGGGGAGGCAGCTGCCTAATAAGCTGAAGGAAGTCTGCCCTGGTGACATCAAATGACAGACGGACATAAATGGTACAGAAGGAAAAAGTTGTGGGGGGAGGGGGGAAGGTGAACTGCAACAGCTTGAAGATGGGTAGTCAGGGAGATGGGTTGACTACAAATGTCATCCCATATGAACAGCATGACATCCCCATGAGATGGAATGCAGACCTTGGGGAGGGAGAGTCAAAACAAATCAGTAAGAAATGTGAAAGCTCTAAGTGGTTGTGAGGGCACAACTTCGTTTCCTGACGGCGGAGTAGAAGGGGACCCTGTGATGCTAAAAGCAGCCATAAATCCTCTTTGTGGGACTGAAGCCCATGAATGTTCCATCGGAGGAGAGCCATGATGAGGAACAGATGTAGAAGTCTCACCTCAGCAGCTGTCGAGTGACAGCCTGTGAGGAGTCACTACTACAGAGCACAGAAGCAGGAGGATCTTGCTCCATGGGGGTCCAGAGAAGCATCGGCTTGCTTGTGCAGTCAGTCTGTGGAGTCCAACACATAAAAAACAGTTTGTGGTGTGCACCGGTGACACGGAGGCCGGCCGGGCTAAGGTATCACGTGGCGACGCCATCAAGCAGGCTCTTCAAGTTGGCAAAGGAGAAGACTGTTTGCCTTTCATGGACTTCTTCAAGCCTTTCTGGTTAGAGGAAGACTCGAGAGTTGTTTGGCTGAAGGGACGGAAGAAGTCTTCACGGGGGTACTACTTCTGTCCTTTCCAGCCTACTAGTTGTGTAGCTGGTGGCTTTGTCCCTTGAGGCAAGAGTTTGATGGCTTGTTGCACAGCTGGGTGGGGCGATGGCAATGCTACCTTGACACTGGGTGATTTCACAAACTCAAGAGCTGGATTGGAGACTGGAGGTCGCATGTCTGCGCAGCCATATCCTTCATAGAGCAAGGGTAACAAGAATGGAACTATAGGTGCCAGACGGGAGAATGCATGGTTTCCAAGTAGCCAGCAACATATAATCGATTGGGTAAGGCAATTTTCCCTTTACCTGGATTTCTTAGACAGCCTGCTCATCAAGACACAGGGGACAATCCAGAGCGTCGGCGGCATGGTCTCTATTGCAGTTGATACAGCGGGAACGAGGTGGACAATCTCCCTCATGCACATCCCTACAACAGGTTGCACATTTGGCTGGATGTTGGCAAGATGTTCTAGTGTGGTTGAAACAATGACACTGGTAACAGTGCATTGGGTTTGGAATGTACAGCTGGACTGTGATAATTTCATAGCCTGCTTTGACCTTGGACAGAAGCACCATACTATCAAAGGTGAGAAAAAGAGCTTGTGTGGGCACTACAGAAGTATCTACCTTTTTCATTACACGATATACGGCAATGACACCCTGATAAGAGATGTAAGATTGGATTTCGCCCTCAGTTAGACCGTCGAGCAGCCTGGTGTAAATTACACCACGGGAAGAATACAAAGTTCTATGGGCCTCGACACCAACAGGGTAGCCGTAGAGAAGCGAGGCAGCAAGCAGTTGTTGTGCTTGAGAATCAGAAGTAGTCTCCAAAAGCGAAGCACCATTCCATAGACCATAGCAGCATTTCACAGGGCCGGCAACTGCAACACCACCTTTCTGAATAATAAATGGGTTTACCATGGTGAAGGATTGACTGTCTTCAGTACATGGGACCACAAGGAACAATGGAGCAGTGGGAAGGGCCTTTGAATCATTACCCTCATTACATTTCCGTTTCATAGGTATTGAATGTGAAGATCATTGACTCATTGCAAGAAAATCCCTATGAGTGCTCCTTCCAACTGGGGGGCACCTTCACAAGGGGGCACACCCACCTTAGGTGACTGTTCACACCTCCTGAACACCTGACATGAGGGACCAATCAGCAATTTGGGACCAATCCATTCAGTCAAGAGCATTGACCTTATCTGTGAGCCAATCTTTAGCTGTTTCTTCTGGTTTTGTGGACTGAAGGTGTACTCTGAGATCATGTCAGGGTACTCATGTTGGCACAACTAGGTGTTGACCGTCCAACAACTACAATTGCACACTTGGTAATCAGCACTAGAGAAGAGTTTGACAAAACTGAATCAATGCCGAGAAACTATTGTTCTATCTAACACCCATGGAACATCACACTGCACACACAGAATAAACCAAAACCCAGCACCTCTGGTGGAAGATGCAAGAACTGACATCTCACAAACACAGCAACCAAAAGTAACTGATGATCTTTTTTGTTTCAATACAGTTTTATATCACTTTGATGAAGCATTTCTTCTTGAAACTACATCAAAACCCACTCCCACAAGCAAACGGATCACTCCACGCATTAGAAAATCTTGTGCACAGAAATGATCCCCATACAGAATTACTAAGCTAAGTCTTGCAACACCTGAATTCAATAGATGCTTTAAGAACTATAAAACGATACTCAGGAAGGTGGTAAAAATGCCAAAATACTGGAAAATTACATATATAACAAAAAAAAAAAAGAGCTAACAAAATCAAAGCTGTTTGGCATGATGTAAAAACAGACACAGGAAGTAACAAATTAATCATCACAAATTATCATTTACTGTGTTGAACTGTTGTTTTGTAAATACCACAAAAAATCTTATTGATTACAATATAACCCATGAAAATCCCACACCTGACGTACAGAATTCAGCTGGTAAATATTTCTCACACCAACAAATATACAGGAAATACAACAAGGAATCACATTATTAAATTCTTAAATCTTATTAGGAACAGGTAACATACCACATCTTGTAAGTGTATGTGCACACAATCTCTGAGTGACTGACTTGGTTTGTAAATCTCTCATACATCTGAACTTTTCAATATTGTTAAAAATTGATAAAGTGAAACCACTGTTTTTTCCTGATCTCCTATGTAAATCAGAAATATTAATGAAATCACATTGTGGTTTTAGTAGAAAGCACTCAACTGAAACATTGGTCTTTTCTCTTCTATATGAAAAGTCATTAGATAGTCAGGAACATATGAGCTGTGATCATAAATTAATGTGAATTTTTTTTAATTTTGCAGATTTTATAATGTCATGTCAACATCAGGGCTCATTAAAATACAAATTTACATTTCACAAATTCAGCCAACGGCTACTTAAACGAGACTAACAATGAATCAAAACTGTAATAATGACTAATGAACCAGTTAACTAACCCTGTGTTAAATTTTTTCTATGTATTTATGATTCACTTACCAGCTCTGAAGTAGGACAAGAAAAGCTGAGATTCGTGATCCTGCACTTCACGGTGTTGGACAGGAGACCCTCCAAGATGATCATCTAGTTCTACTGATAGGATAGCAGCTGCACCAGCCTCATCCTAGAAGGGCATATAATTTACTGTCACATATGTAAACAACAATGAGTGAGGTCATTGGCATTAGGTACTCAAGATGTTTAGACACTAAACAAGCAAGTAAGTTGTACCCCACAGCCTTTTTCTTTTTTTTTTTTTTTTTTTTTTTTGCGCACAACTACAGTGGGCATTAGCGCCCAGACTAAATTATGAATGCACTGCGAGGCACAATGTTAAAACAGCAACTAAAAAGGACAACACTATAAAAGGCACATTAACAGGCAAGGGATTAAAAGAAAACAGCATAATCAAATGTCCTTAGACAGGTTTGTCAAGTGGATAAAATGAAGAACGCGAGCAGCTGCGCCTGGGTCATCTGCTAAAATTTCATCCAGAGTACACGGCAGGCCAAGATCAATGCGCAGTGTGTTAAAATTCGGACAGGACGTTAAAATGTGGCGTACTGTCAGCAACTGCCCACAAGGGCAGAACGGCGCCGGTGCAGCTGTCAGCAGATGGCGATGGCTGAACTGGCAGTGTCCAATCCTTAACCGGCCAAAACAACCTCCTCCCGCCGAGAAGGGCGTGAAGAGGTTGTCCAAGCCGTGGGGAGAGGTTTCAATGCTGGAAGCTTTTTTTCAGTACGTTTAGACAAATCGGCATGCTACAGCGATAAAATGAGCTGAGAAATGACCCTGCTAAAATCAGATGACGGCACACAACAAGAAGCTGTCCGAGGCTGGAGGACCGCAGCCTTGGCCGCAGCATCTGCAGCTTCGTTCCCAGGGATACTGACATGGCCAGGAACCCACATAAAGGTAACTGGAGAACCGTCATCCACCAGCTGCTGAGGAGAGCGTTGGATCCAGTGCACGAAAGGGTGAACTGGACACAGATCACTGAGGCTCCGGATGGCGCTCAGGGAATTAGAGCAGATGACATAAGCAGAATGTCAGTGACAGCAGATGTAAAGAACAGCCTGATAGCCACGGAGCCGGTATTTGAAACTGCGTGCCCCGACAATATTAGAACACCCGACGCCGTCATTGGTCTTAGAGCCATCTGTATAAATGAAGATCGTATTGATGAACTTCGAACGAAGTTCGACAAACTGCGAGCGGTATACCGAAGCTGGGGTAACCTCCTTTTGGGGCGATCTGAGGTCAAGGTGAACGCAAACCTGAGCCTGGAGCCAAGGTGGCGCTTGGCTCTCGCCCACTCTAAAGGTTGCAGGGAGTGGAAAATCAAGTTGCTGAAGGAGGCGACGAAAGCGGACTCCAGGGGATAGCAGGGCAGATACACTCCTGGAACCTGAAATAAGAACACCGTGAATTCATTGTCCCAGGAAGGGGAAACTTTATTGACACATTTCTGGGGTCAGATACATCACATGATCACACTGACAGAACCACAGGCACATAGACACAGGCAACAGAGCATGCACGATGTCGGCACTAGTACAGTGTATATCCACCTTTCGCAGCAATGCAGACTGCTATTCTCCCATGGAGACGATCGTAGAGATGCTGGATGTAGTCCTGTGGAACGGCTTGCCATGCCATTTCCACCTGACGCCTCAGCTGGACCAGCGTTCGTGCTGGACGTGCAGACCGCGTGAGACAACGCTTCATCCATTCCCAAACATGCTCAATGGGGGACAGATCCGGAGATCTTGCTGGCCAGGGTAGTTGACTTACACCTTCCAGAGCACGTTGGGTGGCACGGGATACATGTGGACGTGCATTGTCCTGTTGGAACGGTTTGGATGTACCTTGCACTATTCAGTGTCCCCTCGACGATCACCAGTGGTGTACGGCCAGTGTAGGAGATCTCTCCCCACACCATGATGCCGGGTGTTGGCCCTGTGTGCCTCGGTCGTATGTAGTCCTGATTGTGGCGCTCACCTGCACGGCGCGAAACACGCATACGACCATCATTGGCACCAAGGCAGAAGCGACTCTCATCGCTGAAGACGACACGTCTCCATTCGTCCCTCCATTCACGCCTGTCGCGACACCACTGGAGGCGGGCTGCACGATGTTGGGGCGTGAGCGGAAGACGGCCTAACGGTGTGCGGGACCGTAGCCCAGCTTCATGGAGACGGTTGCGAATGGTCCTCGCCGATACCCCAGGAGCAACAGTGTCCCTAATTTGCTGGGAAGTGGCGGTGCGGTCCCCTACGGCACTGCGTAGGATCCTACGGTCTTTGCGTGCATCCGTGCGTCGCTGCGGTCCGGTCCCAGGTCGACGGGCACGTGCACCTTCCGCCGACCACTGGCGACAACATCGATGTACTGTGGAGACCTCACGCACCACGTGTTGAGCAATTCGGCGGTACGTCCACCCGGCCTCCCGCATGCCCACTATACGCCCTCGCTCAAAGTCCGTCAACTGCACATACGGTTCACGTCCACGCTGTCGCGGCATGCTACCAGCGTTAAAGACGGCGATGGAGCTCCGTATGCCACGGCAAACTGGCTGACACTGACGGCGGCGGTGCACAAATGCTGCGCAGCTAGCGCCATTCGACGGCCAACACCGCGGTTCCTGGTGTGTCCGCTGTGCCGTGCGTGTGATCATTGCTTGTACAGCCCTCTCGCAGTGTCCGGAGCAAGTATGGTGTGTCTGACACACCGGTGTCAATGTGTTCTTTTTTCCATTTCCAGGAGTGTATGTCTGAGATTTACACCTCTGACAATAAAATTTAAACAATTTCAAATATTGTTAAAAGGGAAGTACTAAAGCTTGTTCCCAACAGATAAGTAGGATTCTCAGCCACATTTGTGGCAGCTTACTGAAACAGGGCAGTTTTGCTGATAGACTGAAATATGCTTCCAGTCAACCATTGCATAAAAAGAGGATAGGTCTGATGCTAACAACTACAGCCCATTCTCGCTTCCGACAGCTTTATGTAAAATTCCTAAAAAGGTAATGTATTCAAGAGTAGCTTGATATTTGTAAAAATGAAGTACCAACAAAATGTCAGTTCGGTTTTCAGAAAGGTTTTTCAACAGAAAATGCTATATATGCTTTCACTGATCAACTATTAAATCCTGTGAATAACCAAACGTCACGAACTGGGGTATTTTGAGATCTCTCAAACACTTATGACTGAGTGAATATTTAAATTCTTCCAGATAAGCTTATGCACTGTGGTATGTGTGGGACAGTGCACAAATGGTTTAATACATATTTAACTGGAAGAATGCAGAAGGTTGAAATCAGTAGCACAGATAGTCTGCAAAAACCAGCAGAATCCTGTAACTGGGAGGTACTGAGAAAAACAGCGTATACACAGTTCTGTACAGTAAATAGCATAACACCATTGACAGAGATATTATTGCAAGGTGACTACCAACAGCTGTCAAGTAATGTATAAAATGTACATTTGACCATCAGCTGCTTTTATTTTAAACCCAAATATCCTCTGGTTTCAGTCATGCACCATCTTCAGGGATCTTCTCTTCAGTATTGCTCTGCATACACTTAGTATGTTTCCTTCTGAAGTCCCATGTCATATCAATGTTCACGACATGCCCTACACATTATTGAAGTAATGACAAATGTAATGTAGTGGCTTTGACCATTTTAACCCTTATCTGTGAAGATGGTCCATGACAAATGATTGGTATTTTGGTTTAAAAAGAAGCAGCTGATGGTCAAACACACATTTTATACAGTAAATACTTTTAACAGAAATCAGTTGCCAAGACAGAATATTCAAAATTTCTGGTTGTGTGCACTGAAGAGAAATGGAATTGGAAGAAACACATTGATCATCTGCTGAAACATTTGGCTTGGCTACTCTTCCTATGCCACTTTTCATATGGCATCATATTTTGGGTTAATTCATCATTAAGAGAACAAGTATTCATTGCACAAAAGTGTGTAATCAGAGCAGTAGCTGGAGCCCACCCAACATCACCTTGCAGACATTTATTTACAGAAGTTGAGATATTCACAATACCTTTGCAATACATATATTCATCTATGAAATTTGTTTTTAATAATCCATCCCAATTAAAAAAAATAGCGAAGTGCATAGCTATAACACTAGAAGAAAGGATGAACTTCACTATTCTGGGTTAAAGCTGGCTTTGGCACAGAAAACGGGTGAATTATACTACCATAAAAATCTTTGGTCATTCACCACATAGCATTAGAAGTCTGCAGATAGCCAACCAGTCCTTAAAAACAAAATTAAAAGAATTTCTGAATGAAAACTCAATAGATGAATTGTCAAGTATGTAATAATAACTGTTAAGAAAATTATATCATGTAAAGAAATCTTATGTTAAACTGACATTCTGCATCATTAGAAAGTGTCTTCTTCATGATCGATGGACCAAGTATTAATGTAATGTAGTAACACTTATCGGTGTAGTACCCTTGAATGTGCAACTGCAGAACTGTACAAAATGTGGTACTAGTGGGTCTGTATACAAAATAAACGGCGCATAGAGTGTGGACAACAAACCATTACTTTATTGTTGGACAAAATTAAATTGTGGTCTACACCATCAGCAATGTTTACTTTGTCAGTCAGAGGTGACGTATAGCTGCTGTATCACCCCACAGACACCCTGGCCTCATAGATGGTGAGTAGCTCATGGCCAAAGGTTGACCACTTACACTGCCTATCTGAAAGCTTACAAGAGAAAACTTCCAGAGGCTGGGGTACTTGAGCTACCTCCTGTTGTAACACGGCACCGTTAGAGAGGTCACTCATGTTTGTTGTTATAGTAAGGTGGGCGTCAGGAGACGGATGAGCCAGTGTAGTTGTGAACAGTAAGTCATCCTTGATATTATCAATGGTGGATTGTATAGGAGGTTTCAACTCGAGGCAGCATTTTCCTGCAGTATTCTTCCCACGCAGGACTTCAGGTCAGACGAAGCAGAGTCTCGGCTGCGTGTGAGATGTCTCCTCCTGTAGAAATTTATGATGCCTAAAAATCTGCGTAGCTCTTTGTAGGTGGAGGGAGGTGACAAGAGACATATCTGGTCGGTCTTCTCTGATGTTGGGCAGATGCCCGAGGCATCTATGTGGTGGCTGGTGAGTGGCACGTGTGCTTGCTGTAATTGACATTTCTCTTCATTAATGATGACCACACAGGCAGCTTGACTGTGTATGTCTTGTTGTAAATGAGCCTCATGCTCTCCCGCTGACAGTGAGAATATGAAGATGTTGTCTATGTAGGCATAACAAAATGGTAGACTGAACAAAACTGTGTCAATAAAATGTTGCAACATTTCTGTGGTGCCTTTCAATCCATAAGGCATACACAAAAGCTCAACGAGTCTGAAACGTGTAGCTATTGCTGTCTTTGGTATGTTCCCTTGCCCCATGAGAACCTGGAGGTACACTGTTTTATGGCCATTAATGCCGAATATTTTGGTGCCAGCTAACATCTGAGTGAGGTCCTGAAAGTTAGCGACTGGGTAGCTGTCTAATAGTTTGATGGCTGAGCCACTGGTAGTCACCACACAGGCACCACTATTTGTCTTTCTTTAAAATGAACCTTATAGGGGATGCCCAGGGACTGTCTGATGGGTGGACAATGCCTGCCTCCATTAGTTTGTCCACAGCAACCTTCACTGCTCTAAGTTTGGAGGGAGGGAAGTGTCAAGATCTATGTCTGATTGACAGGTTGGGTGTAGTGTTTATATGAAAACAATACCATTGCGAACAGCACAAACTGCATGTGATCTGATAGTAGGGTGCACATCTGTGGCCACAAATATGCTGCCTTTTAGAGCAGTATCACTGGGCGGAGCAGTGGGCACACTGTCCGAATCGCACACTGAAGTTGGATACAGCATGTCACTAACCTGTTCAGATTCACTACAGATAGGCTCTGGAAGTACACTGGCATCCTCCAATGAGGCAGACATGCAGTGTGGCTAGTGCAAACATAGGACAGCAAGTTTGTGCTTGGCAGCATGAAGTAATGCTGGAGTGTCAGCAACGCACAGCCAAAGATCCATGTTTTTGTCTCTCATGATGCAATTTGTTGAGTGTAGCAAAGAACAGTTTACCATCTGACAGTGGAGTTCACTGAAGAGCACTGAGCACTTAGGAGGAGGTCCAGTGGTGTATCTGTTAGATTAGATGCTTAATAATGATGTGGAATGTGTCAGGTTAATAAAAGGTGTCTATACAAGATATTACATTACACAAAATATTACATGACACTTGATATTCTTAATTTTTTTTTTGGGTGGGGGTGGGGAAATTACCCACTTACTATATCCAAAAATTCATCTAATGAGTAGAAGGAGTTGCCATTCAGAAATTCTTTTAATTTCCTTTTAAATGATATATGGCTATCTGTCAGAGTTTTGATGCTATTAGGTAAGTGATCAAAGACTTTTGTGGCAGCATAATTTACCCCCTTCTGAGCCAAAGTTAGATTTAACCTTGAGAGTGAAGATCATCCTTTCTCCTAATGTTTTAGCCATGTACACTGCTATTACTTTTGAATTCATTTGGATTGTTAATAACAAATTTCATAAGTGAATATATATATTGTGAGGCTACAGTGAAGATCCCTAGCTCTTCAAATAAGTGTCTGCAGGACAATATTGGATGAGTTCCAGCAATTATTCTGATTACACGCTTTTGTCCAATGAACACTCATTTACTCAATGATGAGTTACCCCAGAATACGATGCCATACGAAAGCCGAGAATGAAAATAGGCATGGTAAGCTAATTTACTGTGATGTATATCGCCAAAATTTGCAATGACTCTAATAGCATAAGTAGCTGAACTCAAACATTTCAGCAGATCTTCAGTGTCTTTTTTCCAGTTCAACCCCTCATCAATGCATACAACTAGAAATTCTCAATATTCTACCTTAGCTACCGATTTCTGATCGAAGTCTATATTTATTAAGGGTGTCATTCCATCTACTGTGTGGAACTGTATATACTGTGTTTTGTCAAAATTTAATGAGAGCCCATTTGCAGAGAACCACTTAACGATTTTCTGAAAAACATTGTTTACAATTTCACCAGTTAATTCTTGTCTGTTGGGTGTGATAGCTATACTTGTGTCATTAGCAAAAAAGTACCAGCTTTGCATCTTCATGAATATAGACTGGCAAGACATTAATATACATTACGAACAGCAGAGGATCCACGACCAAACCTTGCAGCACCCCATTCTTGATTGTTCTCCAGTTTGAGAAATCACCAGTTTTTTTTTTTTCATATTATGTGAACTGCTTATTTCAACTTTCTGCACTCTCCCAGTTAGGTATGATTTAAGCCATTTGAGCACTGTCCCATTTATACCACAGTACTTGAGTTTATCTAAAAGTATTCCATGATTTACACAATCAAAAGCCTTTGAGAAATCACAAAAAATCCCAACAAGTGACTTCCAGTTACTCAGAGCATTTAATATTTCATTAGTGGAAGTATATATATAGCATTTTCCATTGAAAAACCTTTCTGGAAGCCAAACCGACATTTTGTTAAAACTTTATTTTTACAAAGGTGTGAAGCTACTCTACAATAGATTACTTTTTCAAGAGTTTTGGATACGGCAGTCAGAAGAGAGATTGGGTGGTAGTTGTTGACATCAGATGTGTCCACTTTTTTATGCAGTGGTTTAACGATGGCATACTTCAGTCTATCTGGGAAAATACCGTGCTTCAGAGAGCTATTACACATGTGGCTAAGAATCTCACTTATCTCTTGGGAACAAGCTTTTATTATCCTGCTGGAAATGCCATCAATTCCATGTGAGCTTTTATTCTTGAGAGAGTTTGTTATCTTAGTAATTTCAGAAGGAGAGGTGGGTGGAATTTCAATTGTATCAAATTGTGTGAGTAAGGCCTCTTCCATTAACTACCTTGCTGTTCTAATGAACATTTAGATCCTATTTTCTCTACAACATTTAAAAAATGATTATTCAAAATGTTTTCGACTTCCGGCTTGTTGTTTGTCAAGTTTCCATTCACTTTGATGGTAATGCTATCATCCAGTACTCTTGGTTGCCCTGTCTCCCTTGTTATAATATTCCAAATTGTTTTGATTTTGTTATCAGAGGTGTTAATCTCAGACATGGTGCACATGCTTCTGGACTTTTTAATAACCTTCCATAATGTAGCACAGTAGTTTTTATAATATATGGCTGTTTCTGGGCCATTACTGTTTCTTGTTGTTACATACAGTTCCCTTATGGTCACAAGATATTTTTATTTCTTTAGTAAGCCAAGGTTTTTTGCATGGTTTCTTATAATTAGATTTAACTACTTTCTTGGGGAAACAGTTTTCAAATTCTCTTACAAGTGTATCATGAAATAAATTATATTTTAAATTAGCATTGGGTTCCTTGTAAACCTCATCCCAGTCCAACTGCTGAAGATTTTCTCTGAAATTTCTAATTGTTGAGTAATTAATTGAACGCACAACTTTGAAGGATAGTTTTGAATTACTGAATGGAGCTATGTCATATACTGTAACTAGCTGAGCACCATTATCAGAAAGACCATTCTCAACAGGACAAGAATTTATGTTTTTAAACTTCTCTTGGTCTATCAAAGTGTTAACTATCAATGTGCTGCTGTCCTTTACTACCCAAGTAGGAAAATCAATGACAGATGTCAAATTGAAAGAACCGAGCAAGACTTCCAGGTCATTCTTTCTATTACACTCTTTCAGTGAGTCAACATTGAAAGATTAATGAAGAGTTGGGAGGGGACAGGAATGTTCAAGGAGAACTTCGTTGGTAACTCCAATGATTGGCTGTCGACTGTCATGGCGTAGTAACAAACCACGGGTGAGGTTAGGAAGCAGGTGATAGTGACACGAAGTCTGCTCCACGGACTGGCTCAACCGTATCAATGACTAGGAAGGTTCCCCCAGGCTCAAGTTCAAAATGATGAGGCGGTGCCAGCAACCCAACGATGACAGTGCCGTTAACAGCACATAATTTGAGTGGTGATGGCGAGACAGTTGCAAGTGCTCGAGGTGGTAGGAGGGTGCTGACATCAGCACCTGTGTTGATGAGGAAGTAGGTTTGCATCAGATGGTCGTAAACAAATAAGTGTGGCCTGTTGGAGGGGCAGTGTGAGCTGGTGGCGATGTTTGGTTTGTGGGGTGCTCAACTGTGCTGCATCAGCACCCGGCGATGTGGGGTGATAGAAGTGTGCAGGTGCAACTTGATTAAGACATCTTGTGGTTATAGAGCAGCCTGGTGCTTGTTTCCTCCTGTACAATTCTGCTATGGAACCAACAAAATTGCTCGGCTGTCAAAGGGGCAGAGGTGGTTGGTGGTGGTGGTGGTGGTGGTGGTGGTGGTGGTGGTCTCTGAAGTGATGTCTGCCTGTAAACACAGTGCTTGGGGGGGGGGGGGGAGGGGGAGGGAGGAAGGGGGCAGCAGGCACAGGTGGTGAGTGTACTTGCCGTGTTTTTCAGTGATTGATGACCATTGGCACTGTGAAGGTTGTGCGGCATGGTGGTGGGAGGGGGGCCCAGGCCGAATCACTGCATGGAGTGGAGGCAATGATGGCAGCCTGTGGCGAATGGGAGAGCTCGGGCCAGCTCTGTGGTAGTTGGTTAGCCTTTGTCACCTCATAGCCGAGTGGGACGATGGTCTTGCTGATGTCACAGTAGCTGTCGATTAGAATATGACACTATGCCAGGGTGTGAACTAAATATGCAAGGCGAAGTCTGGAATCAAGGGGGTCATTCTCATTCAACAGCATTGTGATTTCGATGTATGTGGGAAGTTTCAATAGCCAGAGCATGCAGCCAGGTGCCAGCATAGGATCGATCTTCATGTGTAGAGGTCACCAGGGTGAGGATGGCGTGTTTTCTCAGAGGGTTTCTTCATGCATAACTACGTGTGCCCCCCCCATGAACCATGGACCTTGCCGTTGGTGGGGAGGCTTGCATGCCTCAGCGATACAGATAGCCGTACCGTAGGTGCAACCACAACGCAGGGGTATCTGTTGAGGGGCCAGACAAACGTGTGGTTCCTGAAGAGGGGCAGCAGCCTTTTCAGTAGTTGCAAGGGCAACAGTCTGGATGATTGACTGATCTGGCCTTGTAACAATAACCAAAACGGCCTTGCTGTGCTGGTACTGCAAACGGCTGAAAGCAAGGGGAAACTACAGCCATAATTTTTCCCGAGGGCATGCAGCTTTACTGTATGATTACATGATGATGGCGTCCTCTTGGGTAAAATATTCCGGAGGTAAAATAGTCCCCCATTCGGATCTCCGGGTGGGGACTACTCAAGAGGATGTCGTTATCAGGAGAAAGAAAACTGGCGTTCTACGGATCGGAGCGTGGAATGTCAGATCCCTTAATCGAGCAGGTAGGTTACAAAATTTAAAAAGGGAAATGGATAGGTTGAAGTTAGATATAGTGGGAATTAGTGAAGTTCGGTGGCAGGAGGAACAAGACTTCTGGTCAGGTGACTACAGGGTTATAAACACAAAATCAAATAGGGGGAATGCAGGAGTAGGTTTAATAATGAATAGGAAAATAGGAATGCGGGTAAGCTACTACAAACAGCATAGTGAACGCATTATTGTGGCCAAGATAGATACGAAGCCCACACCTACTACAGTAGTACAAGTTTATATGCCAACTAGCTCTGCAGATGACGAAGAAATTGAAGAAATGTATGATGAAATAAAAGAAATTATTCAGATTGTGAAGCGAGACGAAAATTTAATAGACATGGGTGACTGGAATTCGAGTGTAGGAAAAGGGAGAGAAGGAAACATAGTAGGTGAATATGGATTGGGGGACAGAAATGAAAGAGGAAGCCGCATGGTAGAATTTTGCACAGAGCACAACATAACCATAACTAACACTTGGTTTAAGAATCATGAAAGAAGGTTGTATACATGGAAGAACCCTGGAGATACTAAAAGGTATCAGATAGATTATGTAATGGTAAGACAGAGATTTAGGAACCAGGTTTTAAATTGTAAGACATTTCCTGGGGCAGATGTGGACTCTGACCACAATCCATTGGTTATGACCTGTAGATTAAAACTGAAGTAACTGCAAAAATGCGGGAATTTAAGGAGATGGGACCTGGATAAACTGAAAGAACCAGAGGTTGTACAGAGATTCAGGGAGAGCATAAGGGAGCAATTGACAGGAATGGGGGAAATAAATACAGTAGAAGAAGAATGGGTAGCTTTGAGGGATGAAGTAGTGAAGGCAGCATAGGATCAAGTAGGTAAAAAGACGAGGGCTTGTAGAAATCCTTAGGTAACAGAAGAAATATTGAATTTAATTGATGAAAGGAGAAAATATAAAAATGCAGTAAGTGAAATAGGCAAAAAGGAATACAAACGTCTCAAAAATGAGATTGACAGGAAGTACAAAATGGCTAAGCAGGGATGGCTAGAGGACAAATGTAAGGATGTAGAGGCCTATCTCACTAGGGGTAAGATAGATACCGCCTACAGGAAAATTAAAGAGACCTTTGGAGAAAAGAGAGCCATTTGTATGAATATCAAGAGCTCAGATGGAAACCCACTTCTAAGCAAAGAAGGGAAAGCAGAAAGGTGGAAGGAGTATATAGAGGGTCTATACAAGGGCGATGTACTTGAGGACAATATTATGGAAATGGAAGAGGATGTAGATGAAGATGAAATGGGAGATACGATACTGCGTGAAGAGTTTGACAGAGCACTGAAAGACCTGAGTCTAAACAAGGCCCCCGGAGTAGACAATATTCCATTGGAACTACTGACGGCCGTGGGAGAGCCAGTCCTGACAAAACTCTACCATCTGGTGAGCAAGATGTATGAAACAGGCAAAATACCCTCAGACTTCAAGAAGAATATAATAATTCCAATCCCAAAGAAAGCAGGTGTTGACAGATGTGAAAATTGCCGAACTATCAGCTTAATAAGTCACAGCTGCAAAATACTAACACGAATTCTTTACAGACGAATGGAGAAACTAGTAGAAGCCAACCTCGGGGAAGATCAGGTTGGATTCCGTAGAAACACTGGAACACGTGAGGCAATACTGACCTTACGACTTATCCTAGAAGAAAGATTAAGGAAAGGCAAACCCACGTTTCTAGCATTTGTAGACTTAGAGAAAGCTTTTGACAATGTTGACTGGAATACTCTCTTTCAAATTCTGAAGGTGGCAGGGGTAAAATACAGGGAGCGAAAGGCTATTTACAATTTGTACAGAAACCAGATGGCAGTTACAAGAGTCGAGGGGCATGAAAGGGAAGCAGTGGTTGGGAAAGGAGTGAGACAGGGTTGTAGCCTCTCCCCGATATTATTCAATCTGTATATTGAGCAAGCAGTAAAGGAAACAAAAGAAAAATTCGGAGTAGGTATTAAAATTCATGGAGAAGAAGTAAAAACTTTGAGGTTCGCCGATGACATTGTAATTCTGTCAGAGACAGCAAAGGACTTGGAAGAGCAGTTGAATGGAATGGACAGTGTCTTGAAAGGAGGATATAAGATGAACATCAACAAAAGCAAAACTAGGATAATGGAATGTAGTCTAATTAAGTCGGGTGATGCTGAGGGAATTAGATTAGGAAATGAAGCACTTAATGTAGTAAAGGAGTTTTGCTATTTGGGGAGCAAAATAACTGATGATGGTCGAAGTAGAGAGGATATAAAATGTAGGCTGGCAATGGCAAGGAAAGTGTTTCTGAAGAAGAGAAATTTGTTAACATCCAGTATTGATTTAAGTGTCAGGAAGTCATTTCTGAAAGTATTCGTATGGAGTGTAGCCGTGTATGGAAGTGAAACATGGACGATAAATAGTTTGGACAAGAAGAGAATAGAAGCTTTCGAAATGTGGTGCTACAGAAGAATGCTGAAGATTAGATGGGTAGATCACATAACTAATGAGGAAGTATTGAATAGGATTGGGGAGAAGAGAAGTTTGTGGCACAACTTGACCAGAAGAAGGGATCGGTTGGTAGGACATGTTCTGAGGCATCAAGGGATCACCAATTTAGTATTGGAGGGCAGCGTGGAGGGTAAAAATCGTAGAGGGAGACCAAGAGATGAATACACTAAGCAGATTCAGAATGATGTAGGTTGCAGTAGGTACTGGGAGATGAAAAAGCTTGCACAGGATAGAGTGGCATGGAGAGCTGCATCAAACCAGTCTCAGGACTGAAGACCACAACAACTATGTGTGGTTTCTGTTCCAGGGAGCAAGAGATGCACTGGAGCAGGGAAGCCTTAGTCATTTACTTTTGAGTGGATGCTGCCAAGTGTAGGTCACGGATTACATCTGTGTCATTGCCAAGGTGGCTGAGTAAGGTCACAAATCTTGTCGTCATCGACAATCCTGTGGGTGGATATCACGGGCACTCACACAGAGTAAACAATACTGCTGGCAGGCTTGTGTGGAACAGGGGCAGTTTGAAACGAGGGTGGGTGGTCTGGAGACTGTCCAGGGGTTGTACACACGGGACCAACCAGAGCATGATGCTGACCGATGCGGCCAGCACAGGAGCGATGGCACATGTAGTATGCAGTTGCTTCGTCTCTCTGAAGTGCCTGTCTGGCAGCAATGCAGAAGCACGTGATGCAGAAGGTGCAATGTTTTGTCATACGGAGCACAGACCTCGTGTGATATACTGTACTGATGAGGCAGTCACCAAAGTGTAGTGTTGGGTGGCTTTAAAACCACAGCAGCAGGCACAGTACATATACTGCTTGGTCAAGCGAATGGATGGGTCGCATCTCTGTGGGCGGTGTCCAAGAGCTCAAATGCACTTGGCGCAGATGTGGCATCAGACAGGGGTTGGCACAGTGTAGATGGAACCTGAAGGGATGAATGTGGCAAAAGTGCAGGCCTGCGGGCATGTTAGCACTGTATGCAGAATACACCTAAGATAATAGGTAAGCAAGGTGTGTGTGGCAGCAGTTAGGTTAAGCAAGTCATGAGGTGCAGGAGACGTAGCTGGAACGAGTTTGATGTCACTATTCAATGCAATGGGATCACTTTTGAGCAGAACAAACACAGTGTGGTCATAATTGCGACATGAGACACAGGCACTGTGATGGGATTGACCATCATAATTTCCTGTCCATACATCAAAACAGTAAATGAGATACCGGCAAGATTTTTTGACAGAGCGCATTTTTTTTTTTTTTTTTTTTTTTTTTTTTTTTTTTTTTTTTTTTTTTTTTTTTTTTTTGGGGGGGGTAGGGTTTAAGGGCGCTCAACTGTTGAGGTCATTAGCGCCCAGTCACTGGTGTTAGAGCACATGGAATCTGCTAAAACTCAAGGGGATGGGGGGGAACATCAGAAGGACCTGACAAAGATGCAGATAAAATAAGTAAAAAGGTTAAATGTCTTTGGACAAACCAGCTAAAGTTATAAAACGCAGAATACGAGCAGCTGCTCGAGCGTCATCAGCTAAAACATCCGGTAAAGTAGATGGCAGGGACAGGATAATACAAAATTGACTAAAAAGGGGACACAACAATAAAACATGGCGCACTGTTAATGCCTGACCACAAGGGCACTGCGGGGCTGGGTCACCGGAGAGCAGGTAGCTGTGGCTAAACCGGCAATGCCCAATCCGCAACCTGGTCAGAAGGACCTCCTCGCGCCGAGATGGTCGGGAGGATGTTGTCCAAGCAGTTGGGAGCGGTTTTACTGCCCGGAGCTTGTTTCCTTGGAGGGATGACCAAGCATCCCACCGCAACGACACAAGCCTCTTACAAACATCCCCACGAACGTCAGATGACGGGACACAATGGGAGGCTGGCCGAGGCAGGAGGACTGCAGCCTTGGCTGCAGCATCCGCAGCCTCATTCCCAGGCACTCCTACATGTCCAGGAACCCACAGAAAGCTGACAGGAGAACCATCATCAGCGAAAGAATGGAGGGACTGCTGTATCCGTTGAATCAAGGGATGGACCGGATAGGGAGCTCCAAGGCTCTGAAGAGCGCTGAGTGAGTCAGAGCAGAGTACATACGATGAATAGCGGTGGCGGCGGCGGGCGTACTGAACGGCCTGATGGAGAGCAAAAAGCTCGGCCGTAAAGCTGGAACATTGGTCGAGGAGCCGGTATTTAAAGGTGGTGGCCCCGACGACAAAGGCACAGCCGACACCATCGTCAGTTTTGGAGCCATCGGTGTAAATAAAGGTGTGACCGGCAAGTTGAGCAGCATTGATGATAACAGCCGTGAGGTATTCGACCTCACTGTCACAACTGGGAAAAGCGTGGTCTGGAAAGGTCGCCAGGGAGGAGTAAAGTCCCTAGTCAGCTTTCAGTATGTTCCAGCTCTAAGGACGTGGGGATGGGGTGTGGTGCAGGAGACGAACGATACAGGGGAAGTGGTCACTCGAATAGGTGTCAGAAAGGACATACCACTCGAACCGACGGGCAAGAGTGGTAGAACAGATCGAGAGATCCAAGTGGGAGGAGGTATGAGTAGAGTCCGAGAGGAAAGTCAGGGCGCCGGTATTGAGGCAGACAAGATTGAGATGGTTGAAGACATCCGCCAAGAGTGAGCCTCTTGGATAGGATGCAGGAGAGCCCCAAAGGGGATGATGGGCATTGAAGTGGCCAAACAATAAGAACGGCGGGGGAAGCTGAACGATCAGGTGCATCATGTCAGCCCGACTAACAGCAGATGACGGTGGAGTGTAGATGGTACAAACTGAAAAAGTAAAAGCAGAAAGAGTAATGCGGACAGCTATTGCTTGGAGTGGGGTGGTCAATGGGATGGGATGGTAATAGATATCGTCCCGAACGAGCAACATGACCCCACCATGAACTGGGATACCGTCCACAGGGGTGAGGTCATACCGCTCCGAGGTATAGTGGGTAAAGGCAATACAGTCAGTTGGGCGCAACTTGGTTTCCTGGAGACCAAGGACGAGCGGACAGTGCAGGCGGAGAAGCAGTTGTAATTCCTCCCGATTAGATCGAATACCTCTTATGTTCCAATGAAACAAAAGGTTGGGGGAACGAGACGGGGGAAGAGCTGGTCACCTCGACGGCCGCGGAGGGCCAGGTTGCGAGGGAACAACGCTACAACCGACGGGAGGCGGATCCGGTTCCATCGACTCGTCGCCAGCTGCAGCCGCTGTCCCTGGTTGTGTAGGAGGGGCCGCATCATTTGCCGACGAAAGGCCGGCGGAGCGCCTGGCAGCAGAGCGTCCCGGCGAAACTGAGGACGGCCGGGAGCAGCGACTCACGGATGGAGCGTCAGACGAAACGCGCCGCGGTGGAGAGGGGGATAGAGACTACTTCTTGGAGGCCTTCTTGGAAGGCCGAGGAGGCACAGGGATGGTGGGCTGGACCCGAAGAAGGTCCTCACGCGCGGGGTCCGTTTTGGAACGCCGGACCTCGGAAGCTGGGGTCCGGAACGTTGCCCCGATGGACGCCTGAGAAGAGGATCGCTTCTCAGGTGGCGTGGGGGGAGGAGGAGGAAGGGTGGGGCCCACGGGGGAGGAGGATTTGGAAGGGAGGGATTTGGGAGGCAGAGGCAGAGCCCCGTGATGGGCGGAGTAGGCGGAGGGGGGGACAGGATAAGGGTGAGGATACCGCGGAAGGAGTGGACACAACTGAGGCGAACGAAGTGGTCAATGACACGGGATGGAGGCGGTCGTACTTCTTCCGGGCCTCAGAATAAGAGAGCCGATCCAAAGTTTTGATTTCTTGTATCTTCTTCTCCTTCTGATATGCGGGGCAGTCTGAGGATCTAGGCGAGTGGACGCCAGGACAATTAACGCACCGAGGTGGTGGGGTGCATGTATGTTCCTCACGAAGAGGACGTCCACAATCGCCACAAAGGGGCTCAGCCTCACACCGTGATGACATGTGCCCAAAGCGCAAACACCTAAAACAGCGCATAGGAGGCGGGACGTAAGGTCGCACGTCGCACCGGTAGCACATCACCTTTACCTTCTCCGGGAGAACGTCCCCCTCGAAGGCGAGGATAAAGGCCCCAGTGTCGATGCGACGGTCTTTGGGGCCGCGCTGGACTCGCCGGACGAAATGCACGCCTCGGCGCTCCAGGTTGGCCCTGAGCTCCTCATCAGATTGTAGCAGGAGGTCACGATGAAAAATAACCCCCTGCGTCCTATTTAGTGCCAGATGTGGGACAATGGATACTGGGATGTCCCCTAGGCGGTCGCACGCCTGGAGCGCCGCCGACTGTGTGGCGGAGGTGGTCTTGAGAAGAACGGACCCTGAACGCATTTTGCTGAGAGCCTCGATTTCCCCGAAGACGTCCTCAATGTGCTGAACAAAGAACATGGGCTTGGAGGTGGCAAACGTCGCCCCATCGGTTCGAGAACAGACCAAATAGCGGGGGAAGTACTTCGCCCCAAGCCGGCGGGCCTGTCCCTCCTCCCATGGAGTGGCCAAGGGGGAAAGGGCAGGAGAACCAGAACTAGAAACGGTACCTTTTCTTTTGAAAGACTCGGCCGCAGAGTGACCTGATACATGTTGACGTTTCATCTGCGAAACGTCCGCCCTGATACCACCCACTCCGACCAGGGGCTCTCCCCACGGGCGCCACCCAGCCGCAGCAAGGGCCACCTGGCAGGATGACCATTGCCGGGAGTCCTGATGCCCCAAGGAGACGGGCATCTACTCCTTGGCCGACGTGGGGAGGGTGCAGCTCAGGTATCGGCAGTACGATCCCTGTGTTGTCAGGGGGCTACAACCTAGAGGGTACATGACGACCCCACCACAACGGGCTGCCTACCGTGCTGGATTTCTGGTGCCATGGAAAGTCCATGATCACTGGTGCAGATGGAGATGCACTATGTGCGTAACTTGGACAACCCATCACGCGTTGAGGCCCAATTTGAGGAATAGTGGGTATGGTTACAATGCCAGTGCAATGCTGAGTGCCAAGGTCTTAGTGCACTGAGGACCAGTGGTACACCACGTAAGGTGTCCTTCCCCAAAAGGCTCGTACTTCTGTAGAATTTTGAAAAATGGAGGTCAAACCCCAAGGGGGACCATCACATGGAAGGCCGAAACGGTTGAAACTCCTTTTAGTCGCCTCTTACGACAGGCAGGAATACCTCGGGCCTATTCTTACCCCGGACCCGCAGGGGGGACAGAGCGCATTGATGATGCGTAGGAAATGTACCATTAGGAGTGTCCATGTAGCATTGTGAGTGGAGAATATCAGTCGAAAAGCCACTGGAAAGGTTCAGAAGACCACGGATAGGTGCAGGTGGTGGAACAGAGGGTAAACAATGAGCACACGAGATAACAGTTAAAGGATAAACAGGGCTTCATTGTTCGTTATTCCACTCGGCATTGTTTCTGTCTAAATCACTGCACTGAAGTTCCTCTAGTCCAGGTCAAACAATACTTTGTAAATTGCCACATGGAATGTTCATATCACATTTCGACACTGTTTGAAAAATATCCTCTGTACTGTTGTTGATGCAATGAAGTGAAGCGATGAGCAATGGCAGCACTGTTGAGTACCCAACCAGCGTGGCAGATTTGTTCAAAATCGTGACACGGTGCCATAGATTGACCACCACTGTAGGAAATGCAGTACCAGTCAGAGTGCATATGTAATAAACAGTATACGGAGTATGGTGCACAAATCCTTATCAGAGGTTAAACACATACTAAACTGTCACAGATCTTATGTTCACCCTACTGCACAGGGCAGCAATGTTTATTTTATCAGTCCCAATTATGTGCTGCAAATGACACTTATCACAGTTGCCAGCACCACCTCAATCACTTTGGACTTTGACACAGGCAGTCACATGCACTGGACCTTCCTTGTTGCAAAGACAGTCGAGCCGGTCCTGAGAGCAGACTTTCTGCATCACTATCACGTGCTTCCTGACCTTGCCTGCAGTTTGTTATTATGCCGTGATGGTCAGCAGCCAATCATTGGGGTTATCAGTGAAGTTCTCACCAAACATTCCTGTCCACCTCCCTCTTCATCACATGGAGATACACTACTAGACCATCACCTAAAGAGCTCAGCACTCTTCAGCAAGCTTCACTTTCTGATGGCCAACTATTCTTTGCCATGCACGACAAATGACATCATAAGATGCAAAAACATCTATCTTCGGCAGCATGCTGTTGACACTGCAGCATCACTTCATGCTGCAAAGCACAACCTTGTTGTCGTACAATGTTCACAACAGCCATGCCACATGTCTGCCTCTTTGGAGACAGCATACCCACTGCTCTGCCCAGTGACCCTGCTCCACAACACTGTGTTTCTGGCCACAGATGTGCACCCATTATCGGGCCATATGCAGTTTTTTGTTTGCAATGGTACTGTTCATCGTATGAACACTACACCTGGCCTGCCTGTCTGAAGTAGGCCATGATGCCTCCCTCCCCACAAACTTAGAGCGTCGGAGGCTGCCATGGACAAACTAATGGAGGTAGGCATTGTCTGCCTATTGGCCAGTCCCTGGGTGTCCCCAATAAAACTTGTTTTAAAGAAAGACAAATAATGGCACCTGTGTGACAACAACTGGTGGCTCAATCACCAAAATATTGGAGACAATTATCCAGGACTTTGACCAAATGTTAGTTGGCACCAAAATATTCAGTGTTACTGACTTTATAATAGCATACATGCAGATTCCCATGGCAAAAGAGAACATACCAAAGACTAATCACTACACCTTTCAGACCTTTCTGTCACTTGTCACCACTCTCTGGCCAGCTCTATTACAACCAGATCAAGACTTACAGAACCTCTTTTGTGACCCCCAACACAGTCCTCAAACTTGAGCAACATACCTTCCCTGGCTTCACCAAACCGGTTTGATGTGACACGCCCTGTGACCAGATCCGACCAGTTGTCCCGAAACCTTTTCGAAAACAAATGTTCATCCTCATCCACAATCTCCCTCACCGTAGGGTATCACCCTATGTTTGTTCAGTGACAATGTTTCATACAGTCTCGTGTAGAAAGACTGTGCCACATAGATCGAAGCATGCATCCCCTGCCATGCTCAGCTCCAGTTGGCAAATTCCAGGACCCCAAGGGGAGGTTCCAACACATGCACATGGAGGTAGTAAGACCACTTCCAGTCTCTTGATAGACAGTGTTACGTTATACCATTGATCGAGAGAGTTATGTAATGTGTCAAGGCTGCATCTTCTGCTGATATATCAGCCGAGGCTGTTGCCGAAGTTTTTATCAACTTGTGGATTGCAAGTTTCAGCTGCCCTATGTCACTCACTATGGAGCAGGGCAAACAATTTGAGTCTCCTCTATTCAATGAACTGTGTCATCTTTGCAGCTCCCACCATTTCCATACCACCGCCTATCACCCACAGTCTAACAGTTTCATTGAAAGATTGTACTGCACGTTAAAAGTGGTGCTAATGTGCCATCCTGAATCACGGACCAAAGCCCTTCCATTGAGTATTGTCCACACCACCCATAAGGAAGACCTTGATGTAACTTAAGTAGAGATCCTGTACAGCGAGACATTATCCCTTTCTGCCAATTTTGTCGTACAGTCTACAGCCCCCATCGATTGTGATCTGCCAGATCTAGTTGCCCACATCAGACGCCACATACAGAACCTGCATATACCAAGCCCATGCCCCCCCTCCCCCCCTTTCACACCGTGCAATGGCTTGGGTCTTCGACCATAAGGATCTGCCCCCTGCTCGTATGTGGTGATGCACACCCTGCACCCGTCATGTATAGGCCCTCATTGCAGCATGAACACATTTATCATCAAGATCGGGCAAATGATCGACAGTGTATGTTAAGAGATTGAAGCCAGCTTGGACCACTGCAGAATGGTCTCTGTAGCTGCCATTTAGCCCTGCAACCGACCAACCATCTTCTACCCCTTTCTACACTGCAGTTCAACCTCTCAACTTTCTCCTAGAGGATATATCTGTCATGCTCTATGATGAAAACGTGGTCATCTTCATGCAATATGAAGACAGGAAATATGGAGCAAGCATGACTTTGCACCGTTACCACCTTACCTTGACTATACCGGCTGATGCAGACATGGCAGAATTGATGTACTATCTCACTACTGAGGGCTCCCTCAAAAATCACCCCGGTTTATGGCATGACTGTCCTAGCTTCAGTCGACAACAGAAATACATTGTCAGCCATTTCACCCTTGACACCCACTGCTGAGGCTGCTACCATGGACAGCACACTGGTACTGGCTACTTCCCACTATGGACGTGCCCTCCAGCCTCCTCAGAGACTACGAGATCTCTGGCACCACTGCAGCCGTTGCCCCAACACAGATCACTGCATAGACCTCATCACCTTGCAATGCTTCCCCTTCCCCTGTGCTCCACACTATGGGGGACAGGGGAGAGGGGTGGCTCTGGGGTGACTTCTCGACTATACGTCACCTCTGACTGACAAAATACACATCACTGCCCTGTGCAGCAGAGTGATGGTTTAGTATGTGTTGAACCTCCTACTGGTTTAGACCATGACTTAATTTTGTCCAGCAAATGAAGTATTTGTTTACCACAGTCCATGTACTGTTTATTATGTATGCATTTCCACTGGTACCGTATTTCTTACACATACTTCAAAGGTGTACCGCATTTCCTACACACAGTTCAAATAAGACTGGGCTTATTGTATGGGGAAAAATCTTTAGTACTCTATTGGAAACACCATCAAAACCACATAAGGTTTCATTTTTGAGAGAACGTATGATTTTCTTAATTTCGGAAGGAGAATAGTTGATACATTCATATGAATGAATTTTATGAAAGCTGGTTTTTAAACATAGTGCTGTGATTTTTCTCTAACTTTTTGTTCCTAGGCTCTCTACTACACTTAAGAAATGATTATTAAATATATTTGCTACCTATGACTAATTTATAGCTCGTCCATTCAGTTCAATAGTGATGTTATCTTGTTCTGTGGCTGGTCATGTGTCTAGCTTCACTACATTCCATATAGCCTGAAGTCTTGTTGGAATTACCCAGTTCTGACAATGTCCATGTTACTTGAGTTTTTAATAAATTTTCTTAGTAATTTTGAGTAGTTTTTGTAGTGTGTAACTACTGCAGGATCCCTACTTGTTTTTGCCAAAAGATACATTTTCCTTTTCCTATCACTAGATACTTAATGCCTATAGTGATACCTCTTTTTTTGTACATGGTTGTTTGATGTCTTTTTTGATTACCTTATGCTGGGAGCTACTTTCACATAAGGATATGAATTTATCGTGGACTAGATTAAATATGTTAGCATTTGGTTCATCACATGAGGGACAGTCAATAAATAACTAAAATTTTTTTTCTGAAAGTTGGTTCATTTTATTCAGTATTCCAATACACCGTATTATTCCCCACTCATTTGGCTACAAAACCCTCTTTTTCAACATAATCTCCATTCAAAACAATGGCCTTACGCCACCTTCCAGGGGGGCAAAGGGGACGGGGGTGGGGGAAAGCCCGTATGCCAGCATTGTACCACTCTATTGGTCGACATCGGAGCCAATGCCTTACTGCATCATCATCATCATCATCATCATCATAACTGATTCCCACAGAGTGCATGCTTCATTGGACCAAACAGATGGAAGTCTGAAGGTGCAATAGGGTGGGCAAAGCTGTAGGTCCAATGAAGTTTTATGAGCTCCTATCTGGTGCACAGACTTGTGCGAGGCCTCGCATTGTCATGGAGAAGGACAAGTTCGTTTGTATTTTTGTTGCAATGAAATGCTGAAACCGTTTCTTCAATTTCCTGCAGGTAGCACAACACACTTTAGAGTTGATTGTTGCACCATAATGCAGGACATCAAACAGAATAGCCCCTTCACCCAGAAGACCATTGTCATGATCACATAAAATGAGTGTCTGCACATTCCAGCCAGCTGGCTGGCATGCGGGAGATCTGAAAGGTTTGTGCGACCTTGTTGAGATGACAGACACTTCGTCCAACACCCACCATGCTTTTGTTCACTGTCAGGTATCTCTAGACACGCTGCAAGCACCTATTAATATCTGTGATGCTCTGGTTTTCTGCCAAACGGAACTCAATGACACCGCTCTGCTTGGAATGCACCTCCATTACAGATGCCAATTTGAAGTGTATGTGTAGCACCTACACCTATCTGAACCTCATGAAACTACAGGGGATGAAGTGGGAATATTCCATGATGACTCAACAAATTCTTCATCTTGAAACTGACCATGGAAAAATGTATTCCAATACTTATTGACCGTCCCACTAAAATTTCATCCCAGGTCATCTCTTGTAAACTTCTTAGAATAATTATGGACTTCAGGACAACTGTTTTTAAGCGATTTCCACTTAGTAGTATCCACACTGTAAGGCACTATGTTATTTATCCTAACTAACTGTGAATCATGATTGAGAGAGCATTTTTTACTGGTCTGCCACTTTTTACTTTGTCGTTCAGTTTCGCCTAACCACAATGGAAATATGTCTGCACCACCTAACCACTGTGTCATGATGGTGCGGTGTTTTCATACATTTCCACCAACTCAGTTTTCATTGTTTCAGTGTTGGCACCCTTGAAATACAGAAAAGTAATTACCACATTTAACTTCTCTTTATCAATGGACTTTGCCATTTTGTTTTGGCTCTTTAGTGGTACTGGTGCATAGGGATTTCAATGTGCACCACAACTGCAAACATGTAACTATAAAAAAATTAATTATGTAATTTAACTTTTTTGAGGTGATACTTAGTCTTTACAACTATCATCCATATATCAGTTGTTACTTGCCTCTATGTAAACTAAAGATTCAATACATATCTAGTTTTAGTCACACAGAACAAATTATTATATTGCAAAATCGCAACAAACTTTAGCGATTCAAACCCAGGGTTTCATCCATCAATACACACACTTTAAAATTGCAGAAGAGCAATTCTGAACTCTTTCTTTTTTTTTTCTTTTTTACACACTGAACAACCTTTAGTTGAACTGTCTAGCCCCTCGAGATGGGATTTCACAAAAGTGTAGCACACTGAGGAACAACAAATACGTGTCTCTAAATATCAGCAAAAAATTTAATGGAGAATGGAATCTCTTTGCTGGTATTCTCAACAGTTCAGCTCCTGGATTCTACATATAACTGGGATTATTTTGTCAATTACAGTTGGAGACCACCACAGCTGTTTAGTACACTGCACTGTAAGAACTAGTGCAACCAGCCACAAGTTTTTTTAGGAATGATTTTATTGAACTATTATTAGTTTTGGGCCCAAGTCAATTGTCAGGCGGTAGCATTGATTTCTTGTTATGTTTTACATTTGTCTTCACAACGAACTCTCCTTTACATTTGATGATGGGCTCAGGCCCGAAACCACTGGAAAATGTTCACTAACACAACCTTAAAATATCAATAAAATGATGTAAAAATTATATAAAACATTAGTACAGTGAGTTATAAAATGAACTAGAGTAATGGAAAATTTTGTAGGAGGTTGCATAGTTAATTTAAAATTGCTTCACAAAATTTCATTCGTTGATATTTATGAAAATTGTTGGACAACGATTTTAAGGCTCCCGGTAATTATCAAACTTGTTTGTCAAATTCACTGTATGCTATCCACAGGTCGTTAAAGCAGTGTATGTATGTACAACCAAGTTTGCCAGATTTAACCTCACTTTGAAGGCGCTGTCGTGTTGTGCGTTCATTTCGTGATGTACTTTTAAACTAATGGGAACTATCAATGTAGACAAACCTTTTTAAGCATTGACCTTAGCACTAAGAATAAAGAAGAAAAAGAAAACAAGATGTGGTCCAGGAAATGGTTGAAACAGAGATAAATATACCCACAAAAATCTTCTAAGGAAAAATTAAACTCAGAAGCTGATGATTATGTCATCTTTCTCCAAATGGACAGTTTTAATAACTTCTTACAATTACTTTGCACTTTCACTGAAAAAGGTGAGCACAATTTTGTGGAAATTGTGTTTTCTCTTACTTGGCCCTCTAACAAAAGTTATGAAATACCACACAGTGGGACCATACACACCACCTGTGGAAGAACAGATCTCTCATTTTTTCTCATTTTACTGCACTCTCACTTGTTATACTGTGCATGTAACATTTATTTTCTTATCATCATAATCCTGCACACAATATATGGCTGGGAAAGATGCAACCTCTGTACCATTTTGCTAATTGCTTGTGCTCTCTTGCTTTTATCCCTGTTCGTAAATTCAATAACTATGGAAATTCATGATATCATCAGATAAACCACAATTAAAACTACATCTCCCTAAAAATTCAGACTACATATCAACATTGTGTCCACCAATTTTGTCAGATCTGCCGTCGGTCAAAATTTCACTCAAACACGTCAGACCCTATATAAGTTTGATAAACAGGTCAAATATAGTTGCACACTTTTACAATAATTTGGCAAACTAAATAAATTTTGGCAACTTTACTGATTGTTTATAGGGATCTATAGAGCTATAGCAGAGTATGACAGTCAGCATGCAGAGATTCTGTGAATCTGTGAGTGAACATATGTTGTCGAACAACACAAGGCTGTAGTTAGAAAATCTTTGCACATTTGGTGAAACAATTGAAGCGTACACTGACATACTTCTTTAGCTTTATAAATGAATCTAAAATACTGACGCATGAATATCAATACTTCACAAATGGAAATTAAGTTTGGTGCAATATCAATACAAATTACTAAAATTTTTGTTTCAATACCCACACCTGCCACAAGTTAACAATAGTAAGTGATGTGACAATGACTAAGCAGTTGAACCATCAATTTATTTGCAACATGTACAAAAACATTCTTAGCAACACTTTTGCATTCTTCCTCGAGGTGCATGCACTGCTTGTTCTTGCCAACATTAAAAGAATAAATTACTGTGTCGCAAATAGATGTTAAACACAAACCTGTAAAAAACTAAGTAAAATCCTACAAATGACATTATCCTTTGAAGATTAAACACAGTACAGTACCTAAAACAAAAATGCAAACTTAAATTCACATTTTTACAGCCAGAATATTCGGGGTTTTAGTACTTGTGAACTATGTGTAGTTCATAAGAAAGGAAAGATTACATGTCAACAGGCACAGGGCATGACTAATAAGATATATTAAAATGAAATGGAGCTGTTGATCAACTGAGTGACAAAATTACTACATGTGTACACCATCTCATTTAGAAGAATATCCATGATGAGAGTTCTGGCTCAGAAATGTTGTCTTCCTAGGGAATGAAAGTCCCTCTCCCAGTTCCCACATTACTATATGAGTATCTTCATAACCTCAAATGACTATTGGTGTAACAAAACAGTTACATGACAAAAAACTCACAAGGAAACTTACACATTCGAGTTCCAAATAATGGTTAAGAGCTGCCATGTGCTAATTTAAAATAGCATGTTTTGTTATGTTCCAGTTCATTTGCACTCTTTGGCTGCTAAGCTGTACTTGTTGGTAATAGCAAGAAAACTGCCATTTGAACTACTAGCCAACCTATGCATTATACAAGTGGGTGGTATTCACCGAGTGAAACAGCCTTCATTTAATTAACTTCATAATCAATACTGCAAATAGCACCACATTTTGAGTATGAACATCTCTATAATGCACTATCATGAAACACAGCTGCTCGTTACAGTACGAGTGTGTTGTCAGCATTGAATGAAGTTCACTCAATTTTTCCATAGTCAACAATGAGTTTTAAGTGAGCAGCACTGCACGAATGCAGTTTACTTATAATATAGTGCATGATGACGTGTAAAAGCAATGTGAATAGAGTGAAAAAGAATGACTTCTCTATTCATAAGTTTTTGCACCATATAAACAGATGAAAACTGAAAATGGAAATAAGGGAAGCAAAAAATGTACCACCTGTGACAAAATCTCACAAGAAAAGGTTGAGTCGAACTGAAACCTCTATTAGAAGTACCAATAATTGTACTGATGAAGAAAATTTAGAGCTAGGCAGTGCCTCTGCTGGTATCAACTGCTGCAGTGTAAAGGGTATTAGTATCTTTGAAAACAGTGACAATGTCTATCCCCCTGAGTTGAAAAAAGTAGAATGACAAAGTGTAAGATTTTACTGAATCCACGACATCCTGACATCGTAATTTCCAGTATGATGTCGATGGCATGAAGGAAACATTTCCATTGGACAGTTTGTCATTATATCCAAGAGTGATTTATTCTGAAGCAGATATTAGGTGCGTTTTTTTACATTGTGTGTGCTCTTTTGGCCTCATATAACATGAAGCAGTCATCATGGCATATTAATGTGGCGACCATTCATGAATTTCTGAAACTTTCACCTTTCTGCAAAAAATACGTATTAATTCCAATGGAACAAAGATGCAGTTGGAAATTCAAACAATTTTTTTAATGTTTTGAGAGACAAGATGTTTGGAAAGCGTAAAATCTGGAAATGCAGAAACAGGTTTTCCTGTAACTACGCTGTTAGCTTGTATATGTTTATAGTTTTTACTAGTAACTAAAAGTGCACTGTGGAAACAAATAGGAGAAAATTATGAGTAGGGATAATTTCTAATTCACATATGTGGGGAAAATCTGTTACTGAAATCAAAACCTGTGGACACCCCTGTTTTCATGTGCTGAAGTGACAGTTCACCTGACTGGCAACACTGAACAGTAATTATGATACTTGATAATTTCATATATAATAAGTGAAATTAATTCCATAAAAGTCATTTAGAAAGTTCTGAAGACATTGCACCTATCTGTACACATGTAAGCCACATCCAAATTCAGTGAATCAATGATGTTTATCACATGACACAGCTCTTTTCTCTACCACTGAAAACCATCCACATGCCAAAGGGAAACCAGTGTTATCTCTCAGCTGAAATTCTTGGCCAATATACTTTTTCTCTCCTTATCAATGGCAGAAAATATGGGGTAACTATAATATTAAGCAAGTTCTGTCCCTTTGGCCCCAGATATTCTTACTGATGCTGTACAAACCTGACAGTTTCACCTGCATCCTCTAAATCACAACAATAAATTCATGCAGATTACTTTGTTATCACTAATGGATTGTGTTTCATGATCTAAGTACCAAATATATTCCACTGAAAAAGGAAAAGCTTACCACTCTTTTTATTACAGGGGCTTTTGCACTGCTTTCAAAGAACATGAAGTAAAAAGAGAGAAAAATTCATAATTTTCTCAGTGTTTTTATCCTTTTTGTATAAGATTTGTGGCACCAAGGAGCCAAGATATTGCAGATGGAGCACAATATTTTGATTATCCTATGGCTGTAGTGGCCATGGTCTCACTGAGGACAGTTTTGATGGTCACATGAAGTAATTTAGCTGCCAGTCCAGCTAAGCTATGAGACGCATGTGGATGTGGTGGTGCGAGTCCAATGCGGTAGGAAAAGTTTAATGTGTATTCGACATGAACGAATTGAATTGAAAACTACTACCATAATTAAAGGAAGATTCAAGTTTCTTCCAATATAGAAAACATATTTATGACTACAAAACAGATCTTCCAGTGCACAAGTGGACAGAAATTTAAGTGATTGAGTCCTATTGTATTAAAATAGCTCATTTTTCCATTTGTATTTGAACTAATGTATGTTTACTTTGTGACCTTTTAGACAAGACTGCAGTCTGGTGTTTTTACAGACTCTTGTCAAATCTTGAAAGGATATTAACTCTAATCTATGCATAACAAATACATTCTGATTTACCATAGATCACACTTAACTCTGTCATGTCTGGATGGGTACATGTACGGATGTTCCAGAATTTAAATTGTGACCTTACAAGCTGATTAAGACTTTCAATAATCAAGCAGTTATCATGCAATTTCACATCATATTTACGGTGTATTTATTGCAGCTTGTATGCTTATGTCTGGACAGCAATGTTTGTTTGGATAACACATGACAGTTTTACACATAAATGCTTTGTAATATCATTTGTTCATAGCATGACTTACATTTACCACTATGGAGCCACCACTATACACATTGCAGTCTTTCAGAACAGAACAAACAATAAGTATTCTGACTGCACACATACTTCAAGTTTTTTGGTATTTTAATTCTGATGTATTATTAAATCTGTTTGTAAGCTGGAAGCGAAGTTATTATGCACATTCACAAAATGAATTATGAAATATAATTTTTTATTATTGCTTACCTGTGAAGTTTCTTTCCCAAGCCAGAAATGGATATCCCAGTTGTATGTGCCCTTCCTCTCCACTGTCTGGAAAAATAAAGTAAAAGAATTATTGTAATACATGAATTTTTATTCTCTAAGTGAAAGGCTCTCAATTATTACTCTGTGATGGGCAAATAATTATTTGAGGACAACAAAAGGCATCCAGCAGAAGCTGAAAACTTCAGGTAATCACTAGTACATTGAGGAACGTTAAAATTTTATTGGGGGGACTTCGATGCACACACTGGAAAAGAAAGGAAGTTTTCAGGAAACCTGTTTGAGAGTATCCATCACACTGAACAACAAATAAAAATGGGGAAAGACTAAAAACTACGCACAGGCTTTAACCTCAAATTAAGGTCCACAAATTTGAAAGAACTCCCAATGAAACAGAAAAGTTGGAAATCACCTAATACAAACCTATGATAATTTCAGGTCAGTGTGTAGCTACATCTTTTAATAATCAAAAAGAAATCGTAGAAAGTTAGAAACGGTGCAAATACAGATATCCATCACTATCTAACAACAATAAAAATGAAATTTATTCCACAAAGAAAGATTCCAGGACAAGGGCACAGGTTTCATAAAACTGATATTTAAACTCCGACAGCAAAGAAACAAGAATTTCAGAAACAAGACTCAAAACACTGGAAGGAGACCAAAACAAAATTAGCCGAAACAGCCTTTGAAATAGCATCACTCAGAAGACACAAAAACTACAGATAATGGGGTGAACAGTGTAAAAAAAGCATTACTGCTTACAAAACAGACCTGGCAGAAATGGCACTCCACCAAAAGAAGTGGAGGCTTTATCAGCTTTAAGCAATGAAGGTGTCAAACATTGAAAACAGTATGGCCATCAGAAGGAACTTTGGCAGGAACCAGCTATCACTAATTGAAGACGACCTCTAAAAGAACAATACCAGGAACTTCTCCAAAACTTTCGAACAATGCTTCCAAACTTACCAACCACCTAACATGTGCTTTAAAAATGAAGATGAAAACTTAGTCCCAAATAACCAAGAAAACTGGAATATTAGCAAGCTATTTCAAAAAGCTGTTGAATTCTGAGGAACAAGGAGCTAAATTTCTAGGCCAAAATCCAGGATGAACTTGAAGCAGCCCATCATGTTTGATCAGTTCTCGGGTATCCGACCGGGTAGTGTCATAATTTCTCCACAATATTTCAAAAGACGTACACACTGCCATCTTCAGGTGGTTCCTGACGAATGCTGTGCTGTTCCTCTTGGCGCCCTATATATACTAGCCATTACCCCCTCCACCGTTCTTCTCCTGGTGTCTTAGGTACGGCCGGCACAGCAGCTACTGGAGGTGGTGGGGGAAGCGGTGCCTGGGTCTGAACTGGGGTCTGCAGTCTCCCTGCAGCCGCCGTCGGGGGCCATCCTCGATCTCTGGGACTGCATCTTTCTCTCCAGGCTGAGTGCAGCGTTCCAAGCCTGACTAAGTTGATATTAATTAGATTGTCCTGTACAACCAGAAGCAAACAAGACACACACTCAGACAGACTGCGCCAAGACAACACGAAGAAGAAACAGAAGAACACAAGTCATTGGCGTGCATTCTGCTTGTCAGAAACACCTCAAGAAAAATCGGTAGAATCCTGGGGAAACACAGTGTGAAATTTGTATTCCAGCCCCCTGCAAAAACCTTGACTCTACTGGGTTCAGTGAAAGATGACCTAGGCCTTCAAAAACCAGGCGTTTATCAAGTTCCCTGTCAGTGTGGAAAATCATACATTGGGGAGACAGTGAGAGGTGCTGTGAACACAAGCGCCATACCGAATTACACCAGGCCACTAAATCAGCCGTGGCTGACCATTGTATAAAGACTGACCATACTATGGACTATGAAAAAACAAAAATACTCTATCAATCCTCCTACTTCTGGGACTGCGTTACTAAAGAGGCCATCGAAATCTGACTACAGGACTATCTAATCAATAAAGACAGCGGCCTTCAACATAGTCAGGCTTGGAACCTTGAACTCAGCCTGGAGAGAAAGATGCGATCCCAGAGATCGAGCATGGCCCCCAACGGCGGCAGCAGGGAGACTGCAGACCCCAGTTCAGACCCAGGCGCCGCTTCCCCCGCCACCTCCAGTAGCCGCCGCACCGGCCGCACCGAAGACACCAGGAGAGGAACAGTGGAGGGGGTAACGGCTAGTATATACAGGGTGCCAAGAGAAACAGCACAGCTTTCGTCAGGAACCACCTGAAGATGGCAGAGTGTATGTCTGCCGAAATATTGTGGAGAAATTACGATGCTACCCAGTCGGATGCCTGATAACTGTTCAAACTGGAAATACGCCAGGAAAACTTCAGATCACAAACCCCATCATGGATGAAATCTAAAATATTGTTAGATTTGATGAATAAGAAGGCCCCAGGGAAGATTCAGTAACTGCTGAAATGTGGAAACTTCCATGTGCTGAAACACGTCGAAAAGCTAAACTAAATCTTTCAGAAAGTTTGGGATACAGAATCCATTCTAGAAGATCGGAACACAGTGTTAATTTATCCAATCCAGAAAGAAAGGAGAATAAACCGACCCCAACAACTATACAGGAGTTTCCCTCCTTTCTATGATTTGCAATACTCTTGAAAGAATTTTGTAGGGCAGGATGGGAAACCAATTGGATCAGCAATTAGAAGTGTACTACAGACTGTTAAGAAAATTATGACCTTGCATGGAACAAATTTTACATCTAAAATTTATAATCAGGTATTTAAGAATGAAAAATGAAATGTCCACAGGACACCATGTTACGGCTCAAACTGTGCGCAGTAGGCTACATGATGCACGACTTCACTCTCAATGTCCATTTGTAGACTTCAGAAAGTATACAATTTGACTGACAGGGAAACATGATTCAACACTTTGGAGGAGTTTGGAGCTGACAACAGATCAGTGGCAACCATAAAATGACACACAAACACAAATACAAAAGCAAAATTAAACTTTTAGGTAAAATCTCAAAGGCTTTCGAGATGAAAGCTAGTGTAATACAGGGAGCTGTAGTGTCCCCACTGCTGTTCACTTGTGTACTACACTTGCTCCTTAATGGTGCCTGTTCACAGTGAAAAATCTGCGTCTACTGAACTGTGACTTACACAACTGCAACACAGATTGCAAGAACAAGTTCCATGAAAACTTTACCTCACTTTTTTGGGTTCAGTATGTGGTATGGAGCATACATTGTCAAGTAGATTCATCACATATTAGGTTCAGAATCAGCAATCTCCATAAATTTAAATGAATTTAAAAACATTTCATTAGCAATGCTTCCAGCAAATTACACAATTATCTCGATTCAAGGATTGAGTATCAGCTGTGTAACAAGCGGTAGTGTTAAATGTAAACAGGCCTATGTTCATTCAATACAAATATCAAAAATAGTTTTGCATCATTCCGGTTCCCAGACCTCCTGAAGATAGACGTTTATTGTGGATTTGTATTACAGACACAGTCCCTTTGACTGTTCAGAGAGGTCACTAAACCTGACTGAGATGTTTAATAATCATGTGTGAGCAGTGTCTATTATACAGAGGGGGTCCGACAGCCGATCAGTTCTAGTCACTCCACCATGAAGGAGGTACACGGCTCGTGTTGTCTGCGGCTCTTGTTGTCTGAAGTTCGAACATGCCTAGACGGTCAATACCGCAGTTGGATCGCGTCCGCATCGTTACTTTGTGCCAGGAAGGGCTCTCAACAAGGGAAGTGTCCGGGTGTGTCTGAGTGAACCAAAGCGATGTTGTTCGGAAATGGAGGAGATACAGAGAGACAGGAACTGTAGGTGACATGCCTCACTCAGGCCACCCAAGGGCTACTACTGCAGTGGATGACCTCTATCTATGGATTATGGCTCAGAGGAACCCTGACAGCAATGGCACCATGTTGAATAATGCTTTTCCTGCAGCCACAGAACATCATGTTACGGCTCAAACTGTGCGCAGTAGGCTACATGATGCACGACTTCACTCTCAATGTCCATGGCGAGGTCCATCTTTGCAACCATGACACCATGCAGCATGGTACAGATGGGCACAACAACATGGTGAATGGACCATTCAGGATTGGCATCACATTCTCTTCACCGGTGAGTGTTGCATATGCCTTCAACCGGACAATCATCGGAGACATGTCTGGTGGCAACCCGATCAGGCTGAATGCCTTGGACACACCGTCCAGTGAGTGCAACAAGGTGGAGGTTCCCTGACGTTTTGGGGTGGCATTATGTGGAGCCGACCTATGCCACTGGTGGTCATTGAAGGTGCTGTAATGGCTTTCCGATACGTGAATGCCATCCTCCGACCGATAGCATAACCATATCAGCAGCATATTTGTGAGGCATTCATCTTCATGGATGACAATTCTCGCCCCCATCATACACATTAATGACATCACTTGACTAGAGTGGCCAGCATGATGTTAAGACATGAACCCTATCGAACATGCCTGGGATAGATTGAAAAGGGCTGTTTATGGGCAACATGACCCACCAACCACTCTGAGGGATCTACGCTGAATCGCCGTTGAGGAGTGGGACAATCTGGACCGACAGTGCCTTGATGAACTTGTGGATTGTATGCCACAATGTATACAGGCATGCATCAATGCAAGAGGACATACTACTGGGTATTAGAGGTACCTGTGTGCACAGCAGTCTGGACCACCACCTCTGAAGGTCTCTCTGTATGGTGGTACAAAATACAATGTGTGGTTTTCATGAGCAATAAAAAGGATGGAAATGATGTTTATGTTGATCTCTTTTCCAATTTTCTGTACAGGTTCCAGAATGCTCAGAAGTGACGTGATTGAAAACCTTTTTTTGATGTGTGTAGTTAGGTAATTTTTTTGGTAATTGTGAATATGGTGATGATGATTTTTATATTAATTTATTGTGAGCTTGTAGCTATCCAATGACAGTATTAATATGTAGTTCACAACAGATGCTTCTCTATACCAGTGTACACTCTGAAGGTTCTCATTTGTGATAGGATTTACAGAAGGCTCTTTCTAGTTCCTCCTTTGCGATATGATCTACACCACAATGAAATTATGAGTGAAAAAGAGGGTATTACATTTTCTCCCTGTGTGGATTGGAGACCAAACAAGCAGAATAGCATAAGTGATTGGAGTCTTCTTCAGCTAAGGAGTCCATTAGTGTAAACATTTATTTAGGTCATACAAGCTGTTTCTACAGTAGTACTTCTGGAAAATATCATCGTGTAGAAGTGAGGAATGAAAAACAGGGAAGACTAAGATAACTGGACTTTAAAGATTCAGCTGCATGTTACAAAATCAAGTGGACAAAAAGTATTTGGATGAATATCTCGGGCAACAAACTGAGTATTATACAATCAGAAGTTGACAGATACAAACTGGTGAACCAATACCTTATAACCACACGCTTGATAGCACTCTGGGCCATCTTTGGAACAATACAGCAGCGATTCTGCATGCATTCAACAAGTCCTTGGTAACTTTCCAGAGGTACATGGCACTGTATGTCTACACACTTCACCCAATTTTCACAAATTACAAGTCAGTTTTTGAGGGCAAGGAGCCACCAACCAATTGCATCCCTAATGTGATCCACTGGGTTCATATCACGCAAATTTTATGGACTACACAGCAATGTGAGTTTATTATCGAGCTTCTAAACCACTGTAACACAATTCTGTCATCGGAACATGGACACTCATCCTGCTGGAAAATGCCACTACATGTTACCATAATTAAAGGAAGATTTAAGTTTCTTCCAATATAGAAAACATATTTATGACTACAAAACAGATCTTCCAGTGCACAAGTGGACAGAAATTTAAGTGCTTTAGTCCTATTGTATTAAAATAGCTCATTTTTCCATTTGTATTTGAACTAGTGTATGTTTACTTTGTGACCTTTTAGACAAGACTGCAAGACAAGCAGTGGACAAAAAGTATTTAGAAGAATATCTCAGGCAACAAACCACAGGGGACGACATCAAGCATGAAAAGATGCATTTCATCTGCAATAACATTCACTTAGTCCATCTCCATGATGGGGCCTTCTACGACTACCACAGGGCTCCAAGGAAGTGGAGGTGGATGCCTCCCATAGTATAATACTGTCCTCTTTGGCCTGGATTCTTGGTGGTGTACATTTTGAGCACTCAAATGTGATGCATCCAACCAGGAGATACATTTTCACTGATTGATGGTGAAGTCTTGATGCCCCGCCCACTGCCATCTTAACCAATTCGCATTTGGTGGTGAATTCACAAACTGTGAAGCATTGTTTCTGATGTTCACTACTTGGAAAAAAAAATGAATGTAGATATTACTTCCTGCTCTTGTACAGCAAAATATGGCACTATGTATTCAACTTTGTTGTACTGCTGAGTTATTGTAGTGTGCGACTGTTTTCAGGGCTCAAACTGTTAAATTTGTTTCAGAGAACAAAATGACTGCACATCATCACAACAAAATGTAAATATATTGCAAAAATCTTTTATATTTAATAAAATGATGTTTGAATTGTCTCTGATGAACTCTGTTTTGTATATGTCTAAGATGGTATAAGGTTATGCACAACGTTCTGGCTGTAAATGCTGCTAAGTCTGTTGTGCACTAATGCATCACTGGTCACAAGGGTATACACTTTGATGAAATGGCAACTCTACTTTCTAGCTTTAATTTTACTAAGTATTATATTAATAGAGTAATTTTTATGTTTTGTTTTACATCACAACAACCTTATTATTCTCCCTTCAAAGGAGAAAATGTGGAAGGATCTATGCTCTGCTCCCCCTGAGGTCAGGGATGACGCAAACACGGATTAGGATTTTGGTGGCGACATCAATTTAAATTGCCATCAATTGACAACAGAATGTCAAGCAATTTTAAGAAAGGCTAATGAAGATAAAATAACTGGTTTCTGTGATACTGAACCTGAAAATCAAGGAATGAACACCCATAAACTGACTGCAGAAATTGAAGTAACAGTAAGAAATACTAATGAAGATGCAACAATTGGTTCTAGTAAAAAAAGAGCAAGTTAATAAACTTTATTACCTCATTTCACATACGCTAATGACAAAAATGGTTGGCTTCCGAATTTCGTGAACTAAAGTAAATGAAAAAGAAAACAGCTAAACTTGTTTACTTTTTTCAGGTACCTAATCATGTTCAAAGACTCCTGACCCTACTGAATATATTCGATTTTTTTCTCAGTGAAGATTTTATTGTGTACATTGTGAAACAAAGTATTTTATATGCAGTGCAGAAAAGGTACGAAGAACTTAAGTTATCTGTTTAAGAACTGAAAACTTTCTTTTGAGATAGTGGTGGCTAGTCGGTATGACGCTTTACATTATAAATGATTGTACTGGGAGGAAAGTGATGATACACAGAACTATGCTAAAACATCAGAGTCAATGAGAAGAAACCATTCTGAAGATATGCATGCTGTACATGTGACAATGCTAAGCTACATAAGAATGACTTACTCTAAAAAATTCAGCTCTGCTTAGATCACCTCAGAAGCTGTTTCCTCGAGTATATTGTGTGGGTGAAAGAAAGCAGTGCAGATGAAGCTATGACACCATACTTTGGATGACATGGCCTCAAGCATTTCACTACTGGCAAACCTATACTTTTGGATACAAAGTACAGTGCCATAACTTCAGACTAGGTTATCTCATAAATTTTGAGCTTTATCAAGCATCAAAGGGATCACAAAATAAATACAAAGAGGATTATGGTTTGGGAGAGGAAATTCTTTCGCATATCACTGGATCTCTGTCTAAGGATGGTCTTTGTTACACTTTGTCCCATTATTTGTTTGCAGACAACAATTTGATGTCCTTGAAAATAGTTAATACATTTACTGAAACTGGTATTGGCATAAGTAGAACCATTAGAAACAACAAAACTGAAAATTTCACATCATAAAGTGTAGCTGCAATGAAGAAGCGAACACCGCCACTCTTACGAAATGATGAGTGATGAAAATTCGCAGTAACTCGTTTGTGACTGGAATTACAGGTCTGTTATGGCAGTGTCAAATTATGAAGGTTTAAATCCCATTTGCTAAGTGCAACGATGTTGTTCCTCAACCTCTCGTAATCCAGTCTTACAATAACAATATGGGTGCAAAAAATAGAATGGATCAAAGTATGAGCTATTACAAATCAAATATTAGATCCATTAAATGATGATAGCATATTTTTGTGGGCTTTAAATGTAGTAATCCGAAATTTATGGTTACTGTATAGACATTCTGGGAATGAAAAATGGATCACCTCACATTTAGAAGTTATTCCTTTCGTTCTAGAAAATAAGATGTGCGATATTGCATATGCTTGATGGTTAGTGCGCACTAGGTCATATTTTGTAATGTGCATACAGAAAACAAAAATCAGTGGGTCATGCTTTTTTAGCTTATTGCACTTCTCTTAGCTTTATGAATCATTTTCCTCACAAAAAGTTATGAGCACTAATGGGTCATTTGATGACAACATGGAAAAACAGAGGGGCTATCTGTTGCAGGGCCCCATGTTTAACAGTGTTCTCTGAATGTTGTGTTCTGAAACACTTGGGCCTGTACTAGCACTGTAATCTGTCATACAGAGTGGGTACATCTCTGACCATGTTTCGTGATGAGACATGGACATATAGCACATTGTCATGTATTCGTGATTTTACTGTCTTTCAGTCACTTTCCATAGATGTTCTCAACAGCACCATCCAAAAAGCTGACCAGTTTCACTATTTCAGAGATGCCTGTTCCCAGGTGCTGGACCATAACGCGCCCTTTGTCAGAAACACTAGTATCATTGATTTTTCTGATTTTCGATCTTTATAGTCAGTAGAATGATTCCCCATTTATATATGCTATGTTTACATACTTTCCTTGCATCACCTGCCTTCAATGCATTCATTCACATGGAGGGCAGTGCTCATGATGTTTTGGCTCATCAGGGTATGGTCCATGTCTTAAGATAGCTGGAATTACTAAATTAATTTTTATGCTATGAACAGGGAAGATGGAAAGTGGCAAACAGCAGCTGGCAAAAAAGTATTGGGTGGAGAACAGATTCCAATTATTTTATTTTGTACATAAATTATAGTTTTAGCCAGATGTCAGTGAAGAAAAGCCTATAGCAGTCTTAGAAGTGGGAATATGGTAGCCAACTTCCAGCTTGGTCAGTAAGTGTAAGACAAGATATGACATGTCAAAGAACAGGATTTTACTGCTACATATCAGTCACAGGTGAGTTGTAGAATGGCAGTTTGCAGGCATTACATACGGAGAAACATGTTATCTGTCTTTTCAATACAAGTGCAAGGCTCAGTCAACTGACAATGTTTTTATGTAAGGGTTTTACTTAAGGCAATTCAGTGATCATAGGGGAAGAGACTTTGAACAATTCTTGTTGAGACGGGACTTTTAGGTGTGACTAACACATTTGTTACTCAAGCCCATCTTTAATATTCACTCTGTGCATCTGTTCCAATGTCACAACTTTCACAGCACAGTAATGCAAGTTGGTGTTTGAATTTATAGGGTCCTGGTGACAGTTAACATGGCACACATTTCAGTGGCGTCAAGTTACACTAGACACAGTCTACACCAGAATGCAAATGGAGAGGGACGGTTCATAGAGCTTACAAGTGATTGCAGAATAGATGGATGTACGATCAATGGAGGCCAAATTCCTGTGATCACTTCTAAAAATTTAATGGGAGAGAATAAGTATTAACACTTCTTCATTCTGAAAATTATTTGGTGGTTATCCAAACTATATCAATTAATCATGTTTCAAAAATTCTGTTTGAGCAAAAACTTTAGTGTTCTTTTACAAGAACAGTCGAACGGAAATTATTGCCCCAAAAATCCAATGTGGTGTAACACATTATCCTGATATTGTGTAATTGACGTATTTAAATTAACTTTACAGGAGGGACACTGTACAATACGAAACTTCATGCTTTCCATAATTTATAACTATTTATGCATTTTTTTTCATTTTATGACCATTTGTCCTACAAAACTAAGGGTCATTCCACGTCAAAGGGACCAATATTAAAAAGTGTCCCCAATCGACCATCTCCAAATCTAATGAAATTTTGTGTGAAGGTTCTACATGGTCTTTGACGATTATACACCAAATTTCAGTTCAGTATCTTCAGTGGTTGAATTCTTAGGGGATTTTAAAGAGAGGCTACTCACTTCTGCATCATGCATGAAGGCGCAAATGTGCCAACTCTGCTAGGCTTTTTTAAAAGTTCTAGCACACATTTGGTGATTTACTTTAATATACATAGACAACATTTTATGCTGAATCACACCATGGCAAAAATTAGGGATTTAGCCATACCTAAATATAGAGAAGTCTCGAAGTGGCTAAAAAATTCATCACATGATTCTGAGAGTCATGGTTTGACCAACCACTGCTGCTTTTTGTGAGAGCCAATCATGCCAAAACTTCAGAGGGCTATTCCTATATGTGATGTCTATATATCAATCAAATTTAATTAGCACTGGATGCCCAGATGAAAAGATATGCATCTGCAAAGTTGGTCAAAATTTTCCACTTGCAAATTTTAGGGTATTTTTGGGGGCAATATCTAAACTGTGTCTTCTTCAATCCTCTTTCTTGCCACAGCTGGAAAAAGCATGCTTTAAGCTTTCAAAGAAAGCTTGTTTAATTTCTGGACCTTTCAGTTTGATGAGTAAGAATACATTTCAAAAGTTATTATTTCAGCACTTCAAGAAGATTGAAAAGTCAAATAGTTTGCTCATTAAGTCCCATATCTAATTATTATTATTCAAGTGTATAAGTCAGTTTCAAACATTAATTTAACACATGACATAAAAGCAAGTGTAGTACAAAAAACAGCAAATTAGCAGAACAGAATACTACAGAGTCAGTTTCATTTTTCATTAATCACTTCTACAATTTTGGATAACTCTGGCGTTGGTTAGTTAGCTAGTTACGTGTTCCATTGATCAATAGAACAGAAAAACCATTATGATGTGGAACGTGTCAAATGCACAAGAAATGCACACAGGAAGCAAGGTTTTTTTTTATATTGTAGTGTTATACCTAAATATTTCTATTATCTGTCCCATTCCCATAAATGGCACAAAATGCAGATCTTATATCTCCAGATTTATTTACTCATATTCAAGAATTCATCTGTGGTATAGAAGGAGTTGTCAAGGAGGTATGATTTCAATTTGTTTTTGAAATTATTACTGCTGTCTGCCAGACATTTTATTGCATCTGGTAATTTATCAAAAAGTTTTATAGCAGCATATTTTACCCCTTTCTGTGCCAAAGATAGGTTAAGTAAAGGATAGTGTAGGTCTTTCTATTTTCTGGTATTGTAATCATGAATGTCGCTGTTGATTTTAAACTGGTCCATGTTGTTGAGAAAAAATTTCATTACTGAGTAAATGTACTGTGAAGCAGTAACCTTTTAAGCATATGGCTACAAGATGTGAGACTATCAACCCCACACATTAATCTAACTACTTTCTTTTGAGCAGTGAATACCTTTTGCCTAAGTGTTGAGTTGCCCCAGAATATTATTCCATATGACATCAGAGAGTGGAAGTATGCAAAGTATGTTAGTTTACTAATTTCTACATCCTCAAAATTGGCAATTAATTCTGATTGCAAAAGTTGCTGAACCTAGTCGCTTTAGGAGATCCAAAATATGACTTTTCCAATTAAGATTCTCATCTATATGTAGAGCCAAAAACTTAGTATGCTCCCTCCTGGCTACTGACTTCTTTTGATGTGTTATGTTTATTGAAAGAATTATACTTTTGCAGCAGAAAATTGGATGTAATGTGTTTTTTCAAAGTTCAGAGCAAGCCCATTCACAGAAAACCAATTAATAACTTTTCCAAAGACCTTATTTGAATCATTTCCTATCAGACTTTCTTTTACTGGATTAATAATTATGCTTGTATCATCAGCAAACAGTGTCAGTTCAGCATCTTGTTTCACATAAGAATGGAGATCATTCACATATATAAAGAACAGGAGGGGACCCATGATCGAATCCTGCGGAACACCTAGTGTAATTTCACCCCAGTTAGATGAAGTGGCTATCTCCTTTGAATCACTTGAAGCATATAAGGAGACTTTTTGCTTCCTCTTCTGTAGATATGACAAACCACTCATATGCTGTTCCATTTATACCATAGAATTGTAATTTCTCTAACATAATGTCATGGTTCACACAATCAAATGCTTTGGATAAGTAACAGAATATTCCTACTGGTGACATTTTATTATTTAAAGACTATTATGTGGACAGTGAAACTGTGTATTGCTGTCTCAGTGGAACAGCATTTCTGAAATCCGAACTGTGATTTACTAAGTATCCCATTACTGTTGAGATGGCTAACCACTCTCGAATACATTACTTTCTCAAAGATTTTTGAAAATGCTGTAAGCAAGGATACTGGCCAGTAATTATTGACATCTGTGGTTTCTCCCTTTTTGTAGAAAGGCCTGACAATGGCATATTTTAACCTGTCTGGAAAAATACCCTGAGTCAGTGATGAATTACATATGTGACTCAAAACATCAGCTGTAATTGCTCCACATTGTTTTAATAACTTGTTAGAGATGTCATCTACTTCAACAGAACATTTATTTTTCAAAGATTTAATAATTTTTCTTATTTCACAAGAGGTTGTTAAATGAAACAATCTGACTAAAATTTTTCAAAACGGACTCTTCCATGTACTGCCTGGCTTTTTCTTTTGAACTATTCTCACCAATTTTTTCTCCTAATTTAAGAAGTGATTGTTAAATACATTGGCTACCTGTGTACTGTTGGTTAAGGTGGTCTCATTCTCTTTAATCACAAATGCCTCCAGAAGGGGTTGCATGTATTCTTATAAGAAGATCAGCGATGGAAGAAATATGCACATTTAGCTATATGATTGTCATTGTGGGAAATTGTGTGTACCAGTAACCCCCATACTAGCAACAACTACATCATTATAACAGTAGGCAGTTATACATACATATACACACATACACACATACACACACACACACACATATATATATATATATATATATATATATATATATATATATATATATATATATATATATATATATAGACACACATACATATAATAGAGGGAAACATTCCACGTGGGAAAAATATATCTAAAAAGAAAGATGATGAAACTTACCAAACAAAAGCGCTGGCAGGTCGATAGACACACAAACAAACACAAACATACACACAAAATTCTAGCTTTCGCAACCAATGGTTGCCTCGTCAGGAAAGAGGGAAGGAGAAGGAAAGACAAAAGGATATGGGTTTTAAGGGAGAGGGTAAGGAGTCATTCCAATCCCGGGAGCGGAAAGACTTACCTTAGGGGGAAAAAGGACAGGTATACACTCGCACACACACACATATCCATCCACACATACACAGACACAAGCAGACATTTGTAAAGGCCAGTGTGTGTGTGCGCGCGAGTGTATACCTGTCCTTTTTCCCCCTAAGGTAAGTCTTTCCGCTCCCGGGATTGGAATGACTCCTTACCCTCTCCCTTAAAACCCATATCCTTTTGTCTTTCCTTCTCCTTCCCTCTTTCCTGACGAGGCAACCATTGGTTGCGAAAGCTAGAATTTTGTGTGTATGTTTGTGTGTCTATCGACCTGCCAGCGCTTTTGTTTGGTAAGTATATGTATGTATATATATATATATGTATGTATATATATATATATATATATATGTATATATATATATATATATATATATATATACACGCACACATATATACACACGCACACACACATATATACACACACACACACATATATACACACACACACACATATATACACACACACACATATATATACACACACACATATATATACACACACACACACACACACACACACACACACACACACACACACACACACACACACATATATATACATATATATATTTTTTTTTTTAATTTTTTTTTTACTCAGCAGTGCAGACAGACAACAATCTTACAGCCATTTGTGGCTCCATACTTGCCACAACTTAATGCCTAATAAAGCAAAAAATGACAGGTTGACAATACAGTAAGATCATGAGCTGCTTTTTATGCATTTGTATTTATCAAAAATTACTATTAGTAGCCATTTGAGATTTGGCTAATTCTAATTTAAATTTGTAATCTTTGGATCACTGAATTTACATATCACATGCAAGAAATACCAAATAAGTGTCACTTTGCTTATTTGAAACTTTACAAGCAACATTTACATTTAGAGTTAACAGGGAAAAATTGAGAAATTTCAACATATGTAAAAGTTGGACACATCAATAAAACAAAAAAAAGCAGTTTTTGTACAGACGAAGTGTGTACTTGTGAACTGTTGCTGCAGAATACTTCTCTTGTAATTTTAAGAGTCTATAGATCCCCTCTAGGAAACACTCCTATTTATGAGAAATCTAAAGGGATTATGAAGCTACCTGTCAAACAAGAAGAAATAATAGTTTGTTGAGACTTCAATGTAGGTTCTTAAACAATTCTGACGTGATAAATGAACAGGAATCATTATTTGGCTGCTTCAGTCTGATTTCAATAGTGAATTTTCCAACTTAGGTGCAGCAAGATCGCATGATCCTGACTGGCAACATTTTTGTCTGGCTGAAATAATCTCTATCTAAAAGTTAATGGACTGTCAGACTGTTATGCACAATGAATGGAAATTAAATATGTAGCACCTTATAGCTCTGAGTTATGTCCACACAAAGCAGTGGGGCTTATGAGTGATACCATGATACAATGTTTTAAGAATCAGTTAAAACAAGTGGTATAGGATGAGATATACGAAAAGTGATGCCAATGAGAAATTAAACGTATTTCTTAGTAAATTTGTTTCAATACATGAAGTGGTGGCCAGTGATCATTCGCTAACATGCTACAGCATACTGCACAAGTGCACTAAAATTATGCCACTTCTCTTCGAATGCAGTCTGGCATGCAAAGGAAATGAATGGAAACATAGTTTGTAGGGCTCTTTCTGTGGTAACTAGAAACCAGTATCAAGTGCTGACATGACTGTCAGATACACTATGATAAACTCAGTGATGGGACGCAGTTGTCTATTTTAGACGAAGTATGCTTTGATATATCTTTTTTCTCTTCCAGGACATAGGGTGCTACATTGCTCAATGCACTAGGTCACTGTGTTTCTCTGAGTACTGTGGGTCAAGTACAGTGAAAGCGTAGTGTATGAGGGACACATCAATAGCACATTACATTCTCTGAAGATTTCTGCATAGAGTATGAGGGATTTTCACGCAGTTGCCCACATAAGAGACCCACAGACGAGTGGTCAAGTGCACAGACTGCCAATTCAATTGCTTGGGTTCAGTTACTGCTGGTATTATTGTCTTTCTTTGTCTTTTGTTTCATTTTATTTTATTCCTCATGATTCTTCACAATAAAGTTTAAATATATTTAAACAGTTTAATTAATGTAAGTAAAATTAATATATTCAGTTTAGTTATGATTACTACTTTTAAGTCAAATAGCTATCAGCCACCATTGTAGTACATTAACAAAAATTTTGCAGGAGCTGCCATTGAACATATGTAAGCTGAAGTTACCCAGAAAGATAATTAAAAAAACAGGTACACCATGGATAACTAAAGGCATCCAAATATGCAAGAGGAAAAGCGAATTTCATGTAATGGCCAGCAAAAGCCTACAGCCAATGTTACTTGTATACTACGGAAAAAACTGTAATATTTAATTTGAAGCCATTAAACTGTCCATAAATATGCACATAATGACATATCAATACCACAGAGAAGATTAAAGTAATGTGCGACACGTTGAAATAGGAGACAGGATAACTTGTCAGTGCCCAAGATATTATCACAAACTGAATGAAACAGCTGTGACTGACAGTGCAGTATTTCCAGCGATCACTATATACAGGGTGTTTCAAAAATGACCGGTATATTTGAAACGGCAATAAAAACTAAACGAGCAGCGATAGAAATACACCGTTTGTTGCAATATGCTTGGGACAACAGTACATTTTCAGGCGGACAAACTTTCGAAATTACAGTAGTTACAATTTTCAACAACAGATGGCGCTGCAAGTGATGTGAAAGATATAGAAGACAACGCAGTCTGTGGGTGCGCCATTCTGTACGTCGTCTTTCTGCTGTAAGCGTGTGCTGTTCACAATGTGCAAGTATGCTGTAGACAACATGGTTTATTCCTTAGAACAGAGGATTTTTCTGGTGTTGGAATTCCACCGCCTAGAACACAGTGTTGTTGCAACAAGACGAAGTTTTCAACGTAGGTTGAATGTAACCAAAGGACCGAAAAGCGATACAATAAAAGATCTGTTTGAAAAATTTCAACGGACTGGGAACATGACGGATGAACATGCTGGAAAGGTAGGGTGACCGCGTACGGCAACCACAGAGGGCAACGCGCAGCTAGTGCAGCAGGTGATCCAACAGCGGCCTCGGGTTTCCGTTCGCCACGTTGCAGCTGCGGTCCAAATGACGCCAACGTCCACGTATCGTCTCATGCGCCAGAGTTTACACCTCTGTCCATACAAAATTCAAACGCGGCAACCCCTCAGCGCCGCTACCATTGCTGCACGAGAGACATTCGCCAACGATATAGTGCACAGGATTGATGACGGCGATATGCATGTGGGCAGCATTTGGTTTACTGACAAAGCTTATTTTTACCTGGACGGCTTTGTCAATAAACAGAACTGGCGCATATGGGGAACCGAAAAGCCCCATGTTGCAGTCCCATCGTCCCTGCATCCTCAAAAAGTACTGGTCTGGGCCCCCATTTCTTCCAAAGGAATCATTGGCCCATTTTTCAGATCTGAAACGATTACTGCATCATGCTATCTGGACATTCTTCGTGAATTTGTGGCGGTACAAACTGCCTTAGACAACACTGCGAACACCTCGTGGTTTATGCAAGATGGTGCCCGGCCACATCGCACAGCTGACGTCTTTAATTTCCTGAATGAATATTTCGATGATCGTGTGATTGCTTTGGGCTATCCGAAACATACAGGAGGCGGCGTGGATTGGCCTCCTTATTCGCCAGACATGAACCCCTGTGACTTCTTTCTGTGGGGACACTTGAAAGACCAGGTGTACCGCCAGAATCCAGAAACAATTGAACAGCTGAAGCAGTACATCTCATCTGCATGTGAAGCCATTCCGCCAGATACGTTGTCAAAGGTTTCGGGTAATTTCATTCAGAAACTACGCCATATTATTGCTACGCATGGTGGATATGTGGAAAATATCGTACTATAGAGTTTCCCAGACCGCAGCGCCATCTGTTGTTGAAAATTGTAACTACTGTAATTTCGAAAGTTTGTCTGCCTGAAAATGTACTGTTGTCCCAAGCATATTGCAACAAACGGTGTATTTCTATCGCTGCTCGTTTAGTTTTTATTGCCGTTTCAAATATACCGGTCATTTTTGAAACACCCTGTAAATGTAGCAGTAAAAATAGGATTAAATTGTTTAGTTGAGGGCATAAATAACATTAAAAATAACACATTAAAAATAACACATTAAAAATAACACATTAAAAATAACACATTAAAAATAACACATTAAAAATAACACATTAAAAATAACACATTAAAAATAACACATTAAAAATAACACATTAAAAATAACACATTAAAAATAACACATTAAAAATAACACATTAAAAATAACACATTAAAAATAACACATTAAAAATAACACATTAAAAATGCTGTTTCACAAAATTTTAAGAACTAGAAATAACACCAACCCACTTCATTGAACTTAATAGAACTATAGAAGTTCTCAGAAACAAAAGCTCATATGGCGTGATGAAATTTCAAATAGAATTCTGAAGAGTTGGTCTACCTTGATTGCTAATAACTTTGGTGACATATGTAATGCATCACTGGCACAGGGAATTTTTTGAGGTATTAATATATGCCATTGTTACACTTCTTCACAAGAAAGACAAACAATTACTGTTCAATTTCCTTACTGATGTTCTCCAAAATATTTGATAAAGTAATGTACTTAAGAGTAATCCCACACTGAAGTACAAACAATTTACTCTGCACATCACCGTTTGAATTACAGTTTCCTAACTAAGAATGCTATTTATACATTCACTCACCAAATATTACAAGCCTTAAATAATGTAGTATCACCAGCTGTTATTTCTAGTGAACTTTCCAAAACACTAGATTGTGTGGATCATGTTACTCTCTTACAAAAATTCAAATTGTATCGAACTGATGGCTTTATGCACATCTGTTGTGAATCGTATTTAACAAACAGAATGCAAAAAGGCTGTAGTGAATAATTATAACCATGTCGGAAGGGTACATAATATTAGTGACTGGGAAGAAACCACAAATTGAGTCCCCACTGTGTTCCAATTTTGGGTCCACACTTATTCCTTACATATGTGAGTGACCTTCCATTGAGCAGAAATGTGATTTTTGTAGACAATAATAGGGTTACAATAAATCCCATCAGAGAGAAAGCAACAGAAGATATTTTTATGATTCATTTCAAAGAATTATTAAGTGGTTCCCTGAAAATAAACTCTTCCACAATTTTAAGGAAAACACTACAGTCTGTTCTGTACAACAAATAGTGTTGCATCAATAACATAAGACACATGAGCCCGAGTCAGTAAACAAGGTAGACTGCTCTGAAGGGTTCAAAATTTGAGAACATTGATGTCCATATCTACAACACTATGAAAAATGTGACTTTAACTGGTATCAAAGCAAGTTTTAAATCCAACCTAAAATCATTTCTTCTGGACAACTACTCCACTGATTAATTTTTATTTAAAAACTAGTAGACTGAAAAAAAATAACCAAACTAGATTAATGCTCAGTTGTAAGAGTAGGACTGAAAAATAACTAACCATATATACATACCCAGTAAACCGACTCATTCCACAATATTTTATTAAAGAAAAAAGAAGAGAGAACCAGTAACTAACTGTGCAAATTGATGTGTCAATGTCAACACTGCAGAAGACAAAAATACTGCAAGCCTTCACAAAAACAATTTGTTACTCTTCAATGATATTGATTGGATGCAAGATGGTGCAATACCTTCATGTGTGCACATTGCTGCTTTCGTCATGCACTGTCATGTTGTTCACATGCAGGTGTTTTCATCCACCTGGCTTACCAGTAACATTTGCTGTCACATACAGATGATTTAGCTTTGCTATGAAGTATATTTATTACGTCAACAATACGTATAAATGCAAGTTGTGAACTTCAGCTCAAAGGAAACAATGAAATTTTAATGAACATTATATCTTATTAGGGATTGGCCATCCACTGTCTAAAAATGAAGACAAGAAGTACAAAGTTAGCTCCTGTTCACCAACAAAGCCCACAGGGTTCACAGAATGTCAGTATGTTTTTAATACTTGTTTGACAAGTACTTAATCACAGTTGAAGGTCTTGTATGAATGACACGTGTTCACGCAGTATTGTTACTGCAAAATAAGCTTCAAATATGGTTTTTCCATGTTATTTTGGAATATCATGGCTGATGATAACATTAATATAGGCTAATGCCTTTTCTTATCAGGTATCTTCAAGCTAATTTCCCTTTTTCACATGTTTAAAATATTTTGAAAATAATGAATTTAATTCATATTCAAATTATATCTTGCATAAAACATTATACTTCTTTCTTCCCAGAGGAAGGAACTGAAAGATAGAACATATTTTTGTATTTTTACATATGTTATCAGTAATGGAATTTCACCTTCAAAAGAAAAGTGATAGCCAGCCATTGTGTCTCTTTGGAACTTTGTATTCCAAACAAAGGCCAATCTTACTACTTACATTCAGGACTATGTAGGAGTCCCCAGTGTGAAACTTTCCATAGTCTTTCTTAGGATAGGCAACTGGTTCAAAATTCTGAAACAAAGGATTAAGTTTCAGATTAAGAATGTACAACAATTTTAATGTAAAGTCACTACCTACACAAATTTCAGCACAAATCAAATTAGTTAGCACAGTCAGTGGCTATGCAAATACAATCTGTCTTCAAATATTACCGTGGAGATGCACAAGCCATGAACAGCTCTGTACACGAGCATGGAACCTGAGCGAGTTATCATTTACCTCTAAAGATGAAAAATAAGTTTAAAACAGAAAACAGTGTTTTATATCATGGAGTAAAACTCTGCAACAGCCTGTCACAGGAAATTAAAGATGTGAATGACCCTAGCATCATAAGCAAAAGGCTTAAAAGCATTTCTTAAATGACAAGTATAGGAGTAAATAAAAAAATAAAAAAAAGTTAATTATTTATGTTATTTAAGAAGAACCAGTATATCAAACATGACAATGTACACATTTTACATTGTACCATGGGTGAATATATTTGTGACTAACCTTCTTCACATAAAAGTACTAAACATTTCAACAGTTGCTCATATCCAAAGGATGTTGTGTTCAAATACATTTCTTCACTTTTGCCTAGCAAACGCGTCTTCAGCCCAAGACGACACCAATTTGCTTTTGTTGACAACACTTATTTCACCATCTAAAACTTTATACTATACTGGGATGGCTCACTTTAAAGAAAGAGAAAAACTGGGTTATTGGTATGTATAGGAAAACTGAATGTATGTCTATTCAATCCAATATCAGTAGCAAAAACAGTGGTTTGCTTTGTGTGGAGGATTTTGTAACAATGCAAATGTCTAGTTGACTATAATCAATGAGCATACATTTTAGAAAAAATAATTCGTCACTATATCCATATTTTGGTCTCTATAGCCAGCAGCATACCAAAAATCTGAGGCAGGGGTTGGAAAACTCATTACAGTAGTTTTGTCACAGAAGATCAGTCGAGCAAACAATTTCCTACAAAATAAAACTCAAATCTTAACTGTTCACTAACCATAAAATATACTAATGCTTATTTCTACAGTTGTATACTAAGTATCTTTTTAATGGAAACAAGCACTAATTTTGTGTAGTATTAGACATACCAGTATATATTTCAGCAAAACATTTAACAGCCACGTATATCATTACTGTGGGGAGGTGTTGGCCAGTCAGTGCCAAGCTGTTCTACCAAGAGAAACAATTCATCAATATAAAAAGTTGTAAATATGCACTCAATTTCGTAGGTCATACACTGAAGAGCCAAAGAAACTGGTATAGGCATGCTTATTTAAATACAGATGTATGTAAACAGGCAGAATATGGCACTGCAGTCAACAGTGCCTATATAACACAACAAGTGTCTGGCACAGTTCTTAGATAGGTTACTGCTACTACAATGGTGGGTTATAAAGATCAAGTGAGTTTGAGTGTTGTGTTGTGTTATCATTGGCACACAAGCATCTCTGAGGTAGCAATGAAGTGGGGATTTTTCCATATGACCATTTCACATGTGTACTGTTAATATAAGAAATCTGGTAAAACATCAAATCTTAGACATCACTGCCACCAGGAAAAGATCCTGCAAGAATGGGACCAACAATGACTGAAAGTGCAACCCTTCCACAAACTGCTGCAGATGTCAGTGCTGAGCCAGTCAATGTGCAAACCATTCAACAAAACATGATCAACATGGGCTTTCTGAGCCAAAGGCCCTTGTGCCTCACCTGGGCCCATCAACTCCGACACTGGACTGTCGATGACTGGAAACGTGTTGCAGACTGGAAGAGTCATGTTTCAAATTGTATTGAGCGGATGGATGTGTATGGGTATGAAGGCATCCTCATGAATCCATAGACCCTGCATGTCAGCAAGGGACTGTTCAAGCTGGTGGAGGCTCTGTAATGGTGTGAGGCATCTGCAGATACGATTTAACAGGTGACAAATATGTAAACATCATATCTGATCACCTGCATCAATTCATGTCTATTGTGCATTCCAACGGACTTGGACAATTCCAGCAGGACAATACGACACCCCACACATCCTGAATTGCTGCAGAGTTGCTCCAGGAAAACTCCTCTGACACTTCTGCTGGCCAACAAACTCCCCAGGCATGAACGTTATTGAACACATCTGGGATGCCTTGCAACGTCCTATTCAAGGAGAGATCTCCAACCCCCCCCCCTCCCCTGTACTCTTACGGCTTTATGGACAACCCTGCAGAATTCATGGTGTCAGTTCCCTCCAGCACTATTTCAGACATTAGTCTAGCCCATGCCACGCCATGTTGCAGCACTACTGCATGCTTGTGGGGGAAGTTGTCTTTCTCTAACAGCATATCAAACACTTCCATGGTCTTAAGACCTGTAGCTGTCGCTTTTAAAACTTCTACCGACATTTCACTCTAGCTGCATTAAAACTGATTAAATAGAGATCTGGCCACTTCTTTGCATATCCCAAACACTTCATTAGTGTCCATAACTCACCCCCAGAAGGAATGGTCAATATTCAAGGATATGATGGAACAATCATTCGAAGCAAACAAGTCTAGTAAACATGGGCTCTAAAAAGCACATCTTAAAGAGTTATGAGGAATTTTTCATCTTGGCTAATGCGAAACATCTCTTCCACTGAAGTGCCCATAGCTTTTAAGGTATGGATTATAAGACTATGTTTAATGGACTTTTTTCACTTGAATCATCATACCCATCACATCGTTCAGTACTGACCATTGCTCCTGGGACACCCTGTATAAAAATAAAGGCTGCCTAGCTTTTGTACAACTTTGCATAGCCCCACATGGCTGACCACCTTTCATCCCTAACTGAGCTCTGTGAATTCAGTACTTCAGTCAATGTTTTCTGTATCCAGTCAGCATATTTCCAGTAATGTTTGTACGATTTTACCTTTACAGCTCATTGGTATTAAGCACCGAACTTTCTGATTTGGCTTTGACTTGACACCATCTGGTAGCACATCATCTGCATACATGTTTTGTGGATCCCAGAATTATATTTGAGATACCTTTTGCAGTTACCAAAAAATGCACAGTGGAGCACAGCAGCTTATAATGTAATAGCCAACAATGATTACTGCAGCTGATGTACAAGTGGAAAATTACTGTTCCAGCATTATTGCCTTTACTTTTAGACCATTTCCTGGTTACTTTAAAATGTTTTCACTGTGAACATTAACCAGTGTGAGCTTTACCATAACAGAGTCATGGAAAAGCATTAAACCATTGAAATGTTTTAATTGGAGTTGATCCATTACCAGGGTGTGTCAAGCTGTGTGTGGATAGGTCGATCCAGGAGGCACAGTGGACAAGGGGTTGAAATCAGGACAGTGCAGGACTCACAATAATTTTACCCTCTTTTTCGCCTTTCCTTCTAATCTTTTAGTTTAGAAAATCTGACATGTACTCAAGAAGACAGTACTCCTGTCTCGTTAATGCCATAACCAATAGTGATAACTACAATTTTGTGCGTTCTTCCATACACAGTTAACATTTGGATTATCATTGGGAGCAAAGAAAATCTTCATTTGGCAAAATAATGCCATCAGGTCCATCTTAAAAATTTCTGATAATAGGGCTTCTTGCGGAGTTCACTTTAAAAAGGTGAAAATACTAACCATCTGACAATTATTTATATTCAGTTGTTTATTACACATAAGAGAAAATCAACACAAATGTACCTTACGAAAATCAGTTCCACCTACATGACATGACGGAAAGAAAACAGACACGCCCGAAACTACGCCTCGGAATGGAATTAACAGCTATGAGTATTTCGGAGTTAAGTTTTTTGATTCACTGTCTACACATGCATATGATTTTCCATAATCTGTTTCTTAAAATGTTACAGAGAAGTGGTTAAACAAAGCTTTTCCTACAATGTTTTATACATGCTGTAAAGACGACATTTACTGACACTTATCTAAGAGAATGTTTATGTCCTGTAGTTCTGATTTGCAAATATTTTAACCCACATAGTGCAGTCCATAATCTTTGTATAAAATGTCCGTGTTACGAACTGTAATGTATTTCTGTATGATGACATCAACTGTAATGCAAAATGTTTAAAGATGGAATAGAATGGTGTGATTTAATTTAATTATAAAGATACTTTAAAATCCGTCATCTTTGGTTGTTCAACGTACCAATGCTTCGTAATGTACTATTAAACGCTATCAGCTTATTATCAAACTTGTGTGTTGCTTTCCCACACCCTTTCCCAGCGACCAGCACGTAGTATCCTCACCTGTATGTCTTCTGGTATTGCAGTGCGCCTGCAAGCCTTGTATGAGGAAACAATGTTCCCGTCAGATTGCACCGCTCCCCTGAGGCGCTTTCGTCCCTGTATCTCGTCTGCGACAGCAGTTTCTTTTCATACCACTACAGTAGAATCAGCGAAAGAATATCCCTGACTGCTGCAGTGGGCTTGGGGCAGCTGCTTCGCCGTTTCGAGTACGTCTTTAAATGGTTTATAGGTTCTGTCTTATCCATGCACTATATTAACAACACTGGTGTTTCATTGTTATGAGTACACACTTTTGGACGAAATTTTTTCTGATCAGCAATCGACCTTAGTGCCAACATTGTCACACTGAGTAAGTGAATTAGCTGTACTATAGCGACATGGAATTGTTACTATTGCCATTATGTTTACATTTATCACATGTTATAAGTTTTGTGGTTTTTTTTCGTGTGACAGTGTTTTTGTTCAGATAGCTCGACTCACGTGACATTCATACATTATTATTATTATTATTATTATTATTATTCGCTGATGACAGATGTTTGCCTGTCCAGTATATTGGATCTGAGAGAAGTCAACGTATTTCAAGTTTTGCTTTCTTCTAATCTGATATCAGATCATCTTCGTATCTGTGTGAATCTGCCCATGCTCTCGAAAAAGCATATTTTGACGTACAATTATTGGGTTGGTATGTCGGGAAACGAGGTGCCGTGGTAAAAAACAATTCCCTCCATTCTAAACTACTCAAAAATGCGACCGATTTCGGTACTCGTACAACACCCAGCTTCAAATATCACCAAGCCGCGGCTCGTTTAAAACCTTTCCCAGCGTCCGAGTTTCAAGTTTCTATGGTTTAAGTAAAGATGCAAAGACATGAAATATCAGGACAAACCTTGTAGGTATGCTGAATTTACAAAATGCCGATAATGAATATGTCGCGAGAATCAAAAAAATTCAGGTTCAGGTCCCAGTGTCAGAAATTTTCAACTGTCAAGGTACATTCATTAAAAGGAATTACGACGGTTCGCTGCGAGACTGCAGTTTATAGAAATCGCCAAGCGCGTGAACTGCAGCAGTCACCTGTTGCTTCAGTCATTCAGTGGCTTGAAGCGCCCATTCCAGCAGCGGCAATCTACGGAACTACATATGCAGTGTAGCAACGAGTGCCGACTGTCGCGCGGTGTTCACCATTCGAAACGCTGCTCGTAGCCCCAGCGGCTTGACTGATCGACAGCCAAGAGCATTGTCATAACATTTGCGAAATACGTTGCCCTGGCTTGGAAATAATCCTGCTGATAATTTCGGCAAAGATAAAATACAATCAGTTTCAGATCGTTACTAAGCACAGGTTTCGAACATTCCCCAAGTTATATTAGTTGTACTGCTTTCAATAATCGCAAGCTTCAGGTAGATTATGTAGAATAGGTCGGTGCTTCAACCCATGTTACAAAGAGGATTTCACTATTTAACCCATTACTTGGTTAAACTATTTTATTTTTTCAGCATTTTTGACAGTGTGATACGCTGAATGATATACGAAAGAAAAAGCTCTTCTGAAGAATCTATAGAAGCACAAAAACTGTAGATTGTCCCACTTTAGGGACATTGGTAAAATTAGTTCCCAAAATACGCAACATTAATGTCAATGCAGAAAACTATCAGAAACATTGTGAAGAAAATAGAACCACTGTACGTAATATTATTGAGTGTCTATTCAGTATGAAACGAAACAAAACACTTGTTTACACCAACATTGCACCTATTACACATTTGTGTTTTACTTGGCACAATAAAGTGGTTTACTAGATCTCATCCCACATCTTTGCTTACCCGTCCTCCCATCAACTTCTTTCCTTGTAGTCCTCTGCATTTTGGTGTTGATCCCGTTTGTTTTCTTTGAAAAGTACATCACTATTCTCCTTCGGACATCCGAAACTGACACCCTCATATGGGTGAATAAAGGCCATCATCACTTCGTTGACCTTGTTTTCGTCCTATAAAATGATACCTGCTTGTCCAGGAGATCAACGCCTAAACACTCATGTGGAAACTTATGACACCCACTCAGATATAAGGATTTTAGCTCGTCTTTGGCAAGACGAAAATTTGTGTTGGCAAGCACCTATTTGACTTTGTTCTGCAATAGTATTCAGTACTACCTCAAGAAAAAAACCTAACACACACTTCTGCAGGTAAATCGGTATAACATTAGCTTCATCCCTTCGGTTGTAAATTCTAAAGTGTCAACTACTTCAGGTACAATATATTCATTGTTCAGTGCGTTTCCTTCAGTGTCGTCGTCATCTAGTATTTCATATGCATTGCATGGAATGTTAACTCACTCCATAGCTCTAGTTCTGCTAGAACTACTGCAATGGAACGTATTCTATTATCTACCCTGGAAAAACACACAACGTAAAGAACGCAGATCTTAACAACATAAGCCATTTTTGTATATGCGTACACTTAGACTTATCTACAAAGGAACGATAATGTAACATACCATCGTCCCATTGTTGGGACACTCAAAAAACTGATCTTGTACTTACTTCGCGAAATCTGAAACATAATGAATGTTTCGTGGACATCCGTTCATTCGTAACGAACATACCCAGACAACTAAGCCACAATTCATTGTTGTACAGAAAATACAGTGCAGCCATGTGCAAAGATAGGAAACAGGCAGATTAATCCCTTTCCTAAAATAAGTTAATTACAAAAAAAATATTTCTTTTCAACTTCCAGGCATTACAGCAGACAGTCCAGCCATTCGGTAGAACAATGCAAGTTAAAAGTTTCATTGCTTATGTAGAAATAAAATATTCTCTCTCCCCCCCCCCCAAAAAAAGGTAAATAATGAGTTACAGCGTGTCCTTTAGTATTGGTTGGTTCGGTTCGGCATAGGTATAGGCAAGTTACAACTATAAATAAGGAAGAACTTAAGGGATGCGCCTAATGTCAACCTAGCTGACACACACACACACACACACACACACACACACACACTGTTCCGCGCCTCTTCTCATCAGACACAAACAAAGAAGGCTTCTCAGACGGAATGGATTAAGGTCTTCAGAGGTATGGAATGCAAGTTATACCCGAACAGGCAGTATACCACCAACTACTTGTTACTAGTGCTAAGCCACTCACACTGTCATGGAAATTACTTTTAGTTTACAAAATACGAGGTGTTTGACTATCATAGGTAGAAATTAAAGCTGAGAATAGAGGACAATAAAGCAAGGAAATCATCCGTAAACATACGACACGTTATGACTGAGTACATGAACACTTTATAACAGAGTTCGAGGATCCATATGCCCTTGAGGACCTGAGGAGGAAGAATTCTACACGTCTTATCGATGACCGCACACGTTCAAAAATCCCAAACGTGTTCCGAATACGTTGACAGCCACCCATAATGCGTTTCCTTTCACAGGCCTGTACGCTTACGTTCCTGATTTAAAGAACATTCAGATGTTTTACAGCCCTTCGACTGGTCCACTATATTGCCCAATGTTAATCCCACAGAAATTACTTTTAACAACTGGTGGTACGTAGCAGTCAAAGTCTCCGCAATGTAGTAGTTGTACAGGATCTGATCACCAATGAGTGGCTTCGAGTAGATACGGCATATCTGAATAAACCTGCAGACACAATTGCTCACCTAATTATAAGGGCTCGAGCCTGTGTTATACATTGACGCGACGGAAGTCATGGGGTAAGTCCTGATATCGCTTCGGACCTCCTCCTGCCCAGAGCAATGCAGCAACTCTACGTGGCATGGACTCAGCGAGTGGTTAGAAGTCCCTTGCATAAATACTTTGCCATGCTGCCACTATAACCATCCACTGCTGAAGTCTTGCTGATGCAGGATTTTGTGCACGAACTGACCCCTCCATTATGACCCATTCATGTTCGATGGAATGCATGTCGGCCGATCTCAGTGGCCAAATCATTCGCTCGAATTGCCCAGAATGTTCTTCAAACCAAACAATTGCGGCCCAGGGATATGAAGCACTGTCATCCATAAAAATTCCGTCGTTGTTTGGGAACAGGAAGTCCATAATGGCTGCCAGTGGTCTCCAAGTAGCGGAACATAACCAGTCAATGATCCATGTAAACACAGCCCACACACCATTATGGAACCACCACCAGCGTGCACAGTGCCTTTACAACAATTTGGGTCCATGGCTATGTGGGGTATGCGCCGCACTAATCCTACAATCAGTTCTTGGCAACTGAGGTCGGGACTCATATGATCAGGCCACAGTTTCCCAGTCTAGGGTCCAACCGATATGGTCAGCAGCCAAGAAAAGCGCTGCAGGCGATATCGTGCTGTTAGCTAAGGTACTCAACGCCGGTCGTCTGCTGCCATAGCTCACTAACGCCAGATTTCGCCGCACTGTCCGAACAGATGCGCTCGTCGTACGTCCCACATTGATTTCTGTGGTTATTTCACACATTGGTGCTTGTCTGTTAGCACTGACAACTCTCCCTTAACATCGTTGCCGTCGACTGTTAAGAGAAGGCCATTGGCCACTGTGTTGTATACGGCGGGAGGCAATTCCCGAAATCTGGTATTCTCTGAACCCTTGCCACTGTGGATTTTGGGATACTGAATTCCTCAACGACTTCCGAAATGTAATGTCCCAAGCCTCGATCTCCAACTACCATTCCACGTTCGAATTAAGTATGTTAATCGCCGTCGCGCTGCCATAATCACATCGGAAACTTTAGCACATAAATCACAGGAGTACAAATGACAGATCCGCCAACGCGCTGCCCTTTTGTACCTTGCGTACACGATACTAAAGATTTCTGTATAAGCGCATATCGCTATCCAGTGACTTTGGCCACCTCAATGTACACTATTAGCGTAATGTTACCTGACGATCACTACTTCTTGTCTGTTTCGTAAGACTGTGGGTTCAGCTGTTTGCTGTGAACCAATTCCAAGTGGATCTCCGAGATTACTAATGAGCCCTCAACCATGGACTAGGTACAAAAATAGCTTTCCACTGGAAGTAATCGCACCAGCGCAGGCTGAATCACAAGCGTCCACAAGAACTGGTTCGCCCGGGAACAGGTTCTGCTAGCTGCACATGTGCCTCGAGGAATCTGCGGTATTGTCCGGCGCCCAAGCATTGCTGCTATTCCGGATGCACCGTTTTGCCTCGTGAAGCGTTATAATTTCAACGTAAGTTTTTTTCAGTACTGCCGTTTTCCCGTCAAACTGCTCTTGTCGCATTGGTAATGTTTTTCATGGTGCCACAGAACAATTTCAGGTGGTCAAAAATTATTTAGATTTCACACAGTTTCAGTTGTAAACTAAAATTTGTATCTATTGTTTCGGTTGGCAAGCGCCGATTTTCGAATTTCCTACAACAGGATAAAAAACCTAGGGTTACCGGTGATGAGCATTTTACGAGAAGTCGACTGACATACTAAAACTGGTAAAATGTTTACAGTGAGTGATGACGCCATCACGTCGTGGTAGTAAAATGCTTAGGATTCCACTGTGAATTATTTCTAACATCACTAATACGATTACAGAAGCAAATCTTGTGTTATCTTGCTGTAGGAAACTTGAAAATAGGCGCACAACATGCGAAACCTGTCTTTCAATAAAATTTACTTCGCAATTGGGACTGTACAACAAATTTGTTCCGCTGGTTCATTCAACGTAATTGAACTTACATCATTAAAACAGTTTAGTGGAAACAGTTGTTTAATTTCTTCGCAAACGAGGTTTCTTTTGTTTTACAGCTCTACGCAGAAATGAAATTCTTTCACTTAAGTGCCGGCGAAATTATAAATAATTTTTTTTATGTTTTTGCTTTTGATTTTCCTATTTTATGCTTATTTCACGTATGCAGTGATGAGTGTACGTGAAAACGTCAAACTGCACCGCGGTTCATAGTCGCGTTAAACTGTAGATCCTCTAACTGGTTCGGTAAGCTGTTTCTGTGATCTGAGGGAGACAAGGGCATACCATCTACAAAAGGATCATGCCTAAGGGAAGTACTGTAGTTTTCGAACTAACCTTCGGGTTGTGGACAGCTTTACTTACCATTCATTGCTCGGCTCTCTTCGTGCGCAGGAAAGACAGCTGAACTGACAATAGATGAGTTCTCTTGGAGGTACATACAGGATTTTAAGCAAGAACTGTATGACGCTGTGTTCGCCGTAAGAATCATCACAGTCACTGAAACGTGATATGTTGTTTACTTTCGCTCTATTAGCTTGCACGTTATTTTGGGCAACTGCACTCACAAAAATCTGACGCCAGAAAAGAATCTTTTTTTTACGAGAGTTTCTCGCTGCAATTCAATGCATTTCATTGCAATGTGTTCCCTGTTTTCAAGTACCATCCCACACTACTACTATCACTATAATATTATTGCTAACTCCCCTTAAGGGAGCGCTAAAACAATTTTCATCGCATTTTTTGTCTTTTCTTCCACAAACACTCGTACATTCACTGCTTATTCCTCTCTTCTGTCCACTTCTTTCCTGTTTTCTTCACTTAGGGCATTTGCTGAAATTTCTGTTTTCTGATTTTTTCTCTATTTTTCCCTTCTGTCATGTCTTCTGTGCAGATGTTCAATTTCTTGAGGTCTTCCACGATTTGCTTTACCTAGTTGGTTTCCAGTGTATTCGTTTTAACTATGTTAAAGATCTTCTTGGTCAATCTGTTTTCGTTCATCCTACGTATGTAGCCTAAGAACTTTACCCTTCTTTTTCTGATGTTTGCAATCTTCTCTGCCTGTTGGGATCTGGATAAAAAGACCGACAAAAGAACTGTACCCTCTTCCTGAACCGGCATGTACATTTCTCTCTCCTGGATTTTCGTTCTTCTCTTGATTACTGTTTCTCAGGCCTACAAGGTAAGACTACTGTACTATAGTGTCTTAATTTGGCGTTTATGGAAATACTTCTTTTGCTGTAATGGTTCCATGGTACACACTATACTTCTTGTAGTTTTGCGATCTCTCTATGCTACTTGGAGTTTTGTGATCCTTTCTTCACTGATTCCCAGTTCAGTTGTGTTTTCTGTATACTTTCCCCAAGGTATTTGAAACTTTCTACTTCTGCTATTTTTCTAGACTTGGTTACCAGTGGCCACAGAGCCAGCACCCAACATTGTACTAGAAATAATGATGTAACTTCCAGAAATCATCTGATGAACCTGAAAGATTCGAAAACCGGTTCGTGGAATAAAATATAATTATTCAAAAAGTGACTGGTTGCAGTTTTATGTAACTTATTAACAGTTACATCTTTTTCTCCCCCCCCCCCCCCCCATCGTTACCCCATTGACTCTTGTTCCATGGCCTACTTATTTTCTCAAAAACCGAGCTAAATAGAGCGGGTGACTGGCTATCTACGTGTCTCACTTCTTTCTTGATTACAAATGTTTGAGAGATCTCTACCACAAACTTCACTTTGGATGGTGTATTTGTTAATGTTTCCTGGATTAGCTTTGTGGTCTTGTTACCCACCTTCATTTCTTCCAGTGTTTAGCTATGCAGTCGTCCGCCTTCTTTAAGTCTACGAATGTTATTGTGGTGTTCCTGGACATTCTTGACAGTATTATTTTCAAGCACCAGATCTGTTCACTGCATGACCTTCACTTTCTGAACCCTCCTCCATATTCTAATTGTGGATCTGAGACTAGTATCCTGAATTCCAGTCAAGAAGAACTGCGAAGATGAGAAACATAGAAGTAGATATCCTCGGTGTAACAAAGCATCTTAAAACACTTAATAAAAGCAAGGCCTCCGGTCCAGATGGTATACAATTCAGGTTCCTCTCAGTGTATGCTGACAAAATAGCTCCATATTTAGCAATAATATACAACCACTCGCTCACAGAAAGATCCGTACCTAAAGACTGGAAAATTGCTCAAGTCACACCAATACCCAAAAAGGGAAGTAGGAGGAATTACAGGCATGTATCACTAACGTCGATTTGCAGCAGGGTTTTGGAACATATACTGCATTCGAACATTATGAAGTACCTCGAAGAAAACGATTTATTGACACAGCGCGTGTTCAGAAAATATCGTTCATGTAAAACACAACTAGCTCTTTATACTCATGAAGTAATAAGTGCTAGTGACGGAGGATGTCAAATTGATTCCATATTTTTAGACTTCCAGAAGGCTTTCGACACCGTTCCTCACAAGGGTCCTCTAACCAAATTGCGTGCCTACGGAGTATCGCCTCAGTTGTGCGACTGGATTCGTAATTTCCTGACAGAGGCCACAGTTCGTAGTAATGGACGGAAAGTCATCGAGGAAAACAGAAGTAATATCCGGCGTTACCCAAGGAAGTGTTACAGGCCCTCTATTGTAGGGACAATCTGAGTAGCCGCCTTAGATTGTTTGCAGATGATGCTGTCATTTACGGTCTTGTAAAGTCGTCAGATGAACATAAAGACTTGCCAAATGATTTAGATAATAAATCTGTATCGCGCGAAAAGTGGCAATTGACCCTGAATAAAGAAATGTGTGAAGTTATTAACATGAGTACTAAAAGAAATCAGCTAGTTTTCGATTATGCGATAGGTCACACAAATCTGAAGGCTATAAATTCAGCTAAATACTTAGGGATTACAATTACAAATAACCTAAATAGGGGCGATCACATAGATAATATTGTGGGTAGAGCAAACCAAAGACTGCGTGCGATTCATTGCAGAACACTTAGAAGGTGCAACAGGCCTACTAAAGACAGTGCTTACACCACGCTTGTCCGGCCTATTCTGGAGTATTGCTGGGTGGTGTGGTATCCGCATCAGGTGGGACTGTTGGATGACATCGAAAAAGTACGAAGAAGTGCAGATCGTTTTTTACTATCGCGAAATATGGGAGATAGTGTCACAGACATGATACGTGAATTGTAGTGGAAATCATTAAAACAAAGGTGTTTTTCGTTGTGACGGGATCTTCTCATGAAATTTCAATCACCAGGTTTCTCCTCCGATTGCGAAAACATTCTGCTGGCACCCACCTACGTAGGGAGAAATGATAATCACGATAAAATAAGAGAAATCAGGGATCGCACAGAAAGATTTAAGTGCTTGTTTTTCCCGCGAGCCGTTCGACAGTGGAACGGTAGAGAGACAGGTTGACGGTGGTTCAGTGAATCCTCTGCCAGGCACTTCATTGTGAATAGCAGAGTAATCACGTAGATGTGGGTTTCTGAAAAGAATTTTGTACGTCTCAGTCATTAATGAAATCCCTCTGTAGTTATTAGGATCTGTTTAGTCTCCTTTCTTGTGAAGGGGGTGCATTTGGGCTGACTTTCATTCTTCTAGCACCTTTACTGTTTTCCAGATGTTTTCAATGATACTGTGTATTTTGATCTAATTTCCAGATTTCCGCAATCCGTCCGTCTTCCCAGGTGCTCTTATTTTTCATTGTTTATATTATTTTCACGATCTCTCCGTGTGTTGACGATTTGGAATCGCGGTAAGGTTTTGGCTTCTCGAACCGTGGATTTTGCAACGTTCTGTCACGGTTTAGTAGTGAAGTATTGTGCTACTATTTCAGTTCTTTTTCGGGTTTGTCTCCAGTGTTCCATCTTATATTTTCAAGCATAAGCTCTCTTGTCATTCTCTCTGAATGGTCTGTAAAATTTCCGCGTGTTTTTGTTGAAGCCCTCTTCTGTCTCTCTCAATTTGTGGTCTTCGTAACCTCTTGTCTATGGACTATTTTCAAAGTGTTGCTCTGTATCCTGTTTTATTCTTTCCATTTTTCGGATGTTCTATGACAAATTTTTTCAGGCTTTTAGTCTGTCTTCTATAGCTCTGTCATGTGTCATATTCCACCATCTTTGTTTTCTTTTTCTCGGTGGTTGCCTAAATTTTATCCGTTTTTTCTTACGGTTCTGCCCAGTCGTCAAGTAGATCTTTTAAAATTTTTTTGTTATTTCTTTTTAATTTTAGGTACTCTGGATATGTTCTGACAGTTCTGTTGGTTCTCTGTTTGTCTGTCTGGTACAAATTTCGCTTTGATTTGTAGTAGGTGATTATCGGATTCAAAAAGTCCTTTCCTTGTTCTTTCATTCACAATTTGATGTTTTTCGAAGATATGGCTATGTGATGTGTAATATTCTCCTAGGTCGTAGTTTTTTCGTATGGTTTTTGGAATTGCGTTGACCAAATCATATCGTGAGAGTTGATTTTTCTGATTGTGAAGTGAAACCTATTACAGAGTCCACTATTTGTGTACTACAAATCCTGTTCCGAAGAAATTGAGATTTGTTACGGGAATGGTTATGACTGGTTTCTCCTTATACGTTCTGTAGTTTTCAGAGTCAAAGTGGTTCTCATCTGAGAATCATGTTTCCTTTACCGCCAGAATTTTTATACTGAACTTATCCTTGGTGTTTGTCAGTTATTTCACTTTATCTGGTTTCAGTCGTGTGTTCGTGTTGTGCGTTCCCAAGTAAAATATTCGCTTAGTCTTGAGAGCTTTTGAGAAGCTCCGAGTCTTCTAATGACGTGCCCGATCCCCTGGAATCCGATGATCAGGTCATTACCCAGCCTTACTGACTGCGGCCGTGAGTAGTGGATTCTTTCCCATTGTTCTGCCATGATTATTGGTTTGTGTTGAGGTTCTGAGGGTGAAATTTTCTTAGTATGGTGGTTCACTGGATGTCAGATGTTATATCTTTTAATGTTGGCTCTATAGTTTGGCCTGTCTTCAATTTATTTCTTAATTGTGCCAAATCCCTACGGTACGTCATGTACTTTTCTACTCCGATTTGATTTACACTTCAAATTTTTCAAGAAATTAAAACACTGTGCTGTGTGCAGTGTTTCTTATCAGCCTAGTAGTTAGTCTCCTCTGTTATGTCCCCACAAAACAGTCCTTACTAATTTCATTCGTGTTCATGCAACTTTAATACTTCCCGTGTAACTTCTTAATTTATATGCTTCTACTGTTGGTGCGTTTTATTGTCAAACGTTTTTCACGCGATCTTCTTTTTCCTGGTTCCGTTATTTGCTTTTATCGCGTCTAAAACTAATGTTTATGACCAACAAGTGAATTCTGGGCCAGTAACGTTATATTTTTACGGTTAGAAAGAGATTGCTTGTACAAGCATTTTGTTAGGTACAATACGAAGTCCACCGTACGCGATGCTTTCTTTCTTCCCTCCTTTAAGCTGGATTTTTGTTTCTATTAACAGAATGCATTAACATCTCTTGTTTTCCAATAGTTTTGTACCACATACTATGATTCGAGTGTTTCATCGTTTCAGAAGTAAATGTACCAGCTGTGTTGAACCATTGGAATATCAAGATATCTCTTCTCCTAAAATGCAATCATTGGCATAAGGCCTTCTTGACTGATATGACCGAATAACGACACAGCAGGGAACAGTGAGGTTTCTTTCTTTTCTTCTAATTTCACAATTATAGCTATCAACGCTGTAATGAAAGCTAGATTCAGCTACAGGAAATTTTTATTTGCTTCCACAACGTGGCTGTCAATGACGCCATAACCTAAACACTTCATTAGGGACCCTTTTGTGAGGAGAAACTAGTAAATTGTTATATAAATGTCACAGGACCAGTAACTGGTGACCTGCGGTATATTTAGAAAGTATTCAAATTATGTTTGTTATCTTCAGTAATATCTGGTACCCACAACCCGCTACTTTTACAAAAATTGAAAATTGGAAAAGTTTTCACGCCACCACATTCGGTCTTTCCCGCCAAATGTTGTTGATGAAATTTGTTGCACCGCCAGAATTCGAACCTGGCACTTCGGGGCCAAGCGCTAACGCAACTGCGTTAGTCATCTCATGATCTCCGAAGGCAGGCTCGTAAACTGAGTACGGGTGTTTTAACTTCTGTTTCGTTATTGTGTATGTAAACTGGTTCCGTATTCGTAACTTTCGTTTATATCTATGTCGTAAAATAAATCTGAACAACTCAAAACGGTGTGCTTACGTAAATGCTATCTGATTAAAAAAGAGTCGCCAGATCCATCTGAAAGTGTATAACTTTTACCAAATATAATTAGAAAACTTAGAACTGAATCTTAAAGAAGTTGTTCTGTGAAATTCTGTATTGCACAGGGCGTATGCCGACTGTTAATCTGGATGGTAAGTTGACTGGAATGTTACTTATTGTGCTGAACAGAAATGTGAGGTGCTCTGTTCCCTACGATACTTTCTCGTGTGCGTTATCTTTCAAGGGCAATAGGGAATACTTACGTCACAACAAGCGAGAGTGGGAAAGTTTGCGTAAGAAAACTACAACTATGGTATTTACAATGCTTTTGGCAATAGCGTGTCATAAGTTGCTTTTGCTTGGTTCCTGGTCTGCGTGTAAAAATTTTATTCCTTTAGAGCAAACGAACCCTCCCGAAAAAAAAAAAGTGTGACATTACAATTCATACCACCTGGAACCACTGGACAAAGTCAGCCTTACATGGGGGGAAACAAACCACTGTCTTGGCGACAGCGGTCTGTAAACTTACTCACCCGCTCCACATACTTCGCTCTGCGTTGATTGGTAAGCATTTTTGGTACACACTCACACACCACATAATTTGCGATACCCGAGCTTTTGCCGTGACAGTTGCATAAATAGTGATGAGTCAAACATGAAGATCATCAGAAAACCAGTTGTCATTCGTCGATCAGATCGCAGTTTTCGATCCACCTGTTGCACTATTTGCTCTGTCTCAACACTCGACCTGTCCTTCCACTTTCCATCGTGACATTTCTGCGGCCAGTATTAGAACCCTGACGTGATTGTTTCGTTATCTCCTTCACTTATTACCGTTCGTTCGTAAACTAGGCAACCACAGGTGAACTGAAACAACTATCGGTAGGTCTGCACACAAAAATTGAATTACAGCACGCACTACGCAACTTATGATAATTTTCGAAGCCGCCATTGCTTTTTATTTATAAGCCTTTGGCGTTAACTACTTAGCCAGAGAAGTGGGTAGTGACAAACTTCGCATACAAAATCGTGTACGCAACATAGTAATATTACATACACGAATACCTGTACACTGAACAGTCCATGTATCACCTTCTCACGCTTGATTCTTTGTGGGTGATTTATAGCTGTGTGTCCGCTTCTTGGAGGAACAGGGCAATATTGACTAGTCCACTGTTAACACCTGCCGAAACAGGTCTCCCACACATGGAGGTTGGGAAATTCCTGCTCTGATCAAGACCCTGAGAAACTTGCGTCTATGGCAGTCGTAACCGTAACACCAAAGTATCACATGGTTCCGCCGTTTCTTGTTGTCACCCACAGTCAAACGACTACTTGTTGTTTCGTAAACAGCTAATACGAGCATAGAACGGCGTTCGTGCAACTTTATTATGACACATGTAAACAAAGTGGAGGGGGAGAAAGGGAAGGGATTACTGATGTCAACCGGGATACGAACCCGGGATCTTCAGCTCGCCGTCGCTAATTCCGCGTAATGTCCCGATGCAGTTGACATCAGTAATCCCTTCCGTTTCCTTTCGCCTTCCTCCACCTTCAGTTTACATCTAATGTATTACAGCTGAGGATTCGGAGTGGCGTCTGTTCTTTGGGACCTGTGCGAAACGAAAGAAACCACGCATTCATATAATTTAATAAGAGTGCCAACATTTAACCATAAGCTATTAATATTCAAATATGCCTCGCAAGAAAGCTGCAGTTGTTTCTACACAGCGATTACGAGGAAGGTGTCGTGCACCATATGCAGGGTGATCAAAAAGGCAGTATAAATTTGAAAACTTAATAAACCACGGAATAATATAGATAGAGAGGTAAAAATTGACACACTTGCTTGGAATGACATGGGGTTTTATTAGAACAAAAAAAAGTTTACAATATGTCCGACAGATGGCGCTGGACAGCAAAACTGCTACCTTGGCTTGGGGCTTGTTTGAGGGAAGAGACCAAACTGCGAGGTCATCGGTCTCATCGGATTAGGGAAGGAAGTCGGCCGTGCCCTTTCAAAGGAATCGTCCCGGCATTTGCCTGGAGCGATTTAGGGAAATCACGGAAAACCTAAATCAGGATGGTCGGACGCGGGATTGAACCGTCGTCCTCCCGAATGTGAGTCCAGTGTAAAACTGCTACCGTGACGGGTGAGAGGTACGCCGATATGTTACAGAATCGCATCATCCCCAGCCTGGCTGAAAAACACCTGCTCGAACGTACAATGTTTATGCAGGATGGCGCTCCACCCCATATTGCTAGACGCGTGAAAGATCTCTTGCGCGCGTCGTTTGGTGGTGATCGTGTGCTCAGCTGCCACTTTCGTTATGCTTGGCCTCCCAGGTCCCCAGACCTCAGTCCGTACGATTATTGGCTTTGGGGTTACCTGAAGTTGCAAGTGTATCGTGATCGACCGACATCTCTAGGGATGCTGAAAGACAACATCCGTCGCCAGTGCCTCACCATAACTCCGGACATGCTTTACAGTGCTGTTCACAACATTATTCCTCGACTACAGCTATTGTTGAGGAATGATGGTGGACATATTGAGCATTTCCTGTGAAGAACATCATCTTTGCTTTGTCTTACTTTGTTATGCTAATTATTGCTATTCTGACCAGATGAAGCGCCATCTGTCAGACATTTTTTTGAACGTTTGTATTTTTTGGTTCTAATAAAACCCCATGTCATTCCAAGCATGTGTGTCAATTTGTACCTCTCTATCTACATTATTCCGTGATTCATTCAGTTTTCAAATTTATACTGACTTTTTGATCACCCGGTACTAAAATTAGTAAGAACAAAAATGTCTACATACGGAATAAAATCCTCCACCTCGAGCGATCGAATGAAAACAGCAGCCATTGCATTCACTGGGAGCAGTGTGTCACACTTCTGGCTTTACAGCCATCATATCCAGCTACAAGAAGCTGCTCTTAGACCAATTGTGAAGGCAGCAGTGGGAAGATGACGTAACATGTTGTGAATTACCGATGACAGATGGTTTATTCGGTATCCTGAGAACGATCACCTACATTGTCGTGCTTCTCCGCGATTGTGTGCTGTGTTCGGAAGGTAGAGCGCCAAAATGATAAACATCTGTTTTTAATACTACAAAAACTAAACGGTGAATTTACTTCAATTTTATATTAAACCACCTTTCAGTAGCAGGATACCATTCCATTATTTGAAAAGTTAATTGCCAGCAGAATAACAAACAATTGCTAAACGGAAACGCGGTCGAAGCACTTCGGAGATCTGGTCACGTCTAACTTACATGGTGAGCGAGGTGGTTCAGCTGTCAAATCAGAGCTCCATCGGCAGTCTCTGAGGACAGACACGTCTGCCGCGGTCGGTATTGGCAAATAACTTTATTAGCAACCTCTATTTCAAATGCCTCTGACCACTATGGGAGTTAACATCTGAGGTCATTAGTCCCCTAGAACTTAGAACTACTTAAACCTAACTGACCGAAGGACATCACACACAACCATGCCCGAGGCAGGATTCGAACCTGCGACCGTAGCGGTCGCGCGGTTCCAGACTGAAGCGCATAGAACCGCCCGGCCACACCGACCGGCCAGCCTCTAGTTTTTGGACATGTAACTGAGAACTAGTTTGATAGTAATCACGCAAACATGCAGCTCATTTTGTTTATTCTCTGTGATAGTGTGAAGAATGGAAATTATTTGTGATACATAAAGTGGACTATAACTGTGCAATTCTCGTATTCTGCTGGAAAAAAAAAAGCGAGTGGCATCCCATTTGAACAAAACTCAGAATTTTCCTTGCTAACAGTTTATAACGTCCTCAAGATAACGGCTTCACAACCTACGTACTGAAACTTCCTGGCAGATTAAAACTGTGTGGCGGACCGAGACTCGAACTTGGGACCTTTGCCTTTCGCGGGCCAGTGCAAGCTTGGGTAGCTCAGTTGGTAGAGCACTTGCCCGCGAAAGGCAAAGGTCCCAAGTTCGATCCTCGGTCCGCCACACAGTTTCAATCTGCCAGGAAGATTCATATCGGCGCACACTCCGCTGCAGAGTGAAAATCTCATTTTGGGGACCTACGTGCTGTTTCCTGCGCAGGGGACAAAAACTATGGAAGACTTCGCGTTGGCAAACATTCAGAACTTATGCATTCCACTCAGGGCGGTGAAAGCAATTAGGCACCTCGCGTGTACTGCAATCTTATTACAAACGAAATCAGTGACGTATTATTTGTGATAACACGGGAGCTATTAGGAAAGGAAACTGACTGTACGTTAATCCTGATAATGCCGCTGCTTCTTTATTCAAGGAGCTCCTTATCTGTCCTCAGGAGGCTGAGTAAACCCCGTTCCAAGCCTCCCTACAGCAGAAAATTCCCCGCCAGTAATCGAACCTGAGTCCTTCCGCACCGAAGTCAGCGACGCCAGCCGTTCGGCTACAGAGGCGGTCGATTTTAAAATTATGATCTGTTACAGTATCAACTAAATTTCCCGTCACTGCTTTATGTTAAATACGAAACACTTCTTAATGCTCTGTAAAAACTGTATTTATTGGTCAGGAACCGGGTTTCGGCTTACTGGGCAATCGTCAAATGACAAGTGGATCTCGCATACACAGATAAAATGATGTGCGGCTTATACTCAAGATACAAAAATGATGGACCGTAGAATGTTTAAATAAGGAAACACTGCATTTTTCGCTGATCTGAAACTTCCTGGCAGATTAATGCTTGCTGGACGTGGACTCGAACCCGGAATTTTTTATTTCGCGGCAGTGCGCGACCCCCGACCCGCCCTCACAGTTCTACCTACCTACCTACCTACCTACCTACCTACATACATACATACATACATACTCTATGCAGCTATCTCTCCTCACACACACACACCCACACACACAACTTTCCGGTTCGCCCCTAACAAACTGTCTACTGTAATGTAATGCTGTAATTTAAAACTGCAAGCTTGACGAGATTAGCTAACTCGTAGGATGTCTCCCTGAGACTATATATACAAGCAGATGGGAGCTGGAGAAATTATTGAAGATAAATGTTGGAATAGCTCCACAAATATCACAACCGGCGGTAGCTTGTCAAAACACTTGGAACGACATGGTACACACACTGTTCTGCTGTCTACAGACTGGAAGGAGACACTGCTTTCAACTTTAGTGTGTGTCGCTCCGTGCAGGACCCCCGTTTAAAACTTTGTGAGAGCCCCTTTTGTGTTGACACTGAATCCTGTGGTCCCATGCGGTCGTGGAATGTCTTTTCGATCTGTTTTACAAACGTTTTTCGCCTAGAATGTATTATTTTATTTGAAGAGCATATGCCTTTCGAACGTGTGTCATGGACGACGTGGAATACGGCTATCTTTTTAGTACATGCTTTAAATAGCGTTGCAGTGGCATTTGAACAAGTTTTGACAGTTACGTTCTGCTCTGTGGTTACTTTCACCACGTCTGTTCTCAGAATCATTATTGCAATCTGTATGTTGAAGCCACGTGGGAAACTAATTTAGCAGTATATGGAGACTGTTGGTAGTCTTAAGTGTTTGGATTCCACTGACGGTATACAAAGTTTTAATCTGAGCTCTCGCTGCACTAGCTTCAATAATTAGTAATCCTTCGATACTGCACGACACGGCATAAACAAGACGCCGACAGAATATTCCTTAGTCTGCTCTCTACACTCGCGTTGCGATGATCTCTGGAGTATCTTTCTTTAACGACATGTTACATGAGTATTTTTCACACACACACACACACACACACACACACACACACACACACACACACACACTTATTCTTTGGAGATCCAAATGAACCAATCCGTATTACTAGCCTCTAGCAAAGGTTTGGAACTTCCAAATTCTCGGCTGTTCTCGCTGCCCAGCATTTTGCAGTGACCTGATGGGGGTGTTTTTTTAACGCTGACTAAGTATTTCTTTCTATGTCTTGTTTCTTCATAGCCATAGGGTGTTGTGGCTACGTGTCACGTCTTTCAGTTGTATTAACGTATCAAATCTTAAGTAAAAAAAGGAATGAGAAAGGAAACAAGAACCACCTCCGTTGCTCCACGTTAGAGTGTCTGTTTATAGACCCCAGTGTTCAGTTTTTGTTGTTTACAGATTTCATGTAGCGAAATGCTTGCTGGATATTCAAGACTGACCACCCCCTGGGAAGTTTCTCTTCGTTATTAACTGTAGGCGGCTACAAATGAACTGGGCCCGCTACGCTACTCTCTTTAGGGTTATGCCTGGCAGATTAAGGGCTACCGTTAGCAGTGCAGCTCGTGTTGTATACTTTTTACTTAGCCTCTTTCAGTGGTGGGGGAAAGAGGGAAGGCAGGGCGCTTTGCCAGCATTCTCAAAAATTTTAGAAAAAGTAATGTACAGGCAGCTTCTCAACCATCTGACCACAAATAACATTATCAAGAACACAGAATTGTTTTGATGTCGAGAAGGCTATTTACACATACAGTGAAAATGTACTTAATTCATTAAATAACAAGTTACAAGCAGCAGGTATTTTCTGTGATTTGTCAAAGGCATTCGATTATGTGAACCACAGCATCCTTTTAAATAAATTAGAATTCTATGGTGTCACAGGCAGTGCTGCAAAATGGTTCAAGTCATACCTCGCTAACAGGAAGCAAAGGGCGTTAGTGCAAGGGACTAGTGAATTAAGTCATCAGTCATCATCAGAATGGGAAGAAATTACATGTGGTGTCCCACAAGGATCCATCCTAGGGCCATAGCTTTTTCTTGTGTACATTAATGATTTCTCATCAGTTACACTGCCAGAAGCAGAGTTCGTTTTGTTTGCAGATGACACAAGTATTGCAAAAAATAGTATGTCGAGTGTAGTTATAGAAAGATCTGCTAATGATATTTTCATTGATATTAATAAATTGTTTAAAGCCATCTCACTGACATTAAACTTCGAAAAGACTCACTATATGCAATTCAGAACCTGTAAGAGGTTTCCACCCAGCATATGCATAAAGTATGATGAAGAGCAGATAGAAGAGGTTGACAGTCTTAAATTCCTGGGATTACAACTTGATAATAAATTCAGTTGGGAGGAGCACACCACAGAACTGCAGAAACGCCTTAACAAATCTGTATTTGCAATTCGAGTGTTAGCAGACATAGGCGACATAAAAATGAAAAAGCTTGCATACTTTGCCTACTTTCATTCCATAATGTCATATGGTATAATATTTTGGGATAACTCTTGAAGTCAAACAAAAGTTTTCAGACTCCAAAAGCGTGTAATACGTATTAATTGTGGAGTAAATTCACGGACAGCCTGTAGAAACCTCTTCAAAGAACTGGGTATACTAACTACTGCCTCTCAGTATATTTACTCCTTAATGAAATTTGTCCTAAATAGTATATCTCTTTTTCCAACAAACAGCTCAGTTCATACATACAATACCAGAAACAAAAATGATCTGCACAAGGACTTAAAAGCACTTACTTTAGTTCAAAAATGGGTCCACTGCTCAGGAACACTCATCTTCAATAATTTGCCAGCAAACATAAAACATTTAGTTACAAATAAAGATCAGTTTGAAAGGAGCCTGGAAGACTTACTAGTGGCCAACTCCTTCTACTCCATTTACGATTTTTTTAATAGAAACAAATGATGTATTGTATATATTCATACTATTAGTACTGTTATTTCAGCTTAAAAAAATTGCCATGTTCCACATCCACGAGGATCTCCTCAGCACGGATCTATGAAACGAAAAACTACTCTAATCTATATGCCATACTAGGACAACGCTTCTAGTGGTACAAGGGAAATACAACCTGTGTTTTGAGCTTCACATAAACAGTCTACCTGACATGTACGACCAACAAATGAAGCTAATGTTATTTCTCCAATGAGGAGAGAGAGAGAGAGAGAGAGAGAGAGAGAGAGAGAGAGAGAGATATGGACAATCTAATTAAAGTACTGCAAAACAGCACAACGAAAGCAATTCAGTTACCAACAGTGATCCTTAACACAACGTCATACGGGGTAACTTTCTAGGGCAAACTCGTCCAGACAAGCTAAAGTTTTCCCGAACCGAAAGCATGAAATAAACTGCAGAGTAATGTTCAAGGGATTGGCCGTACTAACCATTGCTTCCGAATCTATTTCTTCCTATAATGAAATTTGCCACAAACAATAACTTTTTCAAACCAACAGCTCAGGCCAGGGAATCAATAGTAGAAATAGAGAACAATATTCACAAAGATATAAAAGTGACTGACTTCGGTCCACAAAGGCATCTTATTATTCAGGAACACACATTGTCGAAAACTTAACAACCATAAAAAGTTTAACTGTTAATAAAGTTTAGTTTAAGAGGTGCCTATAGGATTTAGTAATGGCAAACTAATATATTCACGAATTTCTTAGAAGAACCCAATGATTTATACTTATCATTAACACTATCAAATAACATTAGTGGTACGTAAAGTCTGACCTCTGCACATCTTCAGTGCAGCAATATGATCAATGTAAACATACTTATGAGGCAAAACATTACGATCAGCTGCTTGATCACTTGTTTATCTTCGGAACGCAATACAGCAGCGATTCTGCGAGGCATGGATTTGCTACGTCCTTATTAAGTTTCCGGAGGTATGTGCCATTTAGAGGCCGGTTTCGACATGTGTCGTCTTACGTAATCTGCCTCTCTATTGGACTGGTGCGTAAGCTCGTATCATTATTTTGTAAGTTTGATAAACAATATGTAGGCCCTACACAAGAGACCTCTAGTCATCAATTATACACACATCAAAAAAGTTTTGCATCGCCCCAGTTCCCTGAACTCGGGAAGACAGACAGTCCCTTCGACTGTTCATTGATGTCACTAAACCCGCCCAAAGGTGTTTTACAACCATGCATGAACAGCGCCTATTAGACGGAGGGGGCTCGACAGCCGATCAGTTCTAATCATTCCAACATGAAGGAAATACACGGCTCCTGTTTGTAGTTGAACCGTGTCTAGATGGTCAATAACGTCCGCAATGTTACTTTGTGCAAGGAAGGGCTCTGAACAAGGGAAGTGTCCAGGCCTCTCTTAGTGAACCAAAGCGATGTTGTTCAGACATACAGAAGATACAGAGAAACAGGAACTGTGGTTGACATGCCTCGCTCAGGCCGCCCAAGGGTTACTACTGCAGTGGATGACCTCTACCTAGGAATTATGGCTCGGAGGAACCCTGACAGCTACGCCACCATGTTGAATAATGCTTCTCGTGCAGCCACAGGAAGTCCTGTTACTGCTAAAACTGTGCGCAATAGGCTGCATGATGCTCAACTTCATTCCCGACGTCCATGGCGAGGTCCATCTTTGCAACCACGACACCATGCAGCGCGGTACAGATGGGCCCAATAACATGCAGAATGGACCGCTCAAGATTGGCATCACGTTCTCTTCACCGATAAGTGTCGTATATGCCTTCAACCAAACAATCGTCGGAGACGTGTTTGGAGCAACCCGGTCATGCTGAACGCCTTAGACACACCGTCCAGCGAGTGCAGCAAGGTGGAGGTTCCCTGCTGTTTGGGGGTGGCATTATGTGGGGCCGGCGTACGCTGCTGGTTGTCATGGCTGTACGATACGTGAATGCCATCCTCCGACCCATAGTGCAACCATATCGGCAACATATTGGCGAGGCATTCGTCTTCATGGGCGACAATTCGCGCGCCGCCGCCCCCCCCCCCCCCCCCCCAATCGTGCACATCTTGTGAATGACTTCTTTCAAGATAACGACATCGCTCGACTAGAATGGCCAGCATGTTGTCCAGACATGAACCCTATCGGCAAGGGCTGGGATAGATTGAAAAGGGCTGTTCATGAATGGCGTGGTGTTCAAACCACTCTCACGTATCTACGCCGAATTGCCGTTGAGGAGTGGTACAATCTGGACCAACAGTGCCTTGATGAACTTGTGGATAGTATGTCAAGACGAATACAGGCATGCGTCCATGCAAAGAGGACATGCTACTGGCTATTAGAAGTACAGGTGTGTACAGCAATCAGGACCACCGCCTCTGAAGGTCTCGCTGTATGGTTGTACAACATGCAATGTGTGATTTTCATGAGCAATAAAAAGGGCGGGAATGATGTTTAGGTTTATCTCTATTCCAATTTTCTGTACAGGTTCCGGAACTCTCGGAACCGAGGTGATGCAGAACTTTTGATGTGCATATATTCTCCTTCACTATTTACAGTCTGCGACTGTAGAAATCACGTGGTTCTGGGGCGAAAAACTCATTGGGCCATGTTCGGAGCGCATTTTCGTCAGGAAACGAATTTCTTTGAAGGCGAGGTGAAAATCTGAGGTCGCAACGTCAGGTGAATAAGGTTGTTGCGGAATGCCTTCCCAACCCAATTACTGTGTCGCATTTTTTTGTCAATCTATCAGAATGCCGGCAGGCGTCATCGCGCAGTTGCATCATTCATGCACTCTTCCTGGTCGTTGTTCTTGCATTGCGTCCGCAAGACGTCTCGGGCGTTGACTATAAGTGTCAGCAGTGATGGTTAGACCTCGGGGAAGCAATTCTTAGTACACCACATCGTCGCTGTACCACGAGATGCGTATCATTATCTTTTTTGGATGCACGGAATAGAACAATATATCGGAAATATTCATATTTCTCCATTTGGCAGTCCATTTTTAGCGTCCACAGCTCCAGTCGCTATCTCCAGCTGACAAAATAACAATAAGTAAACTCAAATATCAACAGTTTAACACTAAAAAGCGAAAATCGATATATAAACCCATTGCAACCGGAATACCAGCTTGGGAACGTTACGAACTAATGCCCCAACCCAACAAAATCTTTTCCTTGCAACAGTCGAACTGCAAAGTAAAATCACGAAAAAGTCTTGTTACATGATAGAAAAATGTCATCATCGTATTCATGCTCCGTACATTTATTGCTAAAAATAAACTGTACCAAGCAGTGATGTAAGTTGAGTACTACTACTACTACTACTACTACTACAGCTGGGACTTTAAATGTGGCGGTCACTGGAAGTTCTATTTTTTATTTGAAGAGGGGTTTGGAGGGAGGCGGAGGAGAGTAATAGTAAAAAATGTAACACTTTCCCAGAACCGAGCCCTGGACATACCTGCACCGATTACCGTTCTTTAAGAAATAAGAAAGGAAGAAATATATGTGGGATGGGGAGGAAATTCCAGCAGGGTGGAACGTATCGTATCTAAACACCATAAATAAAGAAAGGAAGCAAGAAACTAAGTAGCACGTATCGTGGCGTAAGTGTCTAAGAATAATTAGCAGGCTGCACGAAAGGATTTTAAAATCAAGAATGAAGAAGTTTGTAAATGAAGTGGAAGGACAAAGTCGTTTTAGAAAAGGCAGGTGAGGTGTAGATATCTTTACCGTAAGACATAACATGGAGGAAAGATTGGAAAGGAATTCAAGCAGTCATTTGGTTTTTACAGATCTTGAGACAGCACATGGCAGTGCCACTGAGTCTATTGTTCGAGGTGCCGTGGTCAGGGGAAAATGACAAAGTTCACGCAATAACCATCAGACTTCTACAAGTCAGCAGAATCTGTCATTGAAGTAGGAATAGAGAGGCCTCAACAATAACTGAAGGACTGAAGCAAGTATGCTGTCTGTCTCCCACACTCTCAGATGTGCAGAAGGCACTGAATTTGTGGTGTATTAAGTGCATGGGGACTGAAGTAGGGAACCAGGGTATGTACACACTTTTCTATGCTGATGAGCAGGTCGTTGCAGCAAGCGATGAAGAGGATATATCTCAAATGCCCAGGAATTTGTTTGAAGAGCATAAAAAGTGGAGTTTGAAAATTAATTTTAAGAAGACGGTATATCTATGTTGCGGAGAAGAAGGACGTAACCTGGATATAACGCACATCCTATTGAAATATGTAAAGTGTTTAACAAATACGTGACGGAAGATGTGACATATCCAACAAGAAACCAGTCAGGGAAGGGTGTCTATCCAAAAATTAAACCCTGTACTTTGGTCGTCAAAAGTGAGTTTAAAGGTTAAAATTCATTTATACAGGTCCCTCCCATGGGACCAATAACCTACGGTGCTGAGTGCTACGAACTCTCACAGAAATAACAAGAAACTTAGAGCTTTAGAAACGGACCACTTAAGAAGAGGCTGTATAATTTCACGACTTGACCACGTAAGAAATGAAATAACAGGAAAGGCACATACTCCTAGTATTATGGATAAAATAAAAGAAAGACAGGTAGGATGGTTTGCGCATGTCAAAAGAACAGATGAAGACAGTTGAATAGTAATTTCCTAGCAACCTCCTGGAAGGTTAAGAGGAAGACTACGGGAGGTGTGGCTAAGCGGTATTCACGAAACGATGGAACGAAAAAGAATGGAAGACAGCGAAGAAGAATGGCGACAGATATGCGGTATGCGGCGACAGCTGTAGAATCTCGACAACGAGGAGGGAAAAAAGAAGAAATGATAGTACTCCAAGTAATCCGTGGCACACACCACAAGATGGATGGCTTGCGGAGTACAGAAGCACTTGCAATTTTAATTAACACTAACTCTGAACAACTCCGTAACTACACATCTACATGTGCGCTGAGGAAATAATTTTGCTCTCTCTTTTCAATCCTTAAATTTAAATGAGCTTTATTGACATCGAATGTGAGTTAAGCACCTGTGGCCGTGAATGACTATCAAGCCGGGTAAATTCACGGGTTGAACGTGGCACACTAACAGAAGCGCAGTATCGTAGAAGCCTGTAGAAGTGACCGCGATAGATGGTATATAGTCCACTGGCACGTTTACAGAAGACGAAGTCTGTGTGTGCCTTCCCTCCAGAAACGGCCGGCCGGATGGACGCCTAGAGCAGAGGCGGCAAGTTGAGACGCGCGCACGCCCGCAACTTGCGGACCAGCCTGTGGCGGCGCCAAGGTCGATGTATGCCCGCAGAGCCATAAAAGCCGAAAAGCCGCCAGCGCCGCGCTCGCAAACCAGACCCTGGGCGCTCCTTACAAACAGACCGGCCGCTGGCTTGCCGACTGTTGTTGGCTAGGTGCCGGGAATGCGCCATGTGCAATGCCTGTGTGGCGACCAGGGTAATCGATTTTGGGTGCTAAAGAAGTCTAACATCTTTTCATTATACTGTCTGCCTCCGTAGCTAGTCAGCTTGTCTGTCATGCGGAAAACGCGAGTTAGATTCCCAGTATTTTCAGGGGTTTTTCCTTTATGGGAGGACTGGAACGGAGTACACTCATCCTCAGGTTGAGGAGCTACTTGATGGAGAAGTAGCGGGTGACAGCGTCAAAAAGAGCGGTGTGCTGTGTACTGCACCCAAATGACGTCTTTGTCAGAGTATCATACGGCGGTTGGTCAGTACCGATTGGCCAACATAGGCCACAACGCGGAGCTTTCCATTGATACTCATTCTATTGGTGACTGAGCGACTCTGCGTAATGGTTAAACCAACCTCACACGGGACGTGAACGTAAGAGGTTTCTACGGTAGTTGGTGAGCGCTCGGAAGCCATCGCACGGGGCGTGGTAATTAACGCGGTCAGTGACCGCAACGCTCTTTAGCTGTAGCGCCTGGGTAGATCTGGCGCGCGTCCTATACACGAATTTTTCTTTGGAAAACTAATATGCCTGAAACAGCCGCATGAATTCCATTGAAGATTCACAAAGGTGCGCAGAGGAAAAACACCGTTCTCCTCCCTTCCCTACAGTCATTGATAAAGCTTCCATTTGTATCCGGTCTCTGTCGGTTCAAATCTTTTTATGACCATTTATTACGCAATTTTACACGATTGCAAATAGTACACTAATTCCTTGGAGGCGCGTTGGGCAGTCTGCATTGATACACCAATAAATTGGGCAACTTCACCTTTAGCAAAGTGGTGGGACGTCTTAACACGATAGCTCCTTCCTTCCACTCTCTTCCGTCTCTACGTTGTCCCAACTAAGTGCAATGATTCCGTACAAGCGACTGGCCCATACACACTACTTCACTGCCATGACTTACGTCCGCACTGGAGAGCCAAATGACCGCCTTGTAACATCTACAGCGCTTCAAAGTGACCTGCGTGCTCTTTCGAGGAGGATGGAGCATAAACAGAACATGTGCTTTCAGGGCATGCCCATATAATGACCTCAGCTGTGGAAAATACGACAGTGTGTTTCGACAATTCAGAACATCCCCGGGAACTAACTAGTTCGGCCGTTAAGGTAGTGAGAAACTCCCTTGATAAAAATTGAGTATAACATTCCTGAATAAATACCGTTTAAAACCTAACATATAAGAAAGCTCCAAATAAAAGTTCTATCGTTTCTAATTTACGTTACAACGGTGCACCCAGATTTGTGGAAAAAGCCACTTTTTTAAAATCCCCTCCCCTCCATTATTTTGGTTTTCATTTAAACATCTGACTAATAACAAAACGTATAGTATATTTAATACTAAATTCAGTCATATATAACGAATACGATCTTACAGGGCCTATGTTATTCTGAATTAAAATGCAAAGTATCGTAATTCAGAACACAGGCACTGCAATATATACAAAGGGCGTTCAAAAGTTTTGCACAGTAGTCTAATTTTTTTTTAATTTTTGTAGTAGGAGAATGAATTTGTTTTTTGTGAGCATACTTTTAACATTTAGCTATAAGTTGGGATATAAAAGTATTTTCTGTTATTTACAGGTAAGCCATAATGGACCATGAAGTAGATGGCAGGTTGCGACAACAGTCGGTGACCGAGTTCCTCATCAAGCCTGGTGATGGTTCAAATGGCTCTGAGCACTATGGGACTTAACTTCTGAGCTCATCAGTCCCCTAGAACTTAGAACTACTTAAACCTAACTAACCTAAGGACATCACACACATCTATGCCCGAGGCAGGATTCGAACCTGCGACCGTAGCCCAAGACCGGTGATGTCTGCCACATTGATTCACAGGAAGTTGTTACCTGTTTATGGGGAGGACACAGTTGATCGCAGCAGTATTCAGCGGTGGTTGCAGAGGTTTAAAGAAGGTGATTTCTCTCTACTGGACAATCCAAGATGCGGTAGACCATCGACGGCAGTGAGTGATGTGAATAAGGAGACCATTGATCAAATCATCCAAAATGACATGTGTGACGACACGACAGCTTGCTGTAATGACTGGTTTGTCATTAGGTAGTGTGGTATCACTGATACAGTCACTAGAGTACAGAAAGATCTGTGCACGTTGGGTGGCTCGATTATTGACGAGAGAAATGAAAACGATGAGGAAGAATGTGTGCGAGGGTCTCATGAAGACCTATACTGAAGATTGGAAACAGTGTTTTAACGGCGTCATTACCCAGGATGAAACGTGGTTGTTTTTGCCCGAACCTGAGAGCAAAACCCAATCCATGGAGTGGTGTCATCCGGGTTCCTCTCAGAAGAAGAAACTAAGACTTTCACGAACAGCAGGCCGAAAGGTGATGGCCTCCTCCCTCTGGGATCAGTGTGGTGTCATTTTCATTGACTTTTTGGAACCTGGCTCCACATTTAACCGGCACCGTTACTGTTTGTCATTGGACAAGCTGCGACGTGCCATCAAGACCCACAGACCACAGCTTCAGGGTCAGCTCATCAGACTACACCCCTTATGACGCAGGAGAAAAAAAAAAAATCAGGAAAATGGGTTGGAAAATTGTTCTTCAACCTCCCTACAGTCCGGAATTTGCTCCGTCTGATTTTTTTTTTTTTTTTTTTTTTTTGTCGTCTGAAGGTCCACCTGCGCGGTGAAACATTTATATATCCTGTGTCAAGCGATAGTGTAAATGTCAATCCCCAGAATTTTAACAAGGTGCATTTACATCGTGGAAAGAACGTTGGACCAGATGCGTCACAGCTGATGGAGGCTACACTGAGTAGGCTCAATGTATAGCTAAATGTTTCAATTATGTTCACAAAAAATTTCATTCTCCTCCTGCCAAAAATAAAAAAAATTGGAGACAACTGTGCAAAACTTTTTGAACGCCCTCTGTAATTTATCCGCCGACACCGGGGAAATGACTTTCAAGTAAAACGTCTCACCTGTACGGGAATATACACAATGGATGTACAAGTACAGGTTGTACACGCATGGTTGACGACATATTGAAGTTTGGGCCTTGCCCTGAGTCGTGCACGGATAGCCAAACGGCGACAGCTCGAGATAAGCGGGAATATATTCTACGAAATCTCTTATTTGTGTTTTCTATTGTATATTTGCCTTATTTCAAGTTTTAGCCTTTCCAGATTTAATGATTTTATATCTGGAATTAATTGTACATTATTGTTGTGACATTACTGCAAATCTGTACAACAGTGAGAAAGTACAGAATTGTTCGGGTCAAAAAATGCTGAATGCACTTTTGCGCACCAAGCACAAGGGTTTTCGGAAAAAAAAGAAAAAATAAACTTTCGACAAATCTGGGTGCACCGTTGTAATGTACATTAAAAACTATATCACTTTCACTTAAAGTTTTTTTTTTAATCTCTTACCGTCTCGACAGCATTCATTCAGAAATATTAAACTGAACTCTTTTCAAGTTCATTTTTCACCCTCTTATCCGCAGTATGGGCACGTATAAGAAAATGCGTGGGTTTTATATTGCTCTACAAAACATATTCAGAGCCGATCCAAATCTAAATATATCCCTTGGGTAGGTTTACTTTTACGTTACGTATGCTTAGACTTGCCACTTGTTACCATGCAGGCGATTTTCGTATCAATTACAACGGGACGTATCAATTACAACGGAACGTATCAATTACAACGGGACGTATCAATTACAACGGGACGAAGCTAAGGAGAACACAACATCCAGTCCCAAAGCGGAGGAAAAACTCTAACCCTGCCTAGAATCGAACCCGGACCTCTTTGGTTGGTAAACTGCCGCGCTGAGCCTGCAGCTACCGAGGCGAATGGGTAATATTTTGACCGGTGAGTGTAGGTACGGCTACCACTAAGTGAATGTATTAGTCAGGTTAGAAAACGTGCCGCATCAATCTCGATTCTTTGGTGTCACCCCGTAGGACATTTTTTCACTGAAGCACGAGAACATTTTACTCAAGATTATGTATCAACTGTTATAAGCAACTACATGGTGTCGGGTACGTGGATACAAAGCAGTTTGACAAATGCTGAGACAGAACCTAGTTGTTGGCTAGCAGCGTCTCTACCGAGCGTGAGCCGCAACGGAATATTAGTGTGGCGTGCAATTCCACAGACATGGAACGTATGCGGCGCGCACACGCTGAGATGAATTTTTTCATATCATTAGTAACTAACCTCCCACCCCTCCCTCACACGTCGCTGCGCCACACGACTGCCTCACGATATCCGAAGAGCTGCTTGCAAATTACGCTCCGAGAAATTGTAAAGTTTGTGTTTGATGCAATTTAATCATGATGGTCTATTTTTAATTCCAGAATTTCTAGAACTGGCTTGTACGTAGCAATACAGGATGTTTTTCAGATGTAATTTTGAAAACAAACTACTTATCCATGACTTGCATAGCTGACTTTGGTGTTTTTTTTTTTTTTAGCGAACTAAAGTCCCTGGTTATGTGGCACCCGTCGCATATGAAGTCTATTTCTTGCCAAACTTCCCGCGGCCTGTCAGGCGTAACTTGGGCTGCTGCGATAGAGATTCTTGCTCCGAGCTCTTCTGGAGAAGCCGACTAGGATGGTACAAATACGGTACCTTGATGAACCCCACAAGTAAGAAATTAAGGGCTGTCATGTCTGGTGAACATGTGGACCATGCAATCGGCGCACCTCGACAAATCCATTTACCTGAAAAGCTGTTACTAAGGACATCCCGGATGTCTGTGAGGTAGTGTGGCGGTGCGCCGTATTGCAAGAAGTGTACTCTGCGTTCCTAGCCTGCCTCGTCAATCAGCGGGATTAAAAAGTTTGAGCTTATCGACGTACGCTGTTCCGTTAAAAGTTCTCTCTGTTCTTGTTCAATGCACAAAAATGGTAACTTGAGCTACCACGAACGTGTTCCAAGGCTTGTCGTGGATTTTCATAGCCACAAATGGTACAGCTGTGTTTATTAACATTATCACTTCAGTGAGTAGTCGAGTCCTCACTGAAGATCGTATTTCCAGTTAAATTTTCGTATTCATCCAAGTGACGTAACATTTCTCCGAAACAGTCCTTACGAGTTATTTAGCGCCGTTATTAATGTGAACCGTTTGGGATACTAATGTCTTCCTAGTACACGCCAAGCAGTTACAGGTGGAACGCCTAGTACGCGAGAACCACGTCACGGCGGTTTTGTACGATTAATTAATCTTTGCCTCACTTGCATTACGTAAGCAACTGCAGGGTATCGGGTAGGGGCTACAAAGCAGTTTGACAGATGCTCAGACAGGACCTAGTTGGCTTGCAGCATCCTACCCAACGCGAGCCACCACGGAATATTTGTGTTGCAAGAAATTCCATATATATTATATGGAATGTAGGCGGCGCACACAGTCAGATGAAATTTTATGTTATTAGTCACCAACATCCCATCCTCACTCGTCACCGCACCACACGACTGCCTCACAGCTGAGCTAAGGATTTATGATTTACCAAGCACCCAGATTAAACGAAACGTTTGGGACGATCTTACCGTAATCGGCACAAAAGCTACATAATACAGTTTCCGCACATCTGTTTCCTCAAACAGAAACAAGCAGCGAACACGTTCGTATCTAGTAGCGCTTGCGCTGCTGTGATTCGTACTGGCGTACTACATTAGTCGAAACTTTTTTCCTACAAAATTACGACCTATGCGCCTCCGTGGTAGAGGTCGCTGACACACGCTACTGCGGTAGCGCTCAACCCTGGAGTAACCTGGTTCGAATCCTGATGGTGGAAAAAATCCCCTGGTTCGCATCCTGGCGGTGGGAAAAATTTTCACTGCCATTATTTGGACGGCAAGGGAAGAAGAGATGGTGGCGTAAAGTTCCTGATCACCAGACCAGGCGCCAATGCCATGGTTTAAACACCAAATGCCTCCGCCGTGTGTCAGAAATTAGGGCATGTGACAATGTCGATCCGTCCGTCGGATGGGGACATTAAGCATGGCGGCTCCCCGTGGTGCTATGCGTGAGGAGCAGTTAATGTGCAGGTATCTGGTTTCATTCTATTCCTTTTTTTATCATCACACTCCAACAACACTACACACACACATACACACACACACACACACACACACACACACACACACACACACACACAATACGTACCTGTAGTATTACAGGTAATTGTAACGGAGTTTCTAAATCAACAACCAAACAAAAAATTACACTAAAACGAGGTCCGAGTCATTCATAAGACTGTACGAGTTTTCGAATTTGTGACGTTCTTTTAGACACACCCTGGTCTCACCTTTCGTCACTAGTGCTTAGATGACGCGGTATCCTGTCGAATATCATAAAATTGCCGCATTTCTGAACATTGGCTCTGTGTAGAAGAGCACCATTTATAATTCTTCATCTTTAGAGATAGGTTTGCCCTGGCGGTCAACAGATAAAGCCGTCCTCTCGAAGAAGTCAGAACCTTGCGCTTGCTGCTCTCTCCTCTACATGCGGTTCAATTAGAGACATAAGGGTGGTTATAATTAACCTCCACCCGCCCATGAACCATGGACCTTGCCGTTGGTAGGTGGCTTGCGTGCCTCAGCGATACAGATTGCCGCACCGTAGGTGCAACCACAACGGAGGGGTATCTGTTGAGAGGCCAGACAAACGTGTGGTTCCTGAAGATAGACAGCAGCCTTTTCAGTAGTTGTAGGAGCAACAGTCTGGATGATTGACTGATCTAGCCTTGTAACACTAACCGAAACGGCCTTGCTGTGCTGGTACTGCGAACGGCTGAAAGCTAGAGGAAACTACAGCCGTAATTTTTCCCAAGGGCACGCAGCTTTATTGTATGGTTAAATGATGGCGTTCCCTTGGGTAAAATATTCCCGAGGTAATATAGTCCCCCCCTCCCCCCCCATTCGGATCTCCGGGCGGGGACTACACAGGACGACTTTGTTATCTGGAGAAAGAAAACTGGCGTTCTACGGATCGAAGCGTGGAATGTCAGATCTCTTAATCGGACAGGTAGGTTAGAAAATTTTAAACCCGAAATGGATAGGTTAAAGTTAAATATAGGGGGAATTAGTGAAGTTCAGTGGCAGGAGGAACAAGACATTTGGTCAGGTGAATAAAGGGTTATAAGTACAAAATCAAATAGGTGTAATGCAAGAGTAGGTTTAATAATGAAAAAAAAAAGAGCGCGCGTTAAGATACTACGAACAGCATAGTGAACGCATCATTGTAGCCAATATAGACACGAAGCCCACATCTACCACAATAGTACAAGTATATATGCCAACTAACTCCACAGATGACGATGTGATTGAAGAGATGTATGATGAGATAAAAGAAATTATTCAGATAGTGAAGGGAGGCGAAAATTTAATAGTCATGATGGACTGGAATTCGATAGTAGGAAAAGGAAGAGAAGGAAAAGTAATAGGTGAATACGGAATGGGGGTAAGGAATGGAAGAGGAAGACGCCTGGTAGAATTTTGCAGAGAATAACTCAATCACAGGTAAGTAACACTTGGTTCAGGAATCATGAAAGAAGGTTGTATGCATGGAAGAGGCCTGGAGACACTGGAAGGTTTCAGATAGATTATACAATGGTGAAAAACAGAGATTTAAGAACCCGGTTTTAAATTTTAAGATATTTCCAGGGGCAGTTGTGGACTCTGACCACAAACTATTGGTTACGAACTGTAGACTAAGAGTGAAGAAACTGCAGACAGGCGGGAACTTAATAAGATGGGAACTGGATAAACTGAAACAACCAGAAGTTGGGAGTTTCGGAGAGAGCATTACGGAACGATTGACAAGAGCGGGGGAAAGAAATACAGAAGAAGAAGAATGGGTAACTTTGAGAGATGAAATAGTGAAGGCAGCAGAGAATCAAGTAGGTAAAAAGACGAGTTCTAATATAAATCCTTGGGTAACAATAGATATTGAATTTAATTGATGAAAGGAGAAAATACAAAAATGCAGTAAATGAAGTAGGCAAAAAGGAATACAAACGTCTCAAAAATGAGATCGACAGGAAGTGCTAAGCCGGGATGACTAGAGGAAAATGTAAGAATGTGGAGGTATATATCACTAGCGGTAAGATAGTGCCTACAGGAAAATCAAAGAGACCTCTTGAGAAAAGAGAACCACTCGTATGAATATCAAGAGCTCAGATGGAAAACCAGTACTACGCAAAGAAGGGAAAGCAGAAACGTGGAAGGAGTATATAGCGGGTCTACACAAGGGCGATGTTCTTGACAATATTATGGAAATGGAAGAGGACTTAGATGAAGATGAAATTGGAGATATGATACTGCGTGACGAGTTTGACAGAGCACCGAAAGACCCAAGTCGAAACAAGGCCCCGGGAGTCAACAACATTCCATTAAAATACCGATAGCCTTGGGATAGCCAGCCCTGACAAAACTCTACCATCTGGTGTGCAATATGTATAAGACAGTCAAAATACTCTCACACTACAAGAAGAATATAATAATTCCAATCCAAAAGAAAGCAAGTGTTGACAGGTGTGAAAATTACGGAACTGTTAGATTAATAAGTCACGGCTGCAAAATACTAACTTGAATGCTTTACAGAAGATTCGAAAAAGTGGTAGCCGACCTCGGGGAAGATCAGTTTGCATTCCGTAGAAATGTTGGAACACGTGATGCAATACTGACCCAACGACGTATCTTAGAAGACAGATTAAGGACAGGCAAACCTACGTTTCTGGCATTTGTACACTTACATCTACATCGATACTCTGTAAATCACATTCAAGTGCCTGGCACAGGGTTCATCGAACCACCTTCACAATTCTCTAATATTCCAATCTCGTATAGTGCGCGGAAAGAATGAACACCTATAGCTTTCCGTAAGAGCACTGATTTCCCTTATTTTATCGTGATGATCGTTCATCCCTATGTAGGTCGGTGCCAACAAAATATTGTCGCATTCGGCGAAGGAAGTTGGTGACTGGAATTTCGTGAGAAGATTCCGTCGAAACGAAAAACGCCTTTCTTTTAATGATTTCCAGCCCAAATCCTGTGTCATTTCTGTGACAATCTCTCCCATATTTCGCGATAAAACAAAACGTGCTGCCTTTCTTTGAACTTTTTCGGTGTACTCCGTCAGTCATATCTGGTAAGGATCCCACACCGCGCAGCAGTATTCTAAAAGACGGACAAGCATAGCGTAGGCAGTCTCCTTAGTAGGTCTGTTACATTTTCTAAGTGTCCTGCCAATAAAATGCAGTCTTTAGTTAGCCTTCCCCACAACATTTTCTGTGTGTTCCTTCCAATTTAAGTTGTTCGTAATTGTAATACGTAGGTATTTAGTTGAATTTACTGCTTTTAGATTAGACTGATTTATCGTGTAACCGAAGTTTAACGAGTTCCTTTTAGCACTCACGTGGATGACTTTACACTTTTCGTTATTTAGGGTCAACTGCCACTTTTCGCACCATTCCAATATTTCTTCTAAATCGTTTTGCAGTTTGTTTTGATCTTCTGATGACTTTATTAGTCGATAAACGACAGCGTCATTTGCAAACAACCGAAGACGGCTGCTCTGACTTACTAGATGACTTTCCGTCAATTACTATGAACTGTGACCCCTCTGACAGGAAATCACAAATCCAGTCACATAATTGAGACGATATTCCATAACCACGCAATTTCACTATGAGCCGCTTGTGTGGTACAGTGTCAAAAGTCTTCTGGAAATCCAGAAATACGGAATCGATCTGAAATCTCTTGTCAATAGCACTCAGAACTTCATGTGAATAAAGAGCTAGTTGTGTTTCACAGTAGTGATGTTTTCTAAACCCATGTTAAATGTGTGTCAATAGACCATTTTCTTCGAGGTAATTCATTATGTTCGAACACAATATATGTTCTAATGCAACTTTCCAGTCTTTGGGTACGCATCTTTCGTCGAGCGAACGGTTGTATATGCTTGTTAACTATGGAGCTCATGCATCAGCATACTCGGAAAGGAACCTAATTGGTACACAGTCTGGACCAGAAGAATTGCTTTTATTAAGGGATTTTAGTTGCTTCACTACTACGAGGATATTTACTTCTACGTTACTCATGTTGGCAGCTGTTCTCGATTCGATTTCTGGAATATTTACTTCGTCTTCTTTTGTGAAGGCATTTCGGAATGCTGTGTTTAGTAAATCTGCTTTGGCAGCACTGTCTTCTATAGTATCTCCATTGCTATCGCGCAGAGAAGGCATTGATTGTTTCTTGCCGCTAACATAATTCACATACGACCAGAATCTCTTTGGGTATTCTGCCAGGTTTCGAGACAAAATTTCGTTGTGGAAACTGTTCTAGGCAACTCGTATTGAAGTCCGCGCTAAATTTCGAGCTTCTGTAAAAGATCGCCAATCTTGGGGATTTTGCGTCTGTTTAAATTTGGCATGTTTGTTTCGTGGTTTCTGCAACAGTGTTCTAACCCGTTTTGTATACCAAGAAGGATCAGCTCCTTTTGTTAATTTATTTGGTATAAATCTCTCAACTGCTGCCGATTCTATTTCTTTGAATCTAAGCCACATCTGGTCTACAGTTATATTACTAATTTGGAATGAGTGGAGATTGTCTCTTAGGAAGGCGTCAAGTGAATTTTTATCTGCTTTTTTGAATAGGTATATTTTTCGCTTATTTTTCGAGGATTTGGGGATTACAACATTCCATCTCGCTACGACAACTCTGTGTTCACTAAACCCTGAGTCGGTTTTGATGCTCGTTATTAAATAAGGATTATTTGTTGCTAAGAGGTCAAGTGTGTTTTCACAACCGCTTACTATTCGCGTGGGCTCATGAACTAACTGCTCGAAATAATTTTCAGAGAATGCGTTTAGCACAATTTCGGATGATATTTTATGCGTACCTCTGGAATTAAAAATGTTTTTTCGTAAACATATCGAGGGTAAATTAAAATCACCAACTATTTATCGTATGAGTCGGGTACGTGTTTGAAATCAGACTCAAGTTTTCTTTGAACCTTTCAGCAACTTTATCATCTGAATTGGGAGGTCGGTAAAAGGATCCAATTATTATTTTATTGCTGTTGCCAACAATGACCTCTGCCCATACTAACTCACAGGAAGTATCTACTTCAATTTCGCGACAAGATAAACTACTTCTGACAGCAACAAACACGCCATCGCAAACTGTGTTTAGCCTATCCTTTCGGAACACCGATAGGTTCTTCGCAAAAATTTCGGCTGAGCTTATATCCGGCTTTAGCCAGCTTTCAGTGCCTATAACTATTTGAGGATCAGTGCTTTCTATTAGCGCTTGGAGCTCTGGTACTTTCCCAACACAGCTACGACAATTTACAACTGTTATACCAATGGTTCCTGTATCTACGTTCTTCCTGTGTTCAGTCTGCACCCTTTGTGACTGAAGCCCTTCTTGTGTTTTCCCGAGACCCTGTAACCTAAAAAACCTCCCAATTCACGCCACACTGTCCCTGCTACCCGTGTAGCCGCCTCCTGCGTATAGTGGACTCCTGACCTATTCAGCGGAACCCCAACCACCCTTTGGCGCAAGTCGAGGAATCTACAGCCTACACTGTCGCAGAACCATCTGAGCCTCTGACTCAGACCCTCCACTCGGCTCTGTACCAGAGGTCCGCAATCGGTCCTGTCGACTATGCTGCCAACGGTCATGGTGCAGATGGTCAGCTCTGCTTTCATCTTGCAAGCAAGACTGGCAGCCTTTACCACTTCTGTCAGCCGCTCGAAACCAGAGAGAATCTCTTCTCATCCAAAGTGACACACATAATTGGTACCGACGTGAGCCACCACCTGCAGTTGGCTGCATCCTGAGCTCTTCATGGCATCCAGGAGGACCCTTTCCACTTCTGGAATGACTCCACCCGGTATGCACACAGAGTGCAAATTGGTTTTCTTACCCTTCTTGTGAGCCGAAGTCCCTAAGGGGGCCCATAACGAGCCTAACGTTGGAGCTCCCAACTAACAATGTTGACTGGAATATTCTCTTTCGAATTCTGAAGGTGGTAGGGGTCAAACACAGGGAGCGAAAGGCTATTTACAATTTGTATAGAAACCGAATGGCAGTTATAAGAGTTGAGGGGCATGAAACGGAAGCAGTGGTTGGGAAGGGAGTGAGACAGGGTTGTAGCCTCTCCCCAATGTTATTCAATCTGTATATTGAGCAGGCAGTGAAGGAAACAAAAGAAAAATTCGGAGTAGGTATTAAAATTCATGGAGAAGAAATAAAAACTTCGAGGTTCGCCGATGACATTTTAATTCTGTCAGAGACAGCAAAGGACCTGGCAGAGCAGCTGAACGGAATGGACAGTGTCTTGAAAGGAGGATATAAGATGAATATCAACAAAAGCAAAACGAGGATAATGGAATGTAATCGAATTAAATTGCGTGATGCTGAAGGTATTAGATTAGAAAATAAGAATCTTAAAGTTGTAAATGAGTTTTGCTATTTGGGGAGCAAAATAACTGATGGTGGTCGAAGTAGAGAGGATATACGAGTAAATTGTTGACTGGCAATGGCGAGGTAAGCGTTCTGAAGAAGAGAAATTTGTTAACATCGAGTATAGACTTAAGTGTCAGAAAGGCCTTTCTGAAAGTATTTGTATGGAGTGTAGCCATGTCTGGAAGTGAAACATGGACGATAAGTAGTTTAGACAAGAAGAGAACAGAAGCTTTCGAAATGTGATGCTACAGAAGAATGCTGATGATTAGATAGGTTGATCACGTAACTAATGAGAAAGTACTGAATAGAATTGGGAGAAGAGGAATTTCTGACAACTTTACTAAAAGAAGGGATCGGTTGATAGTACATGTTCTGAGGCATCAAGGTATCACCAATTTAGTGTTGGAGGGCAGCGTTCAGAATAAAAATCGTAGAGTGAGACCAAGAGATGAATACACTAAGCAGATTCAGAAGGATGTAAGTTGCAGTAGGTACTTGGAGACGAATAAGCTTCCACGGAATAGAGTAGCATGGAGAGCTGCATCAAACCCAGTCTCTGGACTGAAGATCATAACAACATAATTAACGTTTCGCTTCTTAAGAGCCGCCGCCGCCACGTACTATGTACACTTTAACGATGGCTTTCACCAAAATCTGTAAGGATGCCTAGTTAAAAATAGGAGACTGTCCGAATGCCATAATCTTCCTACGGAAAATAAATACACAAATGAATAAAAAATCTATGAATCTGTGAGGGTCGCTGTAAGAGAGCGCGGGAGGAGGAGGAGGAGGAGGAGGAGGAGGAGGAGGAGGAGAAGAAGATTCAAAGTGAGAAATATTAAAGGTATTAAACCAATTATCGGAAATGGCTGGCTGACTTACGAGCATCGATTCCCCCAACATGAGTGAATCGGATCAGCTACATCGTTGTGACACAGGGATACCTCCAACTACGAAGACACTCCTAACGCTTCATTCTATCCAATATTTTTAGAGTCACAGTCAACAGGGTGATCATTTTCCTGCATGGTTTACCACATTGTATCTACGCTACGTTTCTCCTCGAACTTTTTTTAATTTTATTTATTTATTTATTTATTTATTTATTTGAGGAGTTAGAGAACTCCTGATTGAGTGGTGCACAGTTCACAATTACGTAGTGACGCATTTCGCAAGAGACGGGATGGAATGCTCTAAATGTGGAAGTGGAAAGGAGGAGGTACATCGCAGTTAAACTTACTGTGTAAAGTGAAGAATGGATAACGGAGTGACACTGCCTTGTCTTTTATAGGACAACAGAAATCAGATTTATGTTTTTAACCAGGTCATGAGGCCGAGATTTGTTTAGAAGCTAGGAGGAAGAAACAGTTGCCTTGGTGAAGGAATTGGCAGAAGTATAGGAATGAAAATTTCTCGCGGCGGTGTACTTGTGTAAAATATTCGCAGTATTTTTTGCCACTGAAGATCTCAATAAAAACACTGGTTTTCGACGACAGCTTTCATCAATAGACTACGTCGTTTTGCCAGACTGTATGTCTGCGTTGTTAGTGGCGTCCGCTTGAATGTAAACATCTCGGCTAATTTCTCAGCCACCACTAAGATTACAGCCGATGTCCCGGTTAAGTGCTTGTTGCACTTTCTGATCTCTGTGGCCTCTTTGATGACAGCCTATGTTTGTGCACGAGTCGACATTCTCGTTTCATCATACTTGATTTTCTGTTCAGTCGTAACACTGTTTTCAGCACAAACAGATATTTTTATTTACGAATTTTAATGTTGCAGTGTTCTTATCAAGTGTTTTAGGAAAAGCAGATATAAGGGTTTTAACTCCCAGGAAGATTAAAAGTGTGGGTCGGGCAGGAATAAAACCAGAAACCTTGTAAATTGTCGGCAATGCCTTTATCAACTGCGCTATCTTTCTCCTAAAATAAGAATTTCACGTGTATTATGATAATGGACATGTGATACTTATGTTAATCTCCGGAATAATTTGTTCGAATTTGCTGTGGATGAAAGACATTTGTCGAATTTTTTCTTAAATTTTATACGCAATATAATTGGACATGAAATGCAATACAGGTAATATTCATCGTTTTCGCTTTTAAAAAATGCAAATTTTCATCAAACAGTACTTCGTCTCTGTTCCACACGCTTATGCAGTCTCTGAGCAGATTGCATTTTGAATTAATTTTTTCGTAACTCTACGTGATTTTCCAACTGACTTGTTCCATCAGGCGAGTGTGTTATTGGCTTGAATACATATTCAGTCTTCATTTTCAAATCTTCACCTTTGCCGAGCACCACATGCAGATAATTGTGGACTGACGGTTCATACCAGACTCCAGCCGAATGTTACAATGACCAAAAGTCGATAACTTCCCAGCTAGGAACGACTCAACCCTCATTCACAACTCTCTCGTATTGCGCTGTAGAATGAACAATTGTTTTATCCATTATGGATGAGGAAAACTGCGACTGTGATCAATAAAGGTCTCTTGAAATTACTGCAATCAGTCGCCTTTTGTTTTGTTCAATTTTTTATTATTATTCCATTATCGGTTTCAAACCGCCTAACAATTCATTATCAGATGGTACATATGTTAATTGTCTGTGGCAGTGTGGGAGACATGTAGCTGTGGCAATATGTATAAACGAAACATGAAACCAGTGAGTGTGGCGATAATTATTCACATTATGAGACAGATTTTGTTGCTTTACTCACAGTGATTAGTATCGATTGGTTGGATATCAGAAAAGCAACAAAATCTATTTCGTAACGTGAATAATTCTCGCCACATTCAGGGCTTGTCTGTTTCGTTTATACATCTCGCCACAGCTACATGACTCCCACACTGCTCAGACAATTAACATATGTACCATCTGATGATGAATCGCTCGGCGGTTTGAAAACGACAATGGAATAATAATAAAAAAAATTGAACAAAAAAGGCTACTGGTTGCAGTAACTTCAAAAAACTTTTATAAAAAATTATATCTGGAAACGAATCCCTTTCTTCCAGCAGTACTAGTTATGGAAAGTATCAGGGAGAATTTCTATGAAGTTTCGAAAGTTAGAGAGAGGGATTGGCAGAAGTGAAGGTTCGATTCCCAGTCGAATATTATGTCAATCTGCCAGAGAGTTTCAACAAATCGCACATTCCAATGCAAAGTGAAAGATTCATTTTGAAGAACAGGGTTACCGAGCAGGCAGTAATTCCGCTGCTCCCCGAAGAGTCCTCTGTCAATGCCTTTTTCACACTTTTGGAGAGCAGGGGAGTTTTAGTGTTAAAAAGGAAGAACGGGAACTATTACGCTGAATGGGGATTGCTTGACACGACAAACTGGCTGCGTGAAGATTGGCGCCACGAGACACCCGCCACGACGCTGTCAGATTATCAAAACTTGTAGCGAGGCTGTCGCGCTCGCTCTGCTTTTATTAACAACGTCGGAGCGCCGCTGCTACAGGAATAGTCGCACGCCCTTTTTATAGCGCCTTATGTCTCGCCGCACGTGGGTGAGCGATATTTTATGCTTTCACTGGCTGTAGTTTTGTCCGCACCACAACCAGCTGTCCGAAACAGTACTCAGCTGTTCGTTCTGAGTGTTTTGTTTCCTTCGGCATATACGAATGAGAAGCACTGTAGGGGCGACGTACGCGCTACCGGTTTTTTTACTGGATGCACTAAACGACTTACATTTAACACTAGTAGCGCAAGACTAATGCTGACGAAGGACAGCAACTAAAATAGACAGCGATCGGGATCCGGTAAGAAACTTGTTTCTCTCTCCAAAATTTCCGGGCGAAGTGATAACGAACTGTTGAGAAAAAAATTTTCCTGTTATCACATCGTCAGTAGTTTCTCCTGTGGAGCATCTCTGTATTGACGAAAGCAGTAGCTATGAAGCTATTTGTGTTCAGAGGACGTACCAATTGTAATGATGAAAATTTTTTGTCGTCAAGGATCGTACACCTAATCTGATTCAGTCTTTTAGTCTTCAGTGCCTCTTTTTGCGTACTGAAGTAGCATGCTGGAGACAGACGTACCACATGAATCACACATGTATTTCTTCATTCAGATTTATTTTCGTATCTGATACTGTCTACATCCATTCTAAGCGTTTGTAGCACTTCGGTTTCGTTTGTGCATATTTCCCCTTCTCTTCCCTGTCAATTCTTAGAATTTCACCAGGTCTAGATGAAAGAGTAACGGAAAACCTAGATTTGAAGTTTTCCTCTCCAAGCGTTCTTGAACCAATCCTTTTCTTAAGCTGGAGGGAAAGTCTCATATTTTCGTTTCTGAAATAAACAGCATCGCTATTTAACCTAACAGTCCGCAGCTCGTGGTCGTGCGGTAGCGTTCTCGCTTCCCGCACCCGGGTTCGATTCCCGGCGGGGTCAGGGATTTTCTCTGCCTCGTGATGACTGGGTGTTGTGTGATGTCCTTAGGTTACTTAGGTTTAAGTAGTTCTAAGTTCTAGGGGACTGATGACCATAGATGTTAAGTCCCATAGTGCTCAGAGCCATTTGAACCATTTAACCTAACACTTCCCTTCTTGAATAAAATACAGCCAGTTGTCTTCTCATCTAATATTAGAGTCGTTTCAGGTTTCATTTTTCTTCCTGTTTCTTCGTCTATCAGTCCATCAAAACGTAAGCTGGAAATAAAAATGACGTTCTTTTTCGCGTACAGCACGTAGAACATGGTTCCTTCTTTAACACTGTATCTTATTTGTCTGATGTTTGCCCCTAGTTTGCTTAAGCGACCCAAAAAACTATAACTTATGATTTAAATAGGGAGTATTTGAAGTAAGTTTAAGGTAAGAATAATTTATGGAGAGCCAAAAGATAAAACATTTAGTCTAGCGCATTTCTCGGATACATAATGGTTCTGGCGGGACTTTATAAATTTTTTTAAATGAAGTGTCAAACTGAAATATCTGGGAAAATAAATGTTAATGGTCAGTTAGAATAAAATTTAATTTATCCAGACGTAATGAAACACCCACGGTTTGAGACGCAATTCGGTTTGCACACATGTAATAATATACCGTTCAGAACAACGGAAACATTGATGAACGTACTCCCTGTCACAGGAAGATAGACGGGAGAGAGGTACCGAGACTAGTGTTGCTCTCTACATTAAAAAAAATAATGTAAATGGGTTACCAACGAAATTTCAAGGCCAAGAAACCTTAAATTTGCAACATAAAACTTCATTTGACAGCAGAAACTAAACAGAAGCACAGACTCAAGAAGAAAATCGGCAGTGTCCCTTTCCAAGGAACCACCCTCGTATTCACCTGAAGAAATTTAGGGAAAGCTAACTGTAAATGGCAGGGCGAGGAATTGAACCTCAGTGCTCAGGAATCAGAGTTCCGTGCACTAACCACTTCGCCATTCGATCCGTCTAAGCACTTGCAGTATCACTCTTCGTATTACGAATGAAACACACAGCTAGTTTTAACTTCGTAAGCCATTTCTTACGTGGATGAATCATTTCCTGAAGATTCCGACAATGAATCTCAATCTGACTTGATTTTCCTGCAGTTTACTTTATGCGGTCATTGTACTTTATATCGCACAGGAAGGTTACTCCTAGTAATTTGTCAGTAGTTACTTTTCCCTGCTACTATTACCATTAAATCAGTAACCGTAGAAACAGTTGCGTGCCCCTCGTCTGAGTTGAACACTGGATCCGCAACTGCGGTACATTAATTAAAAGTGGGCAGAACGCGGTGCTATTTGCGAGCACAGTGGCCCTAAGTGTTGGTCAGCTTTAATTAGTGCGGCCTGGCAGCGGCTGCTTGCGAACGATTTAGGCCGCTGCACGCCGCCACAGCTAACAACCGGTGACGGGCTGTTGCGAGTATCCGCTTCAAATCCCCGCTCGACATCGTTGGTTTTCGTTTCGTTTCCGGGCAAATACTGAGATGATTCGTATGAAAAGGTAGCGGCCGAGCCCCTACCCAAACTTTTATCAGTTATGGTCCAAAGGGTATCTGATTTTGCACATCTTTCGCAAGATTGTGGCACGTACTTCGATATGCTCAATGCTGCTTTAGTTCGTTTAGAATTCACGGTATCCTGCGGCCTATACGAAGTCGATGATTGATTGTGTACGTATGTATAAGGCTGCTTGTTCTGCTGTTTATTTTTGTTTTGGCCGGACAAGTGTCTGGCTATATGCCCCTATTCGTTGGTCGTATAATTTACTATAGGGCCTTCTTACAATTTCATTAGATTTTTGGAAATTTTACTTTAATTTTTAAATGGTTTTGATTGCATCCTGCGTGTCCCACGCTAATTGGCAGCGGTTGTCCTGCGAATGGGCTCGACTGGTAATTTACCACTGGAACCAGGCCGATTTGCAACGCAGCTCACACATGATTTGGTGAGCTGTAGTACTGTTTCCGGTCACATCAGATTTAGGACCGAGGTCTATTTCACTGAGGGACTAACTTCAAACAGCAGATTGCGTTTCATTAAAACTTGCTGCCACGGCTTTGCAGTCCCTTTCAGTGTGCGGGCGGGCCTTTGTTCCGAGCAACATGTGTGTTTGTATGAGGATGTAGAAGTTGCATACCACGTGAACAGAAGCCGTAAGTTATAAACATATTATCAACGAAACATCTCCTGGTGTACAGACAACCCCTCAATACCACTTTGGGAGAGCCAGCCAAGACAAATATTCCACCTTGTGTGCAAGATATAGGAGGCACGCGAAATAACCTCAGACTTTGAGATACTCAACAACTATCAGTTTAATAAATCATGGTTACAAACTACTGACACGAGACGTTTACAAAAATGGTTCAAATGGCTCTGAGCACTATGGGACTCAACTGCTGTGGTCATTAGTCCCCTAGAACTTAGAACTACTTAAACCTAACTAACCTAAGGACATCACACACACCCATGCCCGAGGCAGGATTCGAACCTGCGACCGTAGCAGCAGCGCGGCTCCGGACTGGAGCGCCTAGAACCGCACGGCCACCGCGGCCGGCTAGACGTTTACAGAAGAATAGATTATCCGGCAGTGGCCGAACTTGTGAAGATTAGTTTGGGCTCTGGACAAACGTAGGAATACACGAGGCAATACCAACCTTACGACCTAGATCTAAGAAAGGCCGACCTTCTCCCACATTTATAACTTAGATTTTGGGAAAGCTTTTGACAATATTAACTGGAATACACTCTTTGAAATTATGAAGGTAGCAGGGATAAAATACAGTGAATGGAAGGTCATTTATAACGTTTGCGGAAATCAGACGGCAGTCAGAGTCGAGGGGCGTTAAAGATAGACAGTGTTCGAGAAGAGAGTGAGACACGATGGTAGCCTATCCCCCATGTTATGAAGTCAGTACATGGAGCAAACAGTAACGGAAACAAAAGAGAAATTTGGAAAGGTTATGGAAGTTCGGAGAGAAGAAATAAAGGTTTTGAGGTTCGTCGGTGATACAGTAATTATCTCAATGACGGCAAAGGAAAGAGGTTAAAGCGAATATAAGCAAATGTAAAGAAAGGGCAACGAAAATCAGTCAAATCAGCCAATGCTGAGGGGATTAGATTAGGAAATAACACACTAAAAGTAGCTGATGAGTTTTTGTTTTTTGACAGGAACACAATAAAATGTGACCGAAGAAGAGGGGATATACACTGCCGGAAGAAAACGCAACACCGTCATGGACAACGTAATTTTAATGGCAAGTCGGGTGACAGGAAGTTCATCCTTGCATGAGTGAATGATAAATTCAGACCAAATTAAACACGCCACAGTAAAGGGTGCCGAAACAGCCATCAATACAGAATGTACACACCCATGGCGGCAACGGAGGCGTGTACTTTCGAATGTGAACGATCATAAAGTTCCGAATGGCATCCTGCCATGGACAGTTCCCAGCATCAGGTGCCTTTTGTTGCAATTCGGCAATGATTCTTGGACGCCCTGGAGAAAGTCAGTTTCGCGTTTCATCACGTCTCGTACTGGAGAGAGACCTTCTGGTCTTGCTGGCCAGGACAGTAGTTTTACACTACAAAGAGCCTGCTGCGTCGCAGAAGCCGATGTGGATCTGCATTGTTCTGCTAGAAAAAAGCACATTACCTCCTCGTTGAAGAAAATTAAGTAGACCGGGGATAGCAGCCTGTGCAATGTAGCGGGCACTTTTTACTTTACCCTGTCAGAAATATCAAATGTGGCGGAAGTTGCAACTGATGCCACCGCCACACGCCCACCACCAGCAAGAAGTCTGGGATAGGACGTGTTTGCGAATGCATTCTGGAACAAGCAGCTCACCAGGTTTACGACACACACACACACACACACACACACACACACACACACACACACACACACACACACGTGCGTATATCACGCTACAGACGTGTAGCGTGTATCACTCTCATACAAACAAAACCTACTCTTCTCACAGAAGACAAAAAGACTCTCCAGTCAACTACTGCATGACACCAGAGTGGCCATGGATGACGATATCGTGCTGTCAGTGGTAGCCAAGCCAGAGGCACAAGGGACCACCATCTTGCTGCAAACAGACGCTTCCCAATAGGAACCTGTGACCGTAGCGGTCACGCGGTTCCAGACTGAAGCACCTAGAACCGCACGGCCACACCGGCCGGCTCTTCCCAATAGTCCCTGATGACAACAGGTGCAACATGTGCCCGAATTCCGTTCCTAGATTATGCTCGGTCGGCCACCGGTGCTGGCACAACGGTCTATCTTCACGTGTGTCTCTACTACGCGGAATCCAGAATCTAATCAACTGGCGTGGGAATGTTCCACCCACCACTGTTGAATGCAGCGACACACCACCCGTACACTGTGCCCAAGAAGCGCAGCAATCCGTCGATATGTCCACCCAGCTTGCCGCAAGCCCAAAACGCGACATCGTTCAAAAACCCGAAGCTGTTCTACAGGGGTACGCACTCATCTGTGGGGCGAGGTTGTACCAGAATGAATGTTGTTGCACACACTGTTCACTTCTAACTCAACACAGTTACAGCTTGCAGAGTCTGAACAGAACGTGCACAGACAGATTACCTGAGAGCCGGCTGTTTGTCGATAACCGTGACAAACGAATCACTAACCCCTCAATATGCACATATTGCACCCCGGTGCGACTAAACACAGTCCTTGAGGGTGTTACTTTTTTCTTATTTTTTCGTCAGGGTAATTCAGATTCGCAATAACAAGAAAAACAACCCTCGAAGAAGATTAATTTCATATCATCAAATGTAAATTTAAATGCTAGGAAGCTTTTACTGTAGGTATGTCTTGACTGCAGCATTGTACAGAAGTGAAACGTGAACGATGAAAAGTTTTGACAAGAACAGAATAAGAGCTTTTGAAATGTGCTGCTAGAGAAGGATGCTGAAGATCACATTCGCAGATCAAATAAATTAATAAGTACTGCAAGGAATTGGCGAAAATAGGACATTTATCGCACAACCTTAGTAAAAGAATGGATCAGTTGATAGACATATTCTGAGACTGAGGAATAGAGAAAAACAGTGGGCGACCAAGGCTTGAATAATGCGGCAAGCATATCAAATGGATGTAGGTTGCAGTGGTTATGAAGAGGCTTGCACGTAACTGACACGTGAGAAGAGCTGGATCAAACCAGTCTTCGAGCCGAAGACCACACATCACCATCACCACCGGAATTAAGGTAACCAAAGTACACAACGATCATCATGTTCTCCTGACAAAAGCGACTACTGTTTTATCCCGAAATCAGACAATATTTTGACAGCTGTTCAGAGATAGCTCCGAGTATTTCGGTGGCATGTTACCTAATAATGCAATTGTGTATTAGTAGCTTTATTCCCCCAGCTAACGTTTTCTGTGCACATACGTTCATAATAAATAAAGTGTAATGCGGGATCACTAAAATATACAACACTGAACACCGAGTAATAGAGCAACCCTCAGACGAAATACGTACGCTTCTCACAATGTGTTCAAAGTATCGTGTGTGTGTGTGTGTGTGTGTGTGTGTGTGTGTGTGTGTGTGTGTGTGTGGTGGGGAGGGGGGGGGGGGAGAGGGGGCCCGCACAACACTGATGGAAAAACAAACCAGACACTGAATCCAGCAGAACTGAAAGCAAGCTTGAGGAAGAGTAAAACAGAGCATTACTGTTGTCTACAGCAAATACCACTGCTGTGCAGATATTTCCAGTGCAGTACAGACAAAAGGGTGAATGGGGTTATGAAACCACACGAAATGCAATTTCTCTGTAACGAACCAGCGGAAACCATGGGTCCTTTCAGAAAATATCCCTCAACTACCGTTAAAATTTTGTAGATTGAGTTTGGGTCTACCCTGTATCATATCCACCACTTTCTATGCCTGCACTCTACTTGGTCTACGAAACATGGTGATTGCTCTCCGAAGACAATTAACATGGATATGAAATTAAACACTTCACGATTTATTAAAAACCTTTGCACGTTGCTGTTTGGCATGCGTTGCTCTTCGGAGTGACCATACGCCTCACTGATGATTAACCGTGAACTTAGTTTCCTAGGTGTTTTATGATTCCAAGTGCAAGTGTGTAAAGTTCATGTGCGTATTTCGGCTTTTTGTTTAATTGGAAGGGGGCGAAAACTCCATCTTCAGTTTCAGCCTTGCTTTTCGTCCCAGACTGGTGAAGCAGTTGCTCCTGCGGGAGGTTATATTGTCAGATAAATGGAAGTGGCATTAGCTTTAGGGAAGAGAGATTTTACTAGAAGTTAAATCTTTTATAGCGCTGTTCTTTGTTTTCACCAAGGGTCAGATGAATGTATTTTGGGATTCTACCTCGATCAAAGTAATTTTACTTCTTTTCTTTACACATAGGTCTTTCTGTGGTTTTTCACCATTTTCAAATGCTTGCCATTCCTTTTATGTCAAATAAAATGTTACACGAGAATACACATTTTTAAGTGCGACCCTTATATCCCAAATCTTTTAAGAAAGTGTTTGTAGCAAACGCTACCGTTCATGTCACTATCTGTCATCTGCAGTATAGCTGTAGGTTCGAAACAGTTTGTCATCTGTACTAAAGTTCTCTCTGCAATACATTACATTACATGGAATGAACAATTTAAGCCTAAACTGACACTATTTTGGCTGAAGCAAACACGGATACAGGAAGTGAACACTCACAACACCCGACCTAACGCCATGCGATTTTTTCCTTTGGGGCTTCATCAAGGATCGTGTGTACGTGCCTCTGCTACCAGCAGACCTCCCTGAATTAAGAAACCGGATTGAAGCAGCTGTTGCTACAATCACTGAAGACACACTTATCAACGTTTGAGAAGAACTTGGCTATGAACTTTGTGTGTGCCGTGTGACAATTGGTACTCACATTTAACATTTATCAGGTTCTTGTAAAGATTGAGTCGCTCTTTCATTTGACATATTTATAACTAAGTTTAATACAATAAATACTATAAAGCGTTAAAACCCCGATATTCATTTATAAACATCTTCCACCGTCTCTGTGTAAGATGTGGAACCAAAATTGGATGAGTTAAAATATTTGTTTTTATTTTCTTCTATTCAGCAGATATTGAGAAAATACCGATCTGATAAAATTACTTTTTCCTTGAGACATAGAAGTCTCAATTTTATTTTCGATAATAACAGAAGCTGAAGAAGTGAATTAAAATTTGTGCTACGGCCAGGACTTGAACCCGTGTCTCCTTACTAGGCAGTATGGCTTGAGCAGCAAAATGGTTCAAATAGCTCTGAGCACTATGGGACTTAACATCTGTGGTCATCAGTCCCCTAGAACTTAGAACTACTTAAACCTAACTAACCTAAGGACATCACACACATCCATGCCCGAGGCAGGATTCGAACCTGCGACCGTAGCAGTCGCGTGGTTCCGGACTGAGCGCCTAGAACCGCGAGACCACCGCGGCCGGCTGCTTGAGCAGCAGACCCGGGTTGCAGTCCTGGCCGTAAACACAAATTTTAATTCATTTATTCAGTTTTTATCATTAGTGTTCTTAAAATAGTTTACTCTAAAAAATTAATTCTTTTCGCCGTCTAGCGAACAAAATACGAGGTTGCTGAGTATCAGACCAGATTTGTGATTGGATTCTAGACTATCAATTCTTCGTAGTTACAAGTCGACACACCACTGAGAACGGAAAAAATCTCATGTAGAAGCAATTTCGGGAGACCCCGAGGGCGTGTTATGTGGCTGCTGCGTTTACAGTTTATATTAAACTAGCGGAGAACACTGGATATTTCGTAGGGTTGCCCGCAAATGATGCCGTTGTGTAAAGGTTGCTTGCAACGCCGGAGGACTAGTGAAAAGCGGATAGACCTGCGAAGGATCCACAGCTGGTTCAAGGACTGGCACTTAACCTTGAACGTTGGTAATTGTGACGTATTGCGCATAAATAGATGCCGATATACTCTACTATGCGATTTCACGATTTGAGACAGATGATTGGAAACCGTAAATACCGTGACGTACTTAGCAAAATGGTTCAAATGGCTCTGAGCACTATGGGACTCAACTGCTGAGGTCATTAGTCCCCTAGAACTTAGAACTAGTTAAACATAACTAACCTAAGGACATCACTAACATCCATGCCCGAGGCAGGATTCGAACCTGCAACCGTAGCGGTCTCGCGGTTCCAGACTGAAGCGCCTAGAACCCCTCGGCCACACCGGCCGGCAGTACTTACAAGGGGAGGCCGCCAATTGTGAAATTCAGATTCGATTCATACTGCGCATAATAAAAGCTCATGGCCAGAGGTGTAATGTGGCAAAGCACCAAGATGCACTTATCAGCCGTTGTCGAGAAAATCGACAGTTAAAAGTAACCGTTGCGGTGAAATACTCTCTACGATTAATAACTTTCTACACCGTCGTGGCGCAGCGGTAAGCGCTCGGGTTCGTAAGCCGAAGGTCACCGGATCGATTCTCGCGCCATGCAATTTTTTTTATTATTAGGGAATCAGTTGCAACAATTATGCATATAGTAAGTTGTTGAAAGTCGTTTGTCGTGGAAAAACTGGCTACTTCGAACATCATTATGTTTTCCGCAAACAAAGTTGTATTTCACAAATGTTATTAATTGTCTTCATAATGATAACCACGTATAGTTAACGGAAGACGTAGAAACGATATTCCCAAACGAATACGTATAGCGTAAGTCAAACGTTCGAATTATAATAGAGACCCCACGAACACAAATTTGCTGTGGCAGGTATGAAATATAAACTCCGTTACTTGCTCGTTACACTTGAAGGACAGATGTTGAATGGGCCGAAACGAGCCGCCGCATAACAGCGTACTTGCCTGCTAACTTCGAAAGAAAGTAGATGCGGTCCCTAGCGCAACTTATAACATCGTCGAAAATCAGTGCGGACGTGAGAGCTTTGGTACACCCTGTTAAACAAACGGAAAAATGGAGGCGGTGCAATTGGAGAGCGATCCGCCTTCACCAACATGCATAAGCAATACATTAATCTTTGAATTACAAAAAACTAATAATAAAAAAAATTGCATCCGGCGACCTTCGGATTACGAACCCGAGCGCTTACCGCTGCGCCACGACGCTGTAGAAGATTATCAATCGTAAGAGAGTATTTCACCGCAACGGTTACTTTTAACTGTCGATTTTCTCGACAACGGCTGGGAAGTGCATCTTGGTGCTTTGCCACATTACACCTCTGGCCATGAGCTTTTGTTATGCGCAGTATGAATCGAATCTGAATTTCACAATTGGCGGCCTCCCCTTGTTAGCAGTACCCATCCATGGCGACCTACAATGGAATGAGCACATTGATGCAACTGAAAGAAAAGCAGACGCCAGGCTGAGCGTCACTGGGAAAACTAAGGAAATGCAGTTTATCCGAAAAGCGGCTTGTAAAATACCTGTTCGATCTACACTGAAGAGACAAAATTCGTGGAACACCACCTAATATTGTGTCTGACCTTTTGCCAGGAGCAGTGCAGCAGCTCAACGTGGCATGGATTCAATAAGTCGTTGGAAGTCTCCTGCATAAATATTGGGCCATGCTGCCGCTATAGCCGTCCATAAATGCAGAAGTGTTGCCAGCGCAGGATTTTGTGCACTAATTGACCTCTCTATGTCCCATAGACGTTCGATGGCACTCATTTTGGGCAGTCTGGGTGGACAAATCATACGCTCTAACTGTCCACAATGTTCTTCAAAGCAATCACGAATAATTGTGGCCCACTGAGATGGCCATTGTCATCCATAAAAATTCCATCGTCGTTTGTGAACATTAAGTCCATGGATGATCCAATATACTTTTCCAGTTAATGATTTGTACAGTTGGACCAGAGGACCCAGTCCATTCCAAGTAAATACCGTGAAGTACTTAGCAAAATGGCTCACACAATTATGGAGCCGCCACCACCAGCCTGCACAGTGCCTTGTGGACGACATGGGTCCATGGCTTCGTGGGGTCTGCGCCACAGTCTAACCCTATCATCAGCCATTACCAATTTTAATCGGGACTCACTTGACCAGGCCAAGGTTTTCCAGTCGCCTAGGGTCCAACCGATATGGTCAGGAGCCCGGGAGAGGCGCTGCAGGCGATGTGCTGTCCTGTTGCCGTAGCCCATTAACGCCGCATTTTGTCGCACTGTCTTAACGGGTACGTTCATCAGATGTCCCACGTGTATTTCTCTGGTTATTTCACGCAGTGTTGCTTGTCTGTTAACACTGACAACTCTCCGCAAATGCCACTGCTCTGTCGTTAAGCGAAGGCCATCGACCACTGCATTGTCCGTGGCGAGAGGTAATGCCAGGAATCTGGTATTTTCGGCACACTCCTGACGCTGTGGATCTCTGGCTATTGAATTTCCTAACGATTTCTGAAATGGAATGTCCTGTGTGTCTAGCTCCTACCACCATTCTGAGTCCAAAGTTGTGAATTCCCGTTGTACGGCCATAATCACGTCGGAAACCTTTTCATATGAATCATCTGAGTACAAATGACAGCTTCGCCTATGCACTGCCGATTTATACCTTGTTCGCGATACTACCGCCATCCGTATATATGCATATCGCTATCCCATGGCTTGTCATCTCAGTGTATTATTGGGTATTGTGCATCATTCTGGGTCGATAACTAGACTGGGTCAACAGAAGTGAGAAGATCCCATAGCGCGACACCTTTCGCCTCGGGATCGTTAAGTCGGCGCGTGAGCATTACGGAATGCTCAACAAACTCCCATGGCAGACGCTACAAGAGGTATTGTGTACCACGGAGAGGTTTACTGTCTTAATTCCGAGAACGTACGTTCCGGAAATAAATGTAGCTCCCACATGTGTGTCTGATATGAGCACGAGGAGGGAACCAAAGAAATTAGTGTCATTATAGAGGATTACGGACATTCGGTCTTCCCACCAACAATTTGTGAATGGAAAAGTGAAAAAGGTGGGGGTACGGGGTGGGGGTGGGGGCGGGAGATAGCTTTACCAGAAAAATGCTCCGCGACACACCGTTAGTTGAAATCTGCAGTAGAGATGTAAATGTTAACATCAACATAACGTGTGCCCGATATCGTTTCTGTCGAAGTGAATAATTCCCAAAATGAGTGGCGTTCCACGGCATTCAAGCATAGACTGTACGAGGAGACAGCACATGTTTAAGGAGAGCTGAGAATCGTCACGAACACTCGCAGCGCGAGGGCGCCAGCCCCTCGCTATTTATTGTGTGTGAGTCACCCGCCGCCCCCATGCAAGAGGCGAGCAGCAGGCGCCGTATCGCCTTCCAGGTTCACGCCCACGCAGCTGATTCGCGGCAGGAACTGCATTCTCGACACGCTGGGCATCGTTTTAAGTGCAAGACGCACAGTTTACGCCGCAAGAGACCTAAGTTAACCTAGTATACCATTATGTGCCACGCAACATGGTTATTTCGTGTTTCGAGAGCATTTTCCCCACAATGGGACAAATAACTTATTTTCGACCGTTGCTATTGGATTATTTTGGAAAGTAAAATATTTACGGGTTTGCTACGATGTGGTGCTGTTAATATTTTTCCTTACACCGTTTTCACGTACTGACCACTGAAGGAGCGGGAAACGGCTCTTGTCACAAGCTTCACGCGCATGCCGTCTCAACGATTCTGGCAGAAGTCTGATCATACCCTTCAATAAATGGTCAATACGAAGAACGCACCACGAGGAGGAATAGTAGTAGTAGTAGTAGTAGTAGTAGTAGTAGTAGACAGGTTTTTATTGTAATTTGTTCTTAAGTGGATCGGTGGCTCAGGAACGTCATTTGGAATTATAAAGAAAACAGACGAAAATGCTAAATATTTTCAGACGACATATATAAATAAAAAGTACTTAAGATGACACTATGGATTATTCCACTTAAAACTAATAAAAATGACATGTTTTGCACTATTTAGAGAACTCGTATTTGAATCTGACTGCAGAAATATTCTCCCTGGGGCTAACGTACATTTCGCGGAAGGACAACAAAGATAAAAATAAGAGAATTTAGGGCTCGTACAAAGGCGTGTAGACTGTCTTTTAGAACTGGCTCTGTTTACGAGTGGGACACAAAATAACTAGTAGTGGTACAAGGCTCCCTCCGCCATGCACCACATGGTTGTTGCTTTATGGCGCAAAACAGCCGAGCTCATAACCGACCGTGTCATAACTTTAAATGGCCAATTACAGGATGAAGTTTAAGTTGATAATACTCAGATCCTAATCGACTGCAGCAGAGGGATAGCTAAAAACGTTCACTTCCCCTTTGGGGTGAATGCTCAAACGGTTGAAAAGTAAATTTCTTTTGCCATATTACTACAACAAATAGAAAGTAAAACGCTATCAACAGCTCGTGCTGTATCTGCTAAAACATCTGGTAATTCAGATGGCAAATATACGTGTAAACGTAAACGGTTATAAAATCGGCATTGGGTCGGAAAATGGCGCGCTATCAATGGTTTTTTGCAGTCAGAAATTTCCGCAATTTGTTCCCATGTAATGAAGCCCAGTGTTCATGCCAGAGGGACACAGTCATCTGAAAGGACAGAATAGCTAAAAGGCTTACGTAGTCTGACTGCAGCGTAGGCAGCAGCCTCGGCAGTTTGGCTTCCCGTCACTCCGACGTGACTAGTGGCCCACATGAAGATCACATTGGCTCCATCAGAGACCAAGAGGAGGCATTCGCAGATTCATTGTACTAAGCGGTAGTATGTGTATAGTACACAGAGGTTCTGGATGGCACTATGTGAATCTGAACAAAATACACAATTGAGAGCATGTGTTGTAGGGTGTACTTGGTGGCCTGATGCAGGGCGGAAAGCCCTGCAGTATTAATCGAACATTGGTCTGGAAGCCGGTATCTAAAATGTTTTTTTCCAATGGCAAACGCGCTTCCGACACCACTGACGCGCTTCTAGCCATCAGTGTACACTAGTGTCCTGCCTCCAAGTTGCGTGCGAAGTTCGAGAAACTTACAGCGATAGGTCGAATCTAGAGCAGCGTCCTCGGAAAGCGAACTAAGCCCAGGATGAACGCGGACCTCTGCACGAAGTAAAGGTGGTGAAGGGCTCTCACCCGTCGGGAACGTGGCACGTAACATCACGTTAAGCTTCCGAAGCCGTATACGAAAGCGAACTCCGAGAGCCAAATAAGTTGAGCTTACCTCTTCCTGGCGGTCAAGGGAGTTATCAAAAAAGGACGCATATGATGCATGGTTGGGGATAGCGGACAGACGGCGCGCTTATTTGCTGAGGAGAACAACACACCAGTGACAGAGGTCGTTCGGCAACGTCTGCATAGGGACCCATAACTGGACTAATGTAGGAAACTCCATTGGCCAACCGTATGCCTCGATGGTGGACTGTGTTGAGACGGCGTAAAGTAGACGGTCGTGCAGATGAATAAAGGAAACACCCATTTTTGATCGGATAAGGGATTGCTAAGCGGAGGATTTTCCGATCCGCTCCCCGCTAGTGGTGTTTAAAACCCTTAGGATATTTGGAGATTTGGTACAAAAAATGGCTCTGAGCACTATGGGACTTAACTCCTGAGATCATCAGTCCCCTAGAACTTAGAACTACTTAAACCTAACTAACGTAAGGACATCACACACATCCATGCCCGAGGCAGGATTCGAACCTGCGACCGTAGCAGTCCTGTGGTTTCAGATTGAAGCGCCTAGAACCGCTCGGCCACACCGGCCAGCAGTGAACAGGTCCACTGAGAGCTACAGTTGATCGCAAAGTCATCGGGTGCGCCATACGGCGGCTTACGGAGTATTTATGTGAATGAATACGGTATTTCTCTTGCTTATTCTGATTGTTCAACTCTCTCTGTCCAGCTTCTCACGTGTTCGGACCAGCTTTAATCACTATTAACCCAAGTACGTCTGACACTCGACAAAACTGAAGCAAAAATATTGTGCCCACCTCGACTGCGATTTAGGAGTTCAACACTGTGCGGACTAAGTCCGAACCATCTACACGTGAAGATCAAATTCAACCGAACAAGCTGTAACACAAATGTGGTGGAAAAAATGGCGAAATAAGTGATTGTTTTCAAAGTGTTGTGAACTGCAGATTATCAAGTCTATCACCTAAATGGTGGTCTTCAAGGCATATGCAAAGTGCTTACTAGATACTGCCGAAAACTGGTATGTATATTTCCACTTCCACACGTTAGACCAGCCAGCACTGAATTTCACAGTTTTGTAACACGGACGCTATGAAATGAAAGACCCTAACACTATTCTGCCTTTGCGCCCTGTATCTTCACTGATTATCTGGAGGTGTTTTAGCTCACTTGTAGTCTGCAATAAATGTCTCATGGACGCCATTTGTAGATATTGCTGTCCTCATTGGACTCTTCGCAGGTCGCAAGTTCGTTGTTCCTATGTTGAATGGTGCAAGGACGAACAGTGGTGGAAAATAAAAATCCAAATTATGATTCAACCCAAATAAAGGAACGGACGCTAGCTTAGGATGCCACAAATGCCTCTCGAAATTTATTGAAGCTTCGTCGTGAACAACCTGAAGAGAGACAGAGCCAGTAAAAGTAAATTTTGAAACTTTAAATATTTCCTGAACACCGTGAATAACAGCCTCTTGCACGCATAATTCTTCTACATTTCGTCCGGTAATATCACACTAAACATTTTAAGTGTCCTATCATTTACAATACATGTCTTTACACCTTTCAATCCCTGTCGCGACTACTGCAGACGCTTAACCACCGATTCCGCTCCTTCCTCCTCTTGCTCGCTTATGGCTGGTCCATCTCAACATCCAATGAAAGTTCACCTTAACTGAAGCATCTAACTTTTCTCAACAATTATTGAAGTCGTTGAAGTTATTGAATGATTGTTCTCAGTACAAACAAGACCACCAGTATAGTTGGAAGTTAAAATTCAGTAGTAATCTGAAATAGCAAATTGTGAGCGATATGCGACTTGGCGCCTCATCCAAAAGGTTGCTCTCCACTGCTCCAGCACAGGAAGTCTCTCTTAACGTCCCGCGTTCCACACAACGTGACCATCTGGCGTCACGTGGTGTGACGTCAGTTACGGACTACCAACTACTGATGCAGCTGCCCTTTATACACTGCGGCCTGTAGTGTAATGTAGAAATGAAGCGGGGCGCAATGTGGTATAAATCTTACACAATGACTAAATTATTTACGCATTGACTCCTTCCAACCTAAAAAATGACCTAGTCCATGAAATTTGACTGTAAAAACCAAGGTGCAGAGAAAAACAGACCCTGCCTCTGCTAGCGCCCCGTCATAGAACAAAGAAGGCTGTCCCTCTTTTACAAGATCGGTTCCCCTGTACCTGGAATTTCAGAGAATTTGTGTCATTCAACAGGTTAGAGAAATCCCCGAATCTGAATCTTCCTACACAAACGATTATGTAAAGCCGTAGGTATCAGTAGGAGCGTGCTGGAAAGCTGATTAAAATGGTATTACAATAATTATACTTGAAGTAGTTCATTCACAGTCTTCAAATTCACACTCTTCAAATGAAGACAATATTAATTTTTTTTCTCTGTCTTCAATAGTTACAAAAAATAATAAGAGACATCAGTTTCGTAGGAAATCGTCATTTCCCCTGTTATCCAAATTTATCACATATATTTAACCGAATTAAAGTTATGGGCGACATTGAAAAGTCGAAGGAAGGAAGATCGTGTTCAAGGTCTCGTCGACATCGAGGTCATTAGAATCGGAGCACAAGCTCGCATTGTGACGAGGATGGGGGAAGGAAATGAGGCCGCGCACTTTCAAAGGAACTATCTCGGTATTTGCCTGGAGCGATTCACGGAAATCACAGAAAACCTAAATCTGGGTGGCCGGACGCGGATCAGAGCCATCGTCCTCCCAAATGCATTGAAAAGTTCTGAGTAACTAATTAAAATCAGTCAAACGAACTTTACAAATCCAATCGCTTATAAAGTGTGTGTACGTTTCCCATCCTATGCTGCTATGCTGCTCGTGTAGCTGCCTTAAGTAACGAATTGTGCAGACTTAAATATCTGACTCAATAGTCTCTTGTTGGCTAATTTATACTATTATATAGACAGGATGTTTAGCGTTGTTCCCAAAACTCTCCGAAAGTTCTTGACCGATTTGCTTCAGAATTTTGCAAGATACTCTAATAAACTCTCTGACCGACAGACAACACATTTTGTTAAACAACAATGTACAGGTTTTCTGTGAATTAGTTTTCGTTTTCCTTCTCGCAGTCAGTTTTATATATTTTTTCTTGTTATATACCTTTTAAAAATGTACACACAGCAATGTATTGTGTTGTTTATAACTTACCAGCTTACGATTAGAATACTACTACAGTCTGGGTAGCGATCATGATACAGAAAATCTGGTTATGAATGCTCATAAATCAGACAAGAAGGCTAGGTGAGTGCTTCTGTTAGAATAAACAAATGGGTTAAGGATGGAAAGATCCGCCGTGGTTTAACAACGAAATTTAAACAACGCTCGGTTCCAAAAAAGATCGCACAAATGACGACAGGCAAAGATTAGTAGAGATTCCAGCGTCTGAAACGATAGTAGAGATTCCTGCGTCTGAAACGATATATGCGGTAAGCGTACAAATATCACCGTCATACCGTAGGAAAAAATCTGGTCAAGAATATGAGAATTCTGGTCCTATGTAAAATCGCTTAGTACGTCTACGGGTTCTATCCAGTCACTCGTTGAAAAGTCTATTGTGGCAGTAAAAGACAGCGAAACGATAATCTAAGTTTTAAACTTTGCGTTTAAGAAATCGCACACGCAAGAGAATCGTACAAACATACCATCGTTTGACCATCTAACAGAATCCCGATGGACCACACAGTAATAAGCATCCCTGGGGTAGAGAAACAACAAAGAGTTGAAAACAAATAAGTTACCAGGTCCGGATGGAATCCCAATTCGGCTTTACAGAGTACTCTACGGCATTGACCCCTTGGTTAGGTTGCATTTATCGTCAATCTCTCGCCCAGCGCAAAGTCTCACTCGACTGGAAAAAGTTCACGTGACTCCTGTATATAAGAAAGGTAAAATAACGGATCCGCAAAATTATAGACGAATATCCGTCCCATCGCTTTGCGGCTGAATTCACTATATTCTCAGTTCGAATATCAAATTTCCTTGAGACGGGAAAAGTTTCTGCCCACATTTCAGCACGGCTTTAGAAGTACTGCTCGTGTGAAACTCAGCTTGCCCTTTTCTCATATCCTATACTTCTAACTATGGATGAAGGCCAACAGGCGGTTTCCATATTTCTAGATTTCCGAAACGCGTTTCATACGCTGCCCAACAGCACACTGTTAAAGAAGGTACGATCATACGGACTAAGATTCCCAGACATGTGAGTGGCTCGAAGACTTCTTAAGTAATGGAACGCAGAATGTTCGCCTCGACGGAGAATGTTCATCAGAGAAGGATTCCGTCCGGAGTGCCCCACGTCTGAAGTGTGATAGGACTGCTATTATTTTCTATATACATAAATGATCTGTCGGACAAGGTGGGCAGGCATTTGCGGTTCTTTGTTGATGAAGCTGTGATGTACGGGAAGGTGTCTAAGTTGGATGACTGTAGGAGGATACAAGTTGACAGACAAAATTTCTACTTGGTGTGCTGAATGGTAGCTAGCTCTAAAGGAAGAAAAATGTAAGTTAATGCAGATGAGAAAGAAAAACAAACCTGTAACTTCCGCATACTATTTTAGTAGTATACTGCTCGACACAGTCGCATCGTTTAGATATCTGGCTGTAAAATTGCAAAGCGAAAGTAAATGGTACGAGCATGTGAGGAGTGTGGTGTGGATGGTGTGGTTCATCTGAAAAAGGAGACCACATACAAGACGCTAGCGCGACACATTGTTGAGTACTGTTCGACAGTTTGGTATCCGCAACAGATCGGGCTGAAGGTAGAACTCGAAGCGGTCTAGAGGTAGGGTGATAGGCATGTTCAAACAACACGCATGCATTACGGACGAACTTCGGAAACTCAAATAGGAATCACTGGAGGGAAAGAAGTTCTTTTTGAGAAGCAATATTGAGAAAATTTGTGAGCCGGCAATTGGGGTTGAATGCAGAACGATTCTACTGCCACCAGCATACATTTCAAGTAAGGACCACGAAGACAAAACACCAGAAATAAGGACCCTTACGGAGGCATACAGACAGTCGCTTATCCCTCGCTCTATTTGCGAGTGCTACAAGATAGGAAGTAGCTAGTAGCAGTACAGAGTACGCTCCGCCACGCACCGTAAGGTGATTTGCGGAGTATGTAGATGTAAATGTACTACGGAATCTGACTCGTCCGAAATTTTGTAATCCTACCCGATCGCTGATTAAAACTATGCGCAATACTGTCACTGAAGCTACTGCTATCCTCACACTTCCAGCAGCTCAAGTGATCTCTCTCACCCCGCATACCAGTGATACCGACTGGTTTACCCATTCGCTTTAAGCGACTTTAATTGCCAATCAAGTTTTCATTGGAAATAACAAGAAACAAGTCTTATGGCCAGAGGCAGAGGGGGCGGGGAGGAGACGATGGATGACAGGGAGGAGACGATTAGGACGTATATACAATTACCATACATATTTAGCAATTGCTAAACATTGCAAGGTTCGCTTCTAAACTATACTAACAAAGTTTTAAGTAACTGACTCGTTACGTACAGATGTGCGCTTGTGTATGGTGGGCCGATCTCTTCTGCAGATTATCCATGTCTTCAGTGACAATCTTAATAATTAAAGGTATCTTCTTGGCTCAATGATTAGTTTAAATATCATTTGGATAGACCGTCTATCAGCTGAATCGTCTGTCTACCTCTGCTCTCTAAATTGGTGTATTGCACTGTGATTTTATTTTAGTTGTTTACGCACCACATGCTCAAACATGTACTGAACTGCCTTTGTGTGAACCGTAACCATTCGCGTGAGGTCACGTCCCGTCCCGATTCTAGGAAATTTATATGAAACAGAGAATGGAAGCTGAAAATTTGGGCTTGACCCGGACTCTAATCCGGATTTACCGTTTCTCATGAGCGGCTTCCTTAACCGCTTCGGCCATTCGAACACGGTCCATGACCGACTTATCACACGCTCCAATGCAGCGTCCCTTCTCCATTAATCCCCTACTCGCAAATCGATTCCCGCAGGAGTTCGGACGATATTAATTCATTCGCGCAGAAACAAACGTCAAGGAGCCGTCGAGCTCCTATAGAGAAATATATTTATTTACAATATTGCATACATGTCGGAAGGAACATTGCATCGTCCTTAACACGGGGCACTGCAATATCTTATACGCCGACACCAAGCACCGATTTTCACTTGGAATATCCTCCCCTGTACCGAAGTTGCATCAGGTGTATACGATTACAGGTTGTGACGCAGGGACGACGACATACGGAAGTTTGGGTCTAGCCGTGAGTCGTGCACGGCTTGATGAAGTGTTGAAGGCGACCGCTAGTGTAAAGCGAGAATTGCGGGTTCGAGTCCCGATCCGGTACAATTCGTTGTCATGCCATTATACAGCTGATGGTTGACCGTATTAGCAACTGGCGAATATACTCCCTGTATGAATATGTGAGTGGTGGTCCGACAGGACAGACACCACTCAAATACATACTACATTCTCGCAAGTTTGACAGGAGCGCGTGGAACGGACGTTCTACCTGGCCCGGAACCCACACACACATCTCAGACCTCCGTCAAACGTCAACGCAGCTGTGCGTTGGCCGAGCCGCCGCGCTGAGACACACTGACCATATGAACCACTTCTGATCTCTTCACTGTTCGTGTTACTACATTTGCGTCTGCATTGTATATCCGCTTCTTTTGGACACCGTGCAATACTTACATAAGCCAATGTGGACAGCTGCTGAAACAGTCCTGTTCCACACGTAGACTGGTCCTTACGTAGATCTAACCCGGAACGTTGGTACAGGCTGTTGAGCCACAATCTCTCATGCTTCGATCCATCTAGATCCGCGTGGATGGCCATAGAGTTAGTGTCCCTCGTTTACGTCGACGAGAGAGACAGAACCAGCAAGAGGCTGCGATGCAGAGTACCTGCGAGGCCCAGATGGCTTAACTAGCCCGCTGCTGATTTGATTAACCCACAGCAAGTAATTGCATACAGCGCGGATGCTGATTCAGTGCAACTGGCGTTCTCATTGGCGATTCCATAGAGGTCGTCACTACACCGCGCTGCCGATTGAATCCGTAGACAGCTGATTTGAATTTTGACTACCGAAATAGGGCCAGCTGGAACAGGGATTTGGAGAGTGACATGGCCGGTGACAGGAGGATGAGGTGGTGAGGGGCGCAGGGGCGATGAGGGAGTTGGGGGAATAAAGTTTGCAAACAGACTTTCTAAGGTCCAGATTACGTGGATTAATTAATGTTTTCTCCTCTTTGAACAGGAATGCGCTATTTGACGATAGTGACTAGACTCAAAATTTCCACGAGGGTTATCGTGGATAATGTTATATACACTCCTGGAAATTGAAATAAGAACACCGTGAATTCATTGTCCCAGGAAGGTGAAACTTTATTGACACATTCCTGGGGTCAGATACATCACATGATCACACTGACAGAACCACAGGCACATAGACACAGGCAACAGAGCATGCACAATGTCGGCACTAGTACAGTGTATATCCACCTTTCGCAGCAATGCAGGCTGCTATTCTCCCATGGAGACGATCGTAGAGATGCTGGATGTAGTCCTGTGGAACGGCTTGCCATGCCATTTCCACCTGGCGCCTCAGTTGGACCAGCGTTCGTGCTGGACGTGCAGACCGCGTGAGACGACGCTTCATCCAGTCCCAAACATGCTCAATGGGGGACAGATCCGGAGATCTTGCTGGCCAGGGTAGTTGACTTACACCTTCTAGAGCACGTTGGGTGGCACGGGATACATGCGGACGTGCATTGTCCTGTTGGAACAGCAAGTTCCCTTGCCGGTCTAGGAATGGTAGAGCGATGGGTTCGATGACGGTTTGGATGTACCGTGCACTATTCAGTGTCCCCTCGACGATCACCAGTGGTGTACGGCCAGTGTAGGAGATCGCTCCCCACACCATGATGCCGGGTGTTGGCCCTGTGTGCCTCGGTCGTATGCAGTCCTGATTGTGGCGCTCACCTGCACGGCGCCAAACACGCATACGACCATCATTGGCACCAAGGCAGAAGCGACTCTCATCGCTGAAGACGACACGTCTCCATTCGTCCCTCCATTCACGCCTGTCGCGACACCACTGGAGGCGGGCTGCACGATGTTGGGGCGTGAGCGGAAGACGGCCTAACGGTGTGCGGGACCGTAGCCCAGCTTCATGGAGACGGTTGCGAATGGTCCTCGCCGATACCCCAGGAGCAACAGTGTCCCTAATTTGCTGGGAAGTGGCGGTGCGGTCCCCTACGGCACTGCGTAGGATCCTACGGTCTTGGCGTGCATCCGTGCGTCGCTGCGGTCCGGTCCCAGGTCGACGGGCACGTGCACCTTCCGCCGACCACTGGCGACAACATCGATGTACTGTGGAGACCTCACGCCCCACGTGTTGAGCAATTCGGCGGTACGTCCACCCGGCCTCCCGCATGCCCACTATACGCCCTCGCTCAAAGTCCGTCAACTGCACATACGGTTCACGTCCACGCTGTCACGGCATGCTACCAGTGTTAAAGACTGCGATGGAGCTCCGTATGCCACGGCAAACTGGCTGACACTGACGGCGGCGGTGCACAAATGCTGCGCAGCTAGCGCCATTCGACGGCCAACACCGCGGTTCCTGGTGTGTCCGCTGTGCCGTGCGTGTGATCATTGCTTGTACAGCCCTCTCGCAGTGTCCGGAGCAAGTATGGTGGGTCTGACACACTGGTGTCAATATGTTCTTTTTTCCATTTCCAGGAGTGTATAAAGAAGTTTCAACGCAGGAAAATTGTAGCGAAATCCAGGAAGACCTGCAGAGGATCGACGCTTGGTGCAGTGATTGACAGTTGGCCCTCGACTTAAATGTAACATACTGAAATAACTAGGAAGAAAGACACACTGTTGTGTGATTGATAGATTGCAGAACAATCACTGGAAGCAGTCAAATGCATTAAGTATCTCGAAATATGTATAAGAGGCGATTTAAAGTGGAACGAGACCACCTAAGACTAATCACAGTTAAGACTGATGCCAGACACAGTAATTTGAAGAATCCTTAGGAAGTACAGTCCACCCACGAAACAGTTACGTTACAAAAACCAAGTTCGAATAGTACTTTAATATTGCTGATAAATTTGGGGCCCTTTTCAGATAGGACTGGTAGAGGAAAGAGAGACTGTCGAAAGAGCAGCGTGTTTCGTCAGGCTCGTTTAGTAAGGACGAAAGAATCTCAGAGACTGCAGAAGAGATCACGGTGTGGTTTACTGGTAAGATTTGGAGAGCATACGTTCCTGGAAAAGTCAACCAATATACAGGGTGGGGGAAATAAAAGTGGTCCTGAGAACAGAGTTCCAGGGCACAAAGAAACATACCAAAGAGACGGACCTATAGTACTAACCTGACTATAGTAGATGTTAAAACTGACCATTTCTTGGCAAGTTGCTGAAGGCGGGTCTAAGATGGAATACTGGAATTATTGCAGTCTCATCCGAAATGTTTTGCTGCAGTTCTTGAAGACTGAGGGTTGTTACGTGTACACCTTAGACTTGAGGGCTCCCCATACAAAGTAATCGCGCACTGACGGATGAGGTGACCTGGGTGGTCAGCTAGGGCCGCGACAAGATTGACTTTTCCTAACAACGCTGTCAAGTGTGAAGATTGTGTGAATGTGTTCCTTGGGCCAGCTGTATGAGCAGTTGCTCCATCCTGTTAGAAGTAACTGCAGGTCTTTTCCTCCTCCGTTAATACTGCCAAAAATGGTTTCAAAATGTTGGCAATATAACGCGCCGATGTCAGCGTCTGATGAAAGAAGATGGGGCCAATAATGCACAACCCCAACCTCTTGATCATGCAGTGGTGTTCCGTGGAAGTTAGCAGATTCTCCGCTGCCCAGAACCTCTGATCCTGTGAGTTGACGTAACCACTCACGTGAAACCACGCTTCATCACACAAAGAAAAGATCCATGTCCAAGCCATTCACTGTTATCTCAGTGAACAGCCACTCGCGAAACTGGAGGCGCTGAGAAGCATCTGCTGGTTTTAATGCAGGGATGGACGTGCAGGTCGAGATGGAGTATTCGTCCGCACGATCGACGTGATACGCCAGTCTCTTGCGACAGACGTGGGGTTGATTTGGTAGAGCTCTAAGCATTTTCTGGATAACTTCAGCCACATTTTCTGGTGTTTAGGCACGTTTCGGAATGTTTTTTTGACTTGTTCAAAACATATCGTGTCTGACGCCATTTCTGGACCAAGTGTTGCATGGCACTCTTGGCTGGCACTTTGACACCATTAAACTACACAGCATACACCTGATCACACCGTTTCCACGACTATGTTGTCACATACCTTTGCACAACGAACACCCGCTGTTCCACTGTATCATCGTCCACTTTGCATTACTCCACTCACATTGACACAGCCCACACTACGTTCTGAACCGGTGTATGTCAACGTGGCGGGCGTACACGCGGTGTGCGCGTCACGGAGAGTGGTTATATGCGTACATTTACGTCCAATCGTATCCACTCCTCTGGGCCCCTTATTTGCCCCACTCTGTACTACTACTTCCTACGTATATCTCTGAAGGTAGGAGTTTGAGGATTCTAATGCACAAGGAGTCATCACCAATTTTCTTCCCGCGACAGGAACAGGGAAAGGGGAAGTGGAACTGTTACACAAAGTATCCTCCAAACACACCGTAAGGTGATTTGCGGAGTGTAAATGTAGATTTAGATGTACCACACTCCAGCCTCTCCACTACATTCACATTTACTTGTTGTAGTCACCCATATTAGATGGACATCCGATAGCGGTCTACTAGCGCCTCTACAAGAAGAGGATCTCACAAGGCAAACTCGCCATCGAATCACCCTCAGATTTAGCTGTAAGGGGGTGCAGTGGACAGCCCGTCACAAACTGAACACAGATCAAGCATGAAAACAGGAAGGGGTACTGAACTGTGAAAAAAAAAGCAAAATAGAAACATGAACGGTCCAAGAACAAGAAGTGCATTATAGAGCAGTCGACAAGACAAAGGGCGTCCTGTTTTAGTGATTACGGTGCTGGACCGCCAAATGGCCGAGCCGTGTTCAAACCTCTCTCATGCCAACCGCGAACATTTGATGACAAGTCAACCGAATCCTCCACCGGAAAACACGTCTCGTGTCTCAAACACGCCATTAGTGATAGTACGTGTGTCATACGATAGGAATCTCTTATCGACGCATCTAATTTGTTGGACTGGTAAGTGATTGAGATATGCCTCCCTGCCCGATATAGGTGCTCGTATGAATGTGAATGTGATTACTCCCAAGGAAATGATGAAAACATAATAGTTTGTCACATATGCGGCAACAAATGAACGCAACAGTTTCACAATCACAGTTTCTCTGTGATCTGTCAAACATATGTTTAACGGTTTTGAAGTTGCTTTCCGGTTTGGAAGCCTTGACTAATTCTTTGTTTGTAACATATTTCACACCCGTTTATTTTTTTCATTTCTGTGAGATGTCTATGTCTTACCTCACCTGCTCTCTCAATCATCACATTCACTTGCGACGGTAACGCATTCTTACCACACGACCCATCCTATAACCAATGTACAGTATAAAAACTGCCAACACTGCAGAAAGACAACAAACATTTCAATGACCGGACGGACAGTTCATAATTACGTGCAAAAAAATGTTGGCACGAGGGAGTTTTTGAACATGGGTCGCCCTCGTGCCATTCCAGTCAGTCCAACACCATGACCACTTACCCACGCCTATTTCGTTGTTTCAACCTTCTCTTTCTTGCGCTTCTCGTTCTTGGACGGTTCACTGTTTCTGTGTCTTCTTTTTATAATTCAGTACACCACCTTCCTACTTTCATGCTTGATCTGTGTTCAAGATTTTGACGGGCTATCCATTGGGCCATCTTACCACTAAATCTGACGGGGAGGTGCGATGGGGAGTTTCCCTTGTCAGCACTGATGTGTGTGGTTTTAAACAAAGCATATGACTACCAGAACTGACTTTTCAACACGTTTTGACCTTGCGCCTCAGTGTATCTTACCAGTGAGTACGTCATTACATGAGGGCTGGGCGAACAATACTTGCAGTCTTACGGACCGGAGATTCCGGGTACGCAGCTGAGCTCTATACAGTACCAAGCGCTGCTCTAACCATAAAGTTACCTGCCACATGGGGGCTAGCGCGGTACAGCTGCAAGCGACACACTAGTAACTGTCTACAACAAGCTACCGCTGTATCCACCTCCGACTTCTATTCACCTTCGAATTATGCTAAAATGTTGTCCTTTAACCATAGATTACTAAACCTTCGTGCAGTTTACGATTGCAGTTGGTAACAATTCGTGGTTCCTGCCAGTTTGGTGTTGGCAGTATGGGGTTTGAAAGAGGACTTTTGAACTTATTTTATATGTGGCATACCACTTGAGAACTTATAATTGTAACTAACTAGTGCATAAACTATAAATGACTTCATCTGAATAAAATTTCGAGTAGTTAAATTTACTATGATTTAGTAACAATGTAAATCCCCCCCCCTGCCCTTTAGTGTTCTAGGCTTAAAAACTATTAGTTGACTCTGAACCCATAACAAGATTTTTTTTAAATTTGGTTGTAAGAGACTTATTTGCCAAATGGGTTGTAAATGAGTATTTTGGTTCCCGCTCATGTAATGCAATAACAGGTAAAAAACTACCAGCTTTTCATCAACTTTAAAAAAAGGTAGTAACATTGAATTGAAACACGGAAGAAAATTAAGAATAAATTAAATGCCTGAAAATAAATCAGTCTTATTTAACTGACATATTTCAATCGCTAGAATAAATTACAGTGGCAAGATCCATCGTGGAGCTTTTTGAACACAACCCGAATTTAGATGGTTTGCTTTAGTCTTAAGACAACCCACGTTTTTATTTGAGTAGATTTGAAACATTTGACACTTCCATCCAATATTCACACTTGCGATTATAGTGCTGCAAAACGTTAACACCGGTTTTATTACCGAGGAAGCTTGCTATTTTCCAAGAAAATGCTTACGAATGTTAACACGACCGCTAGCAACACTGTTTGCTTAACCAACTGTTTATCGACAGAAATGGATGTAATCTTCACCACAGACCACGAAGAAAGAATGATGGGAGAACAAAAGGGTTTTGTCACTTCCTATTACATTTTCCTCTGTTTGTAGAGGTGTGCAAATCATACTAAATTTTAAGAGGAACACACATACAAGCGAAGCTTTCTGTAGCGCTGATTCGCACATTTGAAGATCGTATTCTTCCAGAAGTTCCGGAAGTATTCAAGTATACCTAAGTAAAATACCACGTCTAGATTTGCTACTCAGGTGGAATTATATCTAATCCTCCAAGTACGTTATCAACTAGCAAGGAATGGAAGAAATAATGGTACACTAAGTACCCTCCGCCACACACCGTTAGGTGATTTGATGGCAAGGTACCTTGATACAATTAAAATTCAAGCTGAGTTAACGGTTCGAGTCTCTGAAGGGACTAAATGCATGAAGTAGTACATTAAACGAAAATGCGAATGTCTAGACCTGAAAGACAAGGACTTTGATTTCTTTTCACAACATACGAAATGAATAATTGTTTTGTTTCTCTCAGTCCACTCCTAAACGGCATTTATAAGCGCCCAGCCTTGCAGTACTAGTAGATCAAGTTTTGAACGTAGTCCAACATTTGTGATTATCTACAGACGTAACGAAACAGTGAACATAGTACAATAGATGACAATGTCTTGGTAACAGGCGTATTCCAACAGAACCTAAAACATGGAGAGAGACTATGGAAAAGCTATACTGTACTTCGGATGGGCCCCTCAAGTGTAACGTAAATGTTTGCTTCAGTATGAATTATGTTCTTAAACAGAGCTCCGGCGTTTAAGAGAATCATCATGATTTAATATAATATTGTTTCCCAAATGTCAGAACAACGTCCAACGGACTGTGTAAGGAATAAAGCTGTAAGATCCAATTAAAATTCAAGCTGTGTTAAAAGTTTCAGGTTCTGAGGGGAGAAAACAGGAGGTGGAAACTTACAGCTGGAAGATTCCACACAAGAATGCTAACATTCGTGGCATTCAATTTGGAAAGAGACGCCTTGGAAATGGGCTGACTGCTGACAAGACACGGCTAACTGGCGGCCTTGGTGCTGGGCTGCGGATGGTAAGGTGTCTGAGAACCAACACGAGCCGCATCGTTATGCTTCCACGCATGAAATAATTGTGACAAAGCATGGCGACACAAGGCGTTTAGTGTAAACCTACTGTGTCACATATACATCTATCTCACGGTGTGCGGCGGAGGATACTTCTCGTAACACTGTCAATTCCCTTCCCCCGATCTGTTAAGATTCGCGAATGGCGCGTTGAATTTCTCGTTGTGGTTTTTTGAACAGGCATACCATACGGAGGAAGTAACATGTTTCCCTTCTCTTCCCACTACAAACTCTCGAAATTTCAGTAGTAAACAAAGAGCACCACGAAAAAAACACCTTATTGTTTACCATTGGGATTAGTTGAGCTCTCACGGTGACTAAACGACCCCGTGACGAAACGCGCCGTTGTTCGTTGGATGTTCTCCAATCTCATCTATTAAGTCAACATGTTAAGTCTCCCAGACCGATCAGCAATACTCACACTATCAAACATGTCTTCTGTAAGCCATTCCTTTCGTGGCTTGATTACATTTCACTGTTTCCAGTGATTTTTCGCAATAGGGTAATTTTACTGTACTCGATGTTTTCGCCTATTCGAGCGCGGGACGTTACTATTATTTGCGTTATGGGTCAACTGACATTTCCTGCACCAATCATCGACCCTCAGAAGGTCTTCCTGCAAAATGCAGCAGTCTTGTGGCGTTGCAGCAGTAACGGCACTGTCACACTTGGGGTACTCCTGACATTACTTTTACATCTGTCGATTTTGTTCAATTAAAATCAACGTGTTGCCACTGAAGCAGAGTTAAAAGGCTCTCAGCGCTATGGGACTTAACATCTGAGGTCATCAGTCCCCTAGACGTAGAACTACTTAAACCTAACTAATCTAAAGACATCACACACATCCATGCCCGAGGCAGGATTCGAACCTACGTCCGTAGCAGCAGTGCGGTTCCGGACTGAAGCGCCTAGAACCACTCGGCCACAACGGCCGGCGAAGCAGAGTTACTAAACAGTTTTGCGAAATTCCTTCACCAAAAAAGCCGAAGTAAATATTCCAGAAATCGGATCAAGAACTGCCTACGTGAGTAACTTACAAGTAGACATCCTCGGTGTAGCGAAGCAGCTTATACCACTTAATAATGGCAAGGCCTCCGGTCCAGACTGTATTCCAGTCGGGTACCTTTTAGAGCATGCCGATACAACAGCTCCTTACTTAAACAATCTTACGTAGGATTTTTCACAGTTCATCTTAAACACTGCTAGAAGTAGAAGAGGGGAGTTAAGAGATCAAGTTTTACATGGAACCCATGTCCAGAAACTTCATGCAACGACGCTACAGAGCGTCAAAGTTGTAGACGCCGGCCCTTGTAAGCATACGTAAATATGGGGTGATTGCCTGATGATGTTACAAACTTTCTAAGATGTAAGCGATTAATTTTCAAGTAAGGGTCCCTCTACCGGAACGAACGAGAAGGAAGTTGCCGGCGAAAACCATTCCGATATCCGTAACAGTGAAATACATGTACTGGTTCCGTCTTTGCTAAGAATGTGGGGTAGACAACTTTCAGTGGTTGAACCATAGACCAGAAAGAGAAAAAACATGTCCAGTAAACACGTCTAAATTGCATACCTGAGGAGCTATGCGCACTTATTCAGTTTCGATAATGTGAAACACGTCTATTCAACGAGGGCTCATAGCTCTTAAGGTACGCGTTTCAGACCCCTTGTTTACCGGACACTTCTTCGTCTTGGTCTATACTACCACCTCTGAAAGTTGCCTACCCTACATTCTTAGCAACATCCGTACCAGTACTTTTATTCCACTGGGCGGCATGAGTGGCCGAGCGGTTCTAGGCGCTTTAGTCTGGAACCACGCGACCGCTACGGTCGCAGGTTCGAATCTTGCCTCGAGCATGGATGTGTGTGATGTCCTTAGGTTAGTTAGGTTTAAGTAGTTATAAGTTCTAGGGGACTGATGACCTCAGAAGTTAACTCCCATAGTGCTCAGAGCCATTTGAACCATTTTTTTATTCCATTGTCAGATGTATCAGCGGTTTTCGCTTACAACTTTAGACTCGTTCGTTTCCGGTACAGGGGTCCTTACCTCAAATTGATATATTTATCCTTCTCCACTATCCTAGAAAGTGTGTATCATCACAGAATCACCCTGTACACACAACCCCCCCCCACACACACAGCCACACACACAGCCACACACACACACACACACACCCACACACACACACCCACACACACACACCCACACACACACACCCACACACACACACCCACACACACACACCCACACACACACACCCACACACACACAGCCACAGACACACAGCCACAGACACACAGCCACAGACACACAGCCACAGACACACAGCCACACAGCCACACACACACACACAGACACACACAGACACACACAGACAGACACAGACAGACACAAATAGACACAGACACACACAGACAGACACAGACACACACAGACAGACACAGACACACACAGACAGACACAGACACACACAGACAGACACAGACACACACAGACAGACACACACACACACACACACACACACACAGACACAGACACACACACACAAATGGCTCTGAGCACTATGGGACTTAACTTCTAAGGTCATCAGTCCCCTAGAACTTAGAACTACTTAAACCTAACTAACCTAAGGCCATCACACACATCCATGCCCGAGGCAGGATTCGAACCTGCGACCGTAGCGGTCACGCGGTTCCAGACTGAAGCGCCTAGAACCGCACGGCCACATCGGCCGGCCGACACACACACAGACACACACACAGACACACACACAGACAGACAGACAGACACACACACAGACAGACAGACAGACACACACACAGACAGACAGACAGACACACAGACAGACAGACAGACACACAGACAGACAGACAGACACACAGACAGACAGACAGACACACACACAGACAGACAGACACACAGACAGACAGACAGACACACAGACAGACAGACAGACACACACACAGACAGACACACACAGACAGACACACACACAGACAGACACACACAGACAGACACACACACACACACACACAGACACACACACACACACACAGACACACACACACACACACAGACACACACACACACACACACAGACACACACACACACACACACACAGACACACACACAGACACACACACACACACAGACACACACACACACAGACACACACACACACAGACACACACACACACAGACACACACACACACAGACACACACACACACAGACACACACACACACAGACACACACACACAGACACACACACACACAGACACACACACACAGACACACACACACACACACAGACACACACACACAGACACACACACAGACATTTACAAGCGGCTGCGTCCTTGACTTTGACGCTCTGTAGCGTCGTTGCACATTTCCGGACATGATTTCATTCCTCTGTAAAACTTTATCTAAGTCCCCTCTACAACCTCTACCAGTGTGCAACATGAACTGTGAAACACCATGTACAGCCCCTCGTTCGTCGAAAGGTATGTACCCAAAGACAGAAAAGTTGCCGAAGTCACACCAATAACAAAACAAATGAGTAATTCGTTGAATTACAGACCCACATCGCTAATGTTGATGCGCAGTAGGATTTTGTAACATACTGTATTTTAATATTACGAGTTACCTCGAAAAAACTATTTATTGAGGAACAGTGAACACTGATTCAGAAAATATCGTTTTTGTGAAACACAACTTGCTCTTTACTTTCAGGAAGTGAGGACTGCTATCAACAGAGGATGCCAAATTGATTCCATATTTATATATTTCCAGAAAGCTTTCGACGTCGTTCCTCACAAGCGACTTCCATTCAACTTGCATGGCTATGGAGTAGTCTCTGTTGTGCGATTAGATTCGTGAAAGCCACAGTTTGTAGTAATTGACGGTGAAATGTGTGTCGTTCCGCAAGGAAGTGTTATAGGCCGTCTGCTGCTCCTGGTCTACATAAACGATTTAGGAGCAATCTGAGCAGACCTCTTCGACCGTCTTATGAGGACATCAGATGATAAAAACAATTTGTGGGAAGATTTGGACAAGATATGTTTGGTGCGAGGAATGGCAACTGACTCTGGATAATGCAAAGTGTGGAGTCATCCACATTAGTACTAAAAGAAATACACTAAATTTCGGTTACACGATAAATCAAAAATCTGCAGGCTGTAATTTCAACTAAATACTTAAGAATTCCATATACAAATAACTTGAATGGGAACGATCACATAGATAATGTTGGGGAAAGCTAAACAAAGACTGCGATTTATTGGCAGAACACTTAAATTTAACAAGTTTACTGAAGAGACCACTTACGCTACGCTTGTCTACCCTCTTCCGGAGTATTGCAGTGTGGTGTGGGATACGCATCAGATAGGACTTACGGAGGAGGTCGGAAAAGTTAAAAGAAAGGCAGCTCGTTTTGCCTTATCGCTAGGTGCCACGGATGATGATGAAGTCCCATACTTCTTTACAGAGCGTAGGGGAACAACGCGGGAGACCAGCGCAAGGTCCTAGTGGAGGTGTTTTGCCATTGCCTTCCTCCGACCGTAACGGGGATGAATGGTGATGATGAAGACGACACAACAACACCCAGTCATCTCGAGGCAGGGAAAATCCCTGACCCCGCCGGGAATCGAACCCAGGACCCCTTGCTCGGGAAGCGAGAACGCTACCGCGAGACCACGAGCTGAGGATATGATACACGAATTGCGGTGGCTATCATTAAAGCAATGGCGCTTTTCGCTGCGCCATGACCTCATCGTGAAATTTCAACCACCACCTTTCTCCTCGGAGTGTGGAAATCTGATGACCATAATAAAGTAAGATGAATCAGAGCTCGCACGGAAGGATTCAACTTTTCGTTCTTCCCGCGCGCTTATCGAGAATGGAACGGTAAAGAAATAGCTTGAAGGTGGTTCGATGAACTCTCTGCTAGGTACCTATCTTTGAATTGCAGAGTAATCATGTCGATGTAGATTATGTCATGAATGGATTCACAAATCGGATCCGAAAGTACGTAAGCTCGTATTTTGTGCACTGAACCACGGTGTGGAGCTGTGTCACAACACTTCCAGCAGTCAAGGAAGTCAACATCGGCGCAGAAATTCTGGATCTCTTCGACGTGGTTTCTAGCACGGTTTCTAACGTGCTGAGAGTGGAAAATTATCTGTGCGCCCAGTGCTGCACTATACGTGGCGAGTCACTCCAACAGATTTTTTTTCCGAAAACGTACAGGCGTATAACAGCTGCCTGAAGTTTATTACAAAGTTTCGACGTCAACGACGGCGACTTCTTGATGTTGGCTGTCGTATGGTTACGAAAGTATTTTTGATGTGTTTTCCTCTATACCTGGCACGTTGATCTCAAAACTTTCACTTGCATTTGCATTTGATCAGCGATGACGCACACAGAGTAGTTAAGTAAAACTTCTTTGACAGTTTATATTGCCGATCAAACTTTGTAACTTAGACTATGGTAGCACTTTCAGCTAAGATCGTATGGGTTTTTAAGTGTTATAACAAATCGCAGAAAAAACTACTCGTTTGTGATAAATCTGTAATGAACCAATGTATCTTAATAGCAAACCTTCCTTGCACGTTAGTTCTCAGACAAAAACCACCAAATATGATTTTTAGCTTCATATCGTTGGATTCCATCATGGTGTCAGCTCGGTTCGTCCTTTGGCGTAGCAATCTTGAATCGAAATGGCTCACGATTCGTAGTACGTTGCAAAAATCTGAAAGTTTTTGATGTCACCATTTGAAGAAACTACTAGGTGGTGTTAGAGTTCAGTGTGGGGTCCGCTTAGCCGTTTTATAACTGTAGGCTGTCAGACGCGCTATTAATTGCTGAAATGCTCGTTGCTTTGAGCACGAATGCACTTCGGGATGCGTTGAGTGTATAGACACTACCTATCTTTTTATTAATTCGCTGGAAAGAAAATCGCAGGATTACGCACCATTTCATAACGAGCATCTGTTTGATATTGAAACGATGACATGCTGTCAGTTTTCCAAACGCACGCAAGAACTCTAAGGCCACTGGCTACTTGCTACTTCACTCTCACAACAGTAATGCTTCATTTACGGAACCCTAAGGAGATGTGCCAAATGTCTGCTTCATATGTGTTGTTATATTCGTTTTATAATGTAGCAATATCAACCGAAAGGATGGTTAAAGGAAAATTTGGGAACGGTAAATATCTTTATGGAATTTGGCTACTAGCAAGATGTTTTACCCTCAGCTGGATGCAGCTGAGATGTAGCTCAGGTTTTACCCCACTTTGAGGTTTGAACTTACTATTGTCCTTTCCACATGCTGTGATGTGAATTTACAGGGTAAACATAAAGTACGTTCACAAACTTTGGGACCAGGTACCTCTCATAAAATCATAGAGGCATTGAAATGTTGGATTTTGAAGTTATGGATATGACTGCCTGCTGATTATGTTTTCCAGATGTTCTGCAGCATGAGTCCCGGCAAATTACAAATGCTGCTGTGAATTCACTGGCTGATATCCGCCCACGACATGTGTATAAACCAGTTGCATAGCGTTAGTACTGGACACAACAGGGAACAGAACTTTGTTTTGTCAGGCATACTGATAAAGCAAAAATGAAGATAAACACGTTTCGCCTTGATAAAAAAGGATTTTACAGTAAACACAGCAGTTTGTTCTCACTATCAACTTGCATAACCGATTGTTTAAGAACCAGTTGGCCCTCCTTGTAACTGGAGACCCTTAAGTGTGGTGGGGCATAATTCCTACCAAACTGTCCACATCAGCCTTTGGGATTTGTCCCAATCCTCCACAGCTGCCTCTGCTGGGATAGGTGGGATAGGAAGATAGCGAATTGCTTGTTTTGGCATGGCTATGCGTTCTTAATGCAGTTGAGATGTGGAGAATATGGAGGTCATTCCACCTGACTGATTCTATGCTGCAATAGGAAGGCATTCACAATATTTTGACCATGGAGGCGTGCACTGTCGTCCATCGGCGTGAATCCCGCTCCAATAGGTTCACCAAATGGAGGCACAATGCGTGCAACAACGTCATCCCGATTCTTCATACCCGTCATCCTCCCATGTATTGGCACAAAGGGTGTCTTACGACCATACATGATTCCACTGCAAAACATGACGGAACCGCCTCGATAACGGTGGTGGCCTACGATACAGTTACGATGTAAACGTTTGCCTCGTTGCCTCCACACACGAATATCAGTATTATCAGGATGGCGACTGATGCTGATTCGTCAGAAAACAGCGTTGTGTCCCACTGCTGCCTAGCACACAAATTGTGGTTTCGTGCCCATGCGACACGAGTCCCTCTCCGAACACGTTTTAGAGGAGCATTGAGGTCTTTTGGCACTTAATTCCTGCACATGGGACCTATTTCGTATTGTCTGTGTTGACACCCGCACTCCTGTAGCTGTTAGGAACTGCCGCTGTAGACGTGTAGCATTGTGTTATACGAAGACATCTGTCCTGCACACCTCATGTTTTTTTCCGCGACAAGTTCCGTGAGTATCTTCAACTGATCCTAGAGACATCACTGACTCACTGACTCACTGCGACATTCGCTGCGACGTCCACCTGTCTCATTCCATGTTCCATTGGAGTGACTATATGGGGCCTCGTAGCACACGTCGTTGTCCGAACCATCCTGAAGCAACTCATCTCTCGTTATGTGACACATCACAAGTGACACCTTTGACAGACGGTACGTAATGCTGTCCCCCCCCCCCCCCCCAACCTCTCACGCTAGGAACATTTACTTCCTGCCAGAATTACATTACAAACAAACCAATGTACAGTATTGGTTATCATAACGTATTTAAGGATCTCAACGTTCACTATTTAACTTTTGGCAGTATGCAGCATTTATTCTGAGCATTGTACTTCATGCAGAACTCAGTGGCGGCTCGTAACCAGATATTCGCAATTATCTCGAAAATGCTCGTTTGCGGGCCCACGTTTACGCGTGCGTTTTTGCCTCTATTATGGTATCGTTTCACCCGTGTCAGTTTAATTACGATAGGCCCTGTATTAATTTAATTAAGCCGTAACTGTAAACACCGCTTGCCTAGAAGGGTTCAGCGTCCACGAAATGCGGTTTACGAGAAGCGCCTAATATAGTAGACGTGCTCCGGATACGAAGCAGGTTGATTTAGCTCGTTTCGCATCGATCGTAAGGCAGGTGAGGCGAAAGACCTCCGTAGCGTCGGCAAGCATGCAGTATTCGATCCCACGGCGTTGGCAGCGTGCCACCACACAGCCCAAGGCCGCCTCCTCCACTCCTGCTAAATTACAAGACGTCTTCCCCACTCCAATCTGGGTCAAAACAGCAGTTGCAGATCTAAATTACAGGCCATGGTAGCAGCACTAGCACAAACACCGAACGGAAAATTAGTAACCCTAGGGGCATCACGCTGATACCGTGTAACATCGCCTCTAGCTGTAACATCTCAATTGGGCAACAAAGAGTCCACGAGTTTTTTCAGGTATGCCATATCTAGCTGAGGTCACTCGGATGATTAGATCCCACAGAGCTAGCAAACTGCGGGGGGATGTTGAGCGCTACTTTTCAACCACTCTTCCAAGTAGTCAGAGACATTTTCTAAGGAATTAAGATCGGGAGCTTTAGCGTGCCAGTCTGAGCTCGGTAAGATATTCGAATATTCGCCAACAGGAATGTATGCGTTCAGCACGATGTACATCGCTGATATCTTGCAAGACATGATTGTTCACAGCTGTGGTCGTGAAAATGCGATCGGAATCAAGTTTTCGTGCAGCTCTCTTTCTCAGTCGTATTTTATCAAAATATGCATTGTAGTAACTAACATCCTAATCGAGAAACGTCAACTAACGTTAAGAGCTTTTTTACGGCGTAGTTTTCCTACTCGGTAAAAAACAAAATTTCTTACACAGCCAGTAATATTTCAAATGTGGTTATTTCGTGAATTCGGCCGAGACCTACGTAAAATTAGCCGCTTACCTCAGAGGCAGAGGGAGACTAGCGTGTAGGTCTAGAGCACATTTGGGGGGGGGGGGGGGGGAGATGTTTTATCGTTTGTCTGTGCTGACAACTCTCTGGCTTGTGTCTCTTACTGATCAGGTGCTATGGTACAAATATCAAGTTGGAGTATCACAGATTCGTGAGTGCACATGATACAGACTCATGTTCAAATGCGGTACATATTTATATCAAGGAATACGAAATTAAATTAAGGCTATTGTAATACTACGCAATGAGTACAAGAAAAACGAATTTTCTAAACATGTGACAAACGTTTGTGATCTTATCTCATTCTGTATAATGTATTTAAATATAAACAGAGTTACTGTTATTAATCAATTATTCGCTCACACACGTAAAAACAATTCGTCAGGGAATTACAGTATTACAACTTGGGGGTAGCTGAATTTGGCAGCCGTGTGAAACATGAAAGTACACACGTAGTGCTCTGAATGCTACGCACTTTTTAACGATCAACTCTTGCGGGGGGGGGGGGGGGGGGGGGGGGTCAGCGGCCAGCTTATTGCGCCCTTAGTATTGCTCGTGTACTGCAGGCACATAACACACTAATTTATGCAAGTTACCAATAAATAACAACATCGGTAAATACACGACGCGAGGTGCCGCTCTACAATGTCAGTATTAGGGCTCGAGCAAAAAAGTTTGACGACCACTAGTTCACAGCGTAGTTAATATATACAAGAAAGGACAACATTTGGTCACAGAGAATGTTTGTTTAAACATCGTGGTTCATTATGTTCATAACGATTACGTTAGGTACGTTATGTGTAAATGAATAAAACCATTTTTATCATGCCATATGGATTGCGCCTGTATTTTAGTGGAAGACACGCTTGTGTTCATGTTTCCCCATCGTCTGTCAAAATCTGCATCAGCATCGCACAGACACCAGCTGTGTCCATCGAGTTTTCCATCTGAATTACTACTTTAAAAATGCAATATACCCCATGATCTGACAGCTTCAGCGTCAACGGCCATTTACGTGGCCGTGACAATGAAGTTAGCCAGAGCCAACTACACTATAACAAGTGACCTTTATACAGTTATATGGAGGATCCTAGTTCTTTAAATTAGTTCGTGAGTATGCTGTGCGAGTCCTTTGTTCAATCCAAGCTCCGGATCTGTCTGACCGACGTTCAGTTCCCAACTTTCTCGTATCCCACTTCCATTAGGGTACCTCAATAACAATACGCTGGAAGGGCATGAATGATAAAACGGTAACACTTTTTACTATTTGAAGCCCTACCGCTTATTTTGCATGGACGTTTTGGCAAATCAGGTAATAAAATGAGGACTCTTGTCTGCACCTTGCTTCTGCTATTATCCGATCTGACGAAGTCTCGTTCCTCTGCTTTCCTGGGATAAAGCATTTCTAAGACTTCCCAGAAATTTCCTTTTGAACCTATTAATGCCTAAACGCCCTTTCAGCAGTGCTTTTCGAACCACCTCAATCTACAGGCGCATTAGGTTGTGATCGGAGGCATTCCCGCGTTTTTCATGGGAGGTCGCTCTATGTGTTTAAAAAATCGATTGCCACAATTTCGAACTATTTTATTGTAGCCATTTCTGCTATACGCTGCTGCTGATAAATATTGTACCAGAAACAAAGCTATGTTTATTCCAAGGAACACTTTGAGAACGAAAGACCTTCATTTTGATTTGCACTTTGTTTTTTAGTGAGGCTTCCAGAGTAAGCCTACACTACCTATTCACCAGATAGACAATTTTTATAAGTTTGACCACGCTACTGTGCAAAATCAAAAGAATGAGAGAACGATTTGAATCACGACTCTTGACGTTATTTTTTCCCTTCATTCCCTTTTCACCACTCAGACAGTTTAAATTAGGCTCATCTTTGATAACGTACAATGTCCGTGTCACAACGAGCCACAACTCGTAATATTTAGTAGACACGGTGCAGATACACGATTCTGTGCAATACTGCCAAACCGTCCTCTGTTACTCCTGTCTAGGAAATTCTGATGTTTGTGCTGACTGATTACTACAGAAGCTGAGACAGACATATGGGTCATGTTAAGAGAACGCTACATCAAGCAGTTCTGTAATAATCGATTGCTACCTAAGGAGCAGACGTAGCGACATTTTCGCCAACCAGGTTTGAAACGCAACCATCCTTCCTGTTATAAGTTATTCGTCTTCTCTTTATATTGCCCCAAGCAAGTTTCTGCGCAAATGGAAGGAATTTTATTTTCTCCTATTAACTAAACAAGCGAGCACACTCCCCGTGCTGACAGTTCCATAACTCCTTCCCGTTATGGTCAGTCAAAGCGGGACGAAGACGCAACCACATCCGCCTAAAAGTGATAGCGTCAACGGAAACGCTTCCGTTTCATCCTACTATTAAATTCTCAGACGTAGTAACAAAATACTACCAGTACGTAGTCTAGTGCCACAGTGTGGCAGTTATGGTGAATCAAGCCGTAAATTTCAGAGGGGTTCAGCTAAAAACTGCATTCGGTTAATGTAGCGATCCTTTTAGTCGTTGTACGCCACATTAGCAAACTTCGTTTACTGAACTATTAACGAAGATAAGAACACATTGAGTTATCAAGTAAAGCAATTAAATTTAAACTAAGGGAACAGCACAAAATTGTTAAGGCTTTCGTGGACACCTGTTCACAAACTGGCCATTGGCTTCTGTCTCGGGTTCTTCGGCCGACATTCATCTCATGATGTTACTGAAGTTTCGCCAGCACGAGTGGCTGGCATTGTCGAAGTTCACCCTTCATTGCCGGTGGTGAATGAACGTCGGCCGAAGAACCCGAGGCAGAAGCCAATAAGAAAATAGTGCTAGTCCAAATGTTGAAATGTGTGTGAAATCATATGGAACTTAACTGCTAAGGTCATCAATCCCTAAGCTTAGCCGCCCGGTGTGGCCGAGCGGTTCTAGGTGCTACAGTCTGGAACCGTGTGACCGCTACGGTCGCAGGATCGAATCCTGCCTCAGGCATGGATGTGTGTGATGTCCTTAGGTTAGTTAGGTTTAAGTAGTTCTAAGTTCTAGGGGACTTATGACCTCAGATGTTAAGTCCCATAGTGCTCAGAGCCATTTGAATCAACCCTAAGCTTACACACTACTTAACCTAAATTATCCTAAGGACAAAAACACACACACACACACACACACACACACACACACACACACACACACACACACACACACACACACACACACACACACACACGCCCGAGGGAGGACTCGAATCTCCGCCGGGACCAACCGCACAGTCCATGACTGCAGTGCCCTAGACCACTCGGCTAATCCGCGCGGCAAATAGTGCTAGTCTCCCTTCTTGATAGTCATTTAACAACAGTCATGTTTCGGCCTTATTCTACCCCCTTAAAAGTGTTTCCTTTCAATCTGAAAAATTCGTAAGGGCTAAATTTTTAACACAGATAATTGTGGGAAAGGCAATTTTCTAACGTTGAATACTATGTTCGCAAGTTTTCGAGTTCTTTAAAATAGTTGTCACGCTAGAGTTGGCATACTTTACTAATTTAATGGCTCTGGTTAAATATTGCCGGTAGTCTAGTCCTTCACTCCGATATAGCTTCTAAAAACGATCTACAGACCGGCTGTTGGTAAGGAACGTGCGTTCGCGCGTGTGCGTAAATCGCGAAGTACGCTACTACAGTTCTCACTCTTTAAGACCAAGGAGCAGACTAGGAAAAGTCCAGATATGCATAAAGTAGGTGATCGCTGAAGTATGACTCTCACCAACTTGGAAGCATGCGACTTAAGTAATTGTGTAGCCCTTGTAGCACGATAGCTACGGTCATATTGGTAATAAGTTCCAGGTTGAAGAGAAAGCTGAAATAGTTTGTGTGTTCTGATGGATAGACTGGGTAAAGCGGGGAACTGGTGCATCGATTTCCAAAGGTTTTCAGTCGTTGAGACTGTGGCTGCATTAAGGTACTGTCAATATTAAGAAATCGGAAGAGTAGTGAGAGGGGGGAAGTTGAAATTCTAGGCAAACGAAGGTATCGGTGAGTGGTAGCGGTTAAGAGACGCAGCGGAACAGGTGGTCGCTCAATAAATCAACGGCGAGCCCGGCAAGCTATCTCTGATAACTCGCCCCATTTTCGCCAGCAGACAAGCAATGCCTCGCCCTACACGCACGTTAATTAGCGGAAACACAACGTGAGATTAAAATGTCAACGGGCTCCAAGATACCAAGCATCTCGGCGGGTGCTGCATTCTTCGGTAAGATAGATTACTGAGTGTTTCACTAAATATTTCTGTACATAATCAAGGAACGAGAAAGTTCCAATTTACATTCATAAAGGGGGCCAAAAACTTCTGAACAACATTGTCTACCTGAGAATAAAACCGTATAATAAATTTCCCGGCCGGCCGGTGTGGCCGTGCGGTTCTAGGCGCTTCAGTCGAACCGCGTGACCGCTACGGACGCAGGTTCGAATCCTGCTTCGGGCATGGATGTGTGTGATGTCCTTAGGTTAGTTAGGTTTAAGTAGTTCTAAGTTCTATGGGACTGATGACCTCAGATGTTAAGTCCCATAGTGCTCAGAGCCATTTGAACCATAAATTTCCCAAGGAGATGAAAAATATTACTGAAATACATATATTCGAAAAAGCAGTTAAGACGTACTTCAGAAATTCTGCGTATTACCTACCGTTCTGAGTAGGGGTTAATAAGGGAAGGGGACAGAACTAACAGCACCCTGTGACAAGACAATACGTGATCACAATGTAATGTTTTACACGGAAACCACGTGCATAGTTCAAAAATGGTTCAAATGGCTCTGAGCACTATGGGACTTAACATCTATGGTCATCAGTCCCCTAGAACTTAGAACTACTTAAACCTAACTAACCTAAGGACAGCACACAACACCCAGCCGTCACGAGGCAGAGAAAATCCCTGACCCCGCCGGGAATCGAACCCGGGAACCCGGGCGTGGGAAGCGAGAACGCTACCGCACGACCACGAGATGCGGGCACACGTGCATAGTTATGTCATTCTACTGACTATAACTTCTCCCTCCTCATGCGAGAATACTTAGTTTTCCAGACAGACTGAATGGAGTGCAAAGTGTATAGCATCATTTTCGTGGTCCGGCGTCACGGGGGCGTGTTCATAGCGTGTGCACCGATAGTGTGAACAGAGGCGAAGAAACTGTGCAAAATACCCTTTATTTCACTGTTTATGTTGTGTGAACTGTGTACGAGCACAAGAGAATTTTACAACAAGGATCAACCGAATGAAGCTACACTGATCTTTTATTCGGGAGGATAGAGTTTTCTTTGTACGATCAGTCTAATTTACGTTTTCCTGAAGAATTTCATTCAGGAAGGCCACAGCTGACCACCTGTACTATCCTCTTAAGCACACCCTTCTATATTCTTTGTACCTGAGCTGTTTATGTCATTGTACCGTGATGCAAATCTCGTATGAGATGATCCCTGGATTAATAATAAAAAAATTTGGACATGGCGTATCTTCCCCGTTTTCCATAGAAACGTCTGTGTCAGCAGCTGACATCTCTTGTCTTACAGTCTGTACAGTATGCAACAGATATAAAAGACGACACATTCCTTATTGAGTATCAATGAGGCGAATGCTCTGCTGCCCATTGTGGGGGTAGCTTCGTGAAAAACCTTGTAACTGTCTAGCGTAGGACATCCAAAATTATCTTCCGAAGGATAGTTGTCCTCAACCTACTCAACACAAGGTTGATTTCAACACCGTAACGATTCATTAGGCATGGTCCTGTTTGAGATTTATGTCCTTGTCACAGTCTCAGCTTTGATCTGACTTACTCAGCCAGTTGTATGGGAACCTACTGATTATTGTGGGGTTGGAACTAGAGCTGTAAAAGTAACGGCGAAAGTTTTTATCTCATGTATTCACTACTGTCGAGACATATACACGTTTCAAAGTATTTGTTACTGGCTACTGAATGTCATTATATGTGAATGAGTTTTGAATTCATTGTGGACTAGTCTGAGTATCATTGTCGACACTTAATTCTTTTTCAGCTACATGATAATGTACTAAACAATGAGAAAATTCGGCCGGCCTCTACAGTGGTAATTCACGGCGACATATGGTCTCCGGAGGCTTGTTGTGTTCAAACCACATACCGTAGCGTGTGAACCCCCCCCCCCCCCATTTGACTTCGTGGGCAAACTAACAGACAATAACTTCACGCATTTCGGAAACCGTAGAAAGTGAAACAGCGTAAAGCGTCACACCTGCTTGGGATGAAGGAATTTTAGGCTTACAATACTATCGATTCGGCCCGAGCTCGACGCGAACCAGTCCTGACAAAACTACCATCTGGTGAGCAAGATTTATGAGACAGGCGAAATACCATCAGACTTCAGACTTCATGAAGAATATAATCCCAAAGAAAGCAAGTGTTGACAGATGTGAAAATTACCGAACTATCAGTTTAATAAGCCACGGCTGCAAAATACTAACGCGAATTCTTTACAGACGAATGGAAAAACTAGTAAAATCCGACGTCGGGGAAGATCAATTTGGATTCCGTAGAAATATTGGAACACGTGAGGCGATACTGACCCTAAGACGTATCTTAGAAAATAGATTAAGGAAAGGCAAACCTACGTTTCTAGCATTTGTAGACTTAGAGAAAGCTTTTGACAATGTTGACTGGAATACTCTCTTTCAAATTCTAAAAGTGGCAGGGATAAAATACAGGAAAGCTATTTACAGCGAACTACATACGGGAAAGAAAACATGGTTCGTGACAAAGTTTACAAACCGACCACGATATTACTGAACTTTGCCTCCTATGACCGTTCACGGAAACATGCGGTGACGTTAAAGTTAACGAGTACAATGGTGGCTAAGGAATGTGCATCTCACTGTGAATGTTTTCAATACAGTTTTTTTTGGTTTTGTGTGTGTGTGTGTGTGTGTGTGTGTGTGTGTGTGTGTGTGTACACTGAGTGCCAAAGAAACTGGTACACCTGCTTAATACCATGTAGGGCTCCCGTGAGCACGCAGAAGTGCCGCAACACGACGTGGGATGGAGTCTGCTTGCAAGGGAACCTCCCCATCGCACCCCCCTCAGATTTAGTTATAAGTTGGCACAGTAGATAGGCCTTGAAAAACTGAACACAGATCAATCGAGAAAACTGGAAGAAGTTGTGTGGAACTATGAAAAAAATTAGCAAAATATACAAACTGAGTAGTCCATGCGCAAGATGGGCAACATCAAGGATGGGGTGAGCTCAGGAGCGACGTGGTCCCGTGGTTAGCGTGAGCAGCTGCGGAACGAGAGGTCCTTGGTTCAAGTCTTCCCTGGAGTGAAAAGTTTACTTTCTTTATTTTCGCAAAGTTATGATCTGTCCGTTCATTCATTGACGTCTCTGTTCACTCTAATAAGTTTAGTGTCTGTGTTTTGCGACCGCACCGCAAAACCGTGCGATTACTAGATGAAAGGACGTGCCTCTCCATTGGGAACCGAAAACATTTGATCGCAAGGTCATAGGTCAACCTATTCCTCCACAGGAAAACACGTCTGATATATTCTATACGACATTGGTGACGGCATGTGTCACATGACAGGAATATGTTGTTTAGGTGTAGCGTCCCCATACTACGGCGCCGTTACCTCGCAGCGGACGGACGGACGGATTGATAATAACTGTCTGAAAATAAAAAATTAAACTTTTCGCTCGAGGGAAGACTTGAACCAAGGACCTCTCGCTCCGCAGCTGGTCACGCTAACCACGGGACCACGACACTCCTCAGCTCAGATTATCCTTCGTGTTGCTTATCTTGCGCATGGACTACTCAGTTCGTGTATTTTGCTTATTTTTTTCATAGTTCCACACAACTTCTTCCTGTTTTCTCTATTGATCTGTGTTCAGTTTTTCAAGGCCTATCCACTGTGCTAATTTATAACTAAATCTGAGGTGGGAGTGATGGAGAGGTTCCCTTGTTAGATGTGTCTTCCTAGAGCCACTCTCTAGCAATACTGGACGCGTGGGGTGTCGCACTGTCCTGCTGAAACTGCTTAAGTCCGTTGGAATGAACAATGGACATGAATGGATACAGGTGATCAGACAGGATGCTTACGTACGTGTCACCTATCAGAGTAGTATCTAGACGTATCAGGGGCTCTATATCACTCTAACTGCACTTGCCCCACACCATTACAGAACCTCCACCAGCTTGAACAGTCCCCTGCTGACATGCAGGGTCCATGCATTCATGAGGTAGTCTCCATACACGTACACGTCCATCCGCTCGATAGAATTTGAAACGAAGCTGTCCGACCAGGGAACATGTTTCTAGTCACCACAGTCCAATGTAGGCATTGACGGGTTCAGGCGAGGCGTAAAGCTTTATGTCGTGCAGTCATCAAGGGAACAGGAGTGGACTTCGGTTCCGAAAGCCCATATCGATTATGTTTCGTTGAATGGTCCCCACGCTGACGCTTTCCGATGGCCCAGTATTGAAATCTGCATCAATTTGCGGAAAGGTTGCGCTTCTGTCACGTTGAACGACTCCCTTCAGTCGTCGTTGGTCCCGTTCTCGCAGGATCTTTTTCCGGTTGCAGCTATGTCGGAGATTTGAAGTTTTACCTGATTCCTGATATTCACGGCACACTCGTGAAATGGTCATTGGGGAAAATCCACACTTCATCGCTACCTCGGAGATGCTGTGTCCCATCGCTCGTGCGCCGACTGTAACACCACGTTCAAACTCAGTTAAATCTTGATAAACTGCCATTGTAGAAGTAGTAACCTATCTACCAACTGCGCCAGACACTTGTCTTTGATAGTCGTTGCCGACCGCAGCGCCGTACTCTGCCTGTTTACGTATCTCTGTATTTGAATACGCATGCCTATACATGTTTATTTGGCGCTTCAGTGCACTACCGAGTTGTTCAGCGTGTCCTCGTGAAAAGTCGCGACAAAAACTCTAAGGCTCTTACTCCCAGCTGCAATAATATTGTGGTCGACTAATATGTTCGGTACTCCGTGTCATTTGGCCCAGCGAGGATAATAAATTGAAGGAATGCGAAAACGACTGAGTCGGCTCGAACTGCAAACGAGGAAGAAAAGCTAGTAATGCAATCTTTCAGGCAGGAATGGATCGGTACTTCGAGCCTCATAGCATATTAATACAGAGAAAATACATACGATATAAAATAGTTATATTTAGGCAGTCCGCACACGGGGCAGTCTGAAGCGGCAACTGGTTGTCGATTAGCTGGTAGCTAGGTTCCTTACAAGGCAGCGCTACTCAGAGGAGAAATTGTAGATTCCATGTCCGGGTGTAGAGAGTAAGGAGGAACGTTTGTTGCATTCTAATATCTTTTGGTTATAATGGGCATGTCCAGTTCAGAGTCAAGCTCAGGGGAAGATGTTTTTCTCTATTCTTCTCCTCCTCATCCTCCTCACCCTACTTTGGGGCACGTTAAATCAATTTTTAATGTTCCGCGTCTTTCTATTATCCCATATTGTTCCTTTCTTTCTGATCTTGCTTCCTTTCTTCTTCTTCTTCTTCTTCTTCTTCTTCTTCCTCTTCGATTTGGATTGATTGATTTTCATTTTGGCTTGGAACCTCTCTTTCTCGTCTATTTTTTTTTTCAGTTAAACCTAAGAGCATATTTTCTGAGTTGGAGTCCTCCGTTTCCTTAACCTAATTCGGCTGGATTTTTGTTGCGGTAATAGTCAAAATTTTTGTTAATCTATTTGGGTTCATACTGAGGATCTATGAATAAAAATCCATTCTTTTCCCCGTTGTGTCACTTTTCTTGGTAGCTAGTTGGTTTGTTGTGGAATCTAGGGTCACGGATTTTTCTGATCTTCCCATCTTCCCTTCTTCCATCTACAGCCTTTGGGCCGTGGTTGGTGATGTACAATATTTCGGCTGCATACACGGCTTCCGGTTTGATTACTGTCTTGTAATGTTATGTTTGCATTCGAAGAGAGAGACGAAGGCGTACGTTTTTGCTGAGTTGGAAGGCCGTTTTAACCTTACTTCTAGATTTCACTGAATTTTTCTCGAAGGAAATCCAGCTGATACAGTCAAGACATTTGAATTCAACCACCTCTATTTTTTGTTCTCCCACTTTAAGTTGTTTTGGTGATTTTTATGTTTGCCATTGCTTTGGTTTTTTCAAAGGAGATTGAAACCCATTTTTTCAGCTTGTTTTTGAAGTTCGAGGCTGTGTTTGGCTTCTTCCTAGGGCTAGGCTAGACAACTGACTTTGATGCCTTATTTTTTGTTCCTAGTCTGATCCACTATGAATATTCCTGTTCCACTGACTTCTTTTAGAGCGCAGTTAAATAGCAGTAGGGAGAGTACTTCCTTGCCGTACACCAGTTTTTATCTCAAAAGGATCGGAGGGTACTTCCATGAAATTGACCTTCGAGTTCGTGTTCATAAGGATTTCTCTGACTAGATTTGTGGTTCTTGTGTCTAGGTTTCATTCTTTTAGTATCGAGGCACGGGATTCCCTGTCTATCGAGTCTTATGCCCTATGCAAATCAATGAAAGTGATAGACTATTATTGCTCTCTATTTTTGATAGGCCATGAGATTTAGGATTTGTTCTGTGCACGATCTTCCTTTCCTGAAACCCGCTTGGTATTCCCCAAGTTAGCGATCTAATTAGGGTTCTGCTCTCTTTAGTAGGTCTTTAGAGAATATCTTGCATCTTACGTTTATGGGAGTGAGATCCCTTCGTAGCTGTTGGGATCTGTTTTGGAAACTTTCTTATGAAGTGGGTGGACGAGAGCAGTCTTCCATTCATCTGGGCTTCTTTTATTTATACACATTTCTTAGATGTTTTAGAGAAAGTCTATGGAATTTCTGTTGATATTTCTGTTGATATTTTTCCAAAGTTCAGCGGTGATCTGGTTTTCTCCCAAGGCTTTGTAGTTTTTGAGATTTGAAGTGATTTTATTTCTTCGGTGGAGTGTGGTTCAAAGTTAGGGTTGGCTATTGTTGAGGCAGTCCATTTTTAAAATGGGTTCTTAACAGTTGAGTAAGTTTCTGATATATTCTATCAATATTTTGCAATTATTCCTGTTGTGGGCAATATTTCCTTTTTTGTCTTGGAGCTGCAAGGTCGGTGGGCTGCATTTGGTTTTTTTTTTTTTGTTTAGAAGTTTAAGTTCCTTGTGTTGTTTTTGATGAAGTCTTCGTTAATATGAAGGAGGGGTTCGTCTTCTTGAACAAACTCCTTCCAGGTTATCTTTTCTGGATCTTATCTTCTCCTTTTGGGTTTGTTGGTTACGTTTTTCCTTTTGGGGATGATTTTGAGTCCGTCTTTAGAAATGAAATGATCAGAATCTAGGTTAGGTGTTCTGAGGACTTTGACATTTCATATTTCCTTGCATAATTCAGTTTGATTGCCACGTGATCGAGTTGGAATTCACCTATGTGTGTTGGTGAGACCCATGCTTCCTATTTTCAAGGTAGCTTTTTAAAGGCTGTTGATTTCAGGAACATCATGCGTGCTTGGCATAATTCTATCGGTGTGGTACCATTTTGGTTTATTCTGTTATATACTGGGTACTTTCCAACAATTTTTTCTATTTCTTCTCCTTCCCTATCTGGATACTCAAGTCCCTCAATACGACGCTGGTTTTCTGGAATTTTTTGAAAAATATCAAGTAGGTCTTAAAAACGCTCCGCCTTTACGTGTCCTTTCCATTCTATTCATTTATGAGAGCATGTGCATTCACGATGGCGTATACTTTATTTGATTTGAAGGTAAGTGTGCAGAGTCTTTTGCCGGCCGCGGTGGTCTCGCGGTTCTAGGCGCTCAGTTCGGAACCGCGCGACTGCTACGGTCGCAGGTTCGAATCCTGCCTCGGGCATGGATGTGTGTGATGTCCTTAGGTTAGTTAGGTTTAAGTGGTTCTAAGTTCTAGGGTACTGATGACCGCAGCTGTTAAGTCCCATAGTGCTCAGAGCCATTTTTGCAGAGTCTTTCAGATAGTGATTCAAAGTTAATAATGGAGTCCCAAGTAGTATTGTCTACTATGAATCCGCTGCCTAGATACTTTGTGTTTTTCATCATTTTTTTGCATACCTTTTTTTGTATATTCTGAAACCTCCAGAATCAAAACTGTTTTCGTCCGTGAATCTGGTTCCTTGTAGGGCCGTTATTAGAATTTTGTAGTTCATAAGGTACGATGTTTTAATTTTCCTGGTTTTGAAAGATACTTCCGTTGAAAGTCGCCATGCAACTGCTTTCTATGCTTCATATTGCTAGTTCACAACCTACCACCCACGTATGAGAAAGCGAAAATTTGGATTCATCCGTACATCCAAAGAAACAAACTGCAGATTGTATGTAGCATCCAAGGAGCTGTGAGACAGACAGATTCGAAATTCATAGCTTTTTATAGAACGACTAATCAGCGCTACAGTGATTTGGCACAGCTGATTTCATCTGCCATAACGCAGCGTTACTTTTATTTTGAAAACCTAAATGTCTAGACATTTATGTACGCGGAAATGTGGCTGAGTGGTTGTAGTGGTTTGTGTTCGTGGTATCACTTATGTTAAAACCACTTTTTTCGCGTATCGAAGATGTGGCTTTTCTGTCTTTTCTGCCCGTTTCTGCAGTTAAATTTCACTTGACAACGTAATTTTACAGAAAGGCTCAGGCAGCTAATAACACAAAAGTATACTTCCGGTATTTTAACAATACAGATGCGTTCCTCTACATACATCTCATATAAAATTCTTTTCCCACTGCAAATCATGCTTTCTCTGTCAAATCAGTTCTGTAGCAGCCTGGGATCTTGTTGCATAAAATGAGATGTTCTTCGACTTCCTGTACATAGCTAATATGCACAACCTGCTCATTTATCTTCAAAGTAAACTTACAAAACGCAACTCAGATTGGTTTGCACCTGACGCCGAATCGCTGGCATCGCTTTGCGAGTGATTTACTGTTGAGTCACTCTGCAGTTGCGCCTTCTGTGGCACCTTATATAACTACAAAGGAAGTGATTCGCAACCAACCGGTTACCAATTCTGTCGGTAACGCGTTTCATTTGAATCGCTCAGTGTGTGGAACGCCTTAGAAACATGGTGCAACTTGGCATTTTTCACACTGACAAATCATTATCAAACGCAGAAGGAGCGATTAGTTGCAGAATAAATTCCTAGGACTGACTGGATTGAACACTCAGTCGGCCTTCGAGTTTCTTTCATTTTCCGCTTGTTTCAACTGTGAAAAATATTTGTTAATGCGAAACATGGAAGCTGTATCACGGTTCAGTGTCCATGTTAAAACTGTAAATCACACTATACTTGGATGGATAAGATAGTTCAGACGTCTCTGAAACCGGAGATATAGGAAGGGAGGATAGTGTTTCTATTTATCCAACCCATAACACCGCTCAGCCTGGAACGACCTCCCTGTCTATGCACCGTTGAATTCTAGTTATCTTTTCGGATTTCGTTCCTTAAGAGGTTTGCAAGGCAAGTAGATGAAGAGTACCTGAACATTGCTAGGCCACAACCAGTACTTTAGAATAACGTGTGACCTCGCATTTTAGTATACATTTGTGAGAGGACTGGTTTAATAGAAAGAAAACCGTACAGTCAACCTTGACCCGGCCAGCCATCAGCCACCTGACGTACAACGCAGTCTTCAGCCGTGAGTGGCCAAGGTAGTATGCGAGGACGCTGAGTCAAACCCGGCTCTCGCAACGTTGCCAGCACTGACGTCATCGCTGTATCCGTGGGCGACGGCGCGCCTCGGTGTAGCTTGCATGCACAGCCGTAAACAGCGGCCTGTCCCACCACAGCTTCGATTACTCGACACGCTAACCAGTGGTCTCTGACCCTATACTAACCAAGTCACACCTACGTTCCTCAGTCGTAGTCGAGCGAATCTGCAGCTCTTTAGGCAGACTCAGGGTTGCGAGGCAGTCTATTGTCTGTTATGACATACTATCTTTAATGTGATGCCTGAATTTAGTGACACACACTATTAGCTCATTACATACATTCTTGTGTTGTGACGGTTCTGTGAAGTCATCAAATATCATCGCTACTATGAAGACTGGAAATAATGAAACAGGCTTACTGTTGTCATTTTACCGGGAAGCAATCGAGGAATGTCAGCATTTCTCTTGAAAATGTTAAGTGAAAGAAGCCGACAAACACCTTGCATTCATTTAGTACGGAAAGGTCTGGCTCCTAACATTCTTCCTATGTGTCATTATGATAAAACGAGAATATCCTCTCCACCTAGTGACTCAAATAATACAGCGAACAGAAACTGTAACGGAAGAGATTTTCATCAACCAAGGAGTACGTCACGGATGCTAATATTTAGGCAGATAATACAATTTAAGCTCAGAGCAAGCCCAGGAATTAGAAACAAATGACAGACTATACTTAAATACAATTATGTTTGCAGGTGATCAGGTTGTTATTCAATGAACTGAGGATGACTTTCAGAGAGCTGTCTAATATCTACAACAGGTCTGTTAGGCGTTTAACATGAAATTCTTTGCGCAAACGATCAATACTATGGCTTCTCGAGGCAAATATCCTGCTCTAAGAATAATTATCCAAACTGCTGTAAAGAGACATGTTTAACTTTGTTACCAGAATCTCTAAGTTCTTGACCGATTTACTTCAGATTTTTACACGATACTCAAACATTCAGATGAACGTAGGCGTAACTTTTTGAAACAACTATGTGGAAATTCTGTTAAAACCTACTGCAAGAAGTAAAATGCTATGCTGTACTGCGAAAATACCCAGATACCAATTGATCCCAACCGATTTACCCATTCATTTTAAGCGAATTCAATTCCCAATTGAGGTTTAGTCTGCAACAACAATGAACTACGCTCAAGATTGGAGGGAGGGTCAATAGGGGACAGACGGGGGAGGAAATCGACCGAGGGGGGGGGGGGGGGGGAAGAGGGAGAACGAGGTGGACAGAGAGGGTGGGCGGGAGAGGACGAGGGGGGCGATAAGGATGTATATCCAATTCCCATGTACCTTTAGCAATTGCGAAGCATTGCCGGGTTCGCTAAACCTAGATAAAGACGTCTTCAACCAGTGTGTCACTCAGTATCTTGGCTGTGATATAACTAACACTGATCTTGATATAGCAAACTGAATAAGTACCAAGCCATACGTAGAACAATCCGAAGAATATTATCGAGGAAAATGATAAATGGAAGAATTAAAATTTGTAGAAGTCATATTTGTGAGTTTTTTCTTTGCGGCTCGGAGTTGTGAGCGACGAGACCTAAATATTTTGGCTACAAGAATCAGAAGTGAGGCTGACTGCACGAGACCGGATAAATTTTAAAATGTGCGGAGAGAAAACTTTTTTGAAACAGAACATAGAGCTGACGAAAACAGAGATGGCTGTCATCTGAAAAGAATGCAAGGAGGACGGATATGGAAAGATTTATCATCATGTAGACCGGACGGTAAGAGACATTGGAAGACCATGGAAACTTTGGTAACAACTTCCTCTGACACCAGAAAACAAGAATCGTTACTTCTTTGAGGAGGAGAAGTTTACTTTGTTAGTCTCTGTAAAACCTTAATACTTTTGTAACTTACGTGACACTTTTCTGAGAAATGTGCTCCTTTCGCAGGGACAGGCTGTGGTACGTTTTGCATTTCTCCTCCACATACTGCACAACTGCTGCGGCTCCCCCCTCGGGGGCACCCACCGCAGAAGAATGATGGCCCGCCAGCACCATAACTATTTTTGACTCTGTAGTTACGTCCCCCAGGGCGTCAAAAGGATTCCGGGGAACTCCACCAGGGGAAACACGGGTCGTAAAAGTTCTAGAAAAAGCGCTCACGGAAATGGCTTTCAGCCGGCAAGCCTCGGGGGCTGACCCCCAAATGGGCTAAGATAAAATTAACACACACACACACACACACACACACACACACACACACAAAAACACTTGTCCAACCGAACTTGCACGCAATCACTATTAACTGGCGCCAACGTGACATTACACAAAGCTTCATTCACTTTATTAGTTTCTCCTGCACTGCATCACATCCGGGAGTTTGTACTCAGACACCGGAAGCTGAGAAATTCCGCATAAGCGTATTAGGGTGTTGGTAATAACTGGAGCCTTTCGGAAGTCTAGGAAGGTTGTATCTACTTGGGTATCAGCATTTACTGTTTGCAAGTCATTGTGTATGAATAGTGCGAGCAAGGAATAACTTCATATTTATAGCAAACAGAATGAAAAATTGAAGCAGCTAAGTTTCATACGTGATCTGTGACAAACAAAACTATTCTGAACCGGAAGGTAGGTTTCAAACAGCAGAGTGCATTTACTAGGAACTGTTCCGTTGGATTCACTTGCCTCTTCAGACATGAAAATCAGCTCACCCAGGAAGATGTGAATGACGCATTGTGGCTTTTTTTATGAAGCGTTGTCAACGGTAGGCAGGTTGAGTAGACGGTAAAGCATTGCAGAACTGACGGTGGCATAATCCACAGCTTTAATTTGCCATAACTTGCATTGAAGACCATATTTAAGAAAGAAGTGTGCCTACGCAGCTGTTAATATAATTGTTGAAAGTAACTACTGTGGTCACACTGAAATCAAATTCAAGCCTATCAGAGTAACAATCGGACGTGTTAACGAATGAGGTGGTACAGTAGTGAACATTAGTCTGATTTTTCCTAAGTAAATAAGCGTACCAAATAAGGCAACCTGAGAATTTGTAATCAACTCATTCTCGATTTCAGGAATCACTTTTGATTAAGAATGAGTTAGTGTACAAGGCAGTTGACACGGAAAAAGAGCGTAACGGAAGAGAATGTGGCGAAGTATGGTTTAACTTAATCTGACATGCTTAAGGTTCACAAGAATGGTTAGACGGCATTACAAGTATTTACTTACAATTAAATCTTAAGTGTAGAAGTAGTATATCAGAGAAATGTTTAATCATGTTGATTGATACTTTCATCGTTTCATATCAGAGAGATTTCATGATTAACAGTGAAAAACTGTAGAAGGACTATGACGTTTATTTTGCGAACCCGTTTCTCAGTTTACTAGGGCATCAAACAACTGGCTATCGCTGCCAAGACATTTGATGAGTTACAGAAGTGAAATGTGAGCTGCCAAGTCCGCAGAGTAATAATAATTTTTATTAGTTATTGACGTTTGATTTTACTGGGAAATATAGTATAAAACACACACACACACACACACACACACACACACACACACACAAATTCACTTCTGTGCTTCATGGCTACTGTATGGGGTGTAGTGGAGTTCCATTTCCCCCTCAACCCATTTCATTCGCGGATGGTACTCAGGATAAGGATTGTCGGTTTCTTTAAAGGGGGATTGCAGAGCTGACTGCAGAGTACTTTACTGGGCGTGACGACGTTACTTGCACGTGCTTTACATCTGACAAGGGGAGGCCGCCAATTGTGAAATTCAGATTCAATTCATACTGCGCATAATAAAAGCTCATGGCCAGGGGTGTAATGTGGCAAAACAACAAGATGCACTTCTCAGCCGTTGTCGAGAAAATCGACAGTTAAAAGAAACCGTTGCCATGAAATACTCTACGATTAATAATTTTCTACAGCGTCGTGGCGCAGCGGTAAGCGCTCGGATTCGTAATCCGAAGGTCGCCTGATCGAATCTCGCGCCATATAACATTTTATTATTAGTTTATTGTAATTCAAATATATATATATATATATATACTATTATTGAATTGCTTATGCATGTTGGTGAAGGCGGATCGCTCTCCAATTGTACCGCCTCCATTTTTCCGTTTGTTTAGCAGGGTGTACCAAAGCTCTCACGTCCGCATTGATTTTCGACGATGTTATAAGTTGCGCTAGGGACCGCCTCTACCTTCTTTCGAAGTTAGCAGGCAAGTACGCTGTTATGCGGCGGCTCGTTTCGGCCCGTTCAACATCTGTCCTTCAAATGTAACGAGCGAGTAACGGAGTTTATATTGCATACGTGCCACAGAAAATTTTTGTTCTTGGGGTTTCTATTCTAATTCGAACGTTTGACTTACGCTATACGTATTCGGTTCGGAATATCGTTTCTACGTCTTCCTTTAACTATACGTGGTTATCATTATGAAGACAATAACATTTGTGAAACACAACTTTGTTTGCGGAAAACATAATGATGTTCGAAGTCGCCAGTTTTTTCACGACAAACGACTTTCAACAACTTATTATATGCATAATTGTTGCAACTGACTGCCGGGAATTATATATATATTTGAATTACAAGAAACAAACAGTAAAAAATAATAGTTGCATGGCGCTAGATTCGATCCGGCGACCTTCGTATTACGAACCCGAGCGCTTACCGCTGCGCCACGACGCTGTAGAAAATTACAAATCGTAGAGAGTATTTCACAGCAACGGTTCATTTTAACTGTCGATTTTCTCGACAACGGCTGAGAAGTGCATCTTGGTGCTTTGCCACATTACACCTCTGGCCATGAGCTTTTGTTATGCGCAGTATGAATTGAATCTGAATTTCACAATTGGCGGCCTCCCCTTGTGAGATCATCAGTCCCCGTAGACGTAGAACTACTTAAACCTAACTAGGCTAAGGACATCACACACATCCATGCCCGAGGCAGGGAGCTAAAAGCAACAGCTTGAACTCTTGTGCAGTCAATTCTTGAGTGTTGCTCCTTAGCCTGCAGCCTGGGCTCTTTTCAAGATAGAGGCAATGGAAGAAGTTCCGAGAAATAGCCGTGTGTTTTGACACGGGTCCTTTTCGTAATTGCGAGAGCGTTGGGAATTGCTCATCATATTCCTGTGGCAAACGCTGTAAGAGGCGTTGTGCACCCCGGAGGTTTTTACTTCTAAAATCCCGAGAGCATACGTTCCAAGATGATTCGAACAATATTACTTCCTAACACACGAATCTGACAAATTTAGAGACACGGAAATAAAAATAAGATCACATACGGATGTTTACCGACAACTGTTCTTTCATCGCACAGGGAAATGACACGAAGAATACCATCCGCCATACATCATACGGTAGCTTACAGAGTATAGGTATACGTGTATCCACATGCTATCTCTACTACTGGATAAAGGAGGAATCTGGTTATGTGTGTTCTTGGAATTCGTAAGGAACCTCGCCACCTGCGTATGTTAGCAGAGTGTACCATTGTGGGCGGCACACAGATGGTTTCGTGCGTGTCACACCAGAGTCCGATAGAGTTCGTGGGAAGTTTGAACTTAACAGGGTACACGAGATTACGAGGTATTCTGGGAATATATTCCGAACGAGGGCGTTATCGCGTGCGGTGTGTCTGAAGCCTGTACGGTGCAGTAAGCATTTATTGCGGCAGTCTTTGGTCCTACAGCCAGTAGCCTCGCATCACTACTTGTTCGTGGCGCACTTCGCAGTAGTGAGTCACAGGAAGACTCGCGGGGCCTTGGGGCGGCGTTGCGAACTCGCCGGAAGACTTCTGAAGGCCGTGTAAGTGACGTGAACTTCTTACTTCGAATAATAACGCCGAATACGGAAAATTGTCTCAACCAGCTCAATGCTAGCATAGACACGAGAGACTAGTTGTGTGAAGGAATGCGGGAAAAGCAAAACCATCTCTCTCTCTCTCTCTCTCTCTCTCTCTCTCTCTCTCTCTCTCTCTCTCTCTCTCTCTCCCCAACTACTCGCTACATACAATTAGTTACTGTGGGAAATAAAACTAACTTCTCGAATTAGAAATTCATCGAACGCTATAAATTCCTTTGAAAAACCTGAGCGAAACAAGACTAACTCGATACGTGCCGGGTCTGTAAATTGTATCATTAATTCCTTACACTGACATTTGAGATGCTTTTGCTTATGGGCTCAATAATATACGCATCGAATACATTAACTTTAGGAACTCCGGACAAACGCGCGTTGAGTGATCGTCGATAGTGTACTCAAACGACATACGTCCTTTCCGTCCGTTTACGAGCATTACAATACAATTATGTCACCCGTCAATACTACTATCTTTATCTGATCCTTTTCACTTCTTTCACATCTGGCCATGTTCGTTATGTTGAAGTACAGGTCTCCCTATAAAGAACTGGGTAAGTCAGCTGAAAGGTCGGAGGAAGTCAGTAAATCACTGCGGCATTTAAACTAACTTCTATTCGGTGATAGCTTGAGCCTTTGGAGTAGGCTACTAATATTTGCACCAGGTGGTAATCGTTTTCATGTCTTAATTTTATAATAAGTTCCTGACGATGTCACTTCCCTGTACATCTGCGAACAGCCCCATAGGGCTCCAACGTTATCTGTCACGTTATCTACAAGTATCCTGAACAGCAGTGGTCCCGCTACACCATCCGGAATTACACCCAAAGATTTCTTTGTTTCTGACAATGCATTCAAGACCGACGTACTGAGTTTGGAATAAAATATTCTAGGCATCCAGCTTGCCTCTATGGCAGCTTGCAACTCAGCGCGGCGTTGGATCCAGTGATCTCGGGTTAAAGCAGGTTCATCGCACGCGTAGTCAACGGATGCCCTTATATGCCGATGCCGGAAGCACTGGTGAGTCACAGCCAGAAGCTGGAGTAAGTAAGGGCGTAACAGCTGCGCATCAGCAGTCATTCCACTTGACAATGGACAATAAGTGATTGGTCGAAAGCTCGTTGCATTTTAACCTTTTGACGTGGCCGGATGCCCGAGAACATTTCATCCTATTTTACCGTGGCAACGTATTGCATTCTTACAATACCTAGTTCGGTTCGCTAGGAATCTGGTATCTGTTCGGTTATTGTATATGCACGTATTTTATTTACACAGCGACGGAGCGGACTATACCGAAGGCTTGATGGAAACCAAGAAACAACAACCTACGCTTCACTACTGCGTTCTGAATCATGAGCGAACACAGGAACCCCGATTTCACGCCGTGCTGATATTTGCGTAAACCATGCTGATTCCCACAAAGGTGTCTTCCCGTCTCCAGCAATTTCACAGTTCTACAAGAAATCGACGTGACTTATTAGGTCCACAACCAGCGCATCGATTTGGATACCCTTCTTATAGAGTGGGACGAGCTGAAGCTTTTCCGGTAGGGTTTGTCCATTTTTTGATCTCGCGATCTACGGTAAACTGATGCTAGACTAAAGGATTGGATTCGATTATTGCAGCGAAAGTAACCAAACTCAGATGATGGGACTGACGTAAAAAAAAAAAAAAAAAAAAACCAGGGCACTCTGGAGCGCTGTAGATGGTGTTGACTAGTGGTTCCCAACCTGGGGGTAATTATCCACTGAGGGATGAACTGAAATTTTCTGAGGGGTAAAAACTGAAGGATACGATTGTGTTAGTCACGAACCTAAATTATTTTCAACAGATCATTAATATTATCACACTTTTGTGAGACTAACACTGACTATACAAGTTACCAATAATTATTTGTTTTGTAAACAAAAACCGCCTTTTCTTGCTGCACTGTAAATTACAATGCAGCAAGAAAAGGTGGTTTTCAATTACAAAACAAATATTTCTGAGCTTGCTGCGGAGACTGGCCACGCAAAAAAAAAACCTTGCTATCAATAATTCGTTTTTCTCAATTAGTAGCATTAATGCAGTGGATGTTACAGGTTCCTCTCACAGTGCGCCCACTACACACAAATTTTGTGATTTGTCACTTACATTACTGTTGAAAAAGGATATATATATATATATATATATATATATATATATATATATATGACAAGTGATAAATACACTCCTGGAAATGGAAAAAAGAACACATTGACACCGGTGTGTCAGACCCACCATACTTGCTCCTGACACTGCGAGAGGGCTGTACAAGCAATGATCACACGCACGGCACAGCAGACACACCAAGAACCGCGGTGTTGGCCGTCGAATGGCGCTAGCTGCGCAGCATTTGTGCACCGCCGCCGTCAGTGTCAGCCAGTTTGCCGTGGCATACGGAGCTCCATCGCAGTCTTTAACACTGGTAGCATGCCGCGACAGCGTGGACGTGAACCGTATGTGCAGTTGACAGACTTTGAGCGAGGGCGTATAGCGGGCATGCGGGAGGCCGGGTGGACGTACCGCCGAATTGCTCAACACGTGGGGCGTGAGGTCTCCACAGTACATCGATGTTGTCGCCAGTGGTCGTCGGAAGGTGCACGTGCCCGTCGACCTGGGACCGGACCGCAGCGACGCACGGATCCACGCCAAGACGGTAGGATCCTACGCAGTGCCGTAGGGGACCGCAGCGCCACTTGCCAGCAAATTAGGGACACTGTTGCTCCTGGGGTATCGGCGAGGACCATTCGCAACCGTCTCCATGAAGCTGGGCTACGGTCCCGCACACCGTTAGGCCGTCTTCCGCTCACGCCCCAACATCGTGCAGCCCGCCTCCAGTGGTGTTGCGACAGGCGTGAATGGAGGGACGAATGGAGACGTGTCTTCTTCAGCGATGAGAGTCGCTTCTGCCTTGGTGCCAATGATGGTCGTATGCGTGTTTGGCGCCGTGCAGGTGAGCGCCACAATCAGGACTGCATACGACCGAGGCACACAGGGCCAACACCCGGCATCATGGTGTGGGGAGCGATCTCCTACACTGGCCGTACACCACTGGTGATCGTCGAGGGGACACTGAATAGTGCACGGTACATCCAAACCGTCATCGAACCCATCGTTCTACCATTCCTAGACCGGCAAGGGAACTTGCTGTTCCAACAGGACAATGCACGTCCGCATGTATCCCGTGCCACCCAACGTGCTCTAGAAGGTGTGAGTCAACTACCCTGGCCAGCAAGATCTCCGGATCTGTCCCCCATTGAGCATGTTTGGGACTGGATGAAGCGTCGTCTCACGCGGTCTGCACGTCCAGCACGAACGCTGGTCCAACTGAGGCGCCAGGTGGAAATGGCATGGCAAGCCGTTCCACAGGACTACATCCAGCATCTCTACGATCGTCTCCATGGGAGAATAGCAGCCTGCATTGCTGCGAAAGGTGGATATACACTGTACTAGTGCCGACATTGTGCATGCTCTGTTGCCTGTGTCTATGTGCCTGTGGTTCTGTCAGTGTGATCATGTGATGTATCTGACACCAGGAATGTGTCAATAAAATTTCCCCTTCCTGGGACAATGAATTCACGGTGTTCTTATTTCAATTTCCAGGAGTGTATCTGAAGAAAATGTCTTTTCCCAAGTTGTAGATAGTACCTACAGTAGTCCAGAAATTTCTTCTTTACTCGCTTCGAAACAGATCAATGAATTAATTGACTGCACGACACAGGTAATGATGATGATGATGGATGATGATTGGTTTGTGGGGCGCTCAACTGCACGGTTATCAGCGCCCGTACAAATTCCCAATCTCTACTCAGTCAAATCTCGCCACTTTCATGAATGATGATGAAACGACACAGGTAAGGGCTACTATAGTCTTGTACATAGTACTATCACTATTAGTGGCTATGGTCAGACACACAGCATCAACAGCCTGAAGTCTTCCAATTTCTGCCAGATCAGAAGAAATGAGTTCGGCAATCAAGTAATTTACGAACAGTATGAATGATGCACACATTTAACTTCGCTGATTTCAAATGGGGTTACAATGTGCAGATGAAGCAAGTGCCACAATGGAGAGAAGTAATTTACAGGAAGTATGTTGTGTAACCTCTCTGTGGGTAGTTAGCTTGCTTATCTGAGGAGGAGCAGTGGATAGCACTTGCGATGCAATACGAATTCCTTCGTCTCACACACGCACACACACACACACACACACACACACACACACACACACACACACACACACAAATATCATTCACCTTTCCATTTTTAACATTAAAGTGTCCCAAGAAAAGTCTTTAACAGTTTAGGTAGGTGCTGAAGTTTGTGATCATGTGGGGGAGAGAGAGGGGGGGCGGCAACAGACGGCAGGGGGAGGGGGAGGGGGAGGGCGGTGGTACTAGCTAATACCGCGAATGAAATAGCCCCATTTGTTGGTGTATCTACACGAATATTACAACGTGCCTACAAGGAATGGTGTGTCACTCGCAGCCGAATGACAATGCCGAAGAACAGTGTTCGTACAAAGGTCCAAATGTACAGAGGCCATAGGAGTATATCACGCATTGTCAATGATAAGGTGGTTAGGTAGATACTGTCAAATAATACAGGTACGTCTGAGTTTCCGGTAGAACATTTCGACGAGAACTGCATGTAATTGACATCTGGAATCGAGTGTCTTGCAAATGGACGTTGTTCACAACGGCATAAGGAACTTTTTCAATTGGCCAAGTAACGCAGAAACTTAAAGCAGCCGACTCAAGGGGTTTAATGTACTCAGAGCCGCGATTTCGCCTCTTTTCCAAATGATGAAAGGCTTCGAATGCACTGCCGGTCCAATGAGGAGCTTAAACCGAAGCATGAACAAGACGTTATTTCAATACCCTCGCTAACTGTTTCAATTTCTTGTACACCTTCATGATGATTATGTTGAGGACACTTCCGTCTCCAGTATGACAACTTCCGTGTTCACATGACAAAGCATACGCTCCTGGTTTAAAGAACACGTAACATCCAACGGCACGTCGATTGGCGCGCTAAATCATCCGATATCTTAATCCCGTACAAACTGTGTGGGGCTGTTTGGAAAGCTTGATCAAACACAGTAATTAACGTCCCCGCAATTGTTAGCTCTACGCCACCTAATCACGAGTAAGCGGCTTCAGCTGGACACAGCATACGTGAAGAAACTTGTGTACTCTCTCGGCTGTCTAATTGAGATCCTGTTACCACTGAAACGGTGTTACGTGTTATTAACATGATGTAGCCTGGGAATAGCTGAGTATTTTGTCCAGTGAGAATAATGAGCCAAATGGATTAATGGGTTCGTCTTGGACAACGAAACAAAAGTGTGAAACAATCGTCGAACAAGAACATTGTATGGTGGAGGAAGTGTGCTGGGCGGGCCGGCCGGTGTGGCCGTGCGGTTCTAGGCGCTTCAGTCTGGAACCGCGTGATGTCCTTGGGTTAGTTAGGTTTACGTAGTTTTAAGTTCTAGGGGACTGATGACCACAGATGTTAAATCCCACAGTGCTCAGAGCCATTTTTTTTTGTGCTGGGCGAAAGCAGCTGGAGTCCCTTCCCCCCCCCCCCCCTCTCTCCCCCTTTCCAGCGAGTGATCTAACGATCACCCATAAACTGCTGTGGACTTCACCTTGCTCATTTATTTGATGTATTTCTCAGTTGAGTTTGATATAAGTTCAAAGATAAATTAATATTTCGTACTTTTAAAGCTTGGCTTTAATCGCTCTTCGAGGCACTGAAATGAGAGGGATACTGAATCTGTGCTGGCCATTCCAGAAAGGAAATCAGAAGATGTCATTCGTCTTTTGAAATGTAAGTCAGGCACGAAGAGCATGGTGACTCATTTAACGAACCGAGAACTCCCTGTGGGCACTTGCCGTTCCACTAATTACCTCTAAATACGGTACCCAGTCGTGTTACACTACCGTGCCAACAGTTGCGTGCTGAAAACTGGCACTAGCGCGCACATAGTTTTAACCAGTACTGCTGCTGTTTGTAGTGGTGGTGTTACTGAAAGACTAAAGAAAGATTAATGTCCTGCCGAAGCCTAAATTTCAAATAGAACAGACTGCATACGAAACGGCCACGAAACTGGGCACCGCCTATTAGAAGGGACCATCCTGAAATTCGTCTCAAGTGATTTAAGGAAACCTCTATCAGAAGAGTTGAAAGATGCTCTGAGTCCCACTCCTGTTCAACAGGATCTAAGTGTTATAAGATGGTGGTGGCTACCAGAAGTACGAACGCCACTGCGTTCGTCGGTTTAAACGCGTCTGATTATTCCAGTTACCACAGCGTCTGATTTGCACAGGAGAGGCGCTGATTAAGGGCACTGCAGGCAAGTAAATCTTAAGTCAAATACCTAACGCAACAATCTAGGTTTCTTCACTGAACCGATGAAGAAGAAAGGCCGCCACCACCACCACCACCACCACCACCACCACCACTAGTGGTGGTGGTGGTGGTGGTGGTGGTGGTGGTGGTGGTGGTGGTGGTGGTGCAGGAGGCAGCAGTTATGAAAAAATATAGAAACTACACAGGTTTGGAAAACTACATCTAATAAAGTTAACTTTCCGGGATCAGTAAAGAGCAATGATCTTTAGATGATTACACTGGATATAGTAAATGCAACTGATCCTGTTCTTAGGTGATACCTAAATTTATTGTTAAAGTAGGAAGGTACACACAACCTGATAAAATTACCGGACGCCTATTACTGTTCTTAATATTGAGTGTCCACCCTTCGCCTTTATGACGACTTGCACACTGCTGGGGACACGTTGAATTAGGTGACAATATTTGGAGGGATGGCTGCCCATTCTTCCTCACTAGCTGAAAGCAGCCCATCTCAAAGCTTTTCCATTGGGTTTATGCCGGGGGTATGGGCAAGCCAATCCATTTTAGGGATGTTATCGTCCTAAAAATCCCACAGACGCTGCTGTATAACAGGGTGCACTGTCATGCTAATAAGAACAACCATCGCCTCTGAACTGCTGCTCTAACATGTGCAGCAACACTGCGGTAAAATATGTTCATATTATTCTGCATTTAGCGTTTTCTTAAGAGCAATAACCTAACTACGAAAAAAAAACACCCCAATACTGTAACACCACCAACTCCTTGCTTCACTCTTGGCACTACACAGATGACAGGTAACTTTCTCCACTCATTCACCAAACCAAATCACTTCCATTGGAATGCCACATTGTATAACGTGACATCCCTAAAAATCACTCGTTTCCAGTCATCCACTCTCCAATGGCGTCATTCTTTACACCACCTCCAGCGTCGCTTAACACAGACTGCAGGAATTTGTAGCTTACGAGGAGCTGCTCTACCACTGTGCCCCATTCCTTTTAACTGCCTCCGCAGTCGTTGTGTTAGCTGGCCTGCTGATACTTTGGAAGTCACGAGTGATTCCTTCTGCTCATTCCATGCTAATTTTTTGCAACCACCCTCTGCAATTGTTGACAGTCCCTGTCTGTCAGTACAAGAGGTCCGCGTAGTTTCTCTTCAGCTGCGGTTGTTCCTTCGGGTTCCCACTTCGCAATCAGATCAATAGTCGACTTTGCCAGCTCCGTAAGGGTAGAAATGCCCCCGACGAATTTTTCATTCAGGTGACATCACATGACTAGCCCACATTCGAAGACTGAGCTCTCCTGACCGACCCACTCTGTTGTTACTGCTGCTCTACTTACAACACCATACTTCTCTATCCTTTTGCACTGGCGGGCCCACCTCTTGTGATATGTAGTGGTAAATTCCGCCTTACATAGGGGCGTCCAGAAGCTTTTGATCACATATTGTACCTGAAGCACCTTTTGATGAGAAAATTTAACTCGCTGGCAGAGGCAGTGACTGAGCATGCACAGGAGATGAAACTAAAATTTTTACTCAGTCACAAACTTAGAGGTCTAATATAGAAGCTGAGTAGAAGAAAGAAAAATGATTTGCGTTAAATACGCCGAGTACAATATCGAAAAATGATTTACGTTTTGGAAAAGCACTATTTTTCACGAATATAAAAATATTATAAAAAGGCACTGCGTTTTAGTTTAACCCGAAAATATAAGAAGGTAACATTAAACACGTGTTAATAAATACTGAACTCATTCTCGACTGTGCTAAGTTATCTTTAATGTCAACAAGTCGAGGTTAATGGTAGGTGGCACAATTGGTTAAAGAATGTCATTTGTACATATTTGTGGGCAGGGAACAAGATAAATCTATAAATGAACTAACTTTGCGCGAGGTTAATAATACGTTTTAAGCGAATAACGCCCTGGGTATCATAACCAATGAAGACAATACATTAGTCGTTACGAAGGAATAACCGTACGTCGATTGAAAGCATGATTATTTTGACAACAATATAGCACTGTGACATACACTGAAGCGCCAAAGGAACTGGAATAGACATGTGTATTCAAATACATAGATATATAAACAGGCATAATACGGCGCTTGCGGTCGGCAACGCCTATGTAAGACAAATGTCTCGCGCAGTTGTTAGATCGGTTATTGCTGCTACAATGGTTGGTTGGTTGAGGTTTAAGGGACCAAACAGCAAGGTCATCAGTCCCTTGTTTCAAATATGGTCCATTTCGCTAATGGGACATCTCAAGAAAGTCAGAACAATAAAAGGGATAAAGTTAAAAACGTAAAAGGGCAGTCATGTTGTCAATGGTAAAAACAAAACGAGGGAAGTCAGCAAGAGAACGAACCCAACGCTATGCTGAAGCAGCATAGGCAAGACCACCTGTGACTTAAAAGGTGCAACCGCTAGAATGTAGAAGTACGTATGGGAAAAGGAGACTAACCAATCCTTAAAAAAAGGGGGGGGGGGGTAAAAACAGAGTAAAAGGGGAAGAAAAGAGGATCTCGGTCAGGGAGGTGAACCGGGAATCTCCGAACACGGCGTACAGTGGGAGACACCCAAACGCTCACCGCCCTGCCCCAACACCAGAGAGAGATTAAAAACCTTAAAACTGAGAATAAAAACCACTTTCCCGGAGGAAACCGAAAACCAGAGAGACCATCCGGGAATCGTCAGCCAACATCAACGGTAAAGTGCGGGGGAGTCTGTACTTAGCACGCAGAGCCAAAAGAAGGGGGCATTCAACCAAAATGTGGGCTACTGACTGGAAGGCTCCAGAACCACAAAGTGGGGATGGCTCATCACGCAAAAGAAAACCATGGGTCAGCCTGGTATGGCCAATGCGGAGACGACACAGTGTGGTCGAGTCGTTTCGGGAGAGGCGAAAGGAAGAACGCCACGGGCCTGGTGCCACCTTAATCGCACGAAGTTTATTAGACAGGGGAGTAGCCTCCCAAGAATTGGCCCATGACTGTGCGAAGTGGGATTTGATATGAAGCCGTAAATCCGCTGCAGGAGGGGTTACAGAAAACGGGGGGGTAAGTGACTGCTCCCCCAGCCAAAAGATCAGCGAGCTCATTACCCGGGATACCCACATGGCCAGGGACCCAAAGGAAGTCAATGGAACAAGCAGCACGGTGAATATCAGCGAGATGGTCATGGATGGCAGAGACCAAGGGATGGCGCGAAAAACACCGGTCAATAGCAAGAAGGCCACTCATCGAGTCCGTACACAACAAAACGCGGTTGTGTTGGGACTGTTTAATGAAGGTAAGGGCCTGGGAAATTGCCATCAATTCCGCAGTAAACACCCCACATGTAGGTGGCAGCAGATGATTTTCCGTTCCGACAGAGGACGCGAAGGCATACCCCACATTATCAGCAGATTTAGAGCCATCAGTGTAAAAAAACAACAGCATCCTGAAACTCCCATAAAATTTGGCGGAAAAATGAACGGAACACCACCGGGGGGATGGAATCTTTTGGACCTCGGCGGAGATCCATCCGAATTCGAGGCCGAGGAACTAACCAAGGGGGGGGGGGGTGGAGGGGAGGGAGCGAGGAAGGCAGGACAAAGAAGGAAGCTGAAAATCACGGCAAAGAGACTCAAGGCGGAGCCCAACCGGTAAACCCGCCCGAGGGCGGGAGTCGGGTGGGCGACGTCCATGGTCTGGGAACAGGATAGAATAGGAAGGATGAGTGGGAGAGGAGCGGATAGCGAGTGCATAAGACACCAGAAGCTGGGACCGCCGAACAGAAAGGGGGGGGGGGGGATCCCAGCTTCAACCAGGAGACTATCAACAGGGCTAGTAGGGAAGGCACCGGTGGCCAAACGGATACCACGATGGTGGACTGGATCCAGTACGTGCAGTGTGGAAGGAGCAGCTGAACCATAAACTTGACAACCATAGTCCAAGCGAGACAGAACTAGAGCACGATAAAGACGGAGGAGGAGGGAACGGTCCGCACCCCAAGAGGAGTGGGCAAGGAAGCGAAGGACATTGAGTTTACGGAAACATCCTACCTTCAGATGTCTGATATGGGGCAGCCAAGTGAGCTTGTTGTCAAAAAGAAGACCCAGGAAACGAAACTGTGCACAGTCAATCAGTGGGCATCGGGACAGAGCTCTGGATCAGGGTGGATCGTAGTACGGCGACAGAAGTGGACCACCCGCGATTTTAGAGGAGAGAATTGGAACCCATGTGAGAGGGTCCATGCAGAGGCACGCCGTATAGCTCCCTGGAGCTGCCGCTCTGCAGATGCCATCGAAGAGGAACTAACCCAAATGCAGAAATCATCCATATACAGGGCAGGGGCGACCAAAGGACCAACAGAGGCCACAAGTCAATCGATAGCAATGAGGAAAAGGACACTCAAGACAGAACCCTCTGTGATGCCCGTCTCCTGGGTCCGTGGAGAACTAAAAGCAGTACCAACTCGAACTCTGAATGACCGATTGAACAGGAACTGGCGGATAAAAATCGGGAGTGGGCCCCAAAGACCCCATTGATAAAGGGTAAGTAAGATGTGATGGCGCCAGGCCGTGTCATAGGCCTTGCGAAGGTCAAAAAACACTGCAACCAAATGGCGGCGCTGGGAAAAAGCCTGCGGAACTGCGGGTTCCAAGCGAAGTAAATGATCGATTGGAGACCGTCCCACTCTAAAGCCACACTGGTAAGGGGACAATAGATCCCGAGATTCGAGGACCCAATTGAGCCGACGGGCTACCATCCGTTCAAGTAATTTACAAACAACATTGGTCAAACTAATTGGCCAATAGCTGTCAACAGATAGGGGGTTCTTACCAGGCTTAAGGACAGGAACCACGATGCTATCCCTCCACTGAGAAGGGAAGTCACCCTGGAGCCAGATACGGTTAAACACCCGAAGATGTTGCCGTTGTGGAGCACTGAGATGTTGAAGCAGTTGGTTATGATTGGAATCTGGGCCAGGGGCCATATCATGAGAAGAAGATGGAGCAGAAAGAAATTCCCATTCAGTAAAAGGTTCGTTGTAAGATTCTGACTCACAAGGGGTGAAACATAAGGTGGAAGCTTCAGTCCGCTGCTTCTGGTTAAGGAAAGCAGCTGGATAGGAGGCTGATGCTGATGCCACTGAAAAATGGGTCGCAAGATGTTCTGCAAGAACTAATGGGTCCGTAAAAAGGCCATCTGGGAGGTGAAGGCCTGGGAGGGTGGACTGCCGATGGCAACCTTGGAGAGAGCGAAGTGTAGCCCATACCCGTGACAGAGGGACAGTAGAACCAAGGGAAGAAACGAATCGTTCCCAACATATCCGCTTGCTCTGTTTGATTGGGCTTTAGCGCGGAGGCGTCTAAAGGTAGTAAGGCTGGCTACGGATGGGTGCCTCTTAAAGTGTTGCAAAGTTCGACGGCGATCACGGATGGCAATGGCAATGGCCGTACTCCATCACGGGATTTGCCGGTGACAAAATGGCCCAGATGAGCGCAGGACAGCAAGGCTAGCAGCGCGAACAATCGCGTCAGACACGTCACGTAGGACGTCATCAATACAACCCGACAAAGAGGGAGAAAACACGACCTGTACAGCGTAGAGGCCAATCGGCGCGTTTGAAAGACCAACGAGGTAACCTGTCCACCGGGGAGCGGGAAGGGAGCGAGATAATCAACGGGAAATGGTCACTATCACAAAGGTCGTCGTGTGGCGACCAGTGTAATGAAGGGAGGAGAGAGGGAGAAGAAAGAGAAAGATCAATGGCAGAAAAGGTACCACGACCGGCACTGAAGTGAGTAGGGGAGCCATCATTAAGAAGGCACAAGTCGTGGTCTGCAATAAACTGGTCTATAAGAAGACCTCGTCTAGACGGAAAGGCACTGCCCCACAAGGGATGATGAGCATTAAAACCCCCAGGGAGGATGAAGGGAGGAGGAGGGGAGGAGGAAGTTGCTGAAGAAGGGCAGTTAAGGCAGCAGGTGTAAGAGTCCTGTCAGGAGGGAGATAAAGATTGCATACTGTGACTGCAGAGTCTAAGTGGACCCTAACAGCAACCGCTTCCAATGTAGTTTGGAGAGGAATCCACGTGCTAGCAATGTCTGTACGGACCAACGTACAAACGCCACCAGCAGCCCGCAGGGGTCCGACCCGATTTCGACAGAAAACACGGAACCCACGGAAGGTCGGTGAGTGAGCATCAGTAAAATGAGATACCTGGAGAACCACACAAGCTGCAGAGTAGGACGAAAGAAGGGATTTCAATTCCGAAAGGTGACGGTAGTATCCATTACAATTCCATTGGAGAACAACAGAACGATGATTTAGATGGGGGCTGAACACGCTAAAGCCAGTCATACCGCCGGGTCCCCACCCGTCACCGACAAGGATGGGGCTACATCCATGAACGACAGGTCAGAATCCGGTTGTGAAGTCGGGGAAGGGACCTCCGGTGAAACCAGAGGCTCTTTGTCCCGGGACTTATGTTTCTTCTTCTTTTCAGGCTGAGATCGAGGAGGGCTGTGTGGCATAAAGGAGCCAGCTGCAGCAAGATCAGGAGCAGAAAGAGACCGGGCGACCTGGGGGCCGACAGACAGCGGCTCTCGCGGTCGTCGCGCGGCAGCAGACCTTTGGCCTGAAGGTGCCGGGAAGGGGCATCCCGGGAGAGGCGCCCTTGACCGGCAGACGCCGAAGGAGTGGGACACTTCTCCGGCTGGGGAGGGGGAGCAGCGCCCAGAGGAGAAGGTGGGGGAGCCGCAGGGGAGGGGGGGAAGAGAGGGGTCCGGGAGGGGGGTAAGGAAGGGGGAGGAAGGGGTGAAGATGTAACCAAGGCGTAACTAGGTGTCATGGACACAGGGTGAAGACGTGTATATTTCTTACGGGCCTCTGTGTAGGTTACACGATCGAGGGACTTTTACTCCTGTATCTTCTTTTCCTTCTTATATACTGGGCAATCTGGTGAACGTGGAGAATGACTACCATGACAATTTACACACACAGGAGGGGGAACACAGGGACTCCCCTCATGGAGTGGACGTCCACAGTCACCACAGAGAGGGGCCTATGAACAGTGGGAAGACATGTGACCAAAACGCAAAACGCAAGCACTTTAAACACCTCATAGGAGGTGGGATGTACGGTTTCACATCACATCGATAAACCATAATCTTAACCTTCTCAGGGAGGGTATCCCCTTCAAAGGCCAGGATAAAGGCACCAGTATCAATGCGATTGTCTTTAGGACCCTTCTGAACACGCCGAACAAAGTGAACACCCCGCCATCCGAGATTGTCCCGAAGTTTCTCATCAGTTTGAAGGATGAGGTCCCTGTGAAAAATCACACCTTGTACCATATTTAGAGACTGATGGGGGGGGGGGGGGTAATGGACACAGGAATTGTGCCAAGATGGGTACAGGCACGAAGGGCCTCAGATTGGGCAGCTGAAACAGTTTTGATCAGCAACGAACCAGACCGCATCTTGCTCAGGGAGTCCACTTCGCCAAACTTGTCTTCAATGTGTTCCACAAAGAATAAAGGTTTGGTATTGGTGAAAGTATCTCCATCAATCCTGGTGCAAACTAGATAACGGGGGAAAGGTTTCGACCCTAGCCGACGGGCCTGACCCTCTTCCCAGGGGGTAGCAATGGAAGGGAAGGCCTAAGGGGCAAGAGAAGCAGCACTTTAAGAATCAGTTCGACGCAGAGAGACGGCCGCAGAAGAACGGCCAGAGTTCTGGACCCGTATGCGTTTCACTTGCATAGCGTCCGCCCTGATACCACCCACTCCAGTCAGGGGCTCTCCTCACAGGCGCCACCCAAGCACAGCAAGGGCCGTCTGGCACGGCGGCCATTGCCGGGAGTTCCGATGCTCCAGGATGACGAGCAACCACTCCAAGGCATGCATGAGGTGGTCACAGCTCAGGTATCAGAAGTGTGATCCCTGTGTGTTCAGGGGTCTCAACCAAAAGGGTACATAGCGACACCACCACACGGGCTGGCTACCGTGCTGGCTATGCACCCTACCATCAGACAACAACGTGAAAGAAGAGGTGGAATGTACTAGGACGGCGCACGTCGGAGACACTAGGTAAGGTGCTCTTCCCCAAATGGCTCACACTACAGAGGAGAAATTTTGTAATGGAGGTCAAACCCCAGAGGGGGACCAAGGAATGCCAAAAGGAGATTATTACGCAACAAAGCCGAATTGTAAAACCAACAGAACCAGGAGGATAGCAGGGGCCAACATAAGCAAGGACACCAAGAGAGGGAGAGGAGAGGGGGACGGGAAAGGAGCGAGGAGGGGAAAGGAGCGAGGAGGGGAAAGGAAATGCAGCCCTGGAGAGAGAGAAGGCTGCAATAGCTCGGGGCCCCGTGCTCGCCACGCACGTATCCACAAAAGATTTGTGGACCCCCTGGGGGATGCTACAATGGTAGTTATCAAGGTTTCAGTGAGTTCGAACGTGGTGTTATAGTCGGCGCACGAGCGATGGAACACAGCATCTCGGAGGTAGCGATGAAGTGGGGATTGTCTCTTAATACCATTTCACGTGTGTACCGTGAATATCAGGAATCCGGTAAAACATCAAATCTCCGATATCACTGTGGCCGGAAAAATATCCTGCCGGAACGGGGCCATCGACGACTGAAGAGAATCGTTCAACGTGACAGCAGTGCAACCGTTCCGCAAATTACTGCATATTTCAATGCTGGGTCATCGACAAGAGTCAGCGTGCAAACTATTCAACGAAACCATCGATATGGGCTTTCGGAGCCGAAGGTCCACTCGTGTACCCTTGAGAACTGCACTACAAAGTTTTACACCTCGCCTGGGCCCATCGACACCGACATTGGGCTGTTGACTGGAAACATGTTGCCTGGTATGGCAGTCTCTTTTCAAATTGTATCGAGCAGATGGACGTGTACGGATATGGGTATGGGTATTAAGACAACCTCATGAATCCATGGACCCTGCATGTCAGCAGGGGACTGTTCAAGCTGGTGGAAGATCTGTAATGGTGTGGGGCGTGTGCAGCGTATGACCCCTGATACGTTTAGATACGTCTGACAAGTGAGAAGTACATAAGCATCCTGTCTGATCACTAGCATCCATTCATGTCCATTGTGCCATCCGATGTATTTTGCCAATTTCAACAGGGCAATCCGACACCCCACACGTCCAGAACTGCTGTAGAGTGGCTCCAGGAACACTCTTCCGAGTTTAAACACTTCAGCTGGCCACCGAACTCCCCAGATATGAATATTATTGAGCATATCCGGGATGTCTTGCAATGTGCTGTTCAGGAGAGATCTCCAGCTCTCGTACTCTTACGGATTTATGGAGAGCCCTGCAGGATTCGTGGTGTCAGTTCCCTCCAGCACTATGTTCAACTAAGAAATGGCCTTTAGTGGTTTGCTGAAAACGAACTCTAATGGGTTATTGCCATGAATCCAATGGAGCCCAAAGTTTACCTCAACAGAAATTTCACAGGAACACACCAATTGCACCTATTTCCCTACATCAATAACCCAGGGTACCAGTTCAGTTTGTAACTAAATGACGTCAGTAGGGTGATGTGTATACAATAAGTGACACAGTGACCAAATCATTTTATCTAGTCTAGAAAATAATATCTAGTAATCAAAATGGGCATCTTTCGACATCATTGATTTGTACTAAAATGTTCCTATTAGAAGACCCATGAACTTTTAAGAGAAGTAAGCTATTGAAAAACAATACCTCGGCAATTTCAGACTTACGTAATTTCATTATACTATAAGATCGCCTACATCATATGCACCGTGTGATCGAAAGTATCCGGACACCTGGCTGGCACCCTCCATTGGTAATACTGTAATTCAATACACCAAGCGAGACGTAACTTTCATAGTATTTGCAGTGGATGCTCATGCAGTTTGGAATTCCTTGATGATGATGTGGATGGATGTCTGCCTATTATGCATTACGACACTCAACTGTCGGCGGTCTCTTGTCGATAGACGAGGTCGGCCAGTACGCTTTTGTGCTTTACGTGTCCCTTCACGTTTTCACTTCACTTCACTATCACATCGGAAACAGTGGATCTAGGGATGTTTAGAGTGTGGAAATCTCACGTACATACGTATGACGCAAGTGAATCCAGTCACCTGACTACGTTCGAAGCCAGGGAGTTCCGCGAAACGCCCCATTCTGCTCTCTCACGATGTCTAATGACAACTGAGGCCACAGATATGGAGTACCTGGTAGCACAATGCAACTAATGTGAAAAACGTGTGTTTCTGGGGGTGTCGGGATACTTTTAATCACATAGTGTAATAAGTCAAATTTAACGTCAAATATTTTACACCGTCAGTCAAACACGATATTGTGCGAGGGAATGGATGGCAGATTTCGCTTTCATAACTTCTGATTTAGTCAGGCCATTAGGAAGGAACGGGCGGTGGTGTTCAAAGACATTGCTGCTTCATAGGCTGTAAATGGGCTTGAAAATGAAACTGACATTTCGAAATCGGTCTAACGAAAATAAGTAATTTAGATTTTACGAGGAAAGTAAATTTTCCATATCAAAGATTTTGCAGCCATGGACCCAGCACAAGACGAATAAAATTACGGGAAACATGTCCTTATATTCCTCAGTTAAATGTCCTACCCTTCACAGGTCGTACCGGAAACAGGACTGTACATGTTTTGATGAACTGGTTTCATTTTGAACATCACACGTCAAATATTACAGCTTTTTTAAGGAAGCAGTAATTCGGTTAACTGTATTAAGCATAATATTATGGTGTTTTGAGATAAAATTGGTGCTGTAAACAAATACCCTAAACTGAACACAAATTTTCATTCATCTTCACGATCTGGAGCTGAAATGATTGAGGAACTCTGAGTGTTGCTTCCAATGCAGAAAGAACCATTTATTCTCACCATTTTTGATCTCAATCTCAAAGTTTTTGGGGATCAGTTCTGTATAATTTTTGGCTGTACGGTAATTGCCCACAAACAGAGATAAATGAACAAATTCGCTCAAAATCAAGCATTATTTCTTCACTATTGGCAAAAATTGCTTATCTAAATACAGAAGTACTAACTAAATTTTTTTTTATAAAAAACAGGTTCGCACAATCGCTACTTTTCGATACAAACAGTTACGTTAATTCCAGTATGTTCTCTGTAGTCGTCCTGATCTTGCTGGCAGTCTCAATTCAGAATAAGAAAGGAACAATTTATAGCGCACGAAACTGAGAACTGGGTGCTTCAAATCTAATTTGATCAGCCGTAAGAACGAAGCAAGGAACGCGCGCACTCTTTCTCCGGAGAAAGAGCAGTGATACCCTATAAAATACTGGTAATAGAATGGCGTGATAAAGCGCAGGTGCCGCATTCTACGACAAGGGCTTCAGAGCAAAATAAGTTTGATCACTACAGAACCTGGTGTACCCCAATTCCCATGTAATATCATGGCACCGAACACATAGTTAAACTCTTACGTACGAGAGGCAGTTAAAGTTTTAATTATCACTTCGAAAAAATAATGTAACGTAACCTGTCTGCAAACAAGCGCCTGCAGTCCTGGTAGACACATACATTGATGGGAAAAATGTCATGTGATACCTCTTAATATCGTGTCAGACCTTTTGGTACTGGAAGAATGCGTACCTAGAATTTCGGAATGGCCTTCACGAAGAGGAGAATTGTTCCATTTCAACTATCAGATTGAATTAATGGAAAGTTGAAGTACTGAGAAAGTTAATATTTACGTCTCGTGTTCCTCTGAAATATGCTTAACGGTTAAGGTGACTGCTCGCAATAAGCGGGAAATCTGGGATCCAGTATATCTGAACAGTTTGTGTCAGTAATGTTTCATGTCATAATTTTTTTGATTTCACTTAATTTATTATGTATCACTGAATTTCTTTCACAAAATAATATCGTCTCTGTTGTAAAGTAGGAGACTAGATGAGAATACGTCCCGTGTCAAAGAAGGCTGCGTGAAGACGAGTGTAGCCAAAGGTACGATGCCTTAGGAAGGGTGGCAGGAAGGGGGGTGGGGAGATGGGAGGGTGGTCATTTGGTTACAAGAAATTGCTCTGAACAGGACAAACAAACAAATCTGTATTGAAGGCCGTAACTCTTAAAATGGTCACAAGTTGTTGTGGCAGCACCGTTTATTACTATTACTCCTCAACGAAGAAAGTTTCATCCAAGCAAAACATCGACAGTTTTAAACTTCCTGACTGATTAAAACAATGTGCGGGAGCGAAACTAGAACTTGGGACCTTTGCCCTTCGCGGGCAAGTGCTCTACCAACTGAGCTACCCAAGCACGACACTCAACCTCTACTTCCGCCATTATCTGTGAGGATGGGTCGTGAATCGTGCTTGGGTGGTTCAGTTGGTAGAGCACGTACCTGCGAAAGACAAAGGTCCCAATTTCGAGTTTCGGTCCGGCACACAGTTTTAATCTACGAGGAAGTTTCATACCAGCGCACACTCCGCTGCAGAGTGAAAATTTCATTCTGGCATCGACAGCTAGTTACTTAGCTCTTTAAAATTTGTTTTTCTTGTGGAAAAATGTGATCTATAACTTAAGTCTCATTTGTATCCATGAAAATAAGTGGCTTATAATGACTAGTCCGCTTTGATTATCTTATTAGCTTATCATTCTAGACCAGTGGTCTAGAAACTGCTCCTTGGGAGCCGCATGTGGCCCGAATTAAGTATTCGTGCGGCGCGTTGTTCCCAGACGTATTTTTTTAAAAAATATGCATCTATCAACGAACACCCGAATCCAAAGCCATCATCTACCGTTAAGTGCTTCTTTCTGTTTTCCGATGTGCTGATCTGAAATTGACCTTGGTAAATTCGGAAATAAGTTGGCCGCCTACTTCACGGCCAAAGATTTAAGTATTGCGGCCACTGCGGGGTTAGATGTGATAGGGGAATTGTTACCTTTTTGTCCTCCAGCACTGACAAGTTACGGGCGCGCGCGACTATCCGATCAGCTGCTATGGTATATATTTTGACATTAAAGTAACAGATTTCTGAACGCGCTTTACACAGACGGTCATCTTAAAATACGGTACATATTTGTAGCAAGGGTTCTGAAATCAAATTACGGCTGTTGTATTACAACGAAATGAGTACAAGAAAAATTACATTCAAAATTTGTACTAAACATTTGTGATCGTGTCTCATATTGCATAATGCATTTAAATGTAAGTACAATTACCGCTATTAATCAAGCATTCGCTCACACAGACAACAGAATATTTCGTCAGGCAATCACCATTTCGAAACGTTGTGGTCGCTTAGGGTGGCAGCAATCTGAAATACAACAGTCGACAAATTATTCTGAATGGTGCAGAGTTTTAACAACCACTACTTAGGGGCTGGAGGCGAACTAACAGCGCCCTTACTACAGATGGTCTCATGGCGACTCGTAACATACTAAATTACGTAAGTTACCAATTAATAATAAGATCAGTGCATATACAGTCGGAGGCGCTGCTCCACAATGTCAGTATTGGCTCATTAGCAAACATGCTTGACGACCACTATTCTAAAATCTAGAGCATAGATACTCAATGAAGGTAGCGGAAGATAGTCTCTGTAAACGAAGTTATGTTCAGGGAACGTTTGTGTGCATGGTCATAAAGTAGAACAAAATAACACCAATATTTTGGCTGCTATGATGGCAGTAACTGCTCACACATGCAGAACATTTTTTTACAGACTTATTGCGGGTGCAAGAGCCAACAATCGCGAAGTTAGCTTAAGCCCAGAATTGAGGGAGTTCACAGGGATCTTAGCTGAATTCAATATTCATAACTGAGGCTCTAACGCTTTAGTAACACGTGGAAATAGGATGTTTTAATTTTCTCTTCGTCGCTCGTAACTGGAGTCTTGCTGTCTAGGACGGAGTTCTTATAACACGTTAACCTGTGAATCAATCTAGCAGAATTTTAGAAGATTGGAAGAGCACAAGCAATTTGAGCTACACACCCTGTGACAACAATGAGAGGCGTCTTCTATGGACTACGCTCGAGTAAGTTTCCAACAGCCCGTAACGACCACCATTACACAGAGCGGACTGTCCGTCGGCCGCCTTCCGTTTTGGAGCAATAACAATAATTCGATGCGTCATTACTGCGGCGATTAGCATTCATGAATAATCTTAAGCGAGTAATTTTAGTGTCTGAAGAAGCGGCCAGCCTCGAAATGGGAGGAAGGAAGATCACGGTTTAATGTCCCGTCGACGACGAGGTCATTAGGGACGGAACACAAGCTCTGATTGGACAGGGAAGAGGAAGGAAATCTACCATGTCCTTTTCAAAGGATCTATCTCGTCATTTGCCTCCAGCGATTTAGGGGAACTGTAGACAAACTAAATCTGGATGGCCAGACGGGATATTAAACCGCGGTCCTCCCATGTGTGTCTTTGAATGCGGCGGGATCTGGGCGCCTTTATAATCATGTAACACTGAACACAAGAAGCAACAAGTGGAATAACAGCAGCATTTCTCCATTCCGGCACTAAAGAATTCAGAAAGCGTAAGCGTTATTGATAACGTGAAAATCTGTTCAGATATTTAAGAAATCTGAATGTTTCACACAAGTTATGGCACGAAACCTGCTAACTAAGCATGTTTCGTAGTGAAACAGTCATTAATCTTTGCACATCCGGAGGTTTCGTAAATAGTTTGCAAGATTTCTATCTACATGAAATAGAGTTATTCAGATAACACTATGTACACGAGATTTCTGTGTATAGTTACATGTTGCCAAAGGAGGGGGGGAGTAACTGCAAGAGGATAGACACGCTGCGCGGAATAGGAAGAGGTGCTGCAAGGGCGTGGGCCCCACGGTAGCCAAGCACGAACTCACGAAAGAACGTGAGCCCCCTGGTGGGTAACTGCAGAGTTATCACGTGCATGTAATTCAGTTATGTTATTTATACACCACCACAATGGTAATGTACCGTGCTTGAATACTGAACAATGTTTCCAAAGAAAGATATCACTGACGTCGATTTGAAGCATAATCTTGGAACCCACGCTGTGTTTTAACATTATGAACTATTTCGAAGAAAACCATCTACTGACACACAACCAGCAGAGATTCAGAAAATATTCTTTTGAAACTGTCTCTTTATTCACACAAGCTGATGAGTGCTATTATCTGGGGATCTCAGGTTGATTCCACATTTATATAGGGTGAATCATGAAGATTGCAAGTACTTACGTACGTTATTCTACAAATAAAACTAAATAAAAAAGTTTACATAAACATACGCCCGCAAATGTTTAATTAAGGAGTAACGGCTAATAAAAGATTTTGCCTGAAATTTAGCAACTTCGGTAATACGAAGCCATCGCGAAACTGTACAAGGTTAAAGTAAAGCACGATTTCCATTTCTTTTGTTGTTATTGACATGGTGAATCTAATAAAACATGTCCCAGACGTATCAATAGTAGTTTTCCAGAACATCCAGAGAAGCAAAGATTATTATAAAAATAAATTTTTACTTTACATTAATAATGCAGAAACGTGTATGTCAATGTTGGCAACCGTTAGTGAGTTGTTTCAGTCCTTTCCTAACCTTGAAACGAGTTAGTTTTCTGTTGTGAAATTGTATGTACACTGTACAACTTCCTGAACACTCAGCTTTGTTTTTTCCGGGTTAACATGAATTCACGTGTGCTAAGGTATTAATAAAAGCAGATTATCTGACATTTATACTGTTTCAGTTAACGTTACCATCATTTTTCCAAAATTAAATTCTCTGCAACTTCTGTTGAAAACTTTGTGCAACTGTCTAGAATCTAAAAAAAAAGGGGCCAAGTAGTTGATAAATTAAAAATTTACGAAATTGCTTCTTTGCTCCTCTGGTGTTCTGGAAAACCACTGCAGATACGTGCCTGGGATATATTTTATTAGATTCACCAGATCTATAACAAAATAAATGGAAATCTTGCTTTACTTTAACCTTGCGCGGTTTTGCGATGGCTTCATATTAGCGAAGTCGATAAATTTCAGGTAAAATCTTGTTAGCCGTTATTCCGTAACTAAACACAATTGCGGACCTATGTATATATGAACTTTTTTCTTTAGTTTTACTTGTAGAATAACATATTAAAATATTTGCGTTTCTTCGTGAATCACCCTGCATATCTTTAGAAGGCTTCTGACGTCATTTCTCACAAACGCCTTGCAATCAGGAGGAGGAGATTGGTGATTAACGTCCCGTCGACAACGAGGTCATTAAAGACGGAGTACAAGCTCGGATTAGCGAAGGATTGAGAAGGAAAGCGGACGTGCCCTTCCGAAGGAACCATCCCGGCATTTCTCTTATGCAGTTTAGGGAAATCACGGAAAACCTAAATCAGGATGGCCGGACGCGGGTGGCTGTTATCAAATTGCGTGCCTTGGCGTATCGTCTCAGAAATTCGACTGGGTCCTAGATCTGTTGAAGAAATGCTCACAGTTCGTGGTAAATGACAAAGTCACATAGTGAAGCTAAAGAGATATCTGACGTTCCTAATGAAGTTTTTTTAGGGCCCTCTACTGTTTTCTAGCTCTGTGAACGACTTACGACGCAATAAGACCAGACTTCGTAGATTGTTTGCAAATGATGCTGTCGTTTACCGTCAAGTACGGTCATCAAAAGATGACATCTAATTACAAAATAAAGAAGCTATTTGTTTGGTGTGAAAGTGACAATAGACGCCGAGCTATAAAAATTCAGGTGCTTCACACAAGTGCTTAAATTATTTCGGTTACACGATAAATCACAAATTTAAACTGCCTATTTAAATAGGATAAACCTAGAGAATACAACTACGAACAACTTAAAATGGAACTATTGCGTAGAAAACTTTCTGGAAAAGGCGGACTGAAGACTTCGTTTTATTAGCAGAATACTTATAAGGGGAAAAATTCTGCTAAAGAGACTGCCTTCATTGCACTTGTCCGTCCTCTTCTGGAGTATTTCTGAGTAGTATGGGATCCTTACTAGATAGAATTGACGGGGTTACACCTAGGAAATTCAAAGAAGGTCAACTCATTTTGTATTATGGCGGAATAGGTGAGTGCGTGTCACGGACATGATATGCAGTCATTAAAACAAAGGAGTTTCTTCTTGCGGTGAGATCTTTCCATGAAATTTCAATCAGTTTCTCCTAACGCCAAAATATTTTTGTTGAGTTGCACTTGCGTAGGACTAAACAACCATCATAATAAAATAAGGAAATCAGAATTCCTTTTTTGCACGTACTGTTCCAGAGTGGAACGGACTAGAACTCGTCAGAAGGTGGTTCTATGAACTTCCTGCTTAACACTCCTTGCCGGGAAGTCATGTGGATGTAGCCTCATTTTAATTACTATACATTGGCCACTCTTGCTGTCGTGTGTTCTACTACACGGTAACACAGTCATTAAGTGGGAATAGGCTATTTTCCTGTGTTACAAATACGGATCGGACTGTTGTGATTTTAACATCTAAGTCGCATTTACGGTCAATATTATCACAAAATATCTCTCTATTCTTATGTAATTAAAGCTTAAAAATCATTAAATACAAAGATTTTGTCATGGGATCGAAAACGTTCATTTTTACTGAGAGTTTAATTTCGTCGACGGACGCTGTCCTTTGTAACTGTGAGAAAGCGTATCTCTGAAGTAAATTAATGTTAAATTCAGTGTGTACAACAATTTTAATTAATTAAGGGAATTTGGGAATCGACGTGGTGGCGTTTTGCCGGTACAGCGCAATCAATTTTTACGCACCTTCTCATTCTCTGAAATACTCAAAATTTTCATGAGTTTTTATGGATGTAATTGTATAGTGTGGTACTACACACCATTTAGAATCCATTTTTCGAAATGTAAATTCCAAAACTCCAACACAAGACGTCACAGAATTAGCTTTATGGCAGTAGGGGCAGCAACACAGCCAGTGACGTCACAGGCATCACATGACTAATGGGACTTTTTATCATGGTTTCAAATTATTTGAATTTCATTTCCGATTTTCTAAAAAGAATACTGAAATTCAAGAAGGAAAAAAATATGTTATGAGCATAAAATGACATAATTAACCATTTACTACGGTTTCCAGAAATCAGTCAACTAACCTATTACAACGCTCAATACGCTGTGTCAGATACGAGTAAGTCAGTAACTTAACTGGACTGGCCGTTATCTCAGTCCTTAACAGGCATTTTTTTACCTAATTGGTTCAAGGCTAACCTTCCCCTGATTGGCAACTGAAGACTTCTACTGGTTAGTGAACAGACGGAAATCAGAGGCAGACGATGTAGTTCTACTGAATTCTCCGCTCTTATCGTAAATCAATATTACCTGATCAAATGCTTCAGAAGGAACGCCCTTTGATCGTCACAACAAAGTTACTCATAGTAGAAGTTGCTTCCAATCCAACGTGAGGGACACTTCCCGCTCCTACATATAATTTATTTGGATTTTCCATCTCTTTCCGTATTGATTTTTTACTTATATTTACTTTGTCAGTTTCTTTAGTGCGATTCATGTTTTCGTATTTGTTTTCTCTTTTAGAAACTATCTGCGGCATTATGAACATTTACTGGCTATGACAACTAATTATGTATGATCTTATATGAGAGCAACGCTCAACCTTTTCGATGCTCGTCTTTGAAAAGCGCCCTGAATTAACTGTAGTATCGCCATCGATGTGCGAAATATCTCGAGAGTATTAATTTGTTTCAACCAACAAAATATGTTTCAATTGATATTAATTAATTGAAAGACTGATACAAACGCATGGATACTTAGGAGATACTTTGCCGTCAATATTTGTAATCCATTTATCACACCCGACGCTCCCAGAGATCGTATATACTGTAATTCTGACAATCCAGCGATTTTCTTTTTAATATGCCCATCCATCGTCCAGTCAATTCATTAGACATGACTTTCATGCACATAGAACCGACAGTCTATGAGTTTCCCTAAATTCTATTCAGATACCCTGACTCATATTGAAAATTCAGCCTTCAGTGTCACTGCAAGTTCTACAAATGATCATTTTAATTATAAGACACTTCGCAATGAAGTCGTAGGGTAGGCTTGGAAGACACAGCAAGAATGACGTCGCAATTCACAATAACAAAAGAAGACGGCTCAGCTGAAGGTGGACAGTTGTAAAGTTTTGGATGGATTAGGCCAGGTACTGACAACACTAAGTTCCACGAGATTCGATTCTAATAGTGTGGTGGCTACGCTAACTACGCCATACTGAGGTGCAGCAACATGCCAGTTTCGGGCTGAATGACAAATATTACAGAACGTTCTTTTTTTCCCCAACCAACTAAAATGACAAACATACGGTCCTGCACTATCTTGGGCAAACTAACTACCAGAAGATAATTATATTCTCAGGAGTTGTGGATGACATCTGACGGCTCGACTTTTATAACAAAATGATAAACGGGCAGATTTCTACAAGCGCAATTCCGTCTTGTTTAGAATGCACGCGCATAAAAGGAACACGCAGGCCACACTGCCACAAGTCCTGGTGGAAAATCAGTCATTCTGGGCAGCTGTGCTTCCAGTTTCGAGATTTTCCAGGAAGCCGTTGCCTGCTGGCGCGACGACTCACCGAACACGTAAGCGGTCGCTTCGTCAGACATTTTTGCGGTGCGATATGTCACGCCGCGTGATTGAAGTCCTGATTGCCTCCCTCTGGGCCACCAGCAATTCAGTCCCACACCGTTCACGAGGAAGCACGTATTGTACAAATGTATTTCGTCTGTGGATACAATCATCCAAGAGCAGCGTTTTATATCCAGAGCGACCTAAACTGAGATGACGATGTAAAACTAATTGTACGAAAAGCAATTGCCAGACAGATTCACTGGAAGAATATCAAGTAAATTTAATTCATCCACGAAAGAAGTGGCTTACAGAACACTTGTTGGACCAATTAATGTGCATTGCTCTTCATCTGGAACCCTTACCAGGTTGGATTAATAATAATAAAATAAAGAAGCTCCAACGAAGAACGGAGCGTTTGGTCGCGGGATCATTTATCCAGAGATTGTTACAGAGGAGCCTAACGAACTCCAGAGAGGCTACAAGAGAGGCGTTGTGTGTCACGACGACATTTACTGTTGTAAATCCGAGAGTACTTTCAGGATTGCGTCGGGGAAATGCAATTGTCGGACGACAATAAAATAATTTTTGATAAGTTACTTCAGTCTGATATGCAGGGTGTCCCACCTAACTGCTACCTCATTTTTAAAACTAAACAAAACGTGAAAAGCTCAATTCGCCTGGAATGCACCTGTCAGGAGCTCACAATGTGTAGGAATGTGTAATCCATAGATATAAATAAACCTCACTTTCAACCGTTTTTTCAAGCGGAATATGTATGTTTTTCTCCGGAAATGAAAACTAGAGGTACAGTCTGTGACTGTAGACTTTTCCCATTGTTCTAAATCTCATACCTGCTGAACTATGTAGACTTTCAAGGTTGGCGACGGTGCCACAGTTTGTCGTAATGCGCAGAACAATACAACAGACTTCATGACACTGTAGGCAACCCACATTACGGCATTACAGCAAAGGGCAGAAATTGTGTCAAAGTTTCCGTTACTTAAGGTGTCCGGCGCATCCCGTCAGGCGCATCCCTGGCCAATTGCATTTTTCACATTTTGTTTCATTTCAGGATGTGAGGTGGCAAAGTTAGGTGGGACACCCTGCATTTATAACAGACACTACTAGTACGTAATTTTTACTATTATGCTTTTATTTCTTGTTAACGACATAATACTGCACACGTTTTATATCTCGTTTAGCTAATTGTGAAATATTTCTCGCAGCACTGCTTGCTGCTTCCGATACCGATATTCCAGTATTTCTTACGAGGCTATTTAAGTATAGAATATGTGGTATCGATACCGATACCTTTTATTTCTAAGCGAAGTATTGAATCAGTAATATTTGAACGTCCCCAAGTTGGACGTCCCATCGACGAGGTCGTAAGAGACTGAGTTGGAGTTTGGTTACGAGACAGCAAACCCCTCACCTGTTCTAAAGAAAACTTCTCGAAATTCGTCTTGTGAGAAGACAAAATCTAAATCCAATGGCCGCACGGGTTTCTGAACGGACTGCTCCCGAATGTGAGTTCACTGCGGCAGCACGCTCGCCGGGTGCCCACGAGTTTGTTAACCACCGCGTTGGCGGGCCGAGGCGAGGTCATTTCCTTACGCCGAATGAGTTGGCGCTGTGCTATTTCAGCTACATCGCGCAAACGGCGAGCAGACTGCGTGGCAATTTACGAAGCTTGCGATAAGGACGCAGCACCAGGCGAGGACACGTTAGCTCGACGAGTTTTCGTGCTTGCTGCACACCACTTACCCGCAAATTCTGTTATCTTGTGCGGAAATTTGGAGACCCGGAAATGAATCTTCAACTGCAGATGTGACAGCATATAAGATTGTGCACGGCAGTTAAGTTCTGTTCGCCAACAGACGTTTCTACATCTAATCTAGTTGTCCTGGACCACTGACAAATAGAAGTCTTGGAGTTATCAGATTTAAATTATTTGGCTGTTGAAAGTACAGGGCTGGACTGTTCCCGCCACTAATACACCACTGGACACTTCCGCTGCGCAAAGCATTGCAACTGCCAGTTCTCAAGCAGGCAATGGCTTCGGACGCGAAAAAGTCGCATATCTCAAGAAGAATAACTCCGTCCCTGATTAAAATTGGAAAGTTATTGATATTCTTTGACACACTATACGCACTTACCCGATGTGCGAAGTTAAGAATTTTTACGTGCTTTTTGTAGGAGGCAGACTACAAAGTTAAAACTCTTAACGAGTTAGATATTGGCAGAACTGAAAAATAAATCCATTTTATGGAGCTTAGAACTTTTAAAGATCCGTTGCCGAGTGATGTTGACAAGCAACGAAAAAGAAAATATTTGACAGTTCAATTTCACCTGCTTCAAAAAACATTACACTAACTCTGCCCCTAAATGAAATTAAGAACAGATTTTTTGACATACTTAGGGACGTATCTTTACCACCAGTGAACTTAATTTTTTTAGTGACAAGCAGCATAATTCGCAAAATCCAAGCTGAGACTCGGCGCGGTGGGTGCTGGGATCGACTGTAAAAAAAAAAATGGCTCTGAGCACTATGGGACTCAACATCTGAGGTCATAAGTCCCCTAGAACTTAGAACTACTTAAACCTAACTAACCTAAGGACATCACACACATCCATGCCCGAGGCAGGATTCGAACCTGCGACCTTAGCGGTCGCGCGGTTCCAGACTGGATCGACTGTAAACGGGAAATGCCTTTATGGTCGCTCCCAACAACCACCGCGCAGTCAGCTTGTATTGCGCGAATAGTACTTGTCACAACGTTGCAAATTTCGACCGTAAACGTCAGTCGCCAACTGATTTAAAGCAGACTATAGAAGTGTTATTTACCGAGCAGTAGTTATGATAGGCACTTCATCTCTCATTAAATGAGGTCGAAATTCTAAAGTAAATGACTCAAGGTGCGGGGTTTCCTCATTATTACTGGTTTTCTTACGATCTGGTCTGTTGTTATCTGTGGCCAAATATAAAGAAGTAGTCGCCTGCTGTAGACCCACCGTAGGACTGATATTAGAACTTAGTACAGTATTATCGCCTTAGTTGCCGCGCTAAATTTTTAAACTGACTTACAACGTTGGGAACAACGAAAATTATTGCCGACTCGTTCCTGAGTTCCACTTCTAAGTATCTAGATTTTAAGTGACTTACCTCGTTGCCTAAATAAGCAATCCCCAATGGAAGCAGTCACATCAAAAAATCAAAGTAGAGCTGTACTAGTATGGTCGAAAACATTCTTTAGACAGCAAGACAAGCACGAGAAGAGACATAAAACGTCACTAAGCCCGAGAAATGGTGAAAGATAACTTAATGGGGGCACATCTCGCAGCAACGGTTCTTCATATCATCATATATTAACATATTATCCTTGTAGACGTACACACGGCTACGATGGTAAATAATATCCAAAGGATTACAGAACATGTAGGCTAGCACTAAGAAACGCTTAGGGTGACTAAAGCGTTTTGAGTGAACTGCGAAAATTAAAGCGACCGGTAATCGCTGATGGAGTTGTGAGAAGCAAGGAATGTTTACGTAGTTACTTGTCCAGCTGAGATGACCTGCATCGCGCATGAAAAAATCTACATCTTGCTCAGTCGCAGTGAGTCATGGATACAAAAAATCTTATGGTGAAGCTGCGTGAACGTACACGCGCAGGTTGGCACGGAAGCTTAAGCTCATTTACAACACAACATCTGAAAGGATGAAGATGTACTTCTTTGTTATATTCTACTTCTATGACCTTATTGTCATTTGCACAGCTACCGGCGTTGCTATTTACGCAAGTTTTTCTGCAAGCTGCCTCACTTTAACAATGTTTTCTGAAACGCCCTGGCAGATTAAAACTGTGTGCCGGCCGAGGCTCTAACTCGGGGCCTTGCCTTTCGCGGGCAAGTGCTCTACCGACTGAGCGAACCAGAAGAGCTTCTGTGAAGTTTGGGAGGTAGGAGACGAGGTACTGGCAGACTTGAAGCTGTAGGGAAGCGTCGTGAGTCGTGCTTGGTAGCTCAGTCGGTAGATTACTTGCCCGCGAAAGGTATAGGTCCCGAGTTCGAGTCTCGGTCCGGCACACCGTTGTAATCTGCCAGGAAGTTTCACATCAGCGTATCCTCCACTGCAGAGTGAAAATTTCATTCTCGAATTTTTCTAGTTTTCGGACTCATTTCGGAATTTATGAGCCCACTGGTCTTGCTTAATTATATCTACCGTGTACGTTCATTGCGTAAAGGCAGGTATTGTCTAATCAAGGTCGCTTGGAGCCTGTTATTTCGTTATAGTGTAGTCAAAGAAGTGTGAGCCTATCTATGAGGACAGCGTTTTGTGATACTGTGCTACGGAGCAATGCAGATGGAAATATCTCCGTGTACTTACGTCAAATGAAAAACCATAGTACTAAATACAATATTTCAGAATAAGCACCCTTTCGTCTCCGAAGTACTGTAAATTATTTGAGAGAAATAACTATATTGGTAGTAAACTGCCCCTCGAGTAGTTGCAAAATGCACCTCTGTACTTTCAGGCAAACACTTCAACTGGTGGTAAGATGTCTAGTCTTTCACGAGGTTTTGAGATATGAAGTCTTACGCGAGAAGAGGAGATGCAGAACAGCAGTTATTTCTGAAATGAAGCATCCGCTACAAATTTCCTGCGGCGGGCTGTCTGCCTCTGACCTTATTACGAAGAGCGTTCAGTAAGTAAGGCGACACTTTTTCTAAAAGCGGGTTGGTTTCATTTAGGATTCTGATACATCATATTGTTCCTACTCCTTTGGTTACAAAGCCCGTTTTTTCAACATAATCTACATTCAACGCGACGGCCTTACGCCACCTTGCTGGAAGGCCACGTATGCCCACATGGTACCACTACTGGTCGACGTCGGAGCCAACGCCTCGTTGCTTAAATAACCTCCCAATCATCCACGTACTGCTTCCCGTGCTTCATTGGGCCAAACAGATGTAAATTGGAAGGTGGGAGATTCGGGCTATAGGGTGGATGAGGTAGGACGGGTCAATGGAGTTTTGTGAGCTGCTCCCGTATGCGCAGACTTGTGAGGCCTTGCGTTGTCACAGACGTACTTTTGCATTTCTGTGACGACGAAAAAGCTGAAGTCGTTTCTTAAATTTCCTGAGGGCAGCAATACCCTTCCGAGTTGATCGCTGCACCATGAGAGAGGACACTGAACAGAATAACTCCTTCATAGACCCAGAACACCGTCGCCATAACATCACCGACTGAGAAGTGCTGCTTTGAACTTTTTCTTCGGACGAGAGGTGGTGTGGCGCCACTCCACGGATTGCAGTTTTGTTTCCGGTTCAATCTCATGAACCCACGTTTCATCGCCTGTGACAATGTTCAACAAAAGGTTGTCACGGTCAGCCTCGTAACGCGCAAGCAAAATGATTCAAATGGCTCTGAGCACTATGGGACTTAACTTCTGAGGTCATCAGTCCCCTAGAACCTAGAACTACTTAAACCTAACCAACCCAAAGACATCACACACATCCACGTCCGAGGCAGGATTCGAACCTGCAACCGTAGCGGACGCGCGCTTCCAGACTGTAGAGCCTAGAACCGCTCGGCCACCCCGGCCGGCAACGCGCAAGCAATTCCGCTCTTTATGGTCTTCTGTTAGACGAAGAGGAACACAGCGGACACACATCTTCGAGTACCCCAACGGGTGGACGAGTGTGTCAGCACTACTAACAGGCGTCCAGTTGAGTAGCGAGGTGTGTGTGTGTGTGTGTGTGTGTGTGTGTGTGTGTGTGTGTGTGAGATCCGTCGATCACCTCTAATAAGAGTGCACGTTCCAACATGGCAGGATGAAGTTTGCGCGACCTTGTTTCGACGATAACAGACGCATCGCCCAAAGAAGCACCGTGGTTTTGTTCACTGCCAAGTGTCCGTAGACATTCCGCAAGCGTCTGAGTATCTCCGATGCTCTGGTTTTTCGTCAAACAGACTATGACAGGTCTCTGCTTGGAATGGAGCTCCAGTACAGACGCCATTTTCAAGTCTACGTATGTCGCCGCCACCTATCGGTACTTCAAGAAACTGTGGGGGCTCAAGCGGGGATATTCCACGATGCACCACAATAAATTCAGCATTTTGTCAACAAATTAGCCGAGAAACAAATGTGTTGTATTACTCACTGAGCGCCCCTCGTATATTTAATTTAAAGGAATTTACTACTATAAGGTGCTACGCGATGACACGAACCAAAACGCTATTCTTTTACTGGAACCACGGACACTACGTGACAATCACTTATTACGTCGTCATTACTTCTTAAGTCATAATATTGTTAAATATCTGGCGGAGGAGTAAATTCCTATTTACGTTACATAAAGGGTTGTTATTTCCAGCGAATAATTGTGTATAAATGCTTCATGGTAATCTGTACGTCCAATTGAGTTTTGAATTATCTCGCTTGAAGGTGGAGGAAAAAGATGGCATCAAATTTAGTTTAAACTACGACAGTATTGTCATTGAGGGAAATAACATCGAAGTCAGGTGAAGTGCAGTTGCAAGTGGAGATGTACCACTACGTCTATACCCCGTGAATTACTGAAGTGGCAGAAGGTACTTTTTATTGTATCATATGCTAACTGCTCAGCTTTCTTCCCGTTCCATTCGCGGACGGATGAGAACGACCGTTTTCTCTCCTCTGTTACTAGTCTTATTTTTACTGCATGACCTCTAAGAGATGGTTATTTAAGGAGTTGAAAAATACTGTTAGTTTCTAGGGTGAAATAAGGTTATTTACTATTTCTAAGATCGCGAAATGCACCTTTTATTTCTTAGAGTATCTTACAGCACCCAAAAAGCAAAACTTACTGAATGTAGTCGTTCCGCAATGAACTATTAAACATATTTATTGCGACTGCTATTTTGACATTGTCATTTTTAAACATGCTGGCATTATAAAGCCCCACTATAACGTTAAGTCGTGACACGCTGGAACAGTTCCCAGCAGTCTCAATGGAAATAAGTACGCCAAAGAATGCGTATTCAAATAAAGAGAGATGTAGACAGGCAGACTACGATGCTGCGGTCGGCAACGCCTACAGAAGACAAGTGTCTGGCGCAGTTAGCTCGGTTACTGTTTCTACAATGGCAGGATTTGAGTGAGTTTGAACGTGGTGTTACAGTCGGAGCACGAGCGATGGGACCCAGCATCTCCGAGGTAGCGATGAAGTGGGGATTTTCCCGTACGACTATTTCACGGGTGTACCGTTAATATCAGGAATGCGGCAAAACATCAAATCTCCCACATCGCTGAGGCCGGAAAAAGATCCTGCAGAAACGGGACCGACGACGACTGAAGAGAATCGTTCAGGTGACAAAAGGCAACCCTTCCGCAAATTGCTGCAAATTTCCATTCTGGGCCGTCAACAAGTGTCAGCGTGCGAACCATTCAACGAAACATCACCGTTGTGGGCTTTCGGAAACGAAGGTCCACTCGTGTACCCTTGATGACAGCACAACATAAAGCTTTACGCCTCGCCTGGGCCCGTCAACACCGGCATTGGACTGTGATGACTGGAAACATGTTGCCTGTCGCTTTAAATTGTGTCTAACGGATGGACGTGTACGGGTATGGAGACAACCTCACGAATCCATGGACCCTGCATGTCAGCAGGGGACTGTTCAAGCTGGTGGAGGCTCTGCAATGGTGTGGGGCGTGTACAGTTGGAGTGATATGTGACCCCTGATATGTCTAGATATGACGGACAGGTGACACGTACGTAAGCATCGTGTCTGATCAGCTGCATCCATTCATGTCAATTGTGCATTCCGACGGAATTGGGCAATTCCAGCTGGACAATGCACACGCCACACGTCCAAAATTGCTACAGAGTTGCTCCAGGAAGTCTTCCGAGTTTAAACCCATGGCCACCCAACTCTCCAGACATTAACATTATTGAGCATATCGTGGATGCCTTGCAATGTGCTGTTCAGAAGATACCTCCACTCATTCGTACTCTGATTTATGGAGAGCCCTGCAGGATTCATGGTGTCAATTCCCTCCGGCACTACTTCAGATGTTAGTCGAGACCATGCCATGTCGTGTTGCGGCACTACTTCTGCGTGTTCGCGGAGCCCAACACGATATTAGGGAGGTGCAGTTTCTTTGGCTCATCAGTGTGTAAATGTACTTCCATACGCGATGGTGAACACAATTCATATGGCGATCACAAAAACAGCCTTCTACGAACACGAACATAAAAATAAAAACGTTGTCCATAATACGCCCAGAAATGATTGCCCGTGTAGCCAATGCTGTGGTTTCATTAGCAACAGCCAAGATACGGCAACCCAACCACATAATTACATTAATTCTGTGAATCCAGTTCCCATCAAAAAGAGTGTACAGTAATTATTAACATGCAACTAATTGCCAGGAAAACCCGATAGAGAACCGAGCAATACTGAATGCAGGCTTGAGGGCGAGGAGTAAAGTGGGCTAAGCTGTTGGCAACAGTAACTACTGTGAGTGAAAGCAACAGGTATTTCCACACAAAATAGCACACAACGTCGACATTTGCATTGCTGTGTAGGTATTTTTCAGTGCAATACATATACAAAGATAAATGGGGATAAGAAATCAAACGAAATCTATTTACTCTAATGAGCCACCGGAGATCATGGGCCTTTTATAACAAAATACTACGAAAACATCCTGAAGAACCTTCCAAATTCTCTCTCTGGGTTCGCGTTCACACTGTATACACCGTGTTTCCTGTTAGTTGGGCCTCTGTATACCTCCCATACACATCAGTATTCACGTATGGGCCTTAAAAGTGTTCTCTTTTGCAGCAAACTAGTTTTTCAGCATCTTACCCATGGCACAGTATGCCATTTGTTTTACCTACAGTGACGCTATGTAACCGTTCCGAAAAGAAGGAAGCCACGTAAAAAATGACAGGAATTTCGCTTTTCCCATAAATGAATTCAAACACCGTGCACGTCACCCTAACTGAATGACGTACCCAGAAACATGCTGACGGAATAAACTATGGTCAGATCTCTCGCACACATTGCAAAAGCGTACGAGAGGCAGTATTTCAAATTAATTTGTAGCGAGCGGAAAGACGACGGGGAAGCCACTTTTAATTATCAGTTTATTAAGAACTTTTACGTAAACTATCTCGCTGTGCTAGTGTTCAGAGTTACTCACTCGGCAAATACAGATAACATGTCGCTGTCATCTCCACAGTCCCAGAAAAATCAGGATAAAGGACTCGTCACAGGGAACAATGGCGCATACGTTACCATCCCATCAGCAAGCCGGATGTTCAGCTCAAGGAGCAGCCAGAGAGCAGAACGGCGTCGCGCAAGGCAACTGCGCCTCTTCACATTTGTGTCACGGGCAGACTTCGCCTGCTGGGAGAGCCTCTTCAGATTTATCGGAAACTCTACAGCCTCTTGCAACAGCTGCCGATCTGCAGCCGGAAGTCGCTAAGGAATCGTGCCGTACGAGGGGCGAGACGGGCGCTTTGAATATCTTAAGAGAAAATCGGTGACATAAGGGATCCACACGAGCGGTTTATCAGTTTTAACTACTACTTTTCGAACGCCACAGTGTCGAAGATCCGCTATTGAAAATCGGCTTTTCTTTAGCAGCAGTGGCAACTGGTCTCCCTATTCTTACTGACACTTGCAAACAAAATGAATGGCATACTTTTTTTGGAATGTTCTCTTGGGAACTGTAGACTATGTTACAAAGTACATTACATTTTTCACTGTGTTGTGCATATCTTCCCTGTCTGCATTTCTTCCCTGTCTGCATTTCGCAAATATATCTGGTCCTCAAATCAACTTATTTGTAGTTTAACTACAAAGTTTTAAGCAATTATTTTGGTATGTATGTGTGTGTAGAAATGGTATCTTTTTTTCTATAGTGTCACTGCAGGTTTTCATAGCTTTTGTAAATTCTACAAGGGAGAGATTATACGACATAACAAGGGATTTAAATATGGTTTTAGAATAGGTATGCCATAAACGACTAAATTAATATATGCACGTAATATTGTCTCATTCTGTTCAGAGCTAGAAACTTCATTGAATAAGATTAGCTGAAACCAAGTGTATTACGACTATTACTGTGAACTTTCCACGAATTTCTCCTTCTACAATACGAGCTTCAAAATTTGAGTGTCAGTGTTTCTAGATTTGTACTCCTCCTTGACGGAAGTCAACTTCACTGAGTGGTTCGTTTTCCTACAAGAAGTACCGTCTAACGTTGAGTTCTTACTACACGTGGGCTTGCGGAAAGGAAACAAAACTAAACAATCACGCTAGCAGCCATAGTGCCACAAGTGGCAGATACGACGCATGAGATTTATCATTCTGCATGGTAACCACGAGCGATCGATTAATCACTGTTATTCGCCCACTGATACCGGGACTCTGCGACGGACTCTTGTCATCCGTCGCTCGCTTGCGAGGTTCGTTAACCCATATATACCCAGAAATTTTAACACAGAGTTACGATTTTCATATATGGCATTTATAAGTACAACAGACAACAGCTGTGAAAGTAATTTGTAATTGTGAATTCTGGAATGAGGTTTTTCAGTGGGTCGTCAATGACCCTATGGATATTTAAGGTCTACTGCGGAATAGGATAAACCAAAATGGAATACGTCTTACGGTAATCAATGTTAATTATTTGGAATTTCATAATCTTCATTATTATAAGTTAGGAATTATTAATAATCATATTAGGTAACAACTTTGAAATATAGAAATGTCTTGATTGCACTATTCTTTATTAACGTTATGTCTTTCAAAATTTCGTCATCAGACTGAAGTCGTGGAATACAGTTAACAAGGAAATTAACGATAACAGATACATACTTGTGTTATCATGTGCGTATCTTAACAATCCATATACAGCATTTTCAATTATTATCTTTCTTGCGTTTAACGAAGGATTGTGCAATCAAGACCTTTATTTATTTCCAAGTTGGGCCAAATCTGAGTGGTCGCCTGTCTCTACTACCGATGTATTTGTCCAAGTAATGGCGTATTAGGTAGGTAAGGAACATAAAAACATAGTATTATGAATTAACTCTGCAAAGCATCTGTCATGCAAAATATACGTTGCATTTGCGGCACATCCTGACAATTTTATTTTTACAAAGCACACATCATCTAACCTGACAAGTGAGAATAAAACGTTGGCATTTTCGGGTCGCAGCAGGGTCGTTATCGATCCTATTGGCATAAACTGAAGAGCCAAAGAGACAGCTGCACCTGGCTAATATCGTGTAAATCCACGCGAGCACGCCGCAGTTCCGCAACACGACATGGCATGGACTCTACTAATCTCTGAAGTAGTGCTGGAGGGAATTGACACCATGAGCTGTCCATAAATCCGTAAGAGTGCGAGTGGGTGGAGATCTTCTGAACGGCACATTGCAAGGCATTCCAGATATGCTCAATAATGTTCACGTCTGGGGAGTCTGGTCGCCAGGTGAAGTGCTTAAACTCTGAAGAGTTTTCCTGGAGCCACTCTGTAGCAGTTCTGGATGTGTGCTGTGTCGCACTGTCCTGCTGGAGTTGTCCAAGTCCGTCGGAATGCACAATGGACATGAACAGATACAGGTGATCAGGTTGGTTGGTTGGTTGGTTGTTTGAGGTTAAAGGGACCAAACAGCAAGGTCATCAGTCCCTTGTTTCAAATAGACTCCATTCTGCTAACGGGACATCTCAGTATAGTCAGAAAAATAAAACGGATAAAGGGGAAACGTAAAAGGGCAGTCACGTTGTCATTAGTAAAAACAAATGAGGGAAGTTGGCAAGAGAACGAACCCAACACTATGCTGAAACAGCATAGGCAAGACCACCTGTGACTTAAAAGGTACAACTGCTATAATGCAGAAAGTACGTATGGGAATAGAAAAACTAACCAAGCCTTAAAAAGAAGGGGTAAAAACAGAGTAAAAGGGAAAGAAAAGAGGATTCCGGTCAGGGAGGTGAATCGGGAATCTCTGAACACTGCCTACAGTGGGAGACACCCAAACACTCACCGCCCTGCCCCAACACCAGAGGGAGATTAAAAACTTTAAAAACTGAGAATAAAAACCACTCTCCCGGAGGAAACCTAGAACCAGAGAGACCATCCGGGAATCGTCAGCCAACATCAAAGGTAAAGTGTGGGGGAGTCTGTACTTAGCACGCAGAGCCAAAAGAAGGGGGCATTCAACCAAAATGTGGGCCACTGACTGGAAGGCTCCACAACCACATAGCGGGGGTGGCTCATCACGCAAAAGGAAACCATGGGTCAGCCTGGTATGGCCAATGCGGAGACGACACAGTGTGGTCGAGTCCTTGCGGGAGAGGCTAAAGGAAGAACGCCATGGGCCTGTATTCACCTTAATGGCACGAAGTTTATTAGACAGTGGAGTAGCCTCCCAAGAATTGGCCCATGACTGTGCAAAGTGGGATTTGATGTGAAGCCGTAAATCCGCTGCAGGAGGGGTTACAGAAAACGGGGGGTAAGTAACTGCTCCCCCAGCCAAACGATCAGCGAGCTCATTACCCGGGATACCCACATGGCCCGGGACCCATAAGAAGTCAATGGAACAAGCAGCATGGTGAAGATCAGCGAGATGGTCATGGATGGCAGAGACCAAGGGATGGCGCGAAAAACACCGGTCAATAGCAAGAAGGCCACTCATCGAGTCCGTACATAACAAAACGCGGTTGTGTTGGGATTGTTTAATAAAGGTAAGGGCCCGGGAAATTGCCATCAATTCCGCAGTAAACACCCCACATGAGGGTGGCAGTAGATGATTTTCCGTTCCAACGAAGGACGTGAAGGCATACCCAACATGATCAGCAGATTTAGAGCCATCAGTGTAAAAAACAACAGCATCCCGAAACTCCCATAAAATTTGGCGGAAAAAGGAACGGAACACCACCGGGGGGATGGAATCTTTCGGACCGCGGCGGAGATCCATCCGAATTCGAGGTCGAGGAACTAACCAAGGAGGGGTGGAGGGGAGGGAGCGAGGAAGACAGGACAAAGAAGGAAGCCGAAAATCACGGGTAAGACACGCAAGGCGCAGTCCAGGGCGGGCGACGTCCATGGTCTGGGAATAGGATAGAATAGGAAGGATGAGCGGGAGAAGAACGGATAGTAAGGGCATAAGACACCAGAAGCTGGGACCGCCGAACAGAAAGGGGGGGGATCCCAGCTTCAACCAGGAGACTATCAACAGGGCTAGTAGGGAAGGCACCGGTGGCCAAACGGATACCACGATGGTGGACTGGATCCAGCACGTGCAGCGTGGAAGGAGCAGCTGAACCATAAACTTGACAACCATAGTCCAAACGTGACAGAACTAGAGCACGATAAAGACGGAGGAGGAGGGAACGGTCCGCACCCCAGGAGGAGTGGGCAAGGAAGCGAAGGACATTGAGTTTACGGAAACATCCTACCTTCAGGAGTCTGATATGGGCAGCCAAGTGAGCTTGTTGTCGAAAAGAAGACCTAGGAAACGAAACTGTGGAACCACAGGCAATCTTTGTGCAGCGAGATAGAGCTCTGGATCAGGGTGGACCGTAGTACGGCGACAGAAGTGGACCACCCGCGATTTTAAAGGAGAGAATTGAAACCCGTGGGAGAGGGTCCATGCAGAGGCACGCCGTATAGCCACCTGGAGCTGCCGTTCTGCAGATGGCATCGAGGAGGAACTAACCCAAATGCAGAAATCATCCACATACAGGGCAGGGACGACCAAGGGACCGACAGAGGCCACAAGTCCATCGATAGCAATGAGGAAAAGAAGGACACTCAAGACAGAACCCTGTGGGATGCCCGTCTCCTGGGTCCGTGGAGAACTAAAAGCAGTACCAACTCGAACTCTGAATGACCGATGGATCAGGAACTGGCGGATAAAAATCGGGAGTGGGCCCCGAAGACCCCACTGATGAAGGGTTAGTAAGATGTGATGGCGCCAGGCCGTGTCATAGGCCTTGCGAAGGTCAAAAAACACTGCAACCAAATGGCGGCGCTGGGAAAAAGCCTGCCGAACTGCGGATTCCAAGCGAAGCAAATGATCGATTGGAGATCGTCCCTCTCGAAAGCCACACTGGTAAGGGGACAATAGATCCCGAGATTCGAGGACCCAAGTGAGCCGACGGGCTACCAGCCGTTCAAGCAACTTACAACCAACATTGGTCAAACTAATTGGCCGATAGCAGTCAACAGATAGGGGGTTCTGACCAGGCTTAAGGACAGGAACCACAATGCTATCCCTCCACTGAGAAGGGAAGTCACCCTGGAGCCAGATACGGTTAAACACCCGAAGAAGATGGTGCCGTTGTGGAGCACTGAGATGTTGAAGCAGCTGGTTATGAATGGAATCTGGGCCAGGAGCCGTATCATGAGAAGCAGATAGAGCAGAAAGAAATTCCCATTCAGTGAAAGGTTCGTTGTAAGATTCTGACTCAAGTGGTGAAACATAAGGTGACAGCTTCAGCCTGCTGTTTTTGATGAAGGAAAGCAGCTGGATAGGAGGCCGACGCTGATGCCACTGCAAAATGGGTCGCAAGATGTTCTGCAAGAACTAATGGGTCCGTACAAATGCCATCTGGGAGGTGAAGGCCTGGGAGGGTGGACTGCCGATGGCAACCTTGGAGAGAGCGAAGTGTAGCCCATACCCGTGACAGAGGGACAGTAGAACCAAGGGAAGAAACGAATCGTTCCCAACATATCCGCTTGCTCTGTTTGATTAAATAACGGGCTTTAGCGCGAAGGCGCTTAAAGGTAGAAAGGCTGGCTACAGATGGGTGCCTCTTAAAGTGTTGCAAAGCTCGACGGCGATCACGGATGGCAATGGCAATGGCCGTACTCCACCACGGGACTTGCCGACGACGAAATTGTCCAGATGAGCGCGGGACAGCAAGGTTAGCAGCGCGAACAATCGCGTCAGACACGTCACGTAGGACGTCATCAATACAACCCGACAAAGAGGGAGAAAACTCGACCTGTGCAGTATATAGAGGCCAATCGGCGCGGTGGAAAGACCAACGAGGTAACCTCTCCATCGGGGAGCGGGAAGGGAGCGTGATAATCAACGGGAAATGGTCACTATCACAAAGGTCGTCGTGTGGCGACCAGTGTAATGAAGGGAGGAGAGAGGGAGAAGAAAGAGAAAGATCAATGGCAGAAAAGGTACCATGACCAGCACTGAAATGAGTAGGGGAGCCATCATTAAGAAGGCACAGGTCGTGGTCTGCAATAAATTGGTCGATAAGAAGACCTCGTCTACATGGAAAGGCACTGCCCCACAAAGGATGATGAGCATTAAAATCCCCAAGGAGGAGGAAGGGAGGAGGAAGTTGCTGAAGAAGGGTGGTTAAGGCAGCAGGTGTAAGAGTCCTGTCAGGAGGGAGATAAAGATTGCATACTGTGACTGCAGAGTCTAAGTGGACCCTAACAGCAACTGCTTCCAATGTAGTTTGGAGAGGAATCCACGTGCTAGCAATGTCTGTACGGACCAACGTACAAACGCCACCAGAAGCCCGCAAGGGTCCGACCCGATTTCGACAGAAAACACGGAACCCACGGAGGGTCGGTGAGTGAGCATCAGTAAAATGAGATTCCTGGAGAACCACACAAGCTGCTGAGTAGGACGAAAGAAGGGATTTCAATTCCGGAAGGTGACGATAGTAGCCATTACAATTCCATTGGAGAACCACAGAACGATGGTTTAAATGAGGGCTGAACACGCTAAATCCAGTCATACCGCCGGGTCCCCACCCGTCACCGACAAGGAGGGGGCGACATCCATAAACGACAGGTCAGAATCCGGTTGTGAAGCCGGGGAAGGGACCTCCGGTGACACCAGAGGCTCTTTGTCCCGGGACTTATGTTTCTTCTTCTTTTCAGGCTGAGATCGAGGAGGGCTGTGTGGCATAATGGAGCCAGCTGCAGCAAGATCAGGAACAGAAAGAGACCGGGCGACCTGGGGGCCGATAGACCGCGGCTCTCGCGGTCGCCGCGCTGCAGCAGACCTTTGACCTGGAAGGTGCCGGGAAGGGGCATCCCGGGAGAGGCGCCCTTGACCGGCAGACGCCGAAGGAGTGGGACACTTCTCCGGCTGGGGAGGGGGAGCGGCGCTCAGAGGAGAAGGTGTGGGAGCCGCAGGGGAGGGGGGTAGGAGAGGGGTCCGGGACGGGGGTAAGGAAGGGGGAGGAAGGGGGAGGAAGGGATGAAGATGTAACCAAGGCGTAACTAGATGTCATGGACACAGGGTGCAATCGTGCATATTTCTTACGGGCCTCTGTGTAGCTTAAACGATCAAGAGACTTATACTCCTGTATCTTTTTTTCTTTCTTATAGACTGGGCAATCTGCTGAACGTGGAGAATGACTACCACGACAATTTACACATACAGGAGGGGGAACACAGGGACTCCCCTCATGGAGTGGACGTCCACAGTCACCACAGAGAGGGTCCTGGGTACAGCGAGAAGACATGTGGCCAAAACGCAAGCACTTAAAACACCGCATAGGAGGTGGGATGTACGGCTTCACATCACAGCGATAGACCATAATCTTAACTTTCTCAGGAAGGGTATCCCCTTCAAAGGCCAGGATAAAGGCACCAGTATCAATACGATTATCTTTAGGACCCCTCTGAACACGCCGAACAAAGTGAACACCCCGCCGTCCGAGATTGTCCCGAAGTTCCTCATCAGTTTGAAGGATGAGGTCTCTGTGAAAAATCACACCTTGTACCATATTGAGAGACTGGTGAGGGGTAATGGACACGGGAATTGTGCCAAGATGGGTACAGGCACGAAGGGCCGCAGATTGGGCAGCCGAAGCAGTTTTTATCAGTAACGAACCCGACCGCATCTTGCTCAGGGAGTCCACTTCGCTGAACTTGTCTTCAATGTGTTCCACAAAGAATAAAGGTTTGACACTGGTGAAAGTATCTCCATCAGTCCTGGTGATAACGGGGGAAAGGTTTTGCCCCTAGACGACAGGCCTGACCCTCCTCCCAGGGGGTAGCCACGGAAGGGAAGGCCGAAGGGGCAAGAGAAGCAGCACTTGAGGAATCAGTACCACGCAGAGAGACGGCCGCAGAAGAGCGGCCAGAGGTTTGGACCCTTATGCGTTTCATCTGCATAGCGTCCGCCCTGATACCACCCACTCCGATCAGGGGCTCTCCTCACGGGCGCCACCCAGCCACAGCAAGGGCCGTCTGGCACGGCGGCCATTGCCGGGAGTTCCGATGCTCCAGGATGACGAGCAACCACTCCAAGGCATGCATGAGGAGGTCACAGCTCAGGTATCAGAAGTGTGATCCCTGTGTGTTCAGGGGGCTCAACCAAAAGGGTACATAGCGACCCCACCACACGGGCTGGCTACCGTGCTGGCTATGCACCCTAGCATCAGACAACGACGTAGAAGAAAAGGTGGAATATACTAGGAGGGCACACGTCGGAGACACTAGGTAAGGTGCTCTTCCCCAAATGGCTCACACTACGGAAGAGAAATTTTGGAATGGAGGTCAAACCCCAGAGGGGGACCAAGGAATGCCAAAAGGAGGAGATGATTACGCAACAAAGCCAGAGTGTAAAACCAACAGAACCAGGAGGATAGCGGGGGCCAACATAAGCAAGGACACCAATAGAGGGAGAGGAGAGGGCGAGGGGAAAGGGGTATGGAGGGGAAAGGAGGGGAAGGGAAAGGAAATGCAGCCCGGGAGAGAAAGAAGGCTGCAATGGCTCGGGGCCCCGTGCTCGCCACGCACGTATCCACGAAAGAGTTGTGGACCCCCTGGGGGGCAGGTGATCAGACAGGATATACGTGTCACCTGTCACGAGTCGTATCAAGCCGTATCACGCGTTCTATATCACTCCAACTGCACAGGCCCCACACTTTTACAGAGCCTCCACTAGCTTGAAGAGTTCCATACTGACATGCAGGGTCCATGGATTCAAGAGGTTGTCTTCATACCCATACTCTTACACGTCTAACCAATCGATACAATTTGAAACGAGACTGCCCGACCAGGCAACATGTTTCCTGTCAACAGTCCAACGTCGGTGTTGACAAGCCCAGGCGAGGCGTAAAACTTAATGTCGTGCGGTCATCAAGGGTACACGAGTTGGCCTTCGTTGAAAGGTTCGCACGCTGACAGTTGTTGATGGCCCAGCATTGAAATCTGCAGAAATTTGCTGAAGGGTTCCCCTTCTGTCACGTTGAACGATTCTCCAGTCGTCGTCGGTCCCTTTCTTGCAGGATCTTTTTCAGACCGCAGCTATGTCGGAGATTTGCTGTTTTATCGGATTCCTGATATTCGCCGTACACTCGTGAAATGGTCGTACGGGAAAATGCCCAGTTCATCGCTACCTCGGAGATGCTTGTGTCCCATCGCTGGTGCGCCGACTATAACACCACGTTCAAACTCACTCAAATCTTGATAACGTACCATTGTAGCAGCAATAACCGATCTAACAACTACACCACTTTCTGTCTTACAGAGGCGTTGCCGACCGCAGTAGTGTATGTGGGTTGAAATGGACTTGTCGCACGCGGGCTGATTTACGCGCGCACTGCGGCTTTTCACGATTCCTTTTTACGTTTTTATGGCAACACCTCCGCAGGTAAAAGCGACTGTCGTTTCCCGCCAGTGTTGGGGCGCATTTTGTTCATTATATTTGCGTGTAACAAGAGACGTTATGATTTTTTATTAAAATGCAGCTGCAGCAAAGAGTACCTGTCACGTAAGACATTTTACTTTTTCACTACCGAAAATTTCATTTGCAAGCAGGACAAGCCACTGTTTTAAATGCAAATATTTTTGTTTTTGCTATAAAATGACAATGCTATAGAATGAAACAAAGTTATTGTTCCCAGTTACTGTTTATATCGACAACGCGTTTAAAGGGTTTAAACCTCCACCATCAGGTGGATTTGTGTGTGTTAATTGTGTGCTGTGACTTTGGGGTAACCTGGGGTAGAGTCTTCGGTGGTCAGAGGCTCCTTTCTCAATCTTAATACATCATATATTAACTGTCTCATAGTGTAAACAAAGATGGTGTCTGGTAACTACTAGATGCAAATAACATATATTCGTTGTTTTAAGGAAAGATGCCTACCGCTGGACAAGGCAGTTGTCTACAGATAATTCTCTGATTTCCAATCATCGTATATCTCTTTTAGTGATTACAAGAAAACGGTTATAGTTTAGCTCGCGAAGAGAGGCGTATGGACAATTTTTTTCCCCTCTCGCTCCATACGCAAAAGGAATAGGATAAAATCGCCAATACCGGTACTAAGTGCTAACCGTCCACCACTATCTAGTGCCTTGCAGAAAATACGTAGATATCTACGAGAGGTTTCCATGGTTTCCGCAAATGACTAAGCAAATAAGAGGTTGGTTTCTTCGAAGGGCACGGCTGATTTTGCCAACCTTTCACGATCTGAGCTAGGTACCCGTCACTAATTGCCTCGTCCTCGAGGGCACAAACATAGCACCTGCCACTCACCAGAAACAAATGCGCAGTACTGCGCGCAGATAGGAGAAAAATTACTGCGTTTGCGCTAATAGTGGCCAACCAGTTTAAATAATGTAACCTGTGACAATGGTGTAGAGGAGTGAGTTCGTTGGGATAGAAGGTGAAACGAACACAAAAAACTGGCCGGATTTCAGAGAGGTAGATTGAAATAATCCTAAGGAAGTGTTATTGAAACATGAAGGGAAACGTTAAAGTAATCTTGGGCGCTGCTCGTCAGTTTCGACCCTTACTAGGAAGGATTAGTAGAGGACCGAATTTAAAGAAATGCTACCAGACACGTCACGGATGTGATTCAACCCCAGTAGAGTAAGCCACAAGGAAGGTGGTGTGCATCACAGACACGCTTACTGTTAAAATTTCGTAAAAATCTAGCATCTTATTTCCTTCGACATACGTCTTTCGAAATAACCATGAGGAACGAAAAGAGAAAATGGAACGTATACAGAAGCTTACCGACCGACCACCTTTCTTTCGGGGCACTATTCGGAGAATGGAACAGGAAGGGAGACAAAATGATACCGTACCGTCCGCCACACTCCGTAAGGTGGCGTACGGACTGCTGTTGTGTGAGGAACTGGAAGGGAAGTTTACCTGTGCTCACTCAAGCGTGAGTGAACAAACTGCCTATCGTCACTTTTACGCTGGTTGCGAAGCCCGAGGGAAGGAAGTGTACGACCATTTTACAATATAGAGATTGTAGTGCCACTGTTGCACGGCAGATTACGACGCGAGCGCGTGACGTGGGCTGCTGTAACAGCGGCATCAAGCAGACGTGGTGCTGCCGCCTTTATGGAGCGCAAGAGGTTGTGGCCGGAAACTTTTCCCTGGCGCGATAACGATAAGAGCTCGAAGCTTCGCGCCGTCAGAAATGCGGCTCTTACAACTTGTTACGCCACTTTATATTACCCCATCTGTTACGAGGTCCAAACTGTTTTATGGCCTACACCTGTGGCCAATGTTCGCAGTTACGCTACTTATTGCTTGTCCTCGATTCCACTTCATGTTTATTCTCTGCGTAAAAAGTAATACAATTTTTTTTTATTCATCCTCCATTGAAAGCCATCATACGATGTACGCAGGCAGTATAACATCTGTTTACGGATCTTAGCAGGATGAAAGAGCGTAGGTGAACTTCCATGTAAAATTCAAGTTCTCATTCTACTGCAAAGGTCATTACGTGGAACGTTGGACGTCTGCATCGAAATAACGCAAAAGCAGTCATGAATATATCATCCATAATGACTGCTTCTTAAATCAGTCAGCACAAGGGGCGAGGCACCCAACGTTGACATGCGCGCAGACTTCACTATACACAGCGCTGTTGACACACAGGGGACGATGTGGTTTAAGTGACTTGGCCCTCTTAGCGCTCTCCAGCTGCAGCTGTGCTATATTTGGCTCGAAAACTAAGTTTATTCAAATTCCTACGTTAGCTCTATTAAACGTACACTTCACCCTTGTCCATATGCTAGTCATGTTCTGTCTGTGGTACGCATAAAAATATTCAATATCTGTTAACATGTAATAAGAAAAAAAAGGAAAGATGCATCTCCAGTCAGTAAGACCATCAACTTATTGAAGTTCAGCAAATCGAACAAACTCACTCCTGACAGAACCTCAAGTATTACAAAAATTATTTCTATTAATGTCGTAAGAATGTCCCATAGTCTTTTAGAAAACGCAAAGCTGAAAAAAATTGGGTACGTCAAGGTTCGAACCCTCTACCGACCTCACCTCTGTTCTGCATCGTGCTGCCCCCATAAATTACACTTTTTTATCTCATTTTGTTCGTATTTGTTCGTTGAATCTGATCGGGGCGGACGTCGTAAGACACCCTTTTAAGTTCGTTGTTGATCTATTAACTCAGTTTTTTTGTTACAGAGGTCAGTTAACCCTCTGACCTAACACGCTGAGCTACCGTGTCGGCTGACTGACTTCGTATTTTAACTTACATCCTTCAGAAGACTCTGATCGCCGAAATGTTACTAACTTACATTTAATTATAACTAATCCTAACAAGAACCACACGTTTATTATGTATCTTCAATGCACCGTTGTCTTGAAACGGCTCCCTCTCTTAACACGCGAATTATAATACAATAACAACTAAATATGAAAATTATTTAACCATCTATATGACGTTTCCCCTTGGTTTTATTACAATAAATAATTCTTTCGAGACATTCAATGTGCTGGTCCTTAGATACAGCATAATTATATTCATGCTGTGTAAGGTACAATATAAAACCTACCGAAAATTGGATTCTACTCAACACAACAAAAATAATATGGCGTCTTGCTTTCTGCTGGCCTCAATCTTTCTGCTGGTGACGTTGGTAGCGTTCTTGCTTCCTATTGGTTCTACTTTACGTGACACATCGCCAGAGTATCGCAGAACTTCTGTTTCACGTGACGAAATGGCTACTCAACGTGAAACAGCAGGAAGGCATGTCACAGAACTACTAGAGCGCCATGTCAACGTTAGCTAACTCATCCCATATGCCGACGGCTTCAAGGGCTGCGACTGATTTAGAGGGAAAAATTTAATGCACTGCTTGAGTCATTTTTATTTTTAACACCACTGTGTGTTTCGACAAGCACGCCATTACCAGCAGGTGAACTGAAATACTTTTACATCATTGAATTTGTTTGTGACAAACACTAATATTTCTGGCATTTCAGCCATCACATTCAGCTACAAGAAGCTCTTATTAACGCAGTTCAGAAGGCAGTAATGGGAAGGTGACGTAATGTGAAGTATCGGTGACAAGGTTTATTCGGTACGTTTATCGTGAGAGAGTACATTAATTGAGGTCCTCTCCTCTCCAATGTTAGGCGCGTAATGGGGCCCCTTAGGGATATGGCGGCTAAGGAGGGGAAGAAATCCAGTGTGCACTCCGTCTGCATTCCGGGTGGAGTCATTCCTGGTGTGGAAAGGGTCCTTCCGGATGCCATGAAGAGCACAAGGTGCAGCCAGCTGCAGGTGGTGGCCCATGTCGGCACTAATGACGTGTGTCGCTTTGGATCTGAGGAAATTCTCTCTGGATTCCAGCGGCTATCTGATTTGGTGAAGGCTGCCGGTCTTGCTTACGAGATGAAGGCAGAGCTCACCGTCTGCAGCATCGTTGACAGAACCGACTGCGGACCTTTGGTGCAGAGCCGGGTGGAGGGTCTGAATCAGAGGCTCAGACGGTTTTGCGACCGTGTTGGCTGCAGATTCCTTGACTTGCGCCATAGGGTGGTGGGGTTTCGGGTTCCGCTGAATAGGTCAGGAGTTCACTACACTCAGCTGGTGGCTACACGGGTAGCGGAGGCTGTGTGGCGTGGACTGGGCGGTTTTTTAGGTTAGAAGGCCTCGGGAAGGTACGGGGTGGGCTGCAATCTCAAAGGGTGCATGGCAAATACAGGACGTACTTGGATCAAGGAACAGTCGGAATTTTAGTTGTAAATTGTTGTAGTTGTGCTGGGAACGTCCCTGAGCTTCAAGCGCTAATAGAAAGCACAGAAGCTGAAATCATAGGTACAGAAAGCTGGCTAAATCCTGAAATAAGTTCTGCAGAAATTTTTACGAAGTCTCAGACGGTGTTCAGGAAAGATAGATTAGGCAGAATTGGTGGTGGAGTGTTTGTGTCTGTCAGTAGTGGTTTATCTTGTAGTGAAGTCGAAGTAGACACTCCGTGCGAATTGGTATGGGTGGAGGTTATACTTAACAGCCGAACTAAGTTAATAATTGGCTCCTTCTACCGACCCCCAGACTCCGATGATATAGTTGCGGAACAGTTCAGAGAAAATTTGAGTCTCGTAACAAATAAATACCCAACTCATACGGTTGTAGTTGGTGGGGACTTTCCCTCGATAAGTTGGCGAAAATACTTGTTCAAAACCGGTGGTAGGCAGAAAACATCTTCCGAGATTATCCTAAATGCTTTCTCCGAAAATTATTTCGAGCAGTCAGTCCACGAACCCACGCGAATTGTAAAGGGTTGCGAAAACACACTTGACCTCTTAGCCACAAAGAATCCAGAGCTAATAGAGAGCATCATGACTGATACAGGGATTAGTGATCACAAGGTCGTTGTAGCTAGGCTCAATACCGTTTCTTCCAAATCCACCAGAAACAAACGCAAAATAATTTTATATAAGAAAGCGGATAAAGTGTCACTAGAAGCCTTCCTAAGAGACAATCTCCATTCCTTCCGAACTGACTATGCAAATGTAGACGAGATGTGGCTCAAATTCAAAGATATAGTAGCAACAGCAATTGAGAGATTCATACCTCATAAATTGGTAAGAGATGGAACTGATCCCCCGTGGTACACAAAACAGGTCCGAACGCTGTTGCAGAGGCAACGGAAAAAGCATGCGAAGTTCAGAAGAACGCGAAATCCCGAAGACTGGCTAAAATTTACAGACGCGCGAAATTTGGCACGGACTTCAATGCGAGATGCCTTTAATAGGTTCCACAACGAAACATTGTCTCGAAATTTGGTAGAAAATCCGAAGAAATTCTGATCGTATGTAAAGTACACAAGCGGCAAGACGCAGTCAATACCTTCGCTGCGCAGTGCCGATGGTACTGTTACCGACGACTGTGCCACTAAAGCGGAGTTATTGAACGCAGTTTTCCGAAATTCCTTCACCAGGGAAGACGAATGGAATATTCCAGAATTTGAAACACGAACAGCTGCTAGCATGACTTTCTTAGAAGTAGATACCTTAGGGGTTAAGAAGCAACTCAAATCGCTTGATACGGGCAAGTCTTCAGGTCCAGATTGTATACCGATTAGGTTCCTTTCAGATTACGCTGATACAATAGCTCCCTACTTAGCAACCATATGCAACCGCTCGCTCACCGATAGCTCTGTACCTACAGATAGGAAAATTGCGCAGGTCGCACCAGTGTTTAAGAAGGGTAGTAGGAGTAATCCATCGAACTACAGACCTATATCATTGACGTCGGTTTGCAGTAGGGTTTTGGAGCATATACTGTATTCAAACATTATGAATCACCTCGAAGGGAACGATCTATTGATACGTGATCAGCATGGTTTCAGAAAACATCGTTCTTGTGCAACGCAGCTAGCTCTTTATTCGCACGAAGTAATGGCCGCTATCGACAGGGGATCTCAAGTTGATTCCGTATTTCTAGATTTTCGGAAAGCTTTTGACACCGTTCCTCACAAGCGACTTCTAATCAAGCTACGGGACTATGGGGTATCGTCTCAGCTGTGCGACTGGATTCGTGATTTCCTGTCAGGAAGGTCGCAGTTCGTAGTAATAGACGGCAAATCATCGAGTAAAACTGAAGTGATATCAGGTGTTCCCAGGGAAGTGTCCTGGGTCCTCTGCTGTTCCTGATCTATATAAATGACCAGGGTGACAATCTGAGCAGTTCTCTTAGGTTGTTCGCAGATGATGCTGTAATTTACCGTCTAGTAAGGTCATTCGAAGACCAGTATCAGTTGCAAAGCGATTTAGAAAAGATTGCTGTATGGTGTGGCAATTGACGGTAAATAACGAAAAGTGTGAGGTGATCCACATGAGTTCCAAAAGAAATCCGTTGGAATTCAATTACTCGATAAATAGTTGAACTGACAGCCTTGAGAATTGTACTAAGTACCTGGGTGTTAAAATTACGAACAACTTCAGTTGGAAAGACCACATAGATAATATTGTGGGGAAGGCGAGCCAAAGGTTGCGTTTCATTGGCAGGACACTTAGAAGATGCAACAAGTCCACTAAAGAGACAGCTTACACTACACTCGTTCGTCCTCTGTAGAATATTGCTGCGCGGTGTGGGATGCTTACCAGGTGGGATTGACGGAGGACATCGAAAGGGTGCAAAAAAGGGCAGCTCGTTTTGTATTATCACGTAGTAGGGGAGAGAGTGTGGCAGATATGATACGCGAATTGGGATGGAAGTCATTACAGCAAAGACGTTTTTCGTCGCGGCGAGATCTATTTACGAAATTTCAGTCACCAACTTTCTCTTCCGAATGCAAAAATATTTTGTTGAGCCCAACCTACATAGGTAGGAATGATCATCAAAATAAAATAAGAGAAATCAGAGCTCGAACAGAAAGGTTTAGGTGTTCGTTTTTCCCGTGCGCTGTTCGGGAGTGGAATGGTAGAGAGATAGTATGATTGTGGTTCGACGAACCCTCTGCCAAGCACCTAAATGTGAATTGCAGAGTAGTCATGTAGATGTAGATGTATTGGCTGCTGTGTTCGGAAGTAGCGCGCCGAAATAATGAACTACTCTTATTACTATTAGAAAAACTAAGCAGTGAATTTAATTTTATGTAGAAGCATCTCTCAATAGCAGGTTATTATTCAGTTATTTCTAAAGTGTTAATTCCCAGCAGAATAATGAACTGCTAAACGAAAAGACAGACTAAGCTCTTCGAAGATCTTCGGGTCGCACCTGGATGGCGGACGAAGTTGTTCGGCTGCCAGAACAGAACTTGATCGGCAGTCCCTGAGAAGATGCATAACTGCCGCGGTCAGTATTTGCTAAGAAATTAATTAGCAGACATGTAATTGACATTAGTTTGACAGTAATTCGCAAACACGCAGTTCATTATTTTGTTTATTTTCTGTTATGTGAAGAATGGAAATTATTTGTGGGACAGAGTGGACTATAATTGTGTAGTTTCTCGTATTCTACTAATAAAAATCGACTGTCATGCTGTTTAAACAAACCACTAATTATTTATACATTCCCAGTTCCTAACAAACAGCTTATTACAGCTTCAAGATAACGGATTCATGAACAGCGTGGTGTTTTCTGCGCAGGGGACGAGAACTATAGAAGACTGCATGTTGGCGAGCATTATTCAGAATTTAAACATTTCGCTCAGGTTTGTGGAAGCAACTAGGCACCTCGCGTGTACTGCGATCTTAGTACAAATAAGATCAGCGACACTTCATGTGTGGTAACACGGAGGTAGGAAGGTCGGAAATTTTCGAGGGAAGGGATTTATCAAAAATGGTTCAAATGGCTCTGAGCACTATGGGACTTAACATCTGTGGTCATCAGTCCCTAGAACTTAGAACCACTTAGACCTAACTAACCTAAGGACATCACACACATCCATGCCCGAGGCAGGATCCGAACCTGCGACCGTACCGTCACGCGGTTCCAGACTGAAGCGCCTAGAACCGCACGGCCACACCGGCCGGCGGGATTTATCAAACACACACAAATTTCTCTCGTTATGTCTCTCACCTGACTTAACACACGTTGCCACTTGGTAGACAGTATTGTGGCAGGTAGGTTGTGAGTCTGTTTTTACTGATGGAAAATATTTAAATGTTATTTACAACACTGAAATAATTTCTGTAATATTTTAGAGGTATGCAGAAGCTGTGCTTACTGCGTATTTTAGCGAATATATTTCCCGTATACTGGCATAGCGAACTCTACGTGTTTCTCGCTGCACCCATTTCCATGTTACAATATTTTGCAAGCGTAGTGACAAACACGTGGCGTTCGCTATGGCAGCTTGCAGTAAATAGATTCACCTCGATATGCAGTAAGTACAGCTGCCACGTACCTGCGGAAAATTGTATAAATCCTTTCTGTGTTGCAAATAATACAAACATTTCTCTACATCGACAACCTCTCTTTCAGAACGCTGTCTGACGAATAGAATGTGTGTGTCACAATTAAGACTACGTTGATTTATCTGAATCCCTAACCGGCATGTTCGGAAATTTTAACACTAAATGCGGGTACTAAATTCGTTGTTTACAGTGCTTGTCTTGATAAGAGACTGCAGTGGCCTGAGCACGTTAGGTGTTTCCCCGCCACAGGAATGTACTGAAAAGGGCATACTCCATGATCAACAAATATGAAAATTACTAAACTTCACACTTCGTTGTAGCCTCAGAGTCTCTACAACTCTACAACGCCGGTTAAGTGTTAATCCACTGACTACGATCTCAGATGCGCCAAAACACTTAGCGGTGTGAAAAAAGTAAAATTTTAATGACTGAGGTGGTGTACCAGTAATTCTACTCGTTGGTAATCTCTTTATTAACAGTCGAAGTAAATAATGTACTCAACCCGAAGGTTGGTTTGAACACTGGAAAGCTTTACTGAGTATGACCTTATTGCAGGAGGTATGAACTTGCCTTCGAGAGCGAAATGGCAAATCTGTGTGTGAGTAGCTGCTCTGATAATTAGGAAATGCATTATATCTTAATTTGCAAAACAGTCAACGACAATAGTCGACCGCACGTAGCCGAATCACTACGAAAGTAATGCAATAACTTTCTGCTAAATTCCAAGTCGTTGACTGCCAGTTGAGAATGCGCACCAATATTCAGGATTTTCTTCGTTTCCCAAATCAGTAAATTCTCAGCATGTTTTTTAATGCTGTCAACCACGGTTTCCCTTCCATTTATAAGACATTTATTTTGGAGCCATAATACCGATCGACACTATCTTCTACAGGGATATCGCAAGGAAAACTTACACGCAAGTGACTTGAGTCCGCCTAAAATTGATTCGACAAGTTGCAACGAGAGTTAAGTCTTGTGCGACTACCTCAAGCAGTGAGTACTATATCCAAAGGGTCACCGATATGGCTTATCTCTCGCCGGCTTACAGTTCATATCTACATCTCTATCTAGAAGGATACTCTGCAAATCACATTTTTAAGTGCCTGGCAGAGGGTTCATCGAACCACCTCCACAATAATTCTCAATTTCAATCTCGTACAGCGCGCGGACAGAACGAACCGCTATATCTTTCACTGCGAGCTCTGATTTCCTTTATTTTATTATGGTGATCGTTTCTCCCGATTTAGGTCTACGTATTTTCGTATTCGGGGGACAAAGTTGGTGACTGAAATTTAGTGAGAAGAGTCCGCCGCAACGAAAAACTCCTTTGTTTTCATTACGTCCAACCGAAATCCTTTATCATTTCAGCAACACTCTCCGCTATAGTACAAAACGTGCTGCCCTTCTTTGAACTTTCTAGATGTACTACGTCAATCCTATCTGGTAAAGATCCCATACCGCGCAACAGTTTTCTAAAAGAGGACGGACAAACGTAGCGTACGCAGTCTCTTTAGTAGATCTGTTACATTTTTTAAGTGTCCTGCCAATAAAACGCAGTCTTTGGTTAGCCATCCAACAACATTATCAATGTGCTCCTTCCAATTTAAGTTGTTCGTAATTTTAATTCCTAGGTATTTATTGGAATTTATGGCCTTTAGATTTCACTGATTTATCTTGTAATCTAAGTTTCACGGATTTCTTTTGGCACTCATGGTGATGACCTCACACTTTTCGTTATTTAGGGTCAACTGTTAATTTTTGCAACCTACAGATATCTTTTCTAAATCTGTTTTGAAATTTGTTTGGATCTTCTGATGACTTCACTTGTCGATGAACGACAGTGTCATCTGCAAACAATCCAAGGCGGCTGCTCAGATTGTCTCCCAGTTCCCTTATATACACAAATCAAAAAAGTTTTTCCATCACCTCTGTTCCGGAACCTGTACAGAAAAATTGGAATGGAGATCAAATTAAACATCATTTCCGCTCTTTTTATTGCTCACGAAAACCACACATTGCATGTTGTACCACCATACAGCGAGACCTTCAGAAGTGGTGGTCATGATTGCTGTACACACCTGTATCTATAATACCCAGTAGCACGTTCTCTTACACTGATCCATGCCTGTATTCGTCGTGACATACTATCCACAAGTTCATCAAGGCACTGTTGGTCCACATTGTCCCACTCCTCAACGGCGATTCGGCGTAGAACCCTGACAGTGGTTTGCCGATCACGTTATTCATAAACAGCCTTTTTCAATCTATCCCAGGCATGTTCGATAGGGTTCATGTCTGGAAAACATGCTGGCCACTTTAGTTGAGCGATGTCGTTGTCCTGAAGGAAGCCATTCACAATATGTGCACGATGGGGGCGTCCATGAAGCCGAATGGCTCGCCAATATGTTGTCGATATGGTTGCACTATTGGCCGGAAGATGGCACTCACGTATCTTATAGCCGTTACGGCGCCTTCCATGACCGTCAGCGGCGTACGTCGGCCCCACATAAGGCCACGCCAAAACAGTAGGGAACCTCCACCTTGCTACACTCTCTGGACAGTGTGTCTAAGGCGTTCAGCCTTACCGGGTTACCTGCAAACACGTCTCCGACGATTGTCTGGTTAAAGGCACATACGACACTCATCGGTGAAGAGAACGAGATGCCAATCCTGAGCGGTCCATTTCGTATGTTGTTGGACCCATCTGTACCGTGCTGTATGGTGTCGTGGTTGCAAAAAAAGATGGACATCGCCATGGACGTCGGGAATGAAGTTGCGCATCATGCAGCCTATTGCGCCCAGTTTGAGTCTTAGCATGACGTCCTGTGGCTGCACGAGAAACATTATTCAACATGGTGGAGTTGCTGTCAGGGTTCCTCCCAGCCATAATACCTAGGTAGCGGTCATCCACTGCAGTAGCAACCCTTGAGCGGTGTGAGCGAGGCAGTTCCTGTCTCTCTGCATCTCCTTCATGTCTGAACAACATCGCTTTGGCTCACTCAGAAACGCGTGGACACTTCCCTTGTTGAGAGCTCTTCCTGGCACAAAGTAACAATGCGGACGCGATCGAACCGCGGTATTGACCGTTTAGGCATGGTTGAACTACAGACAACAGGAGCGGTGTACCTCCTTCCTGGTAGAATGACTGGAACTGATCGGCTGTCGGACCCCCTCCGTCTAATACGAGCTGCTAATGCATGGTTGTTTACATCTTTGAGCGGGTGTAGTGACATCTCTGAACAGTCAAAGGGACTGTGTTATACAATATCCGCAGTCAACGTCTATCTTCAGGATTTCTGGGAACTGGGGCGATAAACTTTTATGATATGTGTAGATACGGAACAAAAAAGGGCCTATAACGCTACCTTGGGGAACGCCAGAAATCACTTGTGTTTTACTCTACGATTTTCTAACAATTACTACGAACTGTGACCTCTGACAAGAAATCACAAATCCAGAAACATAACGGTATTTCGTAAGCACACAATTTCACTACAAGCCGCTCGTGTGGGGCAGTGTCAAAAGCGTTCTGGAAATCTAGAAATACGGAGTGAATTTGAAATCCCTTTTCAATAGCACTCAACACTTCGTGTGAGTGCCGCGCGTGATTAGCCGAGCGGTCTGAGGCGCTGCTGTCATGGACTGTGCTGCTGGTCCCGGCGGAGGTTCGAGTCCTCCCTCGGGCATGGGTGTGTGTGTTTGTGTCCTTAGGATAATTTAGGTTAAGTAGTTTGTAGGCTTATGGACTGATGACCTTAGCAGTAAGTCCCGTAAGATTTCACACACATTTTTTAACTTCGTTTGAGTAAAGAGCTAGCTGTGTTTCACAAGAGCGATGTTTTCGAAATCCGTGTCGACTGTGCGCCAATAGACAGTTTTCTGCAAAGTAATTCATAGTGATCGAACACAGCAGATGTTCCAAAATCCTACTGCATATCGACGTTAATGATATGGGCCTCGAATTTAGTGGATTAATCTTACTACTTTTTTGAATAATGGTGTGACCTGTGCAACTTTTCAGTCTTTGGGTACACATATTTCGTCGAGCGAGCGGTTGTATATGGGGCTATTGCATCAGCATATTCTCAAAGGAACCTAACTGGTTTACATTCTGGACCGGAAGACGTACTTTTGTTAAGTGATTTAAGTTGCTTCACTACTCCGAGGATATCTATGTCTAAGTTACTCATGTTGGCAGCTGTTCTTCATAGGAATTCTGGAATATTTACTTCGTCTTCCCTGGTGAAGGAATTTAGGAAACACAGCTAGCTCTTTACTCAAACGAAGTTAAAAAATGTGTGTGAAATCTTACGGGACTTACTGCTAAGGTCATCAGTCCATAAGCCTTGTCGTCGATAGTATTTCCACTGCTATCGCGCAGAAAAGGCATTGATTGAGTCTTCCCTCTAGCATACTTCACATACGACATAATATCTTTGGATTTTCGTTGTGGAAACTATTATAAGCATATCTTATTGAAGTCCGCGCTAAATTTCGAGCTTCTGTAAGAGATCCCAAATGTGATATTTTGCGTCTGTTTAAATTCGGCGTGTTTTCTATTTTCGTTGTTTCTGCAACAATGTTATGACCAGATATTTACATGAACTAAATGCTGCTCTAGTACGATTCGCTTCCCAAGCGTTTCTGTGAAATCTAGGATTAATTTTTACGGGCGTTGACGCTGCAGGCTGAAAGCGTGGACAGAACGCGGCCTGGCGTTGCAGGTCAGGGGGCTGCGCATGGCGGAGGTGTGCAGGGGGAGCGACTGCTGCTGTTGCCGCGTCAGCTGCCACACTGAGGAAGTGGCCCAATACTCTTCAAGCAGTTCGCAGGTGCAGTGCGGTAAGTCAGCTGTGCCTTCCGGCACCTGCTGCTTCAGCCGCTTGCGCATGAACACTGTAGTTAAACGCTACCTCAAGTGCTCACGGCCAAGTGAGACAGATGCAAATCTGTTGTGAAAAAACCCGGCGCCGTTCACTGCGACAGGCCCGTGGACGCCACGTCAAGTCTTGGTCAAGGCCGCGCTGTGACTGACACTGCAATTACGAGCATTTCAGCGACGCGGCCTGGCTGTCGTGGCTCAATGCCACAGGCCGCGTTCTGTCTGGCCAGGCTTTCGAGACAAAACTGTCCACTGTGTGTTCGAGACTGATCTCCACTATACTTTACCTGGATTATACCACTATGATTACGTTAAAGGAAGGAAGATTGGGTTTATCGTACAGTCGACACTGAGGTTACTAGAGACGGAGCACAAGCTCTGTGCCAATGACGGGGAAGGAAGTCGACCGTGCCATTTCAAGCGAACTTCCCCGGCGTTTGCCTGTAGCGATTTAGGGACATCACAGAAAACCGTCGTCCTCCCGAATATGAGCTCAATGTGTTAACCACTGTGCCATCTCGCTCGGTATGTGATATTAGATTATGCGTTTTCGTTTTCTGCGTTGGTATTCCGGTTAATATGGGTTTAATATGGGTTTATTTACCCATTGCGATTTTTTATTTGTAGTTCATTGTTACTGACCTCACGTATTGTCATTTGGAGATAGTGAGCGGGTCTGTGGACGCTAGACAACAGAGTGTCATTTCCGACATGTTTCTGTGACTTCAATAGAGGGGTGACAGCACAAGAGGTATCCAGAAATATTTGCGCTGTGTATGGGATTAATGACATTAGAGCATGGCAAGAAAATGGTTTTCTCGTTTGAAGGAGGATAGTATTGACATTAGTGACTCCATGTTCAGGAAGACCTTCGCGGTTTGATGAAGATTGTTTAAACGCATTAATCCACAGTGATACACACCAGTGTACTCGAGAACTGACAAATTTGATGAACTGTGATCTTTCCAGCATCATGCGACATTTGCATGCCACTGGGGAAGGTTCAGAAATCGAGGTTTGGGTATCGCATGCTCTAAGCCAAAATCACAAAAATCAGTCTGTGACCATAAGTGCATCTTTGCTTGCTCGTCATTGATTGGCTCGTGTACAACTATCATTCCTACCCTGTATCGTTCCTGGTAAATATAAATGGTGTCTTTCTGCTAACACAAGGAAAAGAAAGCAAAACGAACCCTCCGTACAAAGACCTGCGTGCATCCACAAGAGATTATGTTACGCATCTGGTGGAACAGCGACGGTATGGTGTACTGAGAATTGATTCCCTGAGGTGTAACCATCACTGCTGACATTTATCGCCAACAACTGAGACCTCTTGCGAACGTAATTCAAGAACAAAATGGTTCAAATGGCTCTGAGCACTATGGGACTCAACAGCTGTGGTCATAAGTCACCTAGAACTTAGAACTACTTAAACCTAACTAACCTAAGGACATCACACACATCCATGCCCGAGGCAGGATTCGAACCTGCGACTGTAGCAGTCGCGCGGTTCCTGACTGAGCGCCTAGAACCGCTAGACCACCGCGGCCGGCAATTCAAGAACAACGACCAGGAAGACTGCATGAATGATGCTTCTCCACGGTAACGCCCGCCCGCATTCTGGTAGACTTACAAAAAAACCCGCACAAGAATTGGGTCGGTAAATCATCCCGCACCCACATTATTCACCTGATGCTGCGCCCTCTCTATCTAACAACCTTCAAAACACGTCCTTTCCAGATAAAAATGCGCTCCGAACGTGGCTCGGTGAGTTCTTCGCCTCAAAACCACGTGATTTCTACAGTCGCGGAATCGGGAAGTCACCCCAGCGTGGGCGGACTGTTTTAAGTAGTGAAGGACAATATAATACTAATGACTAAAATGTCTAGTATATGCATCTGTTGTGTTTATTAAACTTACGGGAAAACACTAAGAACGTATGTACCAAACCAATTTAATTATTATCATTCCTTTCCGAAGAAAGGATCCGTTACGGCGATTGAAATGTAATGCACAGTTTTCCAAACTGTTCCGCGGAAGATGTTTTTCGCAGAGCACTTATTTTTCCGACATTCCGACGACATTTATTTTTAAAAATTTTGTTATGATTTCTGTATTATTAGTTATGATTAAATTTTAAGTGCTCACTGAACAAAACAAATTATTTTTAAGAAATTTATTAACTTTCAAAATAAACAAGGTGTTCTGTCAGTGTAGCTAGCTTCTCTAAGTGTTCCATCAGAGGATAAGTTATGAAACCCCTGGTTTAATGTATGAGTAGAAAAAAATTGCCAGACGGAGTAGGGGAATAAGTCTAGTCTGCAACCTCAGCTGGTTGTGCTACAGCAGCTGCTCCGCTTCTGGCACTTTGGTATGATATCCAACAAGCTCGCAAGATTACCAGTATCTTATTTCTCGGAAACGCTTGGGCAGTGCATTTCACATTCAATTAATGCTGTTATTGGTATGTACTAGAAACGTACGAAAGATAAGCAAAGTCGGTGACCCGTTTGTTTTATGCTTCACATTTCAACCAGCCTACGCTTAAATTCAAATGGCTCTGAGCACTATGGGACTTAACATCTGAGGTCATCAGTCCCCTAGAACTTAGAACTACTTAAACCTAACTAACCTAAGGACATCAGACACGTCTATGCCCGAGGCAGGATTCGAACCTGCGACCGTAGCAGTCGCGCGGTTCCAGACTGAAGCACCTAGAACCACTCGGCCAGTACGGCCGGCCTACGCTTAAGTCCAGTCTGCAGGTAGTAACAGTATCAACCTTATTGAAATGAAAATGCTAGAAAAGCTTGTTAGAACAAGGAAGTATAGCACTTAAAAGTAACTGAAATTACCTAAACTGAATCAGAGAAAAAAAGAACTTGACATGCAAACATACAGGGCCAGTATCTCCCATTCTCAATGACGTTGAAACGTGTGCCTGTTACTACAAAGCATTCCGAGGTATATTTCGCACATTCATAGACAAGAAAACAGGCACTTTGTCTTCTCCATTTTCCTGTCGCTTATTTGACAGCTGTGATGGTCAATTTCTGATATCCATACACATTTCGAACAAAAATTCTATGAAATAGATTTCAAAAACTGTCCTTCGAAACCTAGGCTACAAGAAAGCCATTTCTGATCGCATCTGGCGCTTTGGGGAGCAATGCTGTCAATGTCTCAACTATAACTATTCTTGTTGAATACGTTACAGGTGTATCATATGCAGATTTAGTTGGTTTAGTGAGACTGGTGATAGAAAACGTCAGTTTCCATTTGATTTGCACTACAGTTGTTTCATCACGTAAATAATTTACTAACCGAAATGATGACAGAAAAACGCTGGCCAGGTACAGGAAGGCCATGTAATATTCGGGCGTGGGACGCGTTCCTGTAACCTTGCCTTTCATGGCCAATGTTCTTACCAACTTAAGTATCCAAGGCACGACTCATGCTCCGCCCTCACACATTTACAGTTCTTGTCTAGCACAGTTTTAATCTGCCAAAGAAGTTTCAAAACAGCACATACCCCGCTGTAGAGTGAAATATTCATTCTCGGAACATTTATCTAGGTTGTGCCACTCCGCTCTATCTCTCCTTCCGAAAGTTCCGGTCCAGCAAGAAAGCACGAAAACTTCGGTGAACTTTTGAGGTGGAAGTGAAGCTATGAGGGCGGATCGTGACTCGTGTCTGGATAGTTCAGCTGGAAAACCATAGCCCGCTAAAGGCAATGTTGTGCATTCTAGTTTCTCAGCAGCATGCAGATTTAATATGCCTGGATAGTTGAACTCTAGTTGTTCAAACGGGTATAAGAGAACTTCCAAGTGAAGATTCCATGCCTGCCTAGAAGCCGGGGAAGTCACACAATCACTGATTATGCAGTAGTACCTTTTACAAGCTATGTAGATAGCAGAATTAAAACAAAATGCGTACCTTTGTTTTCAATTTTTTCGTCTCAGCTTATCAACAACGCAATTTGCACAACGTATTTTACACTTTCCGGTAATATGCTATAAACACGAAAAGTGTGCAGTGCTGTTAGTTTTATTATTTCCACACAAAATCATTAGCTACAGGTTTTAAAAGTCAATTTTGTAACTCTTTCAGTCCTCAATTACGTAGCATTTATTTGAATAATGTGTACTGCCGTATCCTCTCCAACCTGTGACAAATTCAATGCTTAGTTTTTAACTACCAGAAGCCACAGCCCGTTGTAGACATGTGTATTTTTCTCTGAGTTTTAATGTATATAATAAAAGTCCCCCGACAGACACGCTTTCGTTAATAATATTTCAGTGGTGGAACGGCCTCTTCACATAAGTAATGCGGTATTGCAATAGTCATTAAGTTTTTCTTTGCACTGAGAAGTGTTTCGGTATAGTGCAAATGCTGAATGCAAATATTACTTCTTATTCTAAAAATTTAAGGAATATGGGGCCGTTTAGAGATTTGCTTTCGGCGGAGTATTTCGGACTTAATATGCTATAAAAAGTAAAAAAATGTGGCTGCTGTGGGTTCGGTCGTACTGAGATACGCGGCTCAGTGGTTAAGCACTGGCGGCGCGGATTTCAAATCTCCGTCCAAATTTATCTTTCCGCGATTTCCTGTAATCCTTATGGCGCACAGGCTATTCCTGGAGAGATTCATTTGAAATGCACACTTCTGATGACTATCGCCATACCTTATTTATTTGGGTTGTCTTCTATCTCTAGTGTATCGTTGCCAGGACAAACTCTAATAATCTTCCTTCCTTTCCTCATTTTCTTCGTAATGAAGACTCACGGAAACTACCTACATTTAACCTAACGGTCATGTATAAGCTACCCTTTTTCTTTTCCTAGCGCTTATTCAGCAGGAAAAAGAATAACGTTCTGTCGACCTCGGCGTCGTTTGTGATGTACCGGTTCAGATACGAGTAAACGACATTTTCAAAGTGAATACTCTGAACTATGATGATCGTACAGGGCACTGAACTTCACTTCTGGAAACAAGTTCAGCGACTTACTCATTACGTCAGCTACCCACTATTTTATCGTGTCCACATTCTGCTCGTTAGCCTGCCGCAATGCGCATCGCCCAGGCCACAATTAGGACTGACTACACATATCTGGCATCACATTATGTTATCTAAAATTATGCGCGCGATAGTGTGTGTGTGTGTGTGTGTGTGTGTGTGTGTGTGTGTGTCCAAAAAACCTATAAATTTCTAGAATTCACGAAACTGCTTCTCTTTTCGTTTAAATGATTTTATGTCTTCCAAGGCAAGTTCATACAGATATTTCTTGATTCTTCTGTCCCACCTCTCTCTCTCTCTCTCTCACACACACACACACACACACACACACACACACACACACACACACACACAACGTCCTCCTTTCAAGATGTGTTGTGTCTGAGTAGCAACAAATAAAGTTAGATTAAATGAAGCTCCAAATGTTAAGTACTCTGTTATTGACATTGTGGCTGTAGAATACATACTTTCAATAAAAAAAATTTAAAAATGACCCGGAATCACGCTGCGTTAAAATAATGGATTTAACGTCAGCTCCGTGTCATATTGGGGTGCTCAAAACTAAGCAGAATTAATGGATGCGTCAGTTAAGAGACCGTATGAAAACTATCAGTAGTCCTTTGATGTCTTAGGACTTAGCATATACTAGTAGTCAACCTGTCTTATACATACGCCTGCGACTGCCTCAGAAGCGTAAGACGAAGAAACTTACGACAGTTTGCAGCGGCTGGTCCCGACGCTTATCCGAGATCTAGTTACGCCGATCCCCGCGGAGGAGAACAAAGCCGGCACGCCTCACCGAAGGTCAGAGCTTCAAATCCCGCCCGCAGGCGGCTGAGTCAGCCGGTTCTCCTTGGGTGACCTCCGCCGCACCGCTGCGAGCGTCAGCCGTAACAGCCGAAAACCACCAAGTGAGGCTAACATTTCATTTATCCCGTTTCCCACAGTAAAGCCGTTTCAATATGTTCATACACTCTTACATTTGACGCCATAATTAAAGGTCTTTGTTTGGATTCCTGCTTTGCCGTTAGACTTCTACTGGCATGTTAGTTCGGCTTCCACCTTCGTTACTTATGTAGTATAAAACGAATCACGTTAGACTGCATACCTTTTATTTCCCCAATGTTTCATGGCATCTAAACTAGGTTTTCGGAAAATAATATGTACAGGCACGTAATACTGTACCTTGGAAATACAAGAATGCCAGACTAATCCCTTGCCTACGAGTCTGTGCTTACATACACGCACTGGAGTCTTGTTACGTTGCATATATGCTGCAGCAACGCCTTCAAACGGAAACTTTTTGGTCGCCCCTTGTAAGTCTCTGGTTGGTTTAAAAGGAGGGGAGGGGGGGGGGGAGAATTGCGAGATCATCGGTTCCTTGTTTCCGCTAAAATAATTACAAAAGGGAAAGAAGAAAAAGGACACGTACAGCACAATAACAGGAGAAAGGAAGAACCAGAAGAACGACAGAAGGACAACCAACACTACGATGAACAAAACAGGAAAAGAAAGCCACAGAGAGAAGCAAGAAACAGGTAGAGAAGGTAAAAACAAGAGAGCAGATGACCGTGGCTGGCCGACCACGAGAATAAAAAAGAAACATCCAGCCACTCTGCGACACATTAAAACATCCACCCTACAAGCATTAGAGTGGAGAACACAAAGGGGCAAACGACATGCGCTACAACTTATACAGAATGACAAAATGGTTCAAATGGCTCTGAGCGCTATGGGACTGAACATCTGAGGTCATCAGTCCCCTAGAACTTAGAGCTACTTAAACCTAACTAACCTAAGGACGGCACACACATCCATACCCGAGGCAGGATTCGAACCTGTAGCGCCTAGAACCGCTCGGCCACCCCGGCCGGCTAGAATGATAAAACCCACCGTCACGTCTAAAACGTAAAACTAAATTAGCTGATGAGGCGTTGTCAGCTAAAATTAATGGCAACGAGTCCGGTAATTGAAGATTACGTCGCAGGGCAGCCAAATGAGGACAGCTCACCTCACCAAGATATGGGGTACTGTCAGCCGGGCGCCGCACCGACATTTGAGGTGGGTCATTACGGTGCAGGAGGTAGCCGTGCGTCACCCTAATGCGGAGCCGGCAGAGAACAACGTAGTTCCCGTGAGAGGCCCGCTTGGAGGACTGCCACACATTCGTAGTCTCCTTAATGGCACGCAGTTTGTTGTGCGTACTTTGTGCGTGCTGAGTTATGCCATCTCGTCTCCCACAGCCGCAAAACCTTGCGGCGGAGTACAGAATACAGGTCAGTTATAGAGAAGCCGATCTCCATAAGCGGTTTCCGCGTAGCCTGCTTGGCCGGCCTGTCGGCAAGTTGCCTGCGATTCCGACGTGACCTCGGGTTCAGACAAACACCACTGAACGGTTGGACCGTTCCAGGGCATAGATGGACTCCTGGATAGTCGCTGTCTCTGCCAGTAAGCACAGTGCCACCCCACATGGGGTTTTGGGCGTTAAAATCTTTCAAAAGTAGGTAAGGTTTAGAGAGTTGATCAATCAGTGTAGTTAATACATTCAGGGATACTGAACCATCTGGAGGAAGATATACATTGCAGGCAGTTATTTCCTGAGTCATCCTTATTCTGACAGCCACAACTTCAAGAGGGGTTTGAAGGGGTACAGTTTCACTACAGACTGAGTTTAGGACAAACGCAAACTCCACCTGATACTCGATTGTAGATGCTACAGTTCCTGTAGTATCCATTATAGCTGCAGAGGGCAGAGGTCCACACTGCTGGGAACCAGGTTTCCTGGAGGGCAATGCAGAAAGCAAGTGTAAAGCTTGCCAGTTGCCATAGCTCATCTAGGCAGTGGAAAAAAACCGCCGCAATTCCACTGGAGGATGACATCGTGCGCCGGCCGCGGTGGTCGAGCGGTTCTAGGCGCTTCAGTCCGGAACCGCGCGACTGCTACGGTCACAGGTTCGAATCCTGCCTTGGGCATGGATGTGTGTGATGTCCTTAGGTTAGTTAGGTTTAAGTAGTTCTAAGTTCTAGGGGACTGATGACGTCGATTGTTAAGTCCCATAGTGCTCAGTCATTTGAACCGTTTTGATGATATAGTGAGACTAGGAAGGCATGGAACATCCAATGAGGCAGTTTACGCCTCAGGGTCACCTGCTGCCACCGACTTATTGCCTGAGCAGTCTATATCCATTGTGTCCAAGGGTCCGGCGAGATCTAGGTCCTCAGTGGACGCCAGAATCTCCATCTCATCTGCGGACGCAGAGCTTCTAGGTAGTGGTGGTGTGTGATCCACCGTCATTCCCTTGGTCTTGGGGACCTTCTTTTAGGATTTCTCTCGCTGCTCCTTGAGTTTCCCTGACTGGGAGGACTTAACTGATTCAGTCTCCGGGACTGAGGATGAGTGTGAAGCCCTACTACCAGCTGCTTTTGGGCTCTTCACCCACTGGTGGGTGTCATCTTCCCCACTAGCAGAAATCTAGGAACGGATTGACCTAAGGGACCCCTTCCTAGAGAGAGGAGCCGAAGAAGACTTACGCTTCTGTGGCTCAGAGGTGGAGACATATCCCCGATGGTTGGGGGCGTTGCTCTCAAAGGGAGGGAGGTGCCCCCCACCATCAAGGGGGGGGGGGGCAGGTGTAGTCTTCTGGTTCTGAGAGGCGACAGGAATGCGAGGAACTGATGGGGGCGACAAATGTTCTGGTAGCGGCGATGTAAGAGGAGGTCATAGCCACAGAATGTAGGTGCATAAATTTCCTCTTAGCCTCAGTGTAGCTCAGTCGGTCCAGGGTCTTATATTCCATGATTTTCCTCTTTCTGTAAAATCCTGCAGTCTGGCGAGCTAGATGAATGATGCTACCTGCAGTTGACACAGATGGGAGGCGGGGCACAATGAGTATTGGGGTGAGATAGAAGGAAAACATATGGCCGAACTTCCAGCACTTAAAGCACCGCATCGGGGGAGGTATATATGGCTTGAAGTCACAGCAGTAGACCATCACCTTGATCTTCTCGGCAATGTGTTACCCTCTACGGCGAAGATGAGAGCACCGGTGGCAACCTGATTATCCCTCGGACCCCGATGGTCGCGCCGCACGAAATGAACACCTCTCTGCTCTTAAACGGCGCGCAGCTCGTCGTCAGACTGAAAAAGAAAGTCGCTGTGGAATATAATACCCTGGACCATATTTAAGCTCTTATGGGGCATGGTAACAGAAACCATCCCCACACTTGTCACAAGCGAGTAATGCCCGTGACTGGGCAGAGCACATTTTCGACAAGCCCTCCATCTCGCCAACCTTTTCCTCCAAATGCTCCACAAAAAACTGAGGCTTCATGGACATGAAGAGCCCCAGGTTTGTCCCGCCTGGCATACAATTTCTGTCTGCCACGAAGATTAAATGCAAAAGAGCAAAGATGGATTGCCTCTGTTCGCTTAAATTTTAAATAAGCAAAATGTAGCTTTCCAAAATGCACAATACTTTTATTTCGTAAATGTACTTCCATTGGTGTAAGTATAGGGTTTGATGATGTTTGTTGTGTGGGGCGCTCAACTGCGCGGTCATTAGCGCCCGTACAAAGTCCCAATTGTTACACAGTCCCATTTTTTCACGGTCCACTCTAGTCACTGTCGTAAATGATGTGGAGAAACTCTCTTACATACGAAGTACCGTGGTGAATAACCTCCACTGCCATCTTTAGCCTGGCGTTCCTCCCATGGTGTGGCCAGGAAGGGAAACGATTTGGGGCCATATTTCTTAACATTGAAGTTAGTCTTTGCTCGCTTAGAGACTGCTGGTGGCGAACCACCAACAAGGGATGACATACTACGCTTCATGGTGTGTCATCCGCCCTGATGCCACCCACTCCGACCACAGGCCCTCCCCACGGACGTCACTCAGCCTCTGCAAGGGCCACCTGGCAAGATGACCATTACCAGGGGTCTCGATGCCCCAGAGTGGCAGGCATCTACTCTTGGCATACGTGGAAAGTTAACGGCGCAGGCATCAGCAGAGCGATCCCTGTGTGGTCAGGGGGCTACAACCGACAGGGTATATGATGGCCCCACCACAACGGACTGGCTACTGTGCTGGATATGAGGTGCTAAGAAGTCCATGGTCATCGTCGGCGCAGAAAGAGACACTGCATAGAGGATAGTGGAAAACGCACGCAGGAAGGTGTCATCGCCCAAGTGACAGAGAATGTGTGTGACTGCAATGCGACGACGAGAAAGTGGGCTAAAGATCTCAATGCACGATGGACATGATGCACCATGTAAGGCGCTTTTCCCCAATTGGCTCGCTCTTCGGGAAAATTTAGAAAGATGGAGGTCAAACCCGACAGGGGGCCATCAGATAAAGGCCGAAACGTGTGAGACTCCTTTTAGTTGCCTCTTACGACAGGCAGGAATACCTTGGGCCTATTCTAACCTCCATACCCGCAGGGGGGTTGTAAGTCTTTCCGATCCGCAATATCACTGAGGCAAAAGAGATTGCTGATTTAATAGCAGGTAGGGCCAACATCCAGTAATAAGGTCAATTTAGTACGGCATTTGAAGAAATGACATCATATCCGTTGAAATCTCTGAACTACACCAAACTGTCTGACAATGACCGAGGCTAATAGCAAATATTTAACCTTGTAAAGTAAAGTATCAGAATGTCGTTCGTGGTAGTACTTATAGTATTGAAAGGCTTATACAGGGTGACTTATCGAATTATATGAAGAAAATGTAAATTAGTTACAAACTACGGCGTGCACACACTTTATTCAACATGTAAAAGTCACTACAGATATTCGGGTTTGGGTTACATGTTCCATATGTCTGCCATCATTGGTAATGTGGCGCAGACGGATAGCGAAATTCTGCATGACCCGCTGAAGTGTCAGAACATCGATTTATGTACCTCCTAAACCGCTGTTTTCAACTCAGTAATGGTTTTGGAGTTATTGCTATACGACTTGTCTCTAATATGGCCCCACAAAAAGGAGTCATGTGTTCAGGTCTGGAGAATGTGGCGCAAATGAGGCCCATGCCAGAGGCCACTGGATACCCCAGAGCCAGAGCCAGAGTGCGGTCCCCAAAGTACTCCTTCTGGACGTCAAACACTACTGCTTCGATGGGATCGAGCTCCGCCTTGCACGAACGACGTCTTGTCGAAATCAGGGTCACTCTGGATAATGGGGGTGAAATCATCTTCCAAAACCTTCACGGATCTTTCGGTAATCACCGTGACATCAAGGAATATCGCAGCGATTATTCCTTGACTGGAAGTCGCACACCACACAATCACCCGTTGAGGGTGACTTCTCGATCGCGAAATGTGGATTCTCAGTCCCCCAAATGCGTCAATTTCGCTTACTGATACACCCATCCAAATGAAAGTCGGCCTCGTCGCTAAACCAAACCATGCATGAGCATACTAAATCCATCATGCCCCGTCGCTAACCGTGCAGCTTGAACGTCCCAACGCAAGACCGTTCAGAAGTTCTGACGATTTTATTTCATATAGTTCAATAATTGTCACCCTGTATCTGTCTCCAGCTTGTGGTCTAGTGGTTAGCGTTGCTGCCTCTGGATCATGGGGTCCCGGTTTCGATTCCCGGCCGGGTTGGGGATTGGGTGTTATCATTTCATCATCAGCACCACCATTTACGACAGTGGCTAGAGTGGACTGTGAAAAAAATGGGACTGTGTAACAATTGGGACTTTGTACGGGCGTTGATGACCGCGCAGTTGAGCGCCCCACACAACAAACCTGATCAGACCCTATATTTAGGCCAACGGAAGTACATTTATGAAATAAAAGCATTTTGCATTTTGGAAGGCTACATTTTTCTTATTTGAAATTTAAGGGAACAGTCAGTCCATCTTTGCTCTTTATTTTTTCACGCGCAAATGCGGGGTCTCTCTCTCTCTCTCTCTCTCTCTCTCTCTAGTTTTTAAGCAACACCTACGAACCAGCCCAAAAGCTTCACATCTGCTAGTACCTCTTCTACCTTCCAAACTTCACAGAAGCTATCCAGCATGTCTTGTTGAGTCAACAATTTTAGAAGAAACGATAGTTCAGATAAATGGCTTATCCACAGCCTATGGGATTAATTATGGACAGAAATCCCTAGGCTATGGTAAGCCATTTCTGTGTTATATCAATTCTTCCAGAAGTGTTTGTCCCGCAAAGTACGTAGGCCAAGTTCTATGAAGTTTGGAAAGTAGGAGATTAGATACTGGCGGAAGTGAAGCTGTGAGGGCGGGTCGCGAGTCATCCTTGATAGCTCGGTCGGTGGAGCACTTGCCTGCGACAGATGTCACGGGTTCCGCACGCAGTTTTAATCCGTCAGGCACTTTCAAATTAGCGCACACTCCATTGAAAACTGAAAATTCATTCTCTTGGATTGTTTCTACAAAATTTAATTCAGTCGTACGACTAAAATCAACATGTGGGGCCGGATATGCAAAATTGTATGCATGGCACATTGGGGGTCCATGTGCGTACATCTATATGAAACCGTCTTAACGAAGCAATCGAAAAATCGTTCATGTGGGCCCAACCGTAAATCTAAATCAACATCTGTATCTAGACGTCGCGCAAGCCACCTCATGGAATCTGACGATGGTTATTTCAGGCACCACTACTATTTCTTCCCTGTACCTACTTATTTTGCAGATAGTGTTGGAGAGAAAAAAAAAAACATCGTTGGCAAGCCTAAATGCAATGAATGTCCCTCTATGCTGTCAGTCGCTTCCGAGATGTATGTGAGAGGAAGTGCAATTTTTCTTGCCTCTTCTTTAAGCTTTGTTTCTCTGGATTTCGACAGTAGAACGCTTCAGTGAGGAACATTGCTTTTCATAGCTTCTGACAACACTGTTCTGCTTCTGTGATGACTAGATAGAACGAACCAGTGAGAGTATGATTCTCTTTAGATATTTCGATCTTCATATCACTCATATTGTATGGATCCCACAATAACGAGTAATATTCGAGAATCTAAGAACAAGTTTTGTATGTCACATCTTCCCCAAGTAAATCTCAGTTACTAAAGATTCTTCCAAAGAATTTCAGTTTGTTATTTGCCTAACCAAAAACTAATTTTGTGTGATCGTTCACGCTAATATCTCTGGATACACACTGATTACGGTTGTGACTGATCGCAGAGTGTGTAATACAATAACGAGAGACCCTTTCGTTTATCGAACAGCTATTTCAGTCATTTAGTACTAGGGAGTTCTGCAGCGGATGCCATATAATTTTCTTCCGAAAGGAGTTTCTTCCCAGTGTTTAGTCTGTCATAGCAGGTACAATAATCAGACTACGCGGTAGTAGTTGTGCACGAGTGAAAAAATGAACTCTGCAACAATACACTGCAGATGGATGTCATTCGATTACAAAAATATTTTACATATTACGACTAGAAAGAAATATTAATTCTGCCTGTTTTATAAACGCTAAAACTTTTCTGTAACGTGGTGAGTCAATTTGGTAGGTATCCAAAAGAAGCAATGGTATGGCGTACTTTATTTATCAATTATAAAAACATTTCGGCTGCCGAAACTGTGCCAGCAGACGTTCCACATTTCCCATTTAAATTAATTTGTACATGCGATAACTCGGAAAATCTTAACACAGAAACCTGTTATGGAGGAAACATGGATTGAAACATCCTAAGACTTATAAGTAAATCAATCTTTCTAGTCTGATAAAACGTTTACTACTGCGGACTGACTATAGGATTGTTGCGACAAACTCACTTCATGTTTAGTGACAGTGCTAAAAAAATGTTCATTTCAACAGCTAAATTCTGCTCAGTTTTGCTGCGTGAATGCCGTACAGTGCCCCATTTTAGTGTAACGCGAAGACACACACGAAAACATTGCAGCGGAAGCCATTGTTGCACCTGTGATTTCGCCAAATTAAATAGCTTAAAATGTCAAAACATCTGCAGCGTGGTGCGCACAGTTGCACAACAGAGCATTTAGCTGGCTCTCCCCAACCTGTGGCTTACTAACGCGTTGCGTTATCGTTATATTAGCGTATACAGATAGGAAAGGGCCTTACAAGATGTAAACACCTGTGCTGCGGAAACAAACCTATTCTTCGGATGCATATTTATTGTGGGAAAGCATTTACTGACAAGAGGACGATATGTCAGGCTGTCATACGAAGTAATTTGTCAACAATGCACAACAAGGCCAGCTACATCCACAGGCGTGCTAGTTTACACTACAGGGACTCAGTCATCCACAACACACATTAACAAGAGAGGATACCATTGGGATCGCAGCGCGCTTGAGTTTGTCAGGGACACAAGACTTGCACAAGTGGGTGTTGCCGCGGTTCTTCCAGCAACGATTACATTTGTGTTATGAATACAAACTAACAGCACTTCCTTACCGAAATACTACATTAATTCCTTTTTTGTATTGACTGCACGGTAATTCAAAGAAGATGAGCTGTCGCAATGCAACGCATTTCTCCGACAGTGGCTATTAATGTGAAATGATGCGTCAAACTTTAACAATTTAAGTTAGTATATTTGTTATTTATATAATTCTCACAGCCCAGCCCCAGTTTCTGTGATCAGGAACTGAAGGGATTGAGTAGGATTGTCACGAACGACAGATTTATTCCTACAATACGTTTGACATTTTCTGGAAATTTTTCGGCGAGAAAAAGACGGCAACGTGGTTAAAGCATAATATGAGCAACATTACTTCATCTATTATAAACAATGTATTTTTCCGAAGCCTAGAACTGTCAATTACTTAAAACAGTACGTTATTGTAACATTTACGTTTTTCATTGGTAGTGTCACGCGTTTCTGGAAATCATTCCTATTTTTTAGTACTGTAGAAATTCACATTAGTGTTGGATGTCATATCTGCAAGTGTGGTGTTCTGCTTCTCTTGCCCTGTGTCGTCTTTATATGATCTTACGTTACTGTACCGTCTCCACTAGGCAGAAGTCCATAAAAACGCAGAACATCATTCACACTGTTTATCACAATATGTTATGATTTAACATAAAGTAAACAGTGTGGACGACGTTTTGCATATGTGCGATTTTCTGCATACTGAAGTAGTCACAATAACTGAAGATCATAAAAACACGTCTGCAGGGTGAGTGAAGCAGAACAGTGCACACACACACACACACACACACACACACACACACACACACACACACACACAACAAATGCTACGGTAAATTCCATAGCACTTGAAAATGAGACTTTCCCGACACGCGTTGTGCTATATATGAAAAAAAAAAAGTTTATCTAGTGCAGAAATTAAGTATTTACATATTACTGTTGGGTATTCAGAAGCGTGCAATATGTTTCCTCTTAGCAATGTAGCATTTCTGTAATTTTTTGAAGTATTCTAATTTTAATTACATATTTGACAACCTCGCGAGTGAAATGATCTTCAATGAAGCAGTGAACACCTGATTCTAGAAAAAAATGTTCCATCTTTTACGTAACTGCTTTGTTATTAAACATTAGTGACAGCTCGCTACTCACCTCGATTCTCCATACGGCGATGCCAGCCTGTTTGCCGGCGTCCTCGAATGCTGGTGGCACCATGGCAGCAGACGCAGCTATGACCTGTCTCGCCGGCTTCGCAGCTAGCAATGACGGCGCCGTCGCGACGCGCACCAGCCTTCGCGGCGCTGGTCCTACTGCGCATGCGCGAGAGCAGAGGCGTGGCCGCGCAGCGACTACTCGCCGCCACCGCCGCAGGACGCTCGGGGTTCACATACAGAGCGGCTCCTCGGGTTGATAGCAGAAAACTAGCGTCCAGGAGTGCTGCAGTCAATAACTCTAAGCATCGTGGCAGGTAATCGAAAAGAGGTTGGATATGCTGTTAGGTAATCCCTTCCACGCGAGATCGCAGACATCAACGCTGCTTGCTGGACTGCCGTGGCCGAAGACATGTTATACGGGCAATTTGTCAGGGAAGCGAAGCAATGGTATCAGTAATTCCTTGCTGCCTATAGCCGCTCACTTTCCACTCTAATTCCTGTACATTGAGTGGATCGTTCGTCTAATATACCGCGAGAGACAAAGCCAGTAGATATGGTCAGCGCAGTATATGGAGGCTGATGCGCAGTGCGCAGTTTTCGACTGAGGCGCTGGGCTCCTTTCGGAAGGAGAGGCCTTGCTTGTTCGCCTGCTTTCGGCTGGTCCGCGACACGCTGCGGTGACAGAATCTAAATGCACGCGCAAACGATTTTACAGAAAATATTCTGTGAAAGCATCTCATTTTTGCGGTACTTATAGCTTCGTGTGTCAGCTTTATGATGACGTGACCATTATTTCGTTAATGGTCATAGTTATTGTGATATCTACATTTAAGACACTACGTGAAATTCGAAAAAGTTTGCAAAGAAAAATAGGGGTCGTTATGATTTTATATTTGGTGCGTACGATATACCGGGTGATCAAAAAGTCAGTATAAATTTGAAAACTTAATAAACCACGGAATAATGTAGATAGAGAGGTAAAAATTGTCAAACATGCTTGGAATGAGGTTTTATTAGAACCACCCCATATTGCTAGACGCGCGAAAGATCTCTTGCGCACGTTGTTTGGTGATGATCGTGTGATCAGCCGCCACTTCCGTCATGCTTGGCCTCCCAGGTCCCCAGACCTCAGTCCGTGCGATTATTGGCTTTGGGGTTACCTGAAGTCGCAAGTGTGTCGTGATCGACCGACATCTCTAGGGATGCTGAAAGACAACATCCGACGCCAATGCCTCACCATAACTCCGGACATGCTTTACACAGCTGTTCACAACATTATTCCTCGACTACAGCTATTGTTGAGGAATGATGGTGGACATGTTGAGCATTTCCTGTAAAGAACATCATCTTTGCTTTGTCTTACTTTGTTATGCTAATTATTGCTTTTCTGATCAGATGAAGCGCCATCTGTCGGACATTTTTTGAACTTTTGTATTTTTTTTGGTTGTAATAAAACCCCATGTCATTCCAAGCATGTGTGCCAATTTGTACCTCTCTATCTACATTATTCCGTGATTTATTCAGTTTTCAAATTTATACTGACTTTTTGATCACCCAGTATGTTGCTGTCGCGCGCGCCAATGATAAAGCCAGAATGAAATATCTACAACATTCCTCATATTTCATAAACGGTTTCAGATATCGAAACGAGATTTTGGCAAATGACAGTATGCAAAGAGGAAAAACATTTTGCCATATGGTCGTTCCGATAACTACAGACTTTTTCAACGAAATAATGTAATTTTTAAGGGCCATCGATAGCTGGTAAAACGAGAAATGATGTGGGTAAAAAAAAAGTAAGTGAAGACGCTACACGTTTTTGTACAAAGGATGTGCTTTTCCACAAGCTGTCGTTACTTTTCATTAGCTTCTCAATTAACACACTTAATAAACCGCTGTTTCAGTATTCCCTCGCAACTGCGTCTGCACAACATGCTTGTGAGGTGACATTGTGTAAACTTCGCTGTGTTTCGGCAAAAGAAGCAAATTTTAACATGGTAACGAGAGAAATGTAGGTATTACTCAAAATACGCCACTCATGACGCATCTCTGTAAGATAAATGGGTAACAACCGAGACGAAAATAAATTGCTGCGTTTTCAGCGGAATTTTTTTTAGACAATAACCAACGTAGGGGTGCCAGGAGATCGTTTTGAGTGGTCACCATGCGGAAGTGGGCGTGGGCACTTACAAAAATCTGAGCAAAGACTTCAGTATGGAACGGCACTACCCCTCCAGCGGTCGGTATTTTCCCAACAGTAGCTCCCCACGCAACCTCCATCACTATCGTTCTACCCACGCGTGCCCTGCTGATGGCTCATCTACCGGCCACGTTACTCTGCGTGCCTCTGCCGGCGCCCAGTTTGACGCCGTGTTCGTTGATTTACGGAAGGAGTTCGATACAGTTCGCACTGCTACCTAATGAGCAAAACACGAGTGTACGGAATATCAGACCAGCTTCGTGACTGGATTAAAGAGTTTCCAGGAAACAGAATTTCATTTCAGACCAGCTCTGTGACTTGATTAAACAGTTTCCAGGAAACAGTGTTTCATTCTTAATGGCGAGAAATCTGCAGACGTACCCCTGGCGAATGTTACATGACTATTACTTTTCACAATATACAGGCTGGTTATAAACAATCTGAAAAGCTTGTCAGGACGTTGCAGGGTAGGTTGTGCTGACAAATAATTTTTAAGAAAAAAATTACCATTGACGTTAGTCAATCAGGCCGTTGCGCGCGCAGATTCAAGCGGCCGCCAGAGGCAGTGTCGCCAAACTTGTGCGTCGTTTGGTTTCCTATAGCCGAACAAGAGAGTGATACAAAAACGAGATGGGACTATAGTAAGAATCGAACCCGAGCCAGTCGTCTCGTGCGCAATCGTCTACACTATGGGAACAACTGACATTAACTGTACACGGAGGGACGGCCTGATTGCCTAAATTTAACGCTAATTAACTCGGAAACGGAGCAATGTATCGAATTTTTTAATGTAAAGATTACATTTCAGCGCCGACCAGAGTGGCCGAGCGGTTATAGGCGCTACAGTCTGGAACCGCCCGACCGCTACGGTCGCAGGTTCGAATCCTGCCTCGGGCATGGATGTGTGTGATGTCCTTAGGTTAGTTAGATTTAAGTAGTTCTAAGTTGTAGGGGACTGATGACCTCAGATGTTAAGTTCCATTAGTGCTCAGAGCCATTTGAACATTTTTTTTTTTTTTTTTTTTTTTTACAAACAACGCTGCAAAACCCTTACAAGTTCTTCCGACTGTTTATGACCATATGACCATTCTGTGTATAAACAGGGTGTTTGTTTCAATTTGAGACGTCTAGATATATCAAAAAGGCAACGGCCTTGCCGCAGTGGAAACACCGGTTCCCGTCAGATAACCGAAGTTAAGCGCTGTCGGGCGTGGCTGGTACTTGGATGGGTGACCGTCCAGGCCGCCATGGGCTGTTGCCATTTTTCGGGCTGCACTCAGCCTCATGATGCTAACTGAGGAGCTACTCGACCGAATAGTAGCGGCTTCGGTCAAAGAAAACCATCCTAACGACTGGGAGAGCGGTGTGCTGACCACACGCCCCTCCTACCACAATCTTCGGCTGAGGATGACACGGCGGTCGGATGGTCCCGATGGGCCACTTGTGGCCTGAAGACGGAGTGCTAAATATATCAGAAACGACGCATAATACGAAAAAATGTTGTGTGTGAGAAGTTAATATTGGTAAAGGGTACATATGTCTGTGCTGCAACTGACCACTTCTTAACCACCCCTCCTGCGTGGACGGGGTGAACTTCCTACTTTCAGAATGTGAACCCCCATTTTTATCGTATATTCGGATTCTATGGCCAAAAAATGAGTCCGGTTTAATCCATTTGTGGTAGATGGCGCTGTAATCGACAAATAGCAAGTGTGCCAGTTTTTTAAATTAAAAACCTGCACATTTGCGTCTACATGCCATTTACGATGTAAGTGTAAACCTTTGCGTTCTAGCGGTTGATATTGATGTTTAGAAGTTATTTGAGTGTGGCAAATGTGATTGTAAAGTACAAGTAATATGGAGTAGGAGGAGATTAATGTTTACAGTTCCGTGAACAACGAGGCCATTACAGATGGAGCACGAGCTCGGATTAGGGAAGAATGGGGAAGAAAATCGGCCGTGATCTTTCAAAGAAACCATCCCGGCATTTTCCTGAAGCGATTTAGGGAAATAACGGGAAACCTAAATCAGGATGGCCGGAGACGGGTTTGAACCGTCGTCCTCCCGAATGCGGGTAATGTGGACGGACAATTTTGGCAAGCAGGCTATTTGTACGGTATAGTAGTTTTCTGTTCCCTGTGGGGTTGATTGTGGCTAGTCACTAAACCATCGGAATGCTTGATTTCGGTAGCCACCCTACAACCATTATTAATACAGTAACTGATAAGGTACATTGTCCACGAATACTCACAGAGATCAAGCACCCCAATGATGAGAGTCAGTGGGATTCAAGAAATCAAGCATCCCAATGTGAACAAATGGTTCAAATGGCTCTGAGCACTATGGGACTGAACATCTGAGGTCATCAGTCCCCTAGAACTTAGAGCTACTTAAACCTAACTAACCTAAGGACATCACACACATCCATGCCCGAGGCAGGATTCGAACCTGCGACCGTAGCAGCAGCTCGGTTCCAGACTGAAGCGCCTACAATCGCTCGGCCACAACGGCCGGTACAATGTGAACAGAAATCTATTACATCCATTGAATGAATGTGTGGTGTTTGTTCTTTCGGACATGTTCGAAAGAACAGGCACTACACATTCATATAACTGATGCGCCTCGATGGACAATGAATCCTCAACCTTAAGTGCGAATGCCCTCCAGCGAGAAACTAAAATGAGCGAGCATGGAGGATATGGACGGGGACTGCGGATACTAGGCGCAAGAGGGGGGGGGGGGGGGGATGTGAGTCGGTCGGGAAGTGCGCCGAGATAGTTCACGTATTTGCAATAAACACTGTGTCCAGATGGCGCAGTGGTTAATTCAACTGGATAGTAAGCAGGAGATTCGGAATTCGAGTACTGGATCGCGACACATGCTCACTCTTTGCCGCTGATCCTGAGTGAAGTCGTGATGCAGCTGATATAATTAGTTACTTCCCTTTCTTTTCCTTTCTCCCCGCCTCTGCCTTCAATTCCTGGATTACGCTAAACGTACTTTCTAACCAGACATTGAAACAGCTAACCATGTTATGCTGTACAATCAAATTTGGAACACTAAAGTTAATTTTGAACATAAATCTTAACGAAACATCCTGGCAGATTAAAACTATGTGCCGGATCGAGACTCGAACTCGGGACCTTTGCCTTTCGCTGGCAAGTGCTCTACCATCTGAGGGCACAGTTCGAGTCTCGGTCCGGCACACCGTTTTAATTTGCCAGAAAGTTTCTTATGAGCGGACACTCCGCTGCAGAGTGAAAATCTCATTCTGGATAAGTCTTAACCGTTCGAACAAAATGTTTACATATATTTATGAAGATGGTTACTGTTCTTTCGGATATGTCTGAAAGAACAGATACCTTCTTCATAAATATATATAGTTAAGGATCAGCGGCCATTTGACCATCTTCTTCTGTGCGGATGCACAAACAGTGATCGAACTCTTACGAGAATCGGCAAAAAGCCGCGAGTAATGAGTATAATGGGCAGGGGCACTAAGAATATAGTGCGGGACAATAAGTTGGGAATGTGGGTCTCACGGGAGGCGTGCTAGTGGTAAGTCCCTGCAGTCGCCCCATCCTCTGCGTCCGCGGTGGCTCAGCTGGATAGAGCATCTGCCATGTAAGCAGGAGATCCCGGGTTCGAGTACCGGACAGGGCACACATTTTCAACTCTCCCCATTGACTTATACCAACGCCTGTATGCAGCTAGGGCTATTCATTTCATTGTAATTACAAATGTTTACATGTTTCCCAATCGACTGGAAAAAGCGCAAGTAACTCTTGTTTATAAGAAGGGTAAAAGAACGGATCCACAAAATTACAGACCAATATCCGTAACATCAGTTTGCTGCAGAATTCGGAATATTCTCAGTTCGAATGTTATAAATTTCCTTGAGACAGAAAAGCTTCTGTCCACAAATCAGCACATTGCTTGACTGAAATTCAGCTTTCCCTTCTCTCACATCCTATAATGCTAACTGGCGGAATCGATATTTCTAGATTTCCGAAACGCGTTTGATACGATGCCCCACTGCAGACTGTCAACAAACGTACAAGCATATGGAATAGATACCCTGATAGGTGAATGGTTCGAAGACTTGTTAAGTAATAGAACATAGCGTGTGGTCTTCGACAGAGAGTGTTCAGCAGATACAAGGGTATCGTCAGGAGTGCCCTAGGGATGTGTGATAGGACCACTATTATTTTCTATATACGGTACATAAATGATCTGATGGACATGATAAGCAGCAATCTGCGGCTGTTTGCTGATTTTCTGTGAGTAGTAGGGCAACAAGGACATCATCCCTCTCTGCATTGTTGCCAAAGTTATTCAGGATGGCAGATCAAAGATGGCGGCGATAGATGTTACAATGTTGCAATGACATCATGGTGGGAAGTTCAAATTTTGGCCGGAAAAAAAGGTCAGTTGGGCTCCATGCACTAACCTAACCCCATCTCCTCCCCTCCCCTCTCCCCCCTTCCTGCTTCCTCCCCCCCCCCCCCGAAAATGGCGGAAGAAAGGCCACCTGGGCCACCTCTACTAATCTAAGAAAGTAGCGGGAAACGTTTACTGGGAAAATAAGTCAATTGAGCTACATCCACTAACCTAACGCATTCAACCGGCACTCCTTCCTAGTAATTGGCAGGGAAAGGACTAAGTCTACGTCCAGCTGCTGGAGAGGAAGAAATGTACACTTTTTTTTCAGTGCGAAGTTGGAACAATTTATTTGGGGATGGATTTCATATAGGTACGAAAAGGGGCTCACTATACTTTCAGCTATCTTCTTTTTCAAGGTCGGCCAATTACCCATTTTCACACCCGAAATACATACTCATGGATCACTCTACATAGGAAATATCTTAGGACTTTTGGTAGATCAGCGAATAAGACAAACAAATATTCTAGTGTCTAATCTTTATTAACTCTTACATATACATTTACATACAGAAAACAACCCTTTCCTTATTTTTGTCAGGTGTAGTTTTCATAATGTCCAATTTAATTTCTAACTAATAACATAAAACCACATCTGAATCATCTATTTATTTCTCCAGCCAGTAATTTGATATATACAGAGAAGGTTTGTTCCTTAAACATGCTCCAGTCCGTCGTTTTCGGTTAGTACTCTAACATATGGCCACTTACCACCGCCTTTGGTGGCTCATTTAATTGTTATCTACGTAGTAAATTCTCCGATTTCATTGCTGCAAGAAATGTTGTCAAGGCGAAGCTGCCTTTTCTCCTATATGGGAAGGGGGCGGGGGGGAAACAGCAAAGAAGCACTGGAAACTATTTCGAAGAAATATAAAAATCGTGTGGCTTTACCATACAAAGTGGAATTTTCCATGCCGAAAATCCACAATAATGTGCAGCAAAAGAGCTACCAACCTACACCCAGGAGGACATGGTGTGTTATAACAATAGTGTCATGCGGGAAATAAGAGGAAAAATTAAATTCCCCGAATGCTCTCGTCTAGAAGAACTGCCAGAAGTAACAGAACTAATTGTTAAAGCCATAAAAGAGGTAGTTTACAGTAAAAAATGTAGAGATACACTGGAGTTAAAAAACAAACCTTCTCTGTATTTGTCAAATTACTGGCTGGAGAAATGATCCATTCACTGATCTACTAAAAATCGTAATTCCCTTATACACTGATCCATGAGTATGTATTTTGGATGTGAAAATGGGTAGTCGGATAAAAAAAAAATGTCGTGTGGCTAGGGCCTCCCGTCGGGTAGACCATTTGCCGGATGCAAGTCTTTCAATTTGACGCCACTTCGGCGACTTGTGCGTCGATGGGGATGAAACGATGATGATTAGGACAACACAACACCCAGTCCCTGAGCAGAGAAAATCTCTGACCCAGCCGAGAATCGAACCCGGGCCCTTAGGACTGACATTCTGTCGCACTGACCACTCAGGTACTGGGGGCGGACGGTAGTCAGATGATCTTGAAAAAGTAGTTGAAACTAGGTAGCTGAAAGTATAGTGAGCCCTTTTTGCACCTATATGAAATCCATCCCTAAATAAATTGTTCCAACTTCCCACCGAAAACAAATGAAATACACTGTTTCCTCTCCAGCACTGGACGCCACTGTGCCTTTTTCCCACCAATTCCACGGAAGAGGTGGTGGTTGGGTGACTTAGGGTAGTGGAGGTAGCCCAATTGACCTGTTTTCCCACCAAACTTTTGCTGCCACTCGCTTAGGTTAGTGGAGGTAGCCGAAATGACCTTTTTTCTGCCATTTTCTTGGGGTGGAGGGGGAGGAGAGTGGAGGAGAGGGAGTTAGGTTAGTGGAGGGAGCCCAATTGACCTGTTTTCCCGCCAAAATTTGAACTTCCCACCGTGACATCATTGCCACATCTTACACCACCATTTTGGACCCACCATCTTGAATAAATTTGGCAACAATGCAGAGTGGGGTGATGTCCTTGTTGCCCTAGTACTGCAGTAGAAGGGCAAGGGTGGCACGGCCCCACTCTGCATTGTTGCCAAATTTTGGTGGGCAAATAGATAAGCTGGGCTACTTCCACTAACCTATGAATATGGCAGGAAAATATTGTTGGGAAAATGGGTCAATTGGGCTACCTGTACTAACCTTAGTCATCCAACCACCACCTCTTCCTTGGAATTGGCGGGAAAAGGACTCACTCTGTGCTGGGCTGATGGATAGGATGGATGTAAGTCTTTATCTTGCATGCAATGTTTATTTATAGAATTTGAGTTGTCATAGGCAGTATCTACATTTAGTGTGTTCACCATGGGGTCCAGAGTCTAACTGACCTAGTACACAGTACCACCACCAGAGGGCACTGTCATCCCTCCCTCGACATAATCCAGGATGGCGGTCTGGGGAAAATGGTGGGAACCAATACGAACCCTGAATCCAGTCACGTGTTAGACATTGGCCAGTAGGTCAACAGTATCTGGTAATGTCAGTGGCAGGGGTATAGGGAAGGCTCAGCAGCTCTGTCACCTCAGTCTCCCTGAGCTAGCCAGCAGCAGCAGGAGAAGAAGAAGATGAAGAAGAAGAACAATCATGAAGTGTCAACAGCAGTCACAATCCAAGACAGCCCTTAGGGCAGGAAGAAACGGAAAAGTAAGTACCCCATATCACATCTTTGTGTGTGGTTAGAACAATCATTATTATCATCTTTGTTCAGCAGTAGCCCTCGATGCGTCCAGGCCTGCAGTGTCGAGCGCCAACATGTCGACCTCTGCTGCACCTGGACCTGCAGCAACCTCAGCTGCCATCTTGTCGAGACCTGCACGGAACTGTGGACCTGCGGCAGCAGCGTGTCTGATCCTGTAGTGACCACATGGGATTGTCTAGAGCACACAGCCCACTTGCTGGAGCTGGACACGGAGCTGATGTTGTCTGTCCCACTCATTGATTTGTGTGATGAGGACACATGGTCTGCTCCCAACACATCGAATGCTGCTGGTGGTCCCAAACAACATCAAGATGGAGGACAGTACTGGTCACCGACATATGACCCATCTCAGCAAAACATCCCCGTGCTAGTGCAGGCACAGAGTGCAGATCTTGTGGAAAACAAGGCATGAAGTGTACACATGCTTTTTCGTTCTACATACAATTTAACTGTCAGTGGAATGAAACGTGTAAATGTGGCTATAGAAGCACATCAGGACCGGGGCTTGCATATGAGAATAGAGATTGAAAATGCAATGAAGGGTGCTAATGTGACTATTTCTGAGTGCGACTGTGGCGAAATATGTCATGCAGAGTGCTACATCAGTCAGCAGGTGGCTACAGAGTGTTATCCAACTTGTATCGCCCCAACATTTGCCTTACTGGTGTGACACTATCTATTAGAACAGTGTATGATGACTCTGCACTATGTGTGAAATCAGGTGACAAGTGTGTTTATCTATGAGACACCTCAGGTTTGAACTAATACACTCTGGATACTACGCTATGCATTGCACTAGAGATTGAGTCATTGGTTGTTGAACATAGACTCTGCATACAATGATGTAAACTTCTTACATGTGCATAGGGTTTGGAGCAGAACCTTTTTTGCACATAAATGCATAACCAAAAAAGAAACAGATTAAATTTTCATGCGAAAAACCCGAATACTGTGAGGCACCCATTGTCTTGAGGGAAGTATGTGCGGAATTTATTGCATTTCAAAAAGTTTTGTTTCGGAAATACTGTACTGGTGTAAAGAAGAAGATAAAGAAAGAATCTGATGATTCTTTTGAAATAATGCATCCAATGTATGATATTTAAACAAATAATGAATGTATTATATAATGTCAAACTGTGTTTGTGCTTTATTTCATACCTCTCTCGTTACAGCCAATGTATTACACATGTCAATATCATCATTATAGGTGTAACCTTGAAAAATAATGATGATATTAATAAGAATAATATTTGGACTATAACTTCTTTTCCTGCTGCTGGCTGACTGAGGGAGCCTGAGGTCACAAAGCTGCTGAGCCTGCCCTATACCCCCACCAATGATGTTAGCAGATACCACCATACTACTGCCTGAAGTCTAACACGTGACTGGATTCAGGGTTTCTATTGGTTCCCACCGTTATTCTCGAGAGCGCCATCTTGAATTATGTCACAGAGGGATGACAGTGCCCTCTGATGGCGGCACTGTTTACTAGGGCAGTTGGACTCCGGACCTCATAGTGAACACGCTGGAAGGAACCACTGGTTATGACAACTCAAATTGTTTAAATAAACAGCATGCAAAATAGACTTACGAGCATCGTATCCAGCAGCCCAGCTCGGAGTGAGTCCTTTTCCCGCCAATTCCAAGGAAGACACTGTGGCTGGATGACTTAGGTTAATGGAGGTCGCACTATTGACCTATTTTCACGCCAAAACTTTTCCACCATTTTCTTAGGTTAGTGGAATCTGTATCTGAACTTCCCGTGAAAATTTGAACTTCCCACAAAAATTTCCCTGCCATTTTCTTAGGTTAGTGAATGTAGCCCAATTGACCTATATTCCCGCCAGAATTTGAACTTCCTACCCTGACGTCATTGCGACGTTACTACTTCTATCGCCGTCATCTTGGATCCGCCATCTTGAATAAATTTGGCAACAATGCAGAGTGGGGCTGTGCTGCCCTTGCCCTACTACTGCTGTAGTGTATGGTAAGGTGGTGTTGGGTGTCTGTAGAAGGATACAAGATGACTTAGAAAATATTTCTAGATGGTGACATGAATGGCAATTAAATGTAGAAAAATATAAGTTAATGTAGATGAATAGGAAAAACGAACTCATAACATTCGATTACAGCTTCAGATGTGCTACTTGGTGCAGTTACGTCGATTAAATACCTAGATGTAAGATTGCAAAGCGATATGAAATGGAATGAGCCTGTAAATACTGTAGTGGAGAAGACGAATCGTCGACTTCTGTTTATTGAGAGGATTTTAGGAGAGAGTCGTCCATCTATAACGGAGACTGCATATAGGACGCTAGTGCGACCTGTTCTTGGGAACTGATAGAGCGTTTGGGATCTGTACCAGGACGCGTTAAAGAAAGACATCGAAGCAATTCAGAGGCAGGCTGCTCCTTTTCTCGCCAGTAGGTTTGAACAACACGCAAGTACTATGGAGAGGCTTCAGGAACTCAAATGAGAATCACTGGAGGGAAGGTGACGTTCTTTTCGAGGAGTACAAGTGAGAAAATGTAGAGAACTGGCATTTTAGGCTGACTGCAGAACGATTCTACTGCCGCCAACGTACATTTAGTTTACGGACAGCGAATATAAGATCAGATAGATTAAGTAAGGCTCGTATGGAGACGGACAGTCATTTCTCCTTCGCTTTGTTTGCGAAGAAGAAGGTATGTGTGAATTTCTAAGGGACCCAATTGCTAAGGTCATCGGTCCCTATACTTACACACTACTTAAACTAACTTACTCTAAAGACAGCACACACGCCCATGCCCTAGGGAGGACTGGAACCTCCGGCGGGAGGGGTCGCGCAATTAGTGACATGGCTCCTCTAACCGGGTGGCCACTCCGCGCGCAGCTCTGTTTGCGAATGGAACAGGAAAAGGAATGACTAGTAGTGATACAGGCTACCTTCCGCCAAGCACCACACGGTGGCTAGCGGAGTTTGTATGTAGATGTAGATATACACTGAACAACCAAAGAAACTGGTACATCTGCCTAATATCGCGTGGGGCCCCGGCGGGATTGCAGATGTGCCGCAACACGACGTGGCACTGACTCGACTAACGCCTGAAGTAGTGCTGGAGGGATTTGACGCTATGAATCCTGTAGGGCTGGCCATAAATCCGTAAGAGAACGAGGGGGTGGAGATTTCTTCCGAACAGCACGTTTCAAGACATTCCAGATATGCTCAATATTGTTCATCTCTAGGGAGTCTGGTGGCGAGCGGAAGTGTTTAAACTCAGACGAGTATTCCTGGAGCCACTCTGTAGCAATTCTGGACGTGTGGGATGTTGCATTGACCTGCTGGGATTGCCCAAGTTCGTCGGAATGCACAATGGACATGAATGGATGAGGGTTACCAGACAGGATGCTTACGTGTGTGTTACCTGTCAGAGTCGTATCAAGGGTCCCATATCACTCCAACTGCACACGCCCCACACCGCTACAGAGCCTCCACCAGCTTGAACAGTCCCCTGCTAACATACAGGGTTCATTGATTCATGAGGTTGTCTCCATACCCGTACACGTCCATCCGTTCGATACATTTTGAAACGAGACTCGTCCGACCAGGCAACATGTTTCCAGGCATCAACAGTCGAATTTTGGTGTTGAAGGGCCCAGACGAGGCGTAAAGCTTTGTGTCGCACCGTCATCAAGGGTACATGAGTAGGCCTTCGGCTCCGAAAGCCCATGTCGACGGTGTTTCGTTGAATGGTTCGCACGCTGACACTTGTTGATGACCTAGCTCTGAAATCTGCAGAAATTTGCGCAAGGGTTGCTTTTCTGTCACGTTGAACAATTGTCTTCAGTTGTCATTAGTCCCGTTCCTGCAGGATCTTTTTCCGGCCGCAGCGATGTCGGAGATCTGATGTTTACCGGATTCCTGATATTCTCGGTGCACTGGTGAAATAGTCGTACGGGAAAATCCCCACTTCATCGCTACCTCGAAGAGACTGTGTCCCCTCGCTCTTGCGCGGACTATAGCATCAGGTTCAAACTCACTTAAATCTTGATAACCAGCCATTGTAGCAGCAATAACCGTCCTAACAACTCCACCAGATACTCGGTTGTCTTATACAGGCGTTGCCGACCGCAGCGCCGTATTCCGGTTGCTTACATATCTCTGTATTTGAATACGCATGCCAATACCAGTTTCTTTGGCACTTCAGTGTAGATTGTGCTAAGTGGACTGCTGGTGGCACTTTGTAACCCACGAGTGATTCCTTTCTCTGATTTTATGCGATTTTCTAACCACCCTCCACAATCGTCAACGGTACCTACCCGTCAGTACATGAGGTCTAGCGCTACTCAGTTGACATCCAGTAGCATGTCCACGTTCGAATTCACTGTGCCCTCCTGAGAGCCTCATTCAGCTATTACTACTTCTCTATTGACAACACATTATTTTACTGCGCTTTTCATTCCCTCCTCTTAGCGCGAAGGGCGATTGTTCTGAGGTGTACATTTGCCATTCGCAGTTGGTGATTTTGTTTCAGAGCCGTGTGGTAAGTGCATTTACATTATTTTGTATGCTTGCTTCGTTTTGATTATACGAAACAAGAGATTAAACGGGTGTTAACGTGCAGTCCTAACGCATCGACTGCACACTGACCAGCACAGCCCGCGAAACGGCATCAAGAAGGCGCTAATCCGCGCGTCGAATCAGTCGCCGTTCGCTGCTCGGGCCCAGTTCGGTTGCAGACTTCGAGAGCAACCTGGAAGCTGATAGCCTGCGTTCTGCGAGTGGTAGCCGGGAACAGAAATTGCTTGTAGGAGGCACAAGTAGCACCTCAAATTATGTTATATTTATTTTCTTTTTAGAAACAAAGAGTTATATTAAACTTGAAATATGTTGTACAGTTGATTTGTATTCCTGTCACTGGCCATCGCAACTTCTCTCCTTCCTTGCTTGTGTCGCTTCCGATCTCCCACAGCAACCGATTCAACACTTAATATTTCTCATTTACAAAAAAATAATGGTGTTAACATAAAATTGCCGAATGTAAAAGAAATAAATATGAGGAACGGAGATAATGATAACTTGCGAAATAAAATAAAATTAAATGTGAGTGAATTTGGGTTGTGTGAGTGAACAGGAAGAGGTATGGGAAGCGTAATGGTTGCATGTATGTGTAATACTTCCCGTCTCCCTCCATACTAGTGGGTCCATCTCTCGTGGCATCTAGTGGTGAGTTCCGCGGTACATAAGTGATTTCGGATACTTTCGATCAGATAGTGTAAATGTAAATGGATAAACTGTACATAGGGTCCTAAAATGTCACTAACGCAGCCGTTATACTCCAGATTACGTACAATACGTGGGAGTTGAAAATGATTGTTGAGTCTAATGGTTTCCACAACGGCCTTGGTGGCGGTGGTAAGATATGTTGCTCAACAATGCACGCTGCCAGACGACAGAATTCAGGTCCCTTGCGGCCAACATTTTAGCATAATTTGAAGCGGATACACTTTACTGGTTAACGCCGGATTATTGAGAAAACTCTAAGAAAGTGTAGCTAGACTATAAACAAAACTGCATACAGAACAGTTGCGCGATATATTATTTAGTATTGGTCGAGCGGCTTTTCACGAAACACTATTAAGAAAATTTAGACAACCAGCACTTGTAGACAGCAGAACAACTCTACTGCCAACAACATACATCTCGCGGAAGGACCACGAAGACAAGATAAATCAGGGCTCGTGAGGAAGCATAAACTCGGTTGCTTTTCTCTGACTCTATTAGCAAGTGGAAAGGAAAGGAAATGTCTAGCAGTGGTTCAAGGTACGCTTCGCCAACCACCGTGTGGTGGGTTGCGGAGTATGTATGTATGTATGAATGAATGTATAGACGGATGTAGCCCGCCAACTGCCTTCTATATGCACACATTTTCTTTGTTATTCGTTATTTAAAGCTCTCCAACAGAGGAGGAGGAAGGGGTTGGCTGTGGCCTTGTTTCCGCTGTTTAGCCGTTGATTAATACAATTAAAAAATATAAATAATAGATATTGATTCGAAAAATTATGATCTCGTCTTTAGGAGGTGATGCGCGTGTCCTTCAAATCTGTGTGGATGATGGCGCTGTAATATTTTCTATTAGAGGGATTCTGATTCAGATGGAATGGGAGGTTATGTGACATTAGAAAGGAGGTGGGATGAATACTGGGAAGAGTCTAGAGGCGGAATGCAGGTGGTAGGAAGCGTATAGGATTCTACCTGTGTAGGGAAACGATGGTTTAGAGAACTCACTGGAAATGGAGGTGGAATAAATGATTATTTATTTATTTATGCATTTATTTCATCTGGCAAGATTAGGGCGTTAAGACACTTTCAAACATCCAACCAGAAATCCTTACTGAGTCGACAGTAGTTTTCATGATACAAAAGCCATATATAATAATTATAATAACAAAAATAGTAAAAATGGTATATACACAGTGTTTGAACATGAGACAACTAAATCTCGAAGACGACGAATCGAACGAAAAAAATATTCTAGGTGGAAAAATTAATGTTAGTAAAGGGGACATCTGTCAGTGATACAACTGGCCACCCCGTAACCAGCCCTCCTGGATGGGTGGGGCCAATTTTGCATTTTCATCAAATGCTCAAGTCTCATACATCTATGATTGGTATACAGGGTGTAAAATTTAAGTTGACAAAGCAGAATAACTCGAAAAATAAGCTTTACGCGAAAAAATGTGTAGAATTCAAAGCTGATTATTTTCGAGGGGGCATCTGCTGGTGCTGGGGGTGGGGCGGGAGGCAACTTTAAAATTTCAAATGGGAACCCCCACTTTTTATTGCAGAATCAGATTCTACATAAAAAACTACGTAAATTTTGTCTTAAACATTTGTTTTGATTTTTGGTAATTGGCACTGTAATCAAGAAATCCATGTTCTCATTTTTGCGTGGAAAATGGTTACGGATAAATAAAAAATACTTATTTACTTCGTAAATTTTGATTCGCTAAAACTAAAACTCTCCCTCTCTCCCCATAGGGTGGAGTTTGAGTGAGAGGAGTTAGATGGCTCTGAGCACTATGGGACTTAACTTCTAAGGTCATCAGTCCCCTAAAACTTAGAACTACTTAAACCTAACTAACCTAAGGACATCACACACATCCATGCCCGAGGCAGGATTCGAACCTGCGCCCGTGAGAGGAATTAGAGTTTTACAAATGTTGACCCAAATACTGCATTAATTTTTTCCGCAGATTCGGATAAGTTTTGCTCAAATTACCGTTGATAAAATATGGACCGATCAGTTTATCGCCAATTATACCACACCAAACATTAACTGACAAAGGTCGCCGATGGTTGACTTTTCGAATTCAATGTAGGTTCTGTTCACTCCAGTAATGCATGTTATAGCCATTAACTTCGCCGTGGATCGTGAATGTTGCCTCATCGGAGAAAAGTACTCTGGCAAAAAAGTTTTGGTTTGTTTACATCCGCTGAACTGCCCATTGAAACAACGTTAGACGGTTTTGGAAGTCATCGCCATGTAGTTCCTGATGCATCGATACATGGTATGGATGACACTTGTGGAGCATCAGGATTTTCCAAACACTCATGTGTGAAATTCCTGATTGCCTTGATATGTCTCTTGTGCTCGCATGTGGATTCTGAGCCACAGCAGTTAGGACTGCCACTTGATTGTTCTCTCCATAAACAGTAGCTGCACGGGTTCTTTTTTCTGATTCACTCTACCTTCTGCAGTACATTGTTTAATAAATCGAACAAAAGAGGACTGTGGACGTACTTGGCCAGGAAAACGCTGCGCATAAAGCGCGACTGCATCGTCAAAATTTCTCCCACTTTCTCCATAAATGTACACCCTCTTAATTTTTTCTTCCACAGAAAGATAATTCATAATGACATATGCCACCCGTTAATCTCTAGAGAGGAAAGATAAGGGGCGTCGAGAAAAGCAGAGTTAGAATTTCTATGAGCGAGACGCAGCCCGCTCGGCGTAATTCCGCCTAGCAATACTAACTCCGCGTCAACCGGGACTGGTAGCGAGCAAACGGGCTGGCTCTGAGCACTATGGGACTTAACATCTATGGTCATCAGTCCCCTAGGACTTAGAACTACTTAAACCTAACTAACCTAAGGACATCACACAACACCCAGTCATCACGAGGCAGAGAAAATCCCTGACCCCGCCGGGAATCGAACCCGGGACACCGGGCGCGGGAAGCGAGAACGCTACCGCGAGCAAACGCCGCGAACGCTGTCACACAAGGTATCAAACATAAGTCACCCAAAAGACAATCGTTATAAACGATGTATTGCTGTCAGAATGATCAGACGGGTAAAAGATACAGTGCGTTTATAAGACTTTTATCCATTGTGGATGTGGAACACTGCGACTGTGGTGTGAAAAGGTTTTCAGAAATTACTGCCAAATCACGAATTTCTTAGATCTAACCCAACTAAATGTGGATAAAGAGATGTTGAAAATTGCACATAAACAAAAAGAAAAGCTCTCACTCCTGATTGCCAAAAAATCCCCCATTCCACCAAATGAATGCCCTCCCGTGCAACATAAATTCTTTGAGAGAGTAGTTAACACAACAAGCATTAATTTCAATAGCACAGAATTAAATTTGTTAAATAAGGGACTTAAACATAATATTGCCACAAAACTTGATTACAACAGTGTTAAAGACCTAATAACTAACACCAAAATAGCATGTATAGCATCAAAACTAGATCAGAATGATCAAAATGCTCTAGCCCATGATGCAAACAAAATAATAAAGAAAACCATAGATGCACAAAGGCTCCATAGTAATAAACATGATGAATCTGCAACACTGAAACAAATTAACAAAAAGCTAACAAACAGTAGTGCCCTTGTTGTTAAATCTGACAAAGGCAGCACAGCCGTGATAATGTACGAGTCTGATTACATTAAGAAAACCCTAGAATTTTTCAAGAATAACAACATAACTGAGTTGAAATCTGACCCCACTCCCAAATACCAAGCTAAAATAAAAGACATGTTAAAAAATTGTAACTTTCTGCTGACATCCATTGAAGCCAAACAATGTGTTATAATGAACCCTACAGCACCAAAGCTTAGATCACAACCTAAAATTCATAAAGATGGACACCCGATACGCCCGATTGTGAATTCCATAAATAGCCCAGGGTACAAAGTGACTAAAAAACTGCATGAAATACTCAAGAAATATTATACATTCCCAACCAATTATTCCATAAAAAACACCTATGATTTGATTGACAGTATCAGAGAAATTTCCATTCCCAATGCAGCTAACTTTGCATCCCTTGATATTGTCAACCTGTACACAAACATACCTATAATAGACACACTTCGTATAATAAAAAATAACTTATTACAACATAAAAAGTTAAGTGACATGGAAATCTGTGAGCTGATGGATTTACTTGAATTAGTGCTGTCCCACAATTACTTCACCTTCAACAACAAAATATATATTCAACATGATGGTCTAGCAATGGGCAGTAGTCTAGCTGGCCTTCTTGCTGACATCTACATTAATGATCTCGAAATTAAATTCTTTAAAGCAAACCCAATAGAAACAGACAAAATCATTTATTATAAACGATATGTTGATGACACACTGTTGTTATATGATGGAACAGCCACTGAAATTGAGGCCTTAGCTGGTAAACTTAATAATGTTCACCCCAAAATACAGTTCACAGTAGAACACCAAACCCAAAAAGGTATCTATTTTCTTGACCTAAACATAACACATCACAACAACAAACATAAATTTCAGATATATAGGAAACCCACCACTTCAGATGTCATAATAAACAATACATCATGCCACCCAAATCAGCATAAACTAGCTTTTTTCAAATCAGCACTTAACTGTATCAACAAGATTCAAGCTGATCCTACTGCAAAAATTAATGAAATCAATATATTAAAAACAATAGCATCAAACAATGCTTATGACCCAAGCATAATTGAAAAATTAGATAAAAACATTATATCTAACAAAGCAAAACCAGCAAGCCAGACCTCAGTAGCAGAAGAAACCAAATTCGTTTGTATGCCGTTTCTCGGCAATATCTCATACAAACTTGCTAAGCTATTCAAACCACATAATGTCAAAATAAGTTTTCACACTAACAACAAAATACAGAACAAAATAGTCCACAACACCAAAAGAGCCAGCACACCCTACCAAAAATCTGGTATATATAAATTAAGATGTGACAGCTGCTCCTGCTACTACATAGGGCAAACAGGTAGAAATTTTGAGATCCGATACAAAGAGCACACTGATGCACTTCGCCTAAACAACTTAAATAGATCCACTTTTGCTACCCATCTAGCAGATAATAAACATTCCATAACAGACATTAAAACTAACCTTCAAATCCTACACACTGTAGACAAGGGATTCAAGATGGATCTTCTCCAACAATTAGAGATTTTTACCCACAAACATAATTCCCCACATACCATTTTAAATGAGCAGACAGAATTGGCGAATAACTCCTTCTTTCAGAATTTTAAGGATTCTTTGAACTTAAAAAACTAAACAGTCATTCAGAAACAAAATGCCCCCCCCCCCCCCACACACACACATAAAAGCTTGTACCACTTCTGCCCCCCCCCTTCAGCTCTCTTCTCTCTCCACATCACCCTCTCAACCCCCCCCTCTCCTTTTTCCTATACACCCCCCACCCCCCCCCCCCACCCCCCCCCCCCACCGCCAACTCCTTTTCCACACCCTTTCAAGTACCAGCATTACTTATTATTTCAAGTTAACCATCAACCTCTCATCCCAGACATCATATGCCAAGATCAGCCAATGGAAGGAGCAAGAAATTAGCTGTCATAATACTCTCAATACCAATAATCTTAAATGTAACTGAAATATAATGTAAAAAAATCTAGTTTTATATACCTGTTAAAATTGCACAGTTAATTTATAAATAAACATTTTACTAGTTTAAGCTAATTTACATTTATTTTCTATGTAATAAAGACAAATCTCTTGTCAGTGTGTGTGATGACTAATAATGCCTCTGGTCAACTTGAAATCTTTGATACTGTAGTTATATTGCAATCTTTGGCTTGTTTATAATGTGTAAATCCTGTATTCGTATCTGTGGCTAAGTGTGTTCAGCGATGTGTACGAAAAACAAGATATATGTTTCCAACAGTGCCTCATAAAAGTAATATACATCTAGTGAAAGTTTTAACTTGTGAAATTGTGGAAAACAAGACACAATGGTTTCAAAAATACGTCCTAAAAGAGATATATATACCTGCAGAAAGATTTATCTGTAAGTAACACCTTAAAACGTAAATTAAACTGTAAATATTTCGTGTAACTGTACCACATGTAGGGATTATTTGCTCTTATACGTTAAACATAAATTATGCTGTAAATATTTCGTGTTACTGTACCACATGTAGCGATTATTTGTTCTCGTTTCTGTCTAGCCACAGATACTCAACCACCCACACAATGGGTACAAAAAAGCACTAAATGTATATACTATCTGATGATGAGTTGCTAGGCAGCTCGAAACCGGTCATGGTTAAATAAAATACATCTACATAAAAGGCGACTGGTTGCAGTAATTTCTGAAAACCTTTACAGTGCGTTTATTACATTAATACTCATAATTTATAAAGCCCAGTCTTATTACGAGAAAGGGCGAATTTCTCGTCCCTGCGTTACCTATCGGCGGCACTCCGAAACATTACGCCGCTCATGAAGGGCTGGATAAGAGCACTGATTATCGATCAGTGCTAAGTGGAATATCGATTAACGTTCATAATTCTAAAAATATAAACGACGTAACAGCCGCGATATTCCGAAATAAAATGAAGATGTGAGCAATGTGATTTAAGTCAATAAATTTATGAATGTCGTTTTCTACGTTTTTCCACCCGAAGCAAAAAGACTCAAATTACGGAAGCACCCCAGTTGTGAGACTTCTCGACAAAAAGAGTGATTACTCCAAATCTAATAAAAAATTAGGTTCGTGAGTCAGTTAGTTTTTTAGTTAACGAGTTCACTCGTTAGTACGTAGGATGTTTGATTAGTTAGTTAGCTAGTCAGATGATTTGTTTGATAATTAAAAGTTGTGTGGCCTCATGACCACGAAACAGACAAAACTTATCCGAATCTGCTGAAAAAATTAATACAGTATTTGGGGCTACATCTGTAAAACTGTAATTCCTCTCTCTCAAACCCCACCCTATGGGGAGAGAGAGAATTTTAGTTTTAGCGAATCAAAATTTACGAAGTAAATAAATATTTTTTATTTATCCGTAACCATTTTCCACGCAAAAATGAGAACATGGATTTTCTTGAATTACAGCGCCAACCACCAAGAATCAAAACAAATGTTTAAGACAAAAATGTACGTAATTTTTTATGTAGAATCTGATTCTGCAATAAAAAATGGGGGTTTCCATTTGGCTGGCTAATTTTAGCACCAGCAGATGTTCCCCTCGAAAATAATCAACTTTGGATTCTACACTTTTTTTGTGTGAAGCTTATTTTTCGAGTTATTCCGGTTTGTCAACTTAAAATTTACACCCTGTATATGCAGTTTGAAACGACGAATGAAAATTTGTACCAAGGCTGGGTTTCGAACCCGGGTCTCCTGTTTAGTTTTTTATTCCTTTTTTTTAACTAGGAAGTAGAGTGGTCATCTTCGAGCCGGTGGAGACGTGGTGGGCAGGGGTCCAATCTCGAGGTCTGGCTATGATGCCTCACCCTCCCTGTCCCTGAAAACCGCTCCCCTTCGACTTGTTTTTTAACAGAAAGCAGGCTAAATAAGCCATTTTTTTGTACAAGCACAAATACAACGTAAAGAGCGCCCTTCAGGCAGAGGAAACGTTAGACATTACACTCGAACAACGCCTGCAAAAGACTTTATTAACATGGTGTAGGGACAATGAAAAAAGAAAAAAACTGAAAGTAAGCTAAGAGGTGTGACGCCATAGACAAAGAAGGAAGGAAGGGTGGGGGCATGGTAAGACTTGCAGGCATCCTCCTGCTCAGCAGATGGGCCGTGGGCGCAGAGTGGGCGGCACCACTACGTGTCCATGCGCGTACCCGGCTGTGGGGTACGATATAGAAATGTAGCGTGGGGAGTCTCAGACGTCAGCAAGGGTGGGCGGAGGGGTTGCCGTCCACGTGTGGCACCATCCAGATGAGCGGGGGTGACGTAAAGATCGCGCGAAGTTAACTAGCGAAGAAGATTCGGTAGTGTGGTCGGTGCTAGGCTTCATTGTGGACAGTTTCCAAGTACTGCCAGAAGTCAGGGTATGATTTATCGCCATCAGTCTACAGGAAAGTGATCGTCCATCTCTTGACCCATGAAATCGCATGAGTTTTGGTGGCGGGGAAGTGAGTATGCTCAGGATGTGTAATAGTCCATGGATCAAACGAGTCCGGCGGAACGTGGGGATAACAGGCAACGAACTGTTGACCCAGTTTCTAGACGTTACTGGCGGCAGCACAAGTCAGGTGGTGGGCATCGCCGTTCACGAGGTGGCAAATTGTACAAAGTGGAGTTTCCGACAATCCGATTGCGCTAAGACGTTGATTTATGGCGAATTATCCTCGTACGACATGGTACCGTGTAGACCGGACGTTGGAGGGAAGCAAAGCCTGGTGGTGGTAAGTTCCTGTGGTATCAAACTGCTGAGATCATCGGTCTCTAGGCTTACACACTACTTAATCTAACTTAAACTAAGTTACGCTATGGACAATACACACACCCATGCCCGAGGGAGGACTCGAATCTGCGACGGGGGGAGCAGTGTGAACCGTGGCAAGGCACCTACGGCCGCGCGGTTACCCCGCGCTGCTAAAGGAAAGCCCGGTGGGCATAACGCCAAATAGTGGGCCACCGCGTCGACAGATGTTTGAGTACGACGTTGTTGTGGGATATGCAACGAAGAAGTGGGTTGTAGAAATCCTTGTTTCGAGGAAGGCGCGTGCTGGGTGAGTGAGTGGGATCGTAACTGAAGTCAACTATGAAAACAGAAATGTTCACCTGATGATGCGTGATGTGCCCTACTGGCACCTGCGAGGATGTGGTCGTCGGTATAACAATGTCCAGCAAGCTGTGCGGAACGGCGGCGCCAAGGTTCCACTGCTTGTGCACGGTGGCCATGTACAGAGACGCCGCACGGAGTCACGCATTGACAAGGCCGAGGTCCCCGCTCGCTGAAGGAGGGTGAGCCTTTCGTAACGGACCTTAAAGAGCATACCGGCCGTAAGTTAGTGGCCATAGTTATTGGCCGTGAGAGTAACTGAGATGTGGACCATCTTGGTCACCACATGTTAACTGAGGTATTCGACACGTTGTAAAGAATCGAGTCGGCGGAGAAGATTTTGTCGACTGCCATGCAGTTAAGTTGGAGGATACGCCAAAAACTGATAGCAGTGGAGCGGTGTACGGTGGAGCCGGAAATGGTACTAGGGTATCGTAGGTTCTGTACGCATGGGAGAGGTGCTAAGTCGTCGTGTGAGAGGCCGCGTTCAGTGCGCATCGCCGGGGATTTAGTCACTTTCATGCTAGTGCCCGTTGCAGTTCTGTACGTTGACAACAGATCGAATACCATCTTTGTTTCCTGTGATTCGCTACACGGCGTTGTCCGTTATCAACAGTTCATGAAACAATGTCGTCCACAGCGATGCCATTAGTGCAAGGGAGGCGAGATAAAATTCTATCAGCAATCTGTCGATCTTAGGTGACTTATTCAGAGCACCTCTGTTGATTGTTTTGTGGACCTCATCGCACGTAATCGGCTTCCTCAGCTCGTTCGCCACGTCCCCGGCGGGAGCGCGTGTGATGTTTGGTAACACAACCTTCCTAGCACAGGTGTTGGTAGGCTCCTCCTGGTGCACTGTATGGTAGTAGTCTACAAAGCCATTGACAAGTAACGTGCCTGGCGCGATAGGCGCAGATCTCAGTGATGAATCGTTGTCATCGTTGTTTCTCACACTGCCGTGTGTATAAAAGATTATAACTTGAGAACGGTTGACCGATTTGACTATTTTTTCTGTACATAATTGTCAGGACAGGGTTTGTGTGAGAGAAAATTTTGGAAAATCCACCGGAAAAACCGGAAATATGGACGGTACTTTTGTACGAAAATCTCAATGAAAGAATTTTGACGGTCGGATTAGATTGATTTGGGGGGAGAGACCAAACAGCGAGGGAAGGATGTGGAAGGAAATTGGCCGTGCCCTGTCAAAGGAACCATCCCGGCATTTGCCTGAAGCGATTTAGGGGAATCACGGAAAGTCTAAATAGGGATGGCCGGACGCGGGATAGAACCGTCGTTCTCCCGAATGCGAGTCCAATGTGCTAAGCACTGCGCCACCTCGTCCGGTTTGATAATTCTGCTGTCACCATATTTTCATAACAAAGAAAAGTGACGTTCAGTTTGACAGTTCTGCTGTCACATTGTTTTCATAACAACAACAAATTCCGTATTGGATATTGCTATTGTGCGAAAAAGAATGCAATTGAAAGCGGTATTTCATTGTGTTATCGGTGTTGATCATCTCTTTGGTGTGTTGCAAAGATTGAATTGATTTCTGTTCGTGGTAATTTGGTATGTTGCAAACATTCAATTGATTTCAGTTCGTAGTTTATTCTTTTGGAAAAAATGCCACCAGTGAGGCGTCGAAATATCGGACGGCGTACGCTCAACGCGGCCAACTGCTTTATCTCCGAGTCAATGAGACGGACGAAGAGCGTAGACAGCCTTTTGAAACAAATCGAATATGAAATTCTCAAGCGCGATCCATTATGCCTCCGGAACAATGGATACAGTCGAGTTCGACTCGCTCAGCTGAAGCTTACTCACAAAATAATTTGGAACGTCGATGAAACAGACGGTCAAACATGGCAATTCGGACTGAAATATTAGTGTTCAGATATGATCCAACAGTTGATTACACCGTGTTGTATTGGTCGACTTCGGAACAATGCACAATGTTTGTCAATATTGCAACGCTTTGAGATTTCGACACGAACCGCCAAGATTATGTTGTGGACCGGAGTACCACAACTCACACCGCGACCAGAGCCACTGACATCATTGTTTTCGGGCAAAGAACCTCGATCGAAGCATTTCTTGGAGAATACACAAAAATAGTCAGCTCCTTCCAAATTGCATCATTTGGGGCGACTGTTATCGAAGAACAAGGTTTTAACCAAAATTTTAAGGTAAATTCTTTTTTGACTGCATTCTACATCACATATGCATACACACACATCACAAAAACAAACATCGACGATTCACAACGTTTCATCACAGCTCATAAATCAATAATTTGTGTTCATTTTTACAGATTAAAAGACAAATTTACCATCGTGCAGAAGCATTGTTGCCACCAGTCAATGCTGATCACAAATTTCTTTAGATTTATGTCCTCGGAAATTCTGAAAATGAAATGAGTCAGCGTTGTGTCATCAGTTGTGCGGTTAAGCGGGACATTATTGTGTAACTATAATATCTCTTAAAAGAACACAATCAACTGGTCAAATTATTCAAGACTGGAATAGAAATGATGTCTTTGGATGATCAAAAAATAGTGATCAGAGCAGACAAAAGACCAGCAGGCGAACATGAAAGACGCTTCAATCAATCGACGTTGAATGACGTTGCCATTGTGGTTGTTGGCGGAAATTGGATAATTCGCGACAGTATAGTTCGACGGGGTGATGGTTATAACCTTCAGCATATCATGGATATCATTTTTGATCAGTATGACTAATCCATTTACTGATAAGGTGGTTGATGCATTAAGCAGTATGTAGCCATGTTGTTAATCATGTTTCTTTTCTATTCCTAACAAAAGTTGATTATTCACTTACTGGTCAAGAAACAAACAAAAAGGTCAGCTATATGAATATTTATGCCTACAGTGTGATGATTTGTCGAAACGAGGGCAATCATATATTGAAATGCCACAGGTTCTTTCATTAGTTTGCTGTTGAAATGTATGTAAAAATCGAAAAATTGCATATGGAAGAATAAATTCATTTGCGTGATGCCATGTATGTAGATGGAAATGCAAACAATGTCAGCCAACTTACCATTTTGCCAGTGACGTATGATGAAAGCCCAAGGCATATGTACGAATACGCGCAAGAGGGGGAGATGCACAGAGAAGGGAGAATGGACAGAGAGATGAGGCAAGAGGTGGATAGAGTGAGTGTGGCATGAGAGATGTTCAGGGAGTGGGGGGAAAGTGATGGACAGAGATAATGTGGCGGAGGAGGAGGTGGACAAAGGGAAGTGGGAGGTGCAGAGGTATAATAGAAAAATGAGGAGAAGGAGATTATGACTTATACCCAATTGGAATGATACCTGTCATTCGTCTTTTACTAGTGCAAGTTACTGGTAGGATCAGCTTCGCGAAATATCCCTTTCCTGATTTCCTAAATCCCAAGAATGAAAGTGCAAGTAGAGCCTACGTTCGCTTGTCTCTAACAAGTACCAAAGACAAAGTTTCCAATTCGTGGGCCAGATTTAATTGCATTAATTAAACTGATAAAAAGGTGCCACCTCACAGATCATTTGATGATTTAATAAAATAGTATTTCATACATTGGATATACAATAATCATGATAAATTTAGCAGAGGTTGAAAATAACGCTTCAGTTGTAAGTTACTTTATTTTCACACGACCTGTTTCGGACTGTTGTAAGCCCATCCTAAGGTGTCGTAGCTGTGCTGTGGTCCCCGAGCGCCGGGTGTACCAGGCGCGGTGTGCTGCCTATGAGCGCAGAACTCGGGAGAGAACAAACCCCACTTCACAAATTCCGTACAACTCACTAATTATGTAAATAAATTTACCAAACGTGAGCAAATCTACTCTGCGATGAAACTGATGGTTCAGTTCGAACACGAGAGGTGTTTTCGTCGAATTGGAGCCATATGCTTTACAAAGTAACGCACGTGGCGCAGCAGAGTACGGGCTAAGAATTTCATGGGAATGAAACACATTGAAGACGGTAAATGAAATAAAATTTAACTCCAGCATTCCACAAAGCACACGACACATTCATACATGATACACGAAACTAACTGAAACTATACATAAAGCGGCGGCATCGATCGTCCATGCCAAGTTGCAGTTGCAGAAAATATCTCATTGAATAAACTGAACGCTAATGAAATTAAAATCGTTCCCTGACTGAAATAGTTGGTGTGGCATGATTAGTAATGCCACAGTCCGCCCCCGGTAGCTGAGTGGTCAGCGTGACAGAATGTCAATACTGAGGGCCCAGGTTAGATTCCCGGCTGGGTCGGAGATTTTCTCCGCTCAGGGACTGGGTGTTGTGTTGTCCTAATCATCATCATTTCATACCCATCGACGCGCAAATCGCCGAAGTGGCGTCAAATCGAAAGACTTGCATCCGGCGAACGGTCTACCTGACGGGAGGCCCTAGTCACACGACATTTATTTTAGTAATGCCACACACAAGAGTGACTAACAGAAACTCAAAGCTAACTCTTACTCAGTTCAACTTAAGCAACTAGGAAGACCACTCAGAGCATCCTTAATCACCGGCGTCCTAGGGAAGAGTAAAACTAACCTGCCCCGTCGCCGGAGTCTACACAGAAATCCGGAAGGGCTCAGCGAGCGTAAGCGGTTTCTACCTGTACCAAGCTCACAATGGATGCTGACCAGTGGTCACTAATTCCTCTCTGACCAAAAGTAGCCGTATTCAAAGCTCTACAGAAAGGTTGGATAAACTGCCCTTAACTTTCAAGGTAACCTTCTGGCAACTAGTGAGGGCTGTGGCATGATTCGGGTGTTGAATTTCTTGCATTAGAATTGTGCCAAAATTTACCTTCGCCAACACAAAGTGAAACGTGACAGAATGACGTTTCAGTCAAGTGAATCCGTTGCCAGTGTAGGGCTGTGGTGAGGAGAATCTTATCACGCGTGACAAACCAATTAAACTGTGAACAAGGTTCGAGTCACAGGATATGTATCCAAGGGTATGGCAAAATCGGGGTTAATATTGAGTATAAATTAACTATACGGATGATGTGTGTGGTGGAACCGTTAGAAGCAAATGAGCTGGTTCTGGCAGGTTGCTTTGTGTACAGTAGTAATGTACATGTACAAGAAATGAATGGGGCAACAGTTGTATCTGTAATCATAGATAATTTTAGCGCCGACGATTAGAGGTTAACGAAGTGTTGTTAATCAGAAATCGAAATTATATTTTATATACAGTCAGCACATGTATGTTATAAACAAATGAAACAATATTATTACAATAGTTGTCGCTGATCTCTGCACTGCAGATAAACACCGTTCAAGCGTTAAAGTTTTGCAAGTGAGAGAGAGAGAGAGAGAGAGAAAGAGAGAGAGAGAGAGAGAACAAAAATGGGGTCTCCATATGCATGGAATATGTTTCTTGAGAGGAGGGATAAAAAGTAAAAACTATACAGACACAGACACTGGCAATCACTTAGAAAGAGGGTGGTGGAAGATCGTACTATCCAGGGATGTCTCCAACTCTACTAACTGAAAGTAATAATGGTAATTGGAGGACTGTAGCAAGTCTGTTCTATGGCGATCGGCGAACTTGGGTAGCGATCAGCTAATTGAAAACTGACGGTCCATCAATTCAGTTCTGGATGGCTGGTATTATGGAAATCGTATGACAGAGCTCACCATCCTCCTGTGACGTTCGGCTTAGGCAGTTGCAACAAGGTCCATATGCAACATCACGATGAAACTAGTGTCGAATTGTCACCTTACGTCACACTTCCATGTCGCATGGCGTGACTGCTCAGGTGAACCAGTACGTAACGGTATGCAGGCTAGCAGGCTCTTCCGTAGGTCATACATGTGTGTACGCTCTGAAAAATCGAGCGGGGGTGACATGATGTGACAGCAGTTCGTTGTTGCCCACAATCGTTTGGTGGCCCTCAAAAGCGAGTAGATGTGGTGTGCAATAGTCACCAGAACAGACCAGAATCATCACTCTCTCGTTCATCGTCTTTATCCTGCCTTTTATGACCAGTGGCTTTCTCTCTTCTGACTTGCATGCATATGTATATCTGTCAGTTTTATCTCTCCCCGCCTACAATTAACAAAGAGGGAACAAAGTAAAAAGGCATGTATAATTTAATAACCATACCTCAAATTACTGACGAACCGTATGGAAAAAAATGTTTAGGTGTTTAACTACCCACATAATGGGACTGCATAATGCATATAATCATGAACTGATATTTCTGATGCTAGAGTATGAGTTTGGAAAACAGTTACAAAGATTTTAAAATTACGTACAATATACCGGGTGTAACACCTAACACTTCCACCACAAATCTTTCCATAATGGAAGGCGTCATTCATATGCAGTTTCACAGATTGGAGTGGTAGGCAGGGGTCCGCCTTTGCAGCCCATACATTGCACTGTGTATTGTGTGTACTAAACTGGGGACCTAGAAACGACAGAGAGGCTTCGTCCCGCCGCAGCCCTCAGTGGCTCACAACCCCACAGCAGGCCACAGCAGTCCACCCACCCCACCGATGCCCCACACCGAACTCAGGGTTATTGTGCAGTTCGGCGCCCAGTGGAACCCCCAGGGAACGCCTCATACCAGACGAGTGTAACCCCAAATGTTTGCCTGGTAGAGTAGTAATGGTGTAGCCCATACATAGTTTTATGAGTTTCACATGTGTATTTGCTAACGAAAGGTACAAATATTTCAATTGAACAATGTCTGTCAACAGTACCACAATTGAAGTAGATTAAATTAGAACGTCAGTAGTGTTTGTCGCACGAGTGTAGTGCAAGTAGTTGACGACATGTCGTAGTTTGAACACTGGGCACATCGACAGTTGTTTGTTCCTTGTTGTAGCACAAACAAAGGTGAATTTCACATGGGTGCGTATGTGCAGCCCTACACAGACGTTAGTACGTGTCCGGAAATATCTTGTTGTTAAATGGGACTTTGTCTAGAACAAACGAAAGACCAACAGAGGTGAGTACAGTACCTCTGTGCTATCTGACACGTAAAGAAACAATGAACCGTCAAAGCCTGTGCTGAAAATGACCCCCACTAGCGTCAGTATAGGCTTGCAGCCTATCTTGCAACGATTGCTGCATACGTTCTAACATTTCAGCTGTAACTGCATCGCAGGCTGCTGTAATAAACAGTTTCGTATCATTTGTCGTTGTTTGAAGAGGCTGACGTCTGTTGGGATATCTTTCGGCGTACACCGTATACTTACGAACGGCATACTTCCTATATTCACCATAAACGACGAGCACGTCCGCTGTTTTCGCATTGGGAAATACCATCTTCCAAAGACGTTCTGTTGTGTTCACAATCAGACATTATGTGACGGGACAGTCGCAATGCAATCGCAGCGTACACACAGCGCAATATGAACAAACATAACGTCGTTGTGTAGCAGCTGAGCGATAGATGAAAAACAGCCATCGGTGTTTACAATGTTCACAATACGATTATTCGTAAACTGCTTGCGCTACCTTCCTGCAACAAACACCATTGAGATTCTCATTTACTCTACTTTTAGGATTTCACTGTCAATACGCATTGTCTCATTTAAAAATATCTAACCGTTGTAAAAAAAAAACTACGGTTTCGTCTACGTTTCAAATCTCTATATAGGCTGCAACTACGCGCCCTTGCCTACAATTCAATTCTGTGAATGCCGAATATCGATAGTGTCTTCTATGTCCGAAACATTTGCGGTGCAAGCGTTAGGTGATTCAATCTGTACATAGTTGCACTCAGAAAATATGCATTTAATCGTACCCCTATGACAAAAAGAGTAATTAATCTGTGACAAGTATGTCACAGCACCCATTGCTTTTGCGTGTAAAGAACACAAAATAATGCCTTGTCTTAGCTTATGTCCAAAAGGACTATCTCTACCCACACTCTCCTCTAAGCATTCAAACAAAACAACTATTCCAGCGGCTATTCTGAGTGGTCCTTGATATCATAAGGAAATACTTAACTAGCCGCGATGGGCCTTTGAAGTTCTGATGACGAATTGCTTAAAACCACTGTCATGGCCACGGAGAGTGTGTACATTTCATTGATTTTTCTCATCACAACTTTACTGTGCAACTGAAAGCTGTATATCAACTAACACTCAATTGTTAAAAACGTACTCGTCGATTTGCTAAGAAAATGAGACATGAATTTTCAAATTATTCAGGAGAGAACATTATTCCTGTGGACGCGACGCTCAGTTCAGCAACCTGTAAGACTCTTCAGCATTTACAAAAATATAGTATTATAATATTTTGATGATTCAGTAACTGTACACAAATATTTAATAGGCACTTCACTAAGAGAAAGACGAGATTATCATTAATAATTAAGTCTCCTACGAGATTCACATATTCAGTTCATCTTCTCCGTTGATTCCTAAATATTAGACAGATAAAAACGTTAAGAATTAGCGAACAGTATGACGTGCAGGATTAATATGGCGTCCACACTACATGATAACAGCAACATCACTCATTGCGAAAGCACAGACTTAGAACACACCTGGCACCTCCAAGTCTGTTATGAAAACAACCTGCAATATTCCTTGGAACAGTAATACAACACGTGTTCATACTTAAATATACAAAATTCAGAATTATTACATCGCAAAAGAAAAGTATTAACGTAACTGCCACGATGACAATGCATGTGGCATTTACCTTCTTACCTTTCTGTGCTGTAGCAAGATACATTAGCTAATATTGAGGCGCATCCTTATCTCGAAGTAATAGTACTGTCTGTTATACATATCGCTTTATATATGTATATACTGGGTGGTTACGATTAAACTAACGGTTTTCAGAGTGCTGTCGTGCAGGCTGTATGCATCACAGTACGCTGAAACAACATATGCATAGGTATGTTCATTAATCAGTGCGCTCGCGGAGTATGCTGAAAAAATTTGTGGTTCCATCTTCTCCCACCAGGTGAAAATATGGCGCTGTAAGAAGCCAGAACGTGAAATTTTCCTGTTTTGATGTCAGTATGCTGTCTGTCAGTTGACGACTTGGGTTGACTTCTTTTGTGAAGCTTTGAGAAGGTTGACATTTTCCATACGGAACCCAATGGCCACTGAGAAGAAAGGCAGTGCACTACTGGTAAAGTTATTTTATCAGCGTGGCAGGAACAGCAGCGCTGCATTGCGGGAATATCGCCGACAGAAACAGCTGCGAAGAGGCCTCATGTCAATAAATGGGCTAAGTAATATGATCAAGAAATTTGAAGAAACAGGTGAATCAGGTGGTGCAACAGGGAGAGGGAGGCAGCCCATTCCCATGGTAATTGTTATTGAAGGTGCTGTAGCTATAGCCGACCGTGTATTACATGCATTAAATTCTGTGGCCAGTGCTCGAGCTGTGTCACAGAAATTTTCTCTCCCCTGGTCAACAGTAAAAATGATTCTGCGGTGCATTTTACACTGGTATCGCTATGAGATTCAGACTGTGCACCAAATGAAGTCTAAAGATAGTCTATAACGCAGTGACCTTACCCTTCTTTTCTTGGCACGCATGGAGATGGATGAGGCACACTTTACTCTGCACGGTGCCGTGGATGCACAAAACTGTCGATACGGGGTCCGCTCCGCCACATGTCGTGCACAGACCTAAATCTATGTGACTTCTGATTGTAGGGATATCTGGAAGATCATTTCTGTTAAGGATTTATCCGAACTCTTCCTGATCTGAAGTATAACGAATAACGGCATATCGCACTGATTACACCGGGGTTGCTGCGAGTAACTACCGACCATGCCACATTACGAATGCAGCATGTTGCTGAGTAGGGAGACCATGTTGAACACATGTTGTAACTTGTGACCATATCCTAATAAACGTGCCAGAACCACCCTTATCATGTGTTTGATCGTTCCTCCCTTTTTATTGCACTTTCTGACTGCTTACAGAACCATATTTTCACCTGGTGGCAGAACGTGAAACTATTATTTTTTTCAGCATACTCCACGAGTGCGCCGATTGATGAACATGCGTACCATGTTTTAGCGTCCTGCGATGTTTACAACCTGTACTGCAACACTAGGAACACAAAATGGTTCAAATGGCTCTGAGAACTATGGGACTTAATATCTGAGGTCATCAGTCCCCTAGAACTTAGAACTACTTAAACCTAACTAACCTAAGGACATCACACACATCCATGCCCGTGGCAGGATTCGAACCTGCGACCGTAACGGTCGCGCGGTTCCAGACTGAAGGGCCTAGAACCGCTCGGCCACATCGGACGGCACTAGGAACACCATCAGTTTAATTATAACCACACGGCATTGCATGATTCCTCGCAAGATTACGTCTAGCATATCATCTTCCAAAGCCTGTTGAAAGTCATCCTGCCTCATTACACTAAGTTTACAAGAAAAGTTCATGGCTATGTATTGTAAACCGTAGTACACAAGAGGAAGAAAAGGATTTATATCACATAGCTAATATGAAATCCCCCCCATGAACCATGGACCTTGCCGTTGGTGGGGAGGCTTGCGTGCCTCAGCGATACAGATGGCCGTACCGTAGGTGCAACCACAACGGAGGGGTATCTGTTGAGAGGCCAGACAAACATGTGGTTCCTGAAGACGGGCAGCAGCCTTTTCAGTAGTTGCAGGGGCAACAGTCTGGATGATTGACTGATCTGGAATTGTAACATTAACCAAAACGGCCTTGCTGTGCTGGTACTGCGAACGGCTGGGAGCAAGGGGAAATTATAGCCGTAATTTTTCCCGAGGACATGCAGCTTTACTGTATGATTAAATGATGATGGCGTCCTCTTGGGTAAAATATTCCGGAGGTAAAATAGTCCCCCATTCGGATCTCCGGGCGGGGACTACTCAAGAGGTCGTCGTTATCAGGAGAAAGAAAACTGGCGTTCTACGGATCGGAGCGTGGAATGTCAGATCCCTTAATCGGGCAGGTAGATTAGAAAATTTAAAAAGGGAAATGGATGGGTTAAAGTTAGATATAGTGGGAATTAGTGAAGTTCGGTGGCAGGAGGAACAAGACTTTTGGTCAGGTGATTACAGGGTTATAAATACAAAATCAAATAGGGGTAATGCAGGAGTAGGTTTAATAATGAATAAAAAAATAGGAGTGCGGGTTAGCTACTACAAGCAGCATAGTGAACGCATTATTGTGGCCAAGATAGACACAAAGCCCATGCCTACTACAGTAGTACAAGTTTATATGCCAACTAGCTCTGCAGATGATGAAGAAATTGATGAAATGTATGACGAGATAAAAGAAATTATTCAAGTAGTGAAGGGAGACGAAAATTTAATAGTCATGGGTGACTGGAATTCGTCAGTAGGAAAAGGGAGAGAAGGAAACATAGTAGGTGAATACGGATTGGGGGGAAGAAATGAAAGAGGAAGCCGCCTTGTAGAATTTTGCACAGAGCATAACTTAATCATAGCTAACACTTGGTTCAAGAATCATAAAAGATGGCTGTATACCTGGAAGAATCCTGGAGATACTAAAAGGTATCAGATAGATTATATAATGGTAAGACAGAGATTTAGGAACCAGGTTTTAAATTGTAAGACATTTCCAGGGGCAGATGTGGATTCTGACCACAATCTATTGGTTATGAACTGCAGATTGAAACCGAAGAAACTGCAAAAAGGTGGGAATTTAAGGAGATGGGACCTGGATAAACTGAAAGAACCAGAAGTTGTAGAGAGTTTCAGGGAGAGCATAAGGGAACAATTGACAGGAATGGGGGAAAGAAATACAGTAGAAGAAGAATGGGTAGCTCTGAGGGATGAAGTAGTGAAGGCAGCAGACGATCAAGTAGGTAAAAAGACGAGGGCTAATAGAAATCCTTGGGTAACAAAAGAAATATTAAATTTAATTGATGAAAGGAGAAAATATAAAAATGCAGTAAATGAAGCAGGCAAAAAGGAATACCAAGGTCTCAAAAATGAGATCGACAGGAAGTGCAAAATGGCTAAGCAGGGATGGCTAGAGGACAAATGTAAGGATGTAGAGGCCTGTCTCACTAGGGGTAAGATAGGTACTGCCTACAGGAAAATTAAAGAGACTTTTGGAGAGAAGAGAACCACTTGTATGAATATCAAGAGCTCAGATGGCAACCCAGTTCTAAGCAAAGAAGGGAAAGCAGAAAGGTGGAAGGAGTATATAGAGGGTTTATACAAGGGCGATGTACTTGAGGACAATATTATGGAAATGGAAGAGGATGTAGATGAAGACGAAATGGGAGATAAGATACTGCGTGAAGAGTATGACAGAGCACTGAAAGACCTGAGTCGAAACAAGACCCCGGGAGTAGACAACATTCCATTAGAACTACTGATAGCCTTGGGAGAGCCAGTCATGACAAAACTCTACCATCTGGTGAGCAAGATGTATGAGACAGGCGAAATACCGTCAGACTTCAAGAAGAATATAATAATTCCAATCCCAAAGAAAGCAGGTGTTGACAGATGTGAAAATTACCGAACTATCAGTTTAATCGGTCACAGCTGCAAAATACTAACGCGAATTCTTTACAGACGAATGGAAAAACTGGTAGAAGCGAACCTCGGGGAAGATCAGTTTGGATTTCGTAGAAATGTTGGAACACGTGAGGCAATACTAACCTTACGACTTATCTTAGAAAATAGATTAAGGAAAGACAAACCTACGTTTCTAGCATTTGTAGACTTAGAGAAAGCTTTTGACAATGTTAACTGGAATACTCTCTTTCAAATTCTGAAGGTGGCAGGGGTAAAATACAGGGAGCGAAAGGCTATTTACAATTTGTACAGAAACCAGATGGCAGTTATAAGAGTCGAGGGGCATGAAAGGGAAGCAGTGGTTGGGAAAGGAGTGAGACAGGGTTGTAGCCTCTCCCCGATGTTATTCAATCTGTACATTGATCAAGCAGTAAAGGAAACAAAAGAAAAATTCGGAGTAGGTATTAAAATTCATGGAGAAGAAGTAAAAACTTTGAGGTTCGCCGATGACATTGTAATTCTGTCAGAGACAGCAAAGGACTTGGAAGAGCAGTTGAACGGAATGGACAGTGTCTTGAAAGGAGGATATAAGATGAACATCAACAAAAGCAAAACGAGGATAATGGAATGTAGTCAAATTAAATCCGGTGATACTGAGGGAATTAGATTAGGAAATGAGACACTTAAAGTAATAAAGGAGTTTTGCTATTTGGGGAGCAAAATAACTGATGATGGTCGAAGTAGAGAGGATATAAAATGTAGACTGGCAATGGCAAGGAAATCGTTTCTGAAGAAGAGAAATTTGTTAACATCGAGTATAGATTTAAGTGTCAGGAAGTCGTTTCTGAAAGTATTTGTATGGAGTGTAGCCATGTATGGAAGTGAAACATGGACGATAACTAGTTTGGACAAGAAGAGAATAGAAGCTTTCGAAATGTGGTGCTACAGAAGAATGCTGAAGTTAAGGTGGGTAGATCACGTAACTAATGAGGAAGTATTGAATAGGATTGGGGAGAAGATAAGTTTGTGGCACAACTTGACTAGAAGAAGGGATCGGTTGGTAGGACATGTTTTGAGGCATCAAGGGATCACAAATTTAGCATTGGAGGGCAGCGTGGAGGGTAAAAATCGTAGAGGGAGACCAAGAGATGAATACACTAAGCAGATTCAGAAGGATGTAGGTTGCAGTAGGTACTGGGAGATGAAGAAGCTTGCACAGGATAGAGTAGCATGGAGAGCTGCATCAAATCAGTCTCAGGACTGAAGACCACGACAACAACAACAATATGAAATCAAATGTATGGCTTAATATTGCACATTTATAGCTGCTTGTACTACATGTAATAGATTTTGAAGAGTGAAATCAGTCAACATTATCACGAGTACAAAGTCCAGTGCATATTCTCACGAAAAACCTTCACATTTGGCATGTGATGTAGACCTTGCGTCATTTCGGTTCTGATTGTCTTCACATGTGTTTGCATGAGCCGCTGGTCTCACCTGAAATGGCCAAACATAAACAGCAAGTAATTTGTGAGTGAGTGACTGTCGTTTACTCGACAGTTTGTGTGAACTTACCAATACCTTTTGTCTCACTGTAAATATCGTATCCACTATTGCAACTTTCTCCCTCTTCTTCTGGTTTTCTGTGGGCTGCTGAATATCTGACAGTGCCAATTTTATCAGACTGTTATGCCATAGTTTTGTCGAAGAGGGTAAAGATAAGCTCCTGAACTTTATCTGGAGGATACTTATTCTCTGAAAAAGTGCTGATGGCAAAGAAGCATAACCATAGCCTGTTGAAAATGATTGATGTGTTTCCTAGGACCGATGATGGTAATGACAATAAAGCTGATACCAACTTCTCGGGGTCCTTCATTATATGCTCTGGCTGTTTTGAAGCAGAATGGTATGCTGAAATAAAAAAAATTAATTTTCTTCCACCGAAAAGGTCCGTTTCAATATTGTACCAAAAATTGTGGACCATTGTCAGTGGTGACCTTCTTCATGTGACTAACCAACAAAAAGTAATTTTTACAAAAGAATGATACACCCATTTACTCCTCAGAGGCATTTATACAAATTCTAAGGTCAGTTCTATAGCTAAAAAAGCGTATGAGAAACCCTTGGTAGTTCTTGGCAGAGGTCTGTAAAGATCACCAGTAACAAGTTCCTTTAACTTCGAAGGAATGATGGGAAACAGTGGAGTCCCATGAGATGCTATTGGAGATTTTGCCTTGACATGGCTTGTATGTAGCTATAATTCGACGAATTCTCTTTTCCATGTTAATGAACTAACAGGTATCACAGAGCTTGTGATAAAACTTCCTAGGTCAAAAATGCATGTAACCGAGGTGAGTGTACCAATTAATTTGTTAACCTGATCAAATTTATGCACACAGTCCACTGCAAACTACCAGCTTATTCTACATCTTAAAACTGTGCGTGTGCCTGGTCAACCCAGTCTACTGAACGTTTTTTCCCATCAGTACACAGAGATGTGGAGTAGCTATTATGTTGTGACTCATAAGACTCTTATAGACATCAGAAAGACCTAAAAATGGAAGAACTTGCTTTTTGGTTGAAGGAATCATAAAATCCTTGATTGCTTCAATTTCATAAGGATGGGATTGAATTCCAACTGTGGTCACAATATGTCCAAGAAATTTGACCTGCTTTCACTATTATTCTATCTTTTCTAAATATAATGTAACTCCAGAAACCTGCCCAACATCTTGTTACAATTTTCATAAATACTTCTGCTACTAATGCACCATGAATGTAGGGCATAATTACCTTTATCACATATATAGGTCAGATGTTATTCAAACAGCAAATCAATGTAACCGAGGTCATATTCAGCTCGAAAGTTAGCTTCCGAAATTGGTAGAAACTAATGCATCACAAATATGCAGTATGTTTCCGACATGAAGGGAGTTGTTCATTTTGCCAGTAACTTAACCTGACGTCAATGAATTACAGAACACTGACTCCATGAAATTTCTGTAACAATTCATGTAATGTTTGAAGCCTGTTGGTTTCTGGTAAGTTAAGTGTTTATTTTCTGAGAAAGAATAAAAGTCTGAGTTACCTTTATTGGGCACCACCAACAAGGGATTATTATATGAACTAACTGCAGGTTCAATTGCACCCTGCTGCTAACATCTTTACAGTCTCTCCTTTCACTTTCTCTTCATATGTAAGTGGTACTGGGTGTGGCTTAACAAAAAACTTCCTCCTGTGTTCCTTAATCTTCAACTAGTAAGTGAAGCTTTTAATAGTCCCTGGCATATCAGAAAATGTAGGGGAATGTTGCTGTACAACATTAAATAAAACTTTTTTATTTGATTCATTGGTATCCTCCTCACAGTGAATTTTACCCCACATCTCTTTTAAAATGTCCACACGACTTTGGTGCTCCATTAGTAAGATTAACGGAACACTGACCTCACTTGTAACAGAATTTGATTCAAGTGACGGTTCAGATCTAGCAAGAACCTAAAGATGATGGGTTGAAACTCCTTCTCTCAAAGCACAGTCATCAAAGCTCATCCTTATAGAAGCCCCTTAACCAAACCCATTTCACCGGAACCCAACTTCAATACTGATTGATGCGAAGACAAAAAAAAAAAATGTATCGCGAGTATCACTTCTATTGCCAACGTTGCACAATAAAGAAATAAACAGGAAAAGCGTGTCACTGACACGTAAACTCAACCCCAACTTGTCTTTTCATTTCTACATTATTTTTGAGTAATGCTCCTTTCACACTGGTCCTTTACAAAAGTAGAATCTGTGAAGAACCTTTGAAATGCAGTCCCATTCAACACGGGCATCTGACTCCCAGTGTCAAGGACACATGACAAAACTGTACCATTATACCTAATTGCGAATACTGCGGCCGAAGTGGCCATGCGGTTAAAGGCGCTGTAGTCTGGAACCGCAGGACCGCTACGGTCGCAGGTTCGAATCCTGCCTCGGGCATGGATGTTTGTGATGTCCTTAGGTTAGTTAGGTTTAACTAGTTCTAAGTTCTAGGGGACTGATGACCTCAGCAGTTGAGTCCCATAGTGCTCAGAGCCGAGCGAATACTGGTTGCATTACGGCTTTTACAACATCCTGATTTTCTTCTACCAAATTTTCCCTCATATCATCAAAATTTAATGTGTTTACTTGCTCTTTTCCTTCATCTATCCCCCACAGTTGCTGAGGTGGCTGCCAATGGTGTTCTTAATTCCTTTGGGGGCAGGTTACCAGCGCACAGATTATTTCATGGATCAGGCCAGCTGATGTCGACAACAAGCGGCTTCAAGCTTCTCTGTTGCCAACGTCGTCTTCACCCACATGGTTCCCACGTTAGTGGCTTAACGTTCGTGAATTGCAACTACCTCTATCCCTTCTGAAGTTTCCATCACCACTTTGGTCTTGTAATTCACTCTGACGTAGCCTTTCCCATAGGGATGTCAGTGAGATTATTGGCGCTCACGGTCATAGCTGCGACTTCGTTGTGGTCTAGGTTCAAGATATTATAGCCCAGCGGGTACTCTTTCCGTTTGTTATCCTTTGCTGTTATCGTAGTCCAGTTCTTGCAACAAACTCTGAAAAGCTTCAAGGTCATCATTAAGCTACTGGCTACTATAATGTACCTCAGACATGTCAGTAATTTCGTTAAATAAATTCTGAATAACTCTGTTGGACCAAGAGGTAGTGTAATAATTGATTTTTCAACAGTATGTTTTTGAAGAAACATGCTGTATTTCTAAAGTTCGTTTGATGGAAATGTTGCATTATAATGGTGATGTGTTAACCTATCTTCGGCTGCTTCAGACCAGTAAGTAGACAAGAACAAATGTCAAGAAGTCCTCATAAGAGTCACAATTCGTAGCCAGTGTGCACATGTGCGTCGTGGATTCTCCTTCTAAATTACTGCAAACAAATTCAATTTTATGGCCAACTGGCCAAGTTGGAGGTAACAAAAATTCTAACTGTTCCAAGCACACATGAGTGTGAATACCATTTGGAGCACTGGGAAAGATCTGAAACTTCTGCACAGACTAAAAATAATTGTAATCAAAGCCAGGTATTCGTTCTAGATACATAGCTCTTCTGATGTCGTTCATGATTACTATGAAACCTTCTCCTCTCATGCTGTGGTCATTTTCAGGCTCATTCTTGTGACCAGAATCATCATGCTCATCAGAAATCTGACTCATATTAGATGGTTATCCCGAGCCGGCCGGAGTGGCCAAGCGGTTCTAGGCGCTACAGTCTGGAACCGCGCAACCGCTACGGTCGCAGGTTCGAATCCTGCCTCGGGCATGGATGTGTGTGATGTCATTAGGTTAGTTAGGTTTAAGTAGTTCTAAGTTCTAGGGGACTGATGACCTCAGAAGTTAAGTCCCATAGTGCTCAGAGCCATTTTTTGGTTATCCAGAACTGGTCTGTTGCCTAATCTCTCCCAGATCCTAGGCAATTGTTCCTGCAGTTCTTGAACTAAGTGTTGCTGCCTCTGAGTTATATCCATTTGCCCTTCTTTGGATCTTAAACACGACCAAATATCCCTGACTGTAACAGGTACATTCTCATCTGAACTGCGTACAGCATTTAGTAACTGTTGTCCTACTACAGGCATGAGTCCATCAGGTTTGGCAGCATTTTTCTGAATCTCCTCTTTAGTGTCTGACACTTCTTTTTATGAACTGATCGTAAGTGATTCCATTCGCTGTTCAAGATTCTGTAAGGTAGAAACATGACTGACCACTTATACTTTGATCTGACTGACTTCTTTCCGAGTAATGGCATCGTTTACTTTAGTTCAATTTGTATTTGAATTGTTATTCCCTTAAAGGATTCAAGCCGTCCTATAACGATTTATTCTGACTTTCCACTACATGCCTCAAGTTGGTTTATCTTCAACTGCATAAATCCTATTTTCGATAGTGATAAATCTCCCCTCATAGTAATATTATGACTCTCCCCTCATATGACTGATTAATTCAATAAAGCGATTTGAAATATCTTCTCCAGTTGTTGTAATTTGTTTTCTGCATTAGTGATTCGGTCTTTTAATGCATTTGAGCTCGCCCACTGATCTTGCGTGCCTTTCTACAGTTAACTTCCACAATCCCAAAACGTTCCCTTGACTCATAGGTTCTAGACCTCTGGTGTCTCCCAATATTACTAGCCCACTATTCACTTGACTCAGTCTCCAACTTTTCTTATATTTTTTTACGGTTTACTGCTAGCTGCTCTATCAATGCAACTGATGTTAGCCCTTTGGTTTTCCGAATTTGCCTCTAGTTGCTCGTTTAACTTACTTAGGATTTAAAAGAACATGATACTCATATTCTGACCGGTCCTAACCCGAGAAGTTATGGCAACGTCTTACAGCCAACTTAAGCACTTCGCGTGAATTATCTGTCGACAGGAGCTCGTGTTAACTAGTTGCATAAAGTGGGCCAGTGGCTTCAGAACTGCCTGCAGTTGCAGTAACACTGACACGACTTGCCTCTTCAGCTGTGGCGCTCTCGCCACTCCTACCAGAGTTCTCCACTTCTGGCTGGTAACCTACCAGAGACACGAAACATAGAGGTTTCACTCTCTTGAGCCACTGAAGGAAACACATGATGACGCTAACAGTTGACTGTGGTTTAGGTGGAGGACCTGCAATTCCTTCAACACTTTTAATTAGTCTGCTGCTCCTAGCCTTCCTCTGATACGAATTACCTCTCTCCTTTTCACAAATTAAGCAACAGCTGCTAATCAGCTATACCACAAGACAATGAGAAAATTGTTTTACCACTGCCTCATTTCATGCCATAAAATAATACCCGTGGCTCAGTTGTATTACGAGTTAATGAAAAAAATATGGACAGCTGTCTCACAAACTTGATGTCAGCATTAAGAAGATACATTGACCAAATGCATCAGATATTGTTCACAAGATGAGAACAATGCCAGTAAACGCAGAGGAACGCAGCTAACTTAAAAAACTTACAACTCACAAAAGCAACTCAAAAATAGTAGAGGAATGTCGTCAATACGGTACCACAAATCTCCAATACCACGGAGTTCACAATTACAAGAAGAAACAACCTAAGATTCAATATTCGTGATGTAGAAACGCTATCTATAGAGCCAAGCCACAGAGAACTTTCAAAGATCACAAAATCCTCAAATTTTTATTAAATAGGCCTAACTTATTAAACACCACTAATTTCATTGCCTTTCGCATCCAAGAAGTATGTGAAAACGATTATCCACTCCACAGCCTGGAAGTACCACGGACTAAGGATGGTGGGGAGAGGATAGGGGAATGTATTCCCTCTACGATCCTTGCCAGAACCGGCAAGTTTTCTCCTCTGATAGTTATAGCAATATCACAGACATTAAAAAATTCACTGTAACAGTGAAAAAAAATGTGGCCTCAAATAACATATCAGAACCCGAAAATATAGTGCAGTAAGGTCTGACAACCTGACATCAGAGTCACAACAGCACCACCAGAAAATTTGTCACACAGTCACTGGTCCAAGAATTAAAACCAAAATCCAGAGTAAAATGCACCTCACAGTAATGTGCACTCTAAGACAAAAAAACTCACCACCAAGGAATTATCCGAATGGGACGGGGCCCTGGCCACATGGCCAAAATGCTCCAAACATTCTCAGTTGGGGCGAGCTCCGTCGACTGTATGGCGGGCGACAGTCAGGATCGTATCCCAACGCTGTCCAGGGCCTCTCCAGACATGTCTTCGCTGGTCATCCGGCCTCATTTCGAAGCGGGACTCATCACTGAAGACAATTGTACTCTAGTCAATGAGATTACAGGCCGAAGACGTGTCTGGAGATGCCCAGACAGCGGTGGAAGGCCAACGTAACTGCCGTCCACACTACTGCCCAACAACCATTATTTTCACAGCACGAACTGTTTGGTTGTCATCCACGGCGGCCTTGCGGAACAGCGGTACGTCGACGACATTCCACGCCCTGTTTTGTTGCCCTTCATGGCAAACCATACTGGGCTTACAATTTAGCAAGATATTGGCCTCCGCTATCAGTGAGAGTTTCTACTGCTTGTCTTTGTGCTTGCCAGACCCTGCCTTGGCCACCAAGGTCGTCGGATCTCTCCTAAATTGAGAAAGTTCAAATGGTTCAAATGGCTCTGAGCACTATGGGACTCAACTGCTGAGGTCATTAGTCCCCTAGAACTTAGAACTACTTAAACCTAACTAACCTAAGGACATCACAAACATCCATGCTCAAGGCAGGATTCGAACCTGCGACCGTAGCGGTCTTGCGGTTCCAGACTGCAGCGCCTTTAACCGCACGGCCACTTCGGCCGGCATTGAGAAAGTCTGTGGCTTTATGGACAGAGCCCTCAATCAGCTAGGGATTTTGACGATCTAACGATGCCATAAGACACCATTTGGCACGATAACCCTCTCGAGGACAGCCAACAACTCCGACAGTCAATGCCAAGCCGAATAACTGCTTGCATAACGGCTAGAGGTGGACCAATGCGTTATTGACTTGCTCAATTTGTGAAGCTCTTTCTCTTGAATAAACTATCCAATTTTTCTGAAACTGTTATTGTCTGCCTGTACGTGTACATCACATCTACCGGTTTCCGTCCCATTCGGATAGTTTCTTCCTGGTGCGTCTTCTTTGTCTTAGAGTGTAAATATGTCACACAGTACTGTTAGAAAACTGCCTACAAAACTTCTGCGACCAACATTAGTGATCATGACCCACTGCAACCATTAAAAAATGAATAAGCTCATCAAACTGTTTAGTTTTCAGTACCAAATCACTTCCATAGAATATATCCAGCACTCTCAAAGAAACCCCACCTAAATGAAACGTAGCCTCTACACTAGCTACATATGAAATTCAGATCTGCACATAACCTATGATAGAAGAAAATACAAAACTCTTCCCACAAAACTGTAAACACATATGAAACTTTTTGCACCCAGATAGGTCAAAGTTAGAGAGCATTATTAACTGGGTGCAATAATTTTCTCGCCGGTCGCTGTGGCCGAGAGATTCTAGGCGTTTCAGTCCGGAACCGCGCTGCTGCTGCGGTCGTAGGTTCGAATCCTGCCTCGGGCATGGATATGTGTGATGTCCTTAGGTTAGTTAGGTTTAAGTACAATACTGGCCATTAAAATTGCTACACCACGAAGATGACGTGCTACAGACGCGAAATTTAACCGACAGGAACAAGATGCTGTGATATGCAAATGATTAGCTTTTCAGAGCATTCACCCAAGGTTGGCGCCAGTGACGAACCCTACAACATGCCGACATGAGGAAAGTTTCCAACCGATTTCTCATACACAAACAGCAGTTGACCGGCGTTGCCTGGTGAAACGTTGTTGTGATGCCTTGTGTAAGGAGGAGAAATCACGTTTCCGACGTTGATAAAGGTCGGATTGTAGCCTATCGCGATTGCGGTTTATCGTATCACGATATTGCTGCTCGCGTTGGTCGAGATGCAATGACTGTTAGCAGAATATGGATCGGTTTGTTCAGGAGGGTAATACGGAACGCCGTGCTGGATCCCAACGGCCTCGTATCACTAGCAGTCGAGATGACAGGCATCTTATCCGCATGGCTGTAACGGATCGTGCAGCCACGTCTCGATCCCTGAGTCAACAGATGGGGACGTTTGCAAGACAACAACCATCTGCACGAACAGTTCGACGACGTTTGCAGCAGCATGGACTATCAGCTCGGAGACCATGGCTGCAATTACCCTTGACGCTGCATCAGAGACAGGAACGTCTGCGATGGTGTACTGAACGGCCAACCTGGGTGCACGAATGGCAAAACGTCATTTTTTCGAATGAATCCGGGTTCTATTTACAGCATCATGATGGTCGTATCCGTGTTTGGCGACATCGCGGTGAACGCACATTGGAAGCGTGTATTCGTCATCGCCATACTGGCGTATCACCTGGCGAGATGGTATGGGTGCCATTGGTTACACGTCTCGGTCACCACTTGTTTGCATTTACGGCACTTCGAACAGTGGACGTTACATTTCAGATGTGTTACGACCCGTGGCTCTACCCTTCATTCGATCCCTGGGAAACCCTACATTTCAGCAGGATAAAGCACGACCGCATGTTGCTGGTCCTGTATGGGCCTTTCTGGATACAGAAAATGTTCGACTGCTGCCCTGGCCAACACATTCTCCAAATCTCTCACCAATTGAAAATGTCTGGTGAATGGTGGCTGAGGAACTGGTTCGTCACAACACGCCAGTCACTACTCTTGATGAACTGTGGTATCGTGTTGAAGCTGCTTGGGCAGCTGTACCTGTACAGGCCATCCAAGCTCTGTTTGACTCAATGCCCAGACGTATCAATGCCGTTATTACGGCCAGAGGTGGTTGTTCTGGGTACTGATTTCTCAGGATGTATGCACCCAAATTGCTTGAAAATGTAATCACATGTCAGTTCTAGTATAATATATTTGTCCAATGAATACCCGTTGATCTTCTGCATTTCTTCTTGGTGTAGCAATTTTAATGGCCAGTAGTGTAGTTCTAAGTCTAGGGGACTGATGACCTCAGATGTTAAGTCCCATAGTGCTCAGAGCCATTTTTGAACCAATCAAAAAATATAGATTCACTTCCGCATGTGATCTGAACCTCGCATTAATACGAATTGGACAACAGTCAAACTCCCACTGATAAGTTGCAGATAATCATAGTGATATTGCGCATAGTGCGTCAGTGTTGTTAAAAGCACGTAATATTCACACTTGTCAGCGAAAAAGAAAATTCATATAAAAGTGAGCAACTTGGATGTGCATTGAATACTTGCATAATAACCGAGTATGCAGCAGTCACTGAGCAGAAGTCGAAGCAAGAATACTGCTTTGTCCTACAACAAGAGCCCTGCGTGTTCGTGGCCTGCAAGTACCTCTATACTATGTAAATCACTGTAAACATTCAATATTCCCTGTTAGTCACGTTTGGTATGGGATCCACACACTTGAGCAATATTCTCCTTCGTAGACTGATTGCATTTCTCCAGTATTCTACCAATAAACCAAAGTATAGAGTCCACGCAGAGAAACGTGGCCGGAGAATGCGTAATCAGCAAGGCACGCGTGTGAAGAGCGGCAATGGTGGAGGTTGCGTGGGCAGGTGCTGCAGAGGAAATGCCGATCGCTGGAGGGAATGTGCCGTCCTAAACTGAATCCTATGCTCACTTTTTTTGTAAGTGGAGCACCTCCATTCCCACACTCGCTTGGTGGCCATTCAAGAACATCTACTATCACCTCTGCTTTGGTTACTATCTAAAAAGAATTATGCTTAAAATAAAACAAAAGCAATGACTTATTTTCGCCTGGCTTGTTAACCGTTTGTAACTTATAGAGAAGCGTCAAGAGTGGCGTATTTTGATTAAAACCTACATTTTTCTTGTTGCCATGTTAAAATTTGCTTCTTTTGCCGAAACCCATTGAAATTTACACAATATCACTTCACAAGCATGTTGTGCAGACGCAAATGTGAGAAAATTCTAAAACAGTGTTTTATTAAGTGAGGAATTGAGGGAAAGTAGGATCAGTAGCTTACGAAAAAGTGCATCCTCAAAACAATATAAACATGTAATCTTTTCACTTACGTTGTTCCAAAACCCATAGCATTTCCCGTTTCACCAGCTATTGAAGGCCTTTAAAAATTACATTCTTTCATCGAAAAAGTGTGTAGTTAGTGGAATAACACGGTAGATAATGAAGATTTGCATAATAACAATATGGAAAAATACTCTCCTCTTTGCATGCTGTCATTTGCTAAAATCCCATTTCGATATCTCAAACCGTTTATGAAATATGAAGAAATGTTGTGGATCTTTTCTTCTGGCTTTATCGCTGATGCGGCACGATAGCAAAAATGAATGTTCAAATGTGTGTGAATTCCTAAGGGACCAAACTGCTGAGTTCATCGGTCCCTAGCCTTACACATTACTTAAAGTAACTTATGCTAAGAACAGCACACACACACCCATGCCCGAGGGAGGACTCGAACCTCCAGACGGAGGGGCGCGCAATCTGTGACATAGCGCCTCAAACCGCGCGGCCGATAGTAAACGAGTGTGCCGCATCGTATCAACTTTCTGGAGTCTGGTGACAATAGAGACCTCCACCCCAGTCTCAAGACAAATTAATTATGTTAGACGAATTTCGTATACAGCAACATATTATGCGATATGCACCAAACGAAAAATCATAGCGACCCCAATTTTTCATTGCAAACTTTTTCGAATTTCATGCAGTGCCTTACTTCCACTTAAATATCACAATAAGTGTGAAAATTAACGAAATGATAGGCTTATCATCATGAACCAGACATATACAGCTGTAAGTAATGCTTTTTTCTTTTTTTACCAAATAGTTTATGTAAAATCATTGGAGATAGATTGCAGGGCGTGCGCTTCAATTCCCTAGTTACCGACGTGTCGAAAGGTGGCAGACACTGTCAGCCTCCCCTTCCGAACAAACGAATGAACTCGTCCAACGCTTTGGTCGAAAGTTGGTCACTGCGCAACGGCCACCGCTCCTGCGCTGACTTTAGTACCTGGTTTACCCACAACTGAGACTAAGTGATGATACAATTTCATATCCCAACAAAGTGTGCCCGCAGGTATTTGTATGAGTTGGCCGATTCCACTGCAACTCATTGGTATTATAGTAATAGGACAGCACGATTTTTCGTTTTGTGAAATGCACAATTTTACACTTCTGAAGACTTAAAGCAAGTTGCCAGGACTTTGAAATCTTATCAAGTTCTGACTATCTGCGTGGTCTGCATGCGCCTGCAGTGTGCGAAGGGAAGTGAGAATACACTTCGCAAACGTTGACGGAAATTGTCGAAGATGACAGATGCTTCTTCGCCTAATGACACAAGTGAGTGAACACTCGGCTGCATCCGCGCGAATGTCATGCGCTTGTCCTCAGCCAAGCGGGTACCACGCACTCACACTGACTTGCACTTAGATTAGGAATTTGCAGTTGGCGCATGTGAAATGCAATTCGCTTACCACCAGAATTGGGTAACACTTATTCAAATGATAAATGTCGAATAGAGATTAACAATTATGGTTTGTTACTTGTGAATAATAAATAAAAGTATTTCTACAAAACATCATTCACTTAAATAAATAAAAACGTTACGAATAAGAGATAAATTTTGAAATCCAGCGACATTTATTCGTCCAGTTCTTTTTTATTTACTAAACAAATGTACTTTTTATTGCTTATAAATTAGTTTTCAAAACAACTTTTTTCAAACATCTCATTGGAAAGTTGATCTGATTTTCTGAGATCTGTAATTGTAACACACTATACAAAATACATTCTATACATGAAAAGAGGATACTGGTGCGTTATATTTACTTAGTCGTCTTTATTTCAGGATAACGATACAAGACTTGCAAATCACAATTATTTTCAGCAATAGTTGAGAAGTTCTGCTGTAGTTTTTTGCAGATAATTAATTGTAATTAGCGTCTTCCTCCACGTCATCTTCAAAATAAAAATTTTCTGTTTACGACGTAATGTCGTCTCAAACTCTTGACACAACTTCTTCGACGTCTTTTGGCTATTATATGTGTATGTCTGTAGTTTGTTGTAATTCTCCCTTGATCTTGGACAGCAACGTGGGTCAACTATTCGTTTTTAAATCGTGGGTAAGACATTCCTGCAACAATTTAAGTTGGTGTAGAGAGGCCAGTGATCTCTTCATAGCAATGCAGGCCGACTATTTGTTTTTAAATCGTGGGTAAGAAGTTGCCGCAATAATTACAGTTGGTGTAAAAGTCGAAAGAAGTATTCCAGTTATCTCTTCACATTTTCTCGATAAAGAAAGTTGCCAATGTGCTGCAATATTATGAGCTCTTATGTATCCAAATCTAGTGTCTCTTCTGGAGTTTTTTAGTGCAAAGCTCTATGTAACTGCATAGATGCACGTCGTATCGAAAAACTATTCCATTTCTAATGGGAAGCTTACTCAGATTTAATTCTAAAGCATTTTCGAATGACTTCGGATGTTCAGCAGCATTCCATAAACGTTTTAGGAGACTTCAGATTAAAAGTTTGTTGGTTTTAGTCGTTAGTAACCACCATTCTTGATTGGTTCACATTTTGTAGCACTAAGAGTTTTGTGGACTGCATTCTCATCTTACGTAGAGTACATGCGCAATGCACGTTTTAGGGTTGGAGTGGTAAGGGGGGAGGGGTGGAAATACTGGCAGGTAAAGGGACAGTTGAATTGGCTCGCGTCGGAAGCATTACGGCTAAGACTGTACACCTATAAATATATTCATATTGCATTTGTTACGCTCCAAAGCATTTTCAACTGTGCTCAAATCGAAGGTTCGTTTGAATACTGCAATTCTTCACTAGGTCTGGTGGTGTGAACTTCACGTCCTCCCACCTCTGAACCGACATATACAGCAAGTTAGAGGCGGACCTACACTTCAAGTCTGAAACACAGTAGAATATTATTTGTCATTTTTGGAGGTGAAAGAAGCGATAAGTACAGAGAAATCGTAGGACCTTTAGTTTTGTACTTTGGAACTTAATCCACTGAGCCACCGAGGCACATTTGTGTTGAGACCGTAAATGAATTATTTATGAAATACACTGACACAAAAAAAATCGCACATCAAGAATGTGTTGTGCGACATAAACGAAAGTTGGTAGCCGTGTTTCTACATCTGAAAGGTGGTGTCCGTTCCAATTTCGAGCCAGTCGCATATGAATGGCACTAGTAGCGTCACTATGAGGATACAAATCAGATTTTCTTCAAACACACGCTGTAACCGTCGTAAGCGTCAGTAACTTTTGAAATTGAACGTGGTGAGTTGATGTTAGCCAAGACTGCCCTTAAGGCGACAAAGACGAGTTTGAACGTGATCCTATAATAGAACTACGAGAAGCTGGATGTTCCTTCTGCGATACTGCAGGAAGACTGGGCTTGTCGCTTATAGGGTGCCTAAAGGATGTTTCGTTCTCGGTATGCTATACAACAATTGAAACAAATAACATTTGTAGTTTTATTTCTAGAAAGCAAATTGACAATACTTAATTTTGATTACAGCAAATGTCGTTAACGAGAGGCGACATGAAAACGGTAAAGTTCTTGCTATACACAAAGTCCAAGTAAGCATTTGATACGGATCACGACAATCTGATAGCGTAGCACTAATGTCCGTTGCAGACTGGGCCGATCTGAGCGCTTACATTCACTTCTTGACGGGAGTGTTCCTGGTGCGGCTCAGTCTTTGCCAGCGGCCTATTGGCTGGCGTTTCCTCACCGCCTTCTCTGGTCTTGCGTTCGTCCGCTTCGTTCCGACGCTTGTGGTTACGCCAGAAGAGTATGTAGCTATTGCACATAATTACTGGCAGCGGTGGTCGCAAGAATATACGGTCACAAGAAGACCGGGCTCCAGATGGCTATGTGGCACTACCAAGAGCGAAGACCGTCGTGTTCGGCACATGACTGTGTCGCATGGCACTGCATCTGCAGCAGCAATTGAGCAGCAGTTGGCACCAAAGTGACACAAAGAACTGCTACAAATCGGTTACTTCAAGGTCAGCTCTGAGACAGACGCCCTGTAGTGTGCATTCCACTGAACCCAAATCACCACCATTTGCGACTTCAGTGGTGTCAGGCGAGAGCTCATTGAACGGCGGGGTGGAGGCCTGTTGTGTTTTCTGATTAAAGCTTGTTCTGCCTCGGTGTCAATGTTGGCCTTCTGTCGGTTGTAAGGAGACTAGTTGAGGACCTGCACCCAACCTGCCTATGTGCTGAACGCAATGGACCTACACCTAGGATTGTGGTCTCTGGAACGGTTTTGTATGACAGCAAGAGCACTCTCGTGGTTATCCCACGCTCCCTGACTGCAAAATTGTACTTCATTCTGATGATTCGACCTCTTGTGCTGCCATTCATAAGCAGCATTCCAGGGGGTGTTTTCCAATGCTCGCCCACATATGGCTGTTGTAACCCAACATGCTCCACAAAGTTTCGACATGTTGCCTTGCCCTGTTCAGCCACCAAATCTGTCTCCAGTCGAGCACATATGGGACATCATCGGACGACAACTCCATAGTCATCCACAACCAGCATTAACCAACCAAGTGCAACAGGCATGGAACTCCAACCCACAAACTGACATACAGTAACTGTACAACACAATCCATGCACGCTTGCATGGTTGTATCCAACATTCTGGCGGATACACCTGTTATTAATGTATCAGAGTTCCACGTTTGCAATGGCTTATCATACGGTTACACTAACCTGTGATCTTGCAATGTTACTCTCTTAAATATGTTAGCTAGACAAATGTATTACTCTGCATTAATTATTTCTTGGCGTTGCGACTTTTTTCCATCAGCGTAGAAACTGCACTGAGCCAAAGGAAGAAACACTAGTTCTAGAATTCTATAGAAAAAGTAAACAAAGAAAATATGGTGGCATTCTACATCATTCACTATTTAAGTTACAAATAATTAATTTGAGAATAAATTTGTTTGAATGATCTATTCATTCGAATAATTATCCAGAAGGAAATTTTTAGAATCATGTCTATCTCTCCTTATCACTACATCTTGCGCGTCCTTCCTCTTTGCGATCATTGCAGTTAGTATTATCAACTATGTATAACGAGTAGGCCTACTATTAGCTCATGTACTCGGTTTATTCACGAGAGCCTACAGTGTAGCTGGATTGAAGTTTTGTTGTTAGTTGTAAACAAAGTAGTCACTTATAACCAATATGTCTTAATGTCATTGCGATTTTAGCTGCAGACCGAATGCGAGCAATATTTTATCAACTTTCAGTCACGCAATTTTAGAGCTCCACAGCTAAATCAGTGACCAGTTATAATTCAATGTTCCATTATCAGTTGACGTTTCGCTATATACTCAGTCACTGTGGTAATACTTTTTGAATCTCAGGTACACAGAATTCACTTTCTCCATAGAAAACATGGAAAATCGACAGCTAAAAAGGAATTCTAATTCTAAATGCATTACAACGCCTGCCCGGTCAGTTTGTGCCGCTACGTTGTGACGAAGCAGGATAGAGCCAATGTTTCCTTTGACGAGTGGAGGGTCACGCTTCTGTTGTCCCACACTCAGTAAGCGCCACGTGATACTGGCGTGAGTGAAACCACGTGAGGAAACTGCCAGCCGCGTGCATCTGTAACGCGTGCGAAGCGTGTGATGGCCAGCGAGCGCTACTCACGCAGTTTCGCCACGCAGATACAGTGGCCTACAATATGCTGTCCCCTAACTGAATTTTGGCGGCCAGTCTCATTGGCTGTCACAGGCCAGAATTTCACGAGCAGCCAAGAGACACCGCAGAGTGCCGTGCAAAGACACACCTCACTGGCAGACGAACTTCTTATCGTTAGGGACAGCTGGACTCGAAACAAGAATAACAAATAGCGTTACACGACATTCGGGTCGGGTCACGCGACGTCGCTCGCTTGCTAACTTTGGAGCGTCCATATTGAATTTCATCGTATTCTGTATTTTCTGTATTATAACTTGTGTGCTATGATAGCATGTCAGTTGGGCATCATTACCAGTAATGTCACACTTAATATGATTTTTTACTGTTAAATGTCAGTAACGACACATCAAGAGATCCTAAGGTAAATGGCCGGCCGGGGGTCCGAGCGGTTCTAGGCGCAACAGTCTGGAACCGCGCGACCGCTACGGTCGCAGGTTCGATTCCTGCCTCGGGCATGGACGTGTGATGTCCTTAGGTTAGCTAGGTTTAAGTAGTTCTAAGTTCTAGGGGACTGATGACCTCAGATGTTAAGTCCCATAGTGCTCAGAGCCATTTGAACCATTTTGAACAAATTACAAAAAAAGTTTTCGGTGAATCTTTACAGTTCGTGAATGTTCCAGAAGCAAAAACCATCAACACGAGCACTCACGGATTGAAAATATGGACCAAGTTCTATTTTCCTCCACTTTTTCACCAAAATAACTGCAGTGACAAACACTATTTCATGAATCATTTGCTGACAAATTATTCCCGCAGTGTTTCTCATATAAACATTCTGCTTGAGTTATGTCTCTCACAGCGCCAGCACCCACGGAACACCAAAGATAAAAATGTTCCCGCCAGATACAGGCTCATCCGAAACGAAGCCGTCCTATTGGCTCTCGCTACCCGGAAACGCTGTTGGTTGTTCACGTTCCGGGCCTAGCTGTACCTAACGATAAGTGACGAACTCGTCAACAACCGAGATTCCCTGAGGACACAAGTAACTTGTGTTTGGCGCACGGGTACGCGTAGCCGCATTTCAAAGTTACATAAAGCCATTCGGTAACTCTAAGCCTCTTATCCTGTTGACCTTCCCATTTTCAGCCATCTTTGACATATATCTCGTTTCTGCAGATCTCTGTGAACGTTGTAGTCGACCAAAACACCTTTTTGTTTTGATACGGTCCCCTTCTGAAAACCACAACCTCGCCTGGAGATCCTCCTTCAGTGACTTTCTCAGTCCTCTGTGATTCCAGGCACCGGGAGCCCCTTCCCCAGAGTCTCGAGGCGGCTGCATTTCGCTTATAATGTTTATGAATTGTACAAATAAAATACTACAACGCGGGGTTGGAGGGCACAGTTCGGAGTACAGTGTAGGTCACCTGGAAATGGCTGGTAAATAATTTAGCTGAAAGGTAATAGGACAGTGCCTAGTAAAGGACTGTCTTGTTCAAACCAACTTTCGGGCTGAAAACAGCTTTACCTTAACTTTACATACACCGTCATTCAGCTAGGCTGTTCGTCTAAAATATGTTCGGAACTGTTTTGAATATCGTAATTCTATTTACGCCAAGATGAAGTTTAAGGAAGTCTTCACTACACGAATTCGATTTTTCAAGTAAAACTATACTAATTTCTGCTGATAGTTTCGTAGTAGTGAGGAGTTTCGGAGAAATTACAATATTTATAACTTAGGATGCTTCGGTTTGAACTTAAAACCGACTGCTGTCTTACACGGAAGTCCGTGACTTTATATCCAAAAAAGGAAATGCGTCACGTCGGATAAGGAGGAAACAGTGTGTTGCATCGCCGCAATGCCGGTAAAAAAGGGTAACAGTGGAAATATAGCTTTTATTCTGTCTGTGTAGTTCACGTGTATCGAGTGCTGATCAGAGTGAAAAAACAAATGTCCTTAACAAAACAAGAGAAACTAGATATCCTACTTCTATACAGAGAAGATGCCCGAAGAGAAGAGCTGAGTTGTTTGCACATAGTATCCCGACAGACGGTGTCCAACAGAAATGACAGTTCAGCGAATGCGCAACAGACTGTTGTTGGGGGAAAACTAGAATATTAAGGAGAGGATACGGAGCAAGTCTTCGACGAGTGGAACGAACGAAATAGATGTTTTGGCAGCTGTTGCTCATAATCCACGTGTTAGTTCCAGAGAAAGTGTGACTTTGTCTGGAGTAAGGCAGTCCAGCGGTTCTTGCATTTTGCTCGCAAACAGCTTTCATGCGTATGAATTAATCAGATTAACCAACGGGAATGCAAAAGGCCCCGGAACTCCTTCATTCGATTGTAATGCTGCCATGAATATAACTGCAGCTTTCTTCGAATAATTCTATTTACTGATGAAATAAACTTTACAAATTGTAGAAAACTGCATTATTACCACTTAGAATCCGCACTGGCTGAGGTATGACGAAAGTCATGGGCAGTGGAGAATCAAGGTTTGGTGTGGTGTTACTGTAGGCTGTAGTTAGTCCTTACTTTCGTGAAGAAACCTTTACATGTAACAGTTACAAACAATTTCTTACCGATATGCTACCGAGTCTCCTCGAGGAATCACCACTTGAAACACGTAGATGCATGTAATAGGCCTACCAGCATGAAGGGTGCTACTCGCTTGTTGATTTCAAGGCGCTCATCTATTTCTTTACCAATCGCTAGGTACTGTATGTCGCGAAGGTGAAACCAGTTTAGCTGCACGTTCACCGCTACTCAGTTTACCCTAGGGTTTTCTATGCATAAGCCCCAACGGTCAGCCGGCCCTGGTGGCCGAGCGGTTCTAGGCGCTTCAGTCTGGAACCGCGCGGCTGTTACGGTGGCAGGTTCGAATCCTGCCTCGGGCATGGATGTGTGTGTTGTCCTTAGGTTAGTTAGGTTTAAGTAGTTCTAAGTTCTAGGGGACTGATGACCTCAGATATTAAGTCCCATAGTGCTCAGAGCCATTTGAACCATTTGAACCCCAACGGTCCAAGTGAATTTCAAATACGGTGCTGTCGTTTCTTTCGCAATGATGACGAAGGACTCTCTTCAGTCTGTTCATAAGTCCTAGCACCAGCGACTGGAAACGGTTGCTACAATATACGATGAGCATTTGGAACACTTAATGACATAAACAAAATTTATGGAAGTGCTTTTCTCACTTTCTCGTGGCTCCTTTTTTTTTTTTCTGTTTCGCCGACGCACTTTTCCAATGTAAGTGTGTATCTCGAAATTAAACTCATGTTAAATTTCACATGTCAAGTTATTATTTAATAATGCTTATGCGATATACTTAACAACAGAATTGGGAACCATGAAGTAGATGAAGTGAAGGAATTCTGCCACCTTGGGAGCAAAATAACATATGGTGGAAAAATCAACGTGGACATTAGAAAACAAAATAGGGCTGGCAACAAGAGCATTTCTGACGAAAAGTAGTCTCTGTTAGTATCACACGTCGACTTTAATTTGCGGAGTAAGTTTCTGATAAGGTTTGTCTGGCGCACGGCATTGTATAGAGGTGAATAATGGACTGTGGAAAAATTATTAAAAAAAAAGATAATTGGATGGTTTGACCTGCGGTACTATAGACGCATACTGGAAATTAGGTGGACCTAAAAGTTGAGAAATGAGAAAGTTCTCCAGAGAATCGGCGAGGAGAAGATCATGAGAAAAACATTGACAAGAAGAAGGTACAGGGTGACAGGATATGTGCTAAGACATCACGGAATAACTTCCGTGGGCCTGAGGGATTTTTAGAGAGCAAAAACTATAGGAGAAGACAGAGGTTTGAATATATCCGATAAATAACTGAGGACGTTTTGTGCAAGTGCTACTCTGGGACAAGAGATGAATTCAGAGAGCAGTTCGTCACAGGCTGCACCAAACCTCCTTCCTCCCTGACAAAGTCTCAATTTCTTGCTTAACAAATCCACATTAAATTTGTGTCATTCCCCATTCTTTCAAGGCTCTTATAGTAAGTAGAGCAGAACTAGCTCTGTCTGGTGAATCGTCCTTAGATGTCAAGTCCAATTCGTGTGTCGCTCAATAACCTACAGCCAAATATTATTAGTATCAGTTTTAAATCAAACTCCTCTCAGCTATTCTGAATTTGTAATTAAACTCTGGTAGCTAACCCAAGATGGAGTCCACCATCATATGGACGTGACAGTTCCGCATAATAACACGACCTTTCCCAGGAGACAGCAAGGCATTTGATATTCAAAACAGATAAATCATAAGCTCTAAATACTGCAACTTCCCGTAACTTCTCATGGGATTTCGGAGCATGAAATGTGGTTGGATTTACCTCTTTCAGGTTTTCGATACCAGTAGCAGAAATTTGTATAGTTCCATTTCAGTAAGCAAAGTTGATATCAATATCTATGTAATTAATATAGGGATAGCGAAGGACTATACGTCGTTTAATGAGGACTTTCTGGTAATTCATCAATGTGAAAACAGCATTACTATATCTTAAACGGGATTATTTGAGGCATACAGATCAAATGGCATATAGTTCACAATTTATACACACCACCCAATGAAAAGTACACAGCATCTATTAGTGGGCATTAGCAATCGTGTGTCTCCACTCTTCGCCCTTATGATGGCTGGAGACACTTTCAGTGAGGCGTCTGAATGTCTGTGGTGGAATGGCACCGCATGTACTAACTCAGGAGCCGAAACCAGATGAGAAAATGGTGTTGGAGGATGGGTTCTGGGGTGAAGTTGACGTTCTGACTCTTTCCAGCATTGTTCCTCTGGGTTCAGGTCGGGACTCTGGCCAGGACAGTCAATTTCAGGAATGCTATTCTCCACAAAGCATTCCTCAGAGATGCTGCTTTATTTCAGGCTGCATTGTCATGCTAATACAAATAGTCATTACCTCCGAACTGTTCCTCTGATGTACGCAGTACAAAACACTGAAAAATTCGTACCTTTCCGCATTTAGCGTTTTTTAAACACAGTAAAGCGACCACACTCCAACTACAGAAAGCACCACCATAACAAGACAGGACCCCTTAAGTGCTTCAGTATTGGCACTCTACGTGAAGGCAGGTAAGATTCTCCAAGCATTCGGCAAACCCAAATCTTTCCATCGCATTGTTATGGGGAATAGCGTAATTCACTAATCCAAATCACTCGTTTCCAGTTGTCGACTATCCAGTGGCATTGCTCTGTACACCACCTCTAGTGTCACTTACTATAGACAACAAGTAGAGATAAAATGGGTCATCACACACTATGTGTGCGGGCCCCATTTCATCACTGTTGAATTAATTTTATCCAGTACAATTATTTTAAATAAAACTGTGCTAACATTACTCCATTTTGTTCTCTTAATTTAACAAAATAACATCAATAAATACATCAATGAAAATTATTGATTTTAACCAAATATAAAATCATTAAAGAACCAACACATGAAAAAAATTTAAATTTTTTGAGATTAAATATTAAGTGTACAAACTCATATTTTAGATCTAATAATTTTTTTATGTTTCATTTTAAAAAATTAAAAATATTGATTTTTTCATTTCAGAGTACTAGTAATTTTTTACTTTTGAAAAATGTAATAATTTTTTAATTTTTGATTTTTAAAAATCTAGTAATCTTTCATTTCTAAGAATTTAATAGATTTATAAATTTTTCATTTTTTAAAAAGCTAAATTTCTTGCGATTAAATATTAAATGTATTAACTTTTATTTTAGATCTAATAATTGTGTTGTTTTTCAAATGAACAAATTAATAAATTTTATATTTTCATTTCGAAAATAGTAATAAATATTTTGCTTCCAAAAAACTCTAGTAATTTTTTGTTTTAAAATTTAAAAATCTACTATCTTCTTTTCATCTAATAAATTTATAAAATATTATTTTTTAAAAATCACATTCAATATATTTGTTTCCCATTAAAAAAATCAGTCAATTATAATCTTCTTTTAAACTCATAACATTCATAAAATTTGAAAAAAAATTTTAACATAATTTTCAATGTAAAATGCATATACAATAATTAACATTTTTATAGATTTATCAAATACCACTTTTCATATTTTTAAAAAATATATTTTATGTTAAAACTGTCTAACTCCTCAAAAACTTTAAACATATTTATTTTCATAGAATTAGTTTTTTTATCTTTTATATGTTGTAGAGTACATTTTTTACACTTATTTGAATAGTTGTCTTTAATTGTTGGATTTTTATAAAAACAATTTAAATCTTTAATTTATTGTCAATATATACATTTTTTGAATTTAGATATTTACATCTCTTATGTTTTCATCGTTTCTACATGATAATAATGTATTCAAATGTTTGCTAGTTGGAATTTGTTTTAAATGTACTTTGTAATAATACTTGGAAACCTATTTTCCACATACACAAGGAATCTTTCTTTTATAAATTTATTATGATATTTATTTAAACAAGATCGACATGTTGCTCTATAGCCATCGTTTGTATTTTCCTGTGAAGCAAAATTATCAGTTGATTTCTCAACCTTACAACTTTCATAAATTTTAGATCTGACAGCTTCCATTTATTAAGAAAAAATTATTAGAAAAAATAGAAAATTCTTACAATAGTTTTTCTAAAGCATGGAATCATTAAGTGTATAATGATAAACAATTTTTAATAATTATTGATGAAAAAACAGTCTTTTTATTTTATTTTACACCACTATTGTTTGAAACCCAAATATTGTGAAAAGTACCAAAACCAAGCCAAAAAAATTATCATTTTTCTTGTTTATAACTTTTTCAATAAGATACACATTTCCAAATTTTGTTTTTTTAAATTCTTTTTCATGAAAATTTCCTTGCAATAATTCTACATCTACAGCTTTTCACGTATATATCTGATTGCATTAAAATGAATAACTTTATAACTTCCAAAGTTTCTATTGACCAATTAGCTGCATAATCTTTTTAAAAATTCCTTTTAATTTACTTATTCTTACTTTATCACCTATTTTATATTCAGGTGTACTATCTTTAAAATTTGCTACATAACCAGTTTGTAATACATTTTTTTGTTATCTTTGTTTAAATTGCCAACGACCTAACCGCAGTGGTAACACTGGTTCCTGTCAGATCACCGAAGTTACGTGCTGTCGAGCTGGGCTAGAAATTGGATGAGTGACCATCTGGTCTTCTGAGCGCTGTTAGCAAGCGGGGTGCACTCAGCCCTTGTGAGACAAACTGAGGAGCTACTTGATTGAGAAGTAACGGCTCCAGTCTCGGAAACTGACATACAGTTGGAAGAGCAGTGTGCTGACCACATGCCCCTCCATATCTGCATCCAGTGACGCCTGTGGTCTGAGTGTGACAAGGCGGTTGGTCGGTACCTTTGGGCCTCCATGGCCTGTTCGGGAGGAGTTTTTTTATCTTTATTTAAATCTTTTGGCTTCATTTTTATTGTTGTGAGTTTTGTATGTTTATGTTCATCATATAATTTAGAAAGTAAATCGATCCATTTGTAATTTCCTTATAAGTGAAATTTTTTCCACATTTGTTTTCTTTTCATGATCTATTAAATTTTTCAACCGCAGATATTTTTAATTCTGTAAAAGTTCAGTAATGATTAACTTCATTTTTTTTGTAAGTTCTTGAAAATCTTTATTCTAAAATTATTTTCCAGCATCTGTTTCTAAATTTCTTGGACATCTTTGATTTAAAATATTTTCAAAAGAATCAACTACATTCAGAACTATTTTATCTTTAGCTAGAATAGCTCAATAATATTTTGAAAACCATCAATTATATCCTTTATTTATTTTCGAAATTCCTTTTGAATTACCTGAATCAATTTCTATGAGATATTTTTGTCATTAATCATCTGTCCCTAAAGAAATAACATTTCTTCTTGTAAAATTTTTTATTATCAGTTTATGTAATTCATTAATCATTTCTTCTCAGATATTTGGCTGTAAACCATTACCTACAATTTTTAAAAATCGTTTTTGTTTTTAGTTTTATATACTGAAGAAATTACTTCAATTCTTTCTACAAATTTTTGTTGTTATTCTATTTGGATGATTTGTGGCAGTAAATTTTTTACAAATTAGGCACAAAATATGATTGTCTGAAAGATGGTTAATGTTATTCATTTACATATAGAAAAATTATATATAATTTTTTAAATAAAATAATTATATTAATTTTTTAAGTAAGACAATTTTATATATTTTTAATTAAATAATGATTGTACGATACTGCATCTACTTTATTTTCTAAAACATATATTTTATTGTTGTGAGGACTTGAAAATTTTTTATTGACTTCAACTGAATAAACTCATGCTTCTCACTTTGCATTAAACTTATATTTCTATATTGTTCTTTATTGTAAAATAAACGATCTTTATAGTCTTCTATACATATAATAGTTTTAACAGCACATATTGTTATTCCTTTTGATTATTTCTCTGCTTAATCGTCAACTTTACAAGCATACATTTTTAGTCTTAAGCTGCATTTTTTCTTTATGTTCATCTTAAATTTTTCCTAATACTTTTTCATTAGTTTGAGGAATATATATCTTACAGAAAATCACTAATACGAAAATAATAAATAACTGATTTAATATCATCATACAAACTTTCAATTTTTATATTATAGATATAAATAACACTATCTTGATAACGAAGTTCAATATTCTCTCCATATTTTGAATTCATAACATTATAGTGAAAATCATACATTATTTCTTTTGATAAATCAAATATAGCCATTCCAATACAAGTAGGTTTATTAAACAAAATTTTAATTCTATTCAGTTAATAACAACTAAATTTTCATTAAATACGTTCATATTTTTAAAATAAGGTTTAGCTGCTGATTTATCACATTTATTCACATTTGAAACGAATTTTTTATCTACTCTGTTTCTCATATTTTGTCATGAATGAAGTGCAATATGGTGCAGGTTAAGCTGTCATGCTACAGAGAGATGTGATATTGGAACATGCTGGTGCAAGTTGCCACTGGCTAGATTCATCTCTTTCAGGGGTCTGGAAAGAGTCCACACACAGGGTGGTTATACAATACCATATCGATAGTGTATAATAACGTCGATTTTTAAGTAATTGTAGTAAAATGGCAAAACTATTATATGACCTATTGAAAAAGGGAGCTACCTGTATGTGGGGAACTGAACTAGAAGAGGCGTTAAAACAACTGAAGGAAAAGTTGTTGAACCCTCCAATACTACATTACCTTGATTTTAGTAAACACTTTATAGTCACAACTGATGCAAACCTGACCTGTTTAGGAGCTGTTTTAAGTCAGAGCAAGCTTGGTAGTGATTTACCTATTGCCTATGAATCATGACTCTAAATAAAGCAGAGAGAAATTGTATTACCATAGAGAAGGAAATGTTAGCCATTTCTTGACTGGCCAAACATTTGCGACCCTGTTTGTTCAGGGGCAAATTTACAATTTGCATTGATAATAAGCCACTAATGTGGATCAGCAGCAACTCAGATGTGTCATCCCGATTGTCAAAATTCCGGCTCAAATTGGAGGAGTACACTTATCATATTACCTATTAAAGGAATTTGGTCACAGATGTCCTCTCAAGAATATGGAATCTTAGGGCGACCAAAGATAATGATACAAAAGAACCTGTATTGAATGTTAATGAGCAAGAATCAAATGATAAGGCCCATGAATAACGAAGAAACTGTGATAGCTGTTCCCAAAGCCTTACATAAGGATGACACAACACTAATTCAGTAACAGATAACTTCAATCAGGAGAACAAACTGAACATTCTTAAACAATTTCATGACTCACCAATTGATGGACACCAAGGCATAGAATGGATCAAAAAATAATGTAAATGGGAGGGTATGAAAGCTGACATTGAGCAGTATATTTGGAAATGCGAAAGCTGTCAAACTAATAAGGTAATACACAATAGAATAAAGATGGCTATAGAAGTAACCACAAACCTGGAACACACATTCAAACTTTCTGATGTAGGTATTGTAGGCCCACTCACTCAAACAGATTGAGGTAATAAATATACACTTACCTTTCAGGATACCTTAATCAAATTTTTAGTAACAGAACCGATCAAACAGCGAGATGTAGAAACAGTCATTAGAGCACTGGTAGAGAAGATAATAATAAAGTATGGTATACCATCGACATCACTAAATGACATGGGTAGTAATTTTATGAGTGAAACCTGGAATCAGATATGCAGATTGCTACACACAGACAAAATTAATACCTCCACTTATGAGCTACAAGCTAATGAAGCATTAGAATGAACCCACTGCTTACTAACTGAGACATTCCAACATAACATCAACAGATATCAACTAAATTGGGCCACTTGGATTCCATATGCAATGTTTGTATTTAATACCATTCCTCATAGTAGAACAGGCTATACTCCACATGAATTAATGTCTGGAAAAGTACGCAATATGCTGGAAGAATTACAAAAAAGCCAGCAGATGTCATCTACAGTTACAATGATCATGTAATTGAGTTGAAGGAATGGTTAAGAATAATGCATTCGAATGCAAGAAACTTAGTGGCCCAAAGGAAAATCGAAAACAAGGAATATTATGATGAGACGCAGAATCCAAAAACGTCCCAACAGGGCAATAAGGTTCTTCTGTTTGATAGAAGTGTGCGACATGGTCGATTGAAACAGTTATAGTCAGTGGCATGGTCCGTATGCTGGTATTAAAGCTAAAGGACACTATGTTGCCATTCAGTTAAGGTGAAATCAATATCTAAAGGTGCATGCAAACAGAGTAAAGGAGTTATTTTTGACTCACAGGGTCATGCCAATGCATGCAAGAGTAGGATTGGCCATCCTAGATTTTGACATTACATCAGTAGCGAAAAGGCAGGATCCCCAAGTGACAAAATTCCAGTCGTTCCTAGGTTTATATTATGATAACAAAGATACAGCCAATCCCTACAGTGTCACCTGACGAACTGTAAGCTATTTTGATCTATTAGAATTAAAGCGGAAATGTGAATCAACGGAAAATTTGGCAGCAAGAACTGTAGGCTTTTTCTATAAGATATTGTTGCAACTTAATATGAGTACCTTCAATATACTAGTGCAAAACAGGCACTACTTTGTTATGTATGTAAGATACCAAATTCACAAAGCCTAACTGGGCAGTTAGCTCGACATGAACACAAAATTCGAAGGCGCAGAATTCTAAATTTTGTTGGAGAGATAAGTAAGGTATTATTTAGTACTCTGTATGGAAAGGTCGCTTCCTGTTTTAAGAATAACATTAACGTTCTGGAAGGGGAACAGATCATTCCAGCAGGGTTGCTGAAACTATATCGACATTTTGCACAACCTGAAAATACCACTGATCAACAGCTGCGGCAGGCTGCTATTTAGTTACTCTAAATGAGTGACTAATACAGTTAACATGTATATGACAGGATGATTTATTATCACAACATTAGTAAATGCACAGAACGGTACCTTGGAACCACATTTAAATAATCCCATACAGATAGTTAAATATTTGAAACTAATTGAAGGAGGAGATTAGTGTTTAACTAAATTAGAAGGAAGGTCAGTATTGGCCGTAATTTTGATGATTTATTAACAGAAAAATCGATTTTCTATTACATAATGATCATCTTCAGTGCTGGAAGCTAAACATTTCACATAGCAATCTGTGAATGAGAAACAAAAGACCAGAAATACGCCTGAGTATAAACCAACTGCTTGTAAGAAGATACCATTAGCGTACAAATTAAAGCTCGTAGGCACTGGTGTTTAGTTATTGGCAGTAACAGAAACTATGAAACGATCACAATAACTGAATCTGCTGTTTACAATCACCTATACAGCAGACGTTGGTGTGACAGGGGCATGAGAACAAGGCACCATATAATACTGAGGTGGATGTAAGACATTTATCCTTATACATATTTCCTGTAAATTTTCAAAAATATCAGCTAATAAGAAAACATCAGTTTTTCAATATAAATAATGATGGTCACCAAGATTTTTTATGTTAAATTTTTTCCCAAATTAAATTAGCATGATGATAATCTTCATCTTTTATTCTGCAGTCTTCCAGTTAATTGCAAAACTCCTTGTTTTTTGTTGGAACTATTGTTTCTTCAAATTTTTCCCAGCTATCTGTGTAATCATAAGGATAAAATACTTTTTTGTCATTAAATTTTTAGTTCTTTTACTGGAAAAAATTTCAAAAATTTTTCATTTTTTCTGTCTTCAATTTGAAGAAAGTTTATCAGGGCTTTCAGGCATAAATTAATATGTATGTTTCTGTTTATTTACCAGGACTAATACATCTATCTTCATTATTTGGTATTAAATCAGTTTTTTATCATAACTGAGTTCTTTTGCAGATAAATGAGAATACTATACTGATAACTTTATGTAAATAAATTAGTACAAAGCCAGTATGTGTTAATTCTAAATTACATTTAATAAATAATGGATTTATATAATTTCTGTTAAATGACCATAATGGATTTATATAATTTCTGTTGAATGATTATGAAGATGAACCTCTTTTTATTTTCTGTTGTATATTTTACCTAAGGAACATTCTATAAATTTATCACATCTAAATTGTTCTTCAGTTGTTAGTGTTTTGATTTCTTCAGTTTCAGAATAAATTTCGCCCATTTTTTAATTCTTTTTTAATTCATACTATAAATTTTTAACATGATTAGGGTTCATTTTTATGTAACTGCATCATTATAGTGAACGTTGATATATTTAATGTAATAATAGGATCCACCTGGTTCAAGTTTTTGACATTTTCTAGTATATGTTCTTTTTGGATTTGGTTGACAGTTATCAGTTTTCAGTAATTATCTTTAAAAATCAGCATAAATGAAGAAAGGAACTTTTTGAGTGAATTTATTATTTGTAAGTTTTATATATTTGACATTTTTTGGGGGTTCAATTGGTCCTGGGTTTTTAATTAAACAATGTTTTATGATGTAATTTTTTTATTATTAATATATGATAAACACATATGACAAATAAATTTCGTTTCTTTATGTTTTGAGAATTGATGTCAAACAGGTCTACTGAAGTCTTTTATCCAAAAGTGGCGATAATTATTCCCCTTTTAAAAATATAACAAATCTAAATATTTCCTTGCATAGGATATGCTATTTCCAATGGATATACTTGTTGAAACTTCCTAGCAGATTAAAGCTGTGTGCCGGACCAAGACTCGAACTCGTGATCTTTGCCTTTCGCGGGCAAGTGCTCTACCAACTGAGCTATCCGAGCACGACTCACGCACCGTCCTCACAGCTTTTCTGCCAGTATCTCATCTCCTACCTTCCAAACTTTACAGAAGCTCTCCTGCGAACCCTGCAAAACTAGCACTCCTGAAAGAAAGGATATTGTAGAGACATGGTTTAGCCACAGCCTGGGGGATGTCCGGCACACAGTTTTAATCTGCCAGGAAGTTTCATATCAGCGCACACTCCGCTGCAGAGTGAAAATCTCAATCTGGAAATATCCCCTAGGCTGTGGCTAAGCCATGACTCCGCAATATCCTTTCTTTCAGGAGTGCTAGTTCTGCAGGGTTCGCAGGAGAGCTTCTGTAAAGTTTGGAAGGTAGGAGACGAGATACTGGCAGAAGTAAAGCTGTGAGGACGGGGCATGAGTCGTGCTTGGGTAGCTCAGTTGGTAGAGCACTTGCCCGTGAAAGGCAAAGGTCCCGAGTTTGAGTCTTGGTCCGGCACACAGTTTTAATTTGCCAGGAAGTTTCATATCAGCGCACACTCTGCTGCAGAGTGAAAATCTAATTCTGGATATACTTGTTAATTTTCATTAAGAATAAACTAATAGACCATTAATTTTAGTTACACTTTCTGGAATGTCGTCAATTTTTATGTGTAATTCAATATCCGTAAGTTTTTTAGAAAAATATAGTCGAAATTTTTTTATATTTTAACTATTTCTGCATGAGGAAGTTTGGAGCACTATGGGCAGGGCTCTCCAACTGGCTGGGTATTTTGACGATCTAACGTGTGAACTGAATAGAATCTCACTTGTTATCCTTCAGAAAGACATACAACAACTCTGTCAATCAACGCCAAGCCGAATACCTGCTTGCATAAGAGCCACAGGTAGACCATCGAGTTACTGACTTGCTCAGTTAGTGAAGTTCTTTCTCTTGAGCATTACATCAAGTTCTTCTGGAACTTCCCAATTGAGAACGTTTGGAGATTTTATTGTGTTGGCAGAAGAGCCAACACCGTGTTACTAGAGGAGGCCGAAATGCACGCGTTTTAGCTCACGCAGGCTGGCATGAGGAGGGAAGAACTGTACTGACGTGAGGTCTGGAACATGACAAGGAATTAGAATTCAGAAAGCGGACGTAATTAGTTTGATACTTAACTTTAATCCATTAATGATGAACGTCGCTCTTGACGGTACATGATTCACAATATCTGTTCAGAATACATTCTTATAGTAACTGAATATGGCGCCTTGCTAGGTCGTAGCAAATGACGTAGCTGAAGGCTATGCTAAACTGTCGTCTCGGCAAATGAGAGCGAATGTAGACAGTGAACCATCGCTAGCAAAGTCGGCTGTACAACTGGGGCGAGTGCCAGAAAGGAAGAAAGATGAGTAGTACAGAAATAAACATTTTTTAATATTTTTAGTGTACGGCTCGGTGGTTCAATAGGTAGGTGCTAGACAAAAATGCAAGGATTCGGGGTTCAATCACAAGTCGTTTTCAAAATTTGTTTTCTCACTTCTGACAATGATTTTTAAGTGCAGGTTCCCTATTGCTGGCTGAGGGCATCTGTTTACAGGCCATAGGAAGGCAAGAGCACACCACGCCTAACACGACCACGCATTGTAGGCGCTGCGATGTTCAAACCAACTTTCGGATTGGTGATAATTTTACTTCCTATACATTATTCATTATTTCAATATAATGGTAACAAGATCCGTAAAATCTGACAAGTCTCCGTTTCCGTCCTTGTATGACATGAATTTGAGATCAGTCTCGTGGTCTATCTCTAACGACTTCACCGTCGACGGGGCTTTGAACTACAATCTATATTTTTTTCTGCGTCTTATAGCCTGGTCGTAGTCTATCTATGATGCTGTGATGTGTCACCAAGCATTGTTTTCATCAATGATACAGCCCTCTTGTCGAAGATGGTAATGCAAACATTGATAATGTCAAGTCAGCTCCACAGAGTGGAGCACGATAAACTCTTTACAGTATGGTAGAAAAAATAGCACCTGCCTGGCAAAAGATTCGCAATTACGGACGTAGACGCGAATGCAGTTATAAAATAGTAGGTGGAAAGTTTCAGTGTTGTTCGATTACACCATTGGTGTTAGATACTGCAAACAGTAACAACTATAAAATATCTGGGAATAACCGTCCGGAGCGGCCTAAAGTGGAACTACCAAATAAGATTAGTCTTAGGAAGAGCAGATGTCGGGCTGAGAATCCTAGGAAATGTAATTCACACATGAAAGAGGCATCTTACGACTTTGAGTATGGCTCCTCACACTAGGACCGTTTTCAGGTAGGATTAATGAAGGACATTAAGTTCCTAAGAAGAACGAGGAATTTCGTCACGGGTGCGTTTAGTAAGCACGAGAGCGTCACGACGATGCTCTTCGTACCTCATTGGTAGACGCTACAAAAGAAATGTTGTTCATAAAGAAGAGTTTGACAGTTAAAATTCGATAAACTGAGCTCTTCCGGGCTAGTATACACGAGAGTTTTTCTCTTTCTGACAGTCTGGTATTCTAAGAAAGTACTCGCAGAATTGTTTACACTAAGAGCGATTTTTCGCTGACAGTTTCTGTGTGATAGTTTCTTGCAAGTCCTTTCTGTAAGTGTCTTATTAAAGTCTTGCGAAATCAGATGTCGGATGCGTTTACGCACAGCAGAGTGAGAGAGTCTGTGAGAGATGAGGTATCACTCTCCGCTGAATTTTTCAGTCGTAGTGCTGTGCGTGGTTGTGATGAAAGAGCGTCGGGATGCAGCTGCACTTTTCATCTTTTAGTGGTAAAGATAGAAAAGAGGACCTGGTCAGTGTTGGATAAGAGCGTGTAGTAGGTGGTGAGATGATATTGGTACATGCATGAACCTCAGTGTAGAGCTTGTGATGGAAGATGCACAACAATATCGAAATTAAAGAGAACGACAGCGGTGGAAATGGATGATATGCTCCTTATAAATGGCCCCAAAATTTCCAAGCAAGATACTGTTATGCGTAAGCCCATTAGTGTAAAAGATAGACTGCTTGTGACACAAAGATTTCTAACATAAGGTACGTTTATTCTCTTTGATATTTAGCAAAGTAGCAATAACGATGAAATAACATTACACGATATTTCATATTGATACACATACACGTTTAAAAGCAAAACAGGGTGGATATCTGATAAATGAAGCATTTATGGACGTTCATATATGTGAACGTTTTTACTTGTATTAACTTAAGGAACCACTCGTAAATTCCTGAAGGTTTAATTATTCAACACTCAGTACAATAATACAATCAATAATTATCACGCCATATCGAATTACAGCTGTCTCACTTGAAATTAAATAGTAATTTTTCGAATTCCAAAACGATTACTTTTCAACATAATTTCACTTGTTTCTCTACGTTAATTAACCTACGTTTGAAAAGTACGTTGCCCGATTCCACAAACGGTGGATATTCTGTTAAATTTACTCTGTGGAAGTGTTACAAACTGGAGTCATTCCAGCTAACAAACTTCGCTTCTTATCTCAGTTCCTGCAGTCCATTGACTGTACATTCAATAGCAGTGTACTTTCCTCTTACAAAAAAGTGAAATTCGCAACTTCGTCCTGTGTCCACTTCCTGACAGTTTTCTTCGTCACTTTTTTGCCGGCACATGTCTGACATTCACTTCACCGTGCGTATCGATTGCGACAGCAGTCTCAACTATACCTACAATGACGGTACACGTTTATTATGGAGTATTTTGCAGTATCTATGTGGTGCAATGCATGCCACGCTAGACTGTCATTAGTATTGACCTAAGATCGACTCTCGTCATTGACATGATTGTTTTTTCGTTTATAAACTCTGTATCATATGTCTACAATGTTTTTGTAAGTTCTTTGCTGCATTGCATTGTTTAAATCTAGCGCTTTCGAAACAGACTAACTGCTCGTGTTGTTCGTGTAGTGGGATAAACGAGCGATTTGTTGGGTCAGAAAGACGCCACGGCCACAAATTACACCTCAAAACACTCACTTTCGTTAGTGGTTTCATTTAACGTGTGCACGAATACGGCAAAATATATTACTAAGGTGAGTGTAGCGTAAAAACTGTGAAATACTGCACATTCCTAGGCGCAGTATAGCCGCTCACCACTCACAGAACACTCTCGGCTCAACCCAAATTACGGGCACAATTTTTCTTGTCGGAGAGCTACGGCGAGCAGCTCCCGAGACATGGAGGTTGCCGCCTACACGAGATAGCAAACCTCGTTGAGCGCGACTACCTGATATCTTGCCCCAACGTCGGACACTGCCGCCGCACTGACTTAGCGCTGTTTACACGGCAGGTATTACTCGCAAGGGCTCTCTCATAGTGAAAAATTCTCTTGGGTGTACCTAGCTTACGGAAAAATCAGAGAAATTCTAGCTTTTGCAGAGAATTATCGACAGCTGTTCTTCACCTGCAGCATTTGTAAGTGGAACAGGGAAGGTCGTAAACCATAATGGTATCAGACGAAGCGTCCACCTCATCCTATGAGGTGGTTTGCGGAGCATACAGGGGGAATTCCAACTTCACTGCTAAAAATTTTGGAGGTTTATCAGGGATATTTTTGAGTATTTTAGTGTAAGGGATCTGTGGTCTCCAATAGCTTGTTACTCGACAATTGCATTTCGTTTCATTTCTTACCCATTATTTATCCCTGGATAGGTACTGCACTGAAAATATCTGTAGAACAGAGAAATTTTCGGTTGTGTGCGGTGTGTCTTGTTTGGAAAGAAACTTGTTTCATCCGCTCTTGGTACTTGCTGTTGACAACAGTAAAGCTCACTTAGTTCTTCGCCGTCAAGCTTGCATTCAGTACTGCTCGGGTCTGTCTCGCCTTTGTTTTCCCGGCAGTGTTAGTTATACATTAACAGAGGCATGCAGCACTACGGATACATTCCTGATAAAGAGTTGGCCGACATGCACCTCGTCTGTGGGTGCAATGAATGCAATGGAAGAGCTCCCCAACGACGCTATGCTTAGCTGTTCTAGCAGCGAAGGAAACCACCACATCAAAAAAATGGTTCAAATGGCTCTAAGCACTATGGGACTTAGCATCTGAGGTCATCGGTCCCCTAGACGTAGAACTACGTAAACCTAACTAACCTAAGGACATCACACACATCCATGCCCGAGGCAGGATTCGAACCTGCGTCCGTAGCAGCAGTGCGGTTCCAGACTGAAGCGCTTAGACCCACTACATCACGGTGCTTTTGTGTCTGTAGATAGACGTCTACTCTTTGTTTTCTGTTGCAGTTTACAAAGCTGCATATTACACGCCTTTTCATTGCTGTGGAGGCGGCCGGTGTGGCTGAGCGGTTCTAGGCGCTTTAGTCTGGAACCGCGCGACCGCTACGGTAGCAGGTTCGAATCCTGCCTCGGATATGGATGTGTGTGATGTCCTTAGGCTAGTTAGGTTTAAGTAGTTCCAAGTTCTAGGGGACTGATGGCCTCAGATGTTAAGTCCCATAGTGCTCAGAGCCATTTCAACCATTGCTGTGGAAGTATTTTCACAGAAACAAAGGTAACTCCGCTAACAAACCAAATAAAACGTAATTATTTTAGCACTCTGTGAGAAGCCACCAATGACCACAGGTCTCTTATAACAAAACACTCCGAAAAAATTCTGCACCGACGTTTGAAATTTTCTCGGTGGAGTTCAGGCTCATCCTGCACATGTAAATGTCAAATGCCGCTCACCAGGTGACGACCTGGGCTGATCGCATCGATAAGTAGTACGATAGAATGCCATCCGTGTGACTCCGATGCCATTCTTGCGTCGTCTGATTTATCTCCTCGGTGAATTACCCTTCGCTCTATATTGGTAAGAGAATGTGTGAGGTATATTTAGACAACCGTAGACTCAGTAACGTGCAGAGAATGCAACAAATTAAAGTTCGCCCAAGAGTGCGTTTCCCTACACATATGCGCTTCAATGCTGGCATACGTCCAAACACGCGGTGAGCTCTTGCAGGCTTAACAGCCACATGGGAGGAGTTCTACATATAGCTGGGCGTGTGTTATATTTATTCACCAGAAGAAAGACGTGCGTGTTTACAGTACGGTGAAAGTCCCCTGTCAAATGCTTCCCGCGGGTGTGGTCTCAAATTGTTGGTAGAGTATCATTGAACCATTACTTGCATATTTTTATTGTGATCCGCTGTGGTTTTGATTCTACGTATTCACAGTATTTTAAAACATAATCCGCATCTTACTAGGTGGCGCATATTGAACTGCAGTTCGGTAGGAGTTACGATAAAATGCACATATATCCCTATCGGAGCACTCTGGTGTAATTATTAGGTTTTCCTAATCATCCAGGAAGAGTGCCTGTCTGGTTCCTTGAAGAAGGCCACGGCTGTCATTAGTGACGGAGCGAACAAGGACGTTGAAGGAAATCGGCCATGTCCTTTTCAAGGACACTATCTGACTTTTTGACTTGAGTGATTTAAGGGAACCGTATCAGTACCGACCGGCCACCGTGTCATCCTCTTCAGTGGGGTCATTCGGATGCGGTGTGGAGTGACATAGGGTCAGCTCACCGGTCTCCCGGCCATCGTCAGGTTCCCAGACCTAGGAGCCGCAAGCAGCTTAACTGGAAGCTCGAGGCTGGGTGCACCTCGTTCGTCTTCCCATCAAGGAAAAATCTTTGGTAGTACTGTCAGCATAACTGTCAGACACGCTGACCACATAGCTGCAGAGATGGCCTAGGGAAAACATGGAAAATTGAAATGTAAATGGGTGAGAAGCCTCTCTCCTTCTGAGTGTCTTTACCACTGCGTCATTCTATTGTCCTCCTGTAAGTATCATTTCTGTTTCGATTGTCTCCACATCTGCTCCAGTGCTAGACGTCAAGCTATCGATACTGTCATCGTCTGGATGAATAACCTCTCCTAAGTATTAACATGAGCACAAAACGTTCGATTAACTAAATGCCAAAAAGTTCCACGTAGTTTTGGTATCTCTTTAGGAGTTAATCAGTCCTGAGTTCCGCAAACAATTATCCCTATGCTTTTCTCTACGGTATCTAACTACCTTATTAGAAAACTATGAATAACTTGGGTGTAACCTTGAATGAGCACAGTAATGCGGCAGAAATTGCTGTAAATACCTGCAGAAAGACTTGGGCTTGCCGCTACGTCCTCCAGAGGTTTCTGAACATATTTCCACAAGATGTGATACGTAAATTTGTGCAATCACTCGTTCAGCATATTCTCCACTTTTGCGATGTAATCCAAAACGACTCGAGAAGTGGAAACTCTAGACGATTTGTAGTAAAGATGAATACTCGCGTGCCTTACATTTGCAACATTCGTCTATTTGACAGCGACAGTGCTTCATACGCCCAGTCAGGACGGTAGCGACGAGACAAGTTAGGCGTCAGTGTGCAACAGACCTCTGTACTTTGCATAAAAAATCAAGCATCTATCACTGCACCATAGTCATTTACCTAGAATTCTAGCTGTGCCCATTCATTAAAAAGTACAACTCTCATTAACATTTCTGTTCTGCGTCTCTGAAACATGCGACCTGCACTCTAAGAACGATTGGGTAGCCTGTAGAATTTACGAAAAGCTCAAGAACTCCGCTCCTCAGTCAGTCACGCCATTGCTGCCTCCCTGTCTTCACTACTTGCATTCTGCCACGTTCCCTTTCCCTTCCTCTCCCATCTCTTCCCTCATGACTGTTCCTGCCACGTTTGAATACACTGCTTTAGTCCGATATATTGTTATTTGCCATTTAGTTATATTTTCTTTTTTGTCACGGCAAAGAACTTTCCTAGTGCAGGTTTTGCACGACAGCGTGCTATAAAGTAATGTCTCCCAATTTTATATGTGGAAAATCTTAAAAGTGTTTAAATATAACAAACGTTATTAACATTCTGCATTTTTATTCTTCGTGTCTACACATTTATTTCTCGACATATTCACCCTGGCGACGAACACATTTCTCCCAACGAGTTGTTGATGCCGTCAGTGTAGAATGTTTGACTTTAATGACGGAGTAACAACCCCACCTCTGTTTACACCGTTTCATAACTATCAAAATAAAGTCCTTGAAGGTATTCTTTCAATTCTTAGATAAAAATCGGATGGTGCCATGTCGGAACTGTATGGAGTACGATCGATGACAGTGGGCCCAAGGTGTCGAATTTTTGTAGATGTCACAGAGCTCGTATGTCGTCTGACAATCTCGAGCTGAAGGAAAGGATGCTCCATGTGTGAACGAACTCTAGCACGCTGTTTCTCACGCACCGACATAGTTACGTTACACACCGCCATGTTACACGCTACAAGCCGGAACCCTCTAGCAGACAACTGCAAATGGGTAGACACAAAGAATAAACATATAGAATGTAATAACGTTTGTGTCATTTAAAAAGCTTTAGAAGTTTTCACATAAAAATGCAGAGGCATTAATTTTCAGCACGCCCTCGTATAACCGTTCCGTAACTACCACCTATGGATCTTTTCATTTTCTGCTGTTGTGCGTTTACACATTTATTAACATCTTGTTAAAATATTTCTATGGGCATAAAATTATATGTTAACGTAAATTTTAATATTGTAAAGGAACGAGATCACGAGATCCGCTTGGGGCATATATAGTCAGCTGTAGGGCCCGAATGGCGGGAACAATTTCCGGCCGGCACTAGGGCAGCGCATTCCAGAGGCGTTTGTCTCGACAAAGTCGTAGCAGGACGTGCAAGCATTTTCTCCCACCCTCTAGAGAGAAGCGAGATTTTCGAGTGGGCAGCATAACTGTAGGACAGACTCTGGTGTGAAATTACGAGTCCTAAAACTAATTAACACAGTGAGGGAATTGATTTAATAAATAAAGATAAAATGGAAATATAAGGATTCCTATTAAATTTAGATGTATGTTTCGAGTTAAAAAGAATAAAATATTGGTGTTTTGTAACAAGCGAAAGAGGGATGGCTTGTAATGGGGTAATTGGCGATCGACCTTAGGTTCAGCTCATAATCGAGTAGTTAAATGCAATGCCAGCCTGCTAAAAACTGTGGGACAGGTCTTCATTCTTGGCTGCCTCTTGATAGACAATGGTCGTGGCCCAGTGGTTGTACAATACTGGCTGAATAATGTGTTCCATGGAAGTGCGGTAGGAGTAACTAGCCTCAACGATTGTCATGTGAACTATTTATGGGATGTTTTGTCAGTATAAATATTTAGATATAGGAACAGCGTGAGAGTAAGTGTGAATGAATTAGGATAATCTTACCAGGAAAATTTATTTAGTGCTCTGCGGTCTTAAAGCAAGAAAAATGCATTTTGTTCATTGGTAACAAATGTTTTATGGCGCCTCACGGTGCAACCTTCATCATAACACAGTGGTAGATGTGCAGCTTCGTTGTTCAAAATCTGACTTGAAGATCAGCGGAACTTTCTTTCATTCTTTTCTAGGTGATACAGACTAATTATGACTGTCTTACTGAACTGCTAATTTGTTTACGTTATATTCCTGAGTGATCAATTGCCTTGTAGCAGGGCCTTAACTAATCATTAACTTGCAAACGTTGTGGGACAGCGTGGAAATGAAGGAGATAAAGGAGCCCGTAATGTGGAGGGAAATAGCTGTCACAACCACCTGGGAAATCGGAGTAATCCTGTGCTTGGCGGCACCTGCCAGACTGCAACGTGAGTATCCTCCAGTGGAGGCTGCTGTGTAAGAGTGCAAGAGCGCATGAACACCCAAACTTTCGACACCTCGCGGATTTATTCCTTATTTTTCTTTGAATGCTGTTAAGCCTAACATAGATACTGCAACCTGAAAGGTACAGCACTTAAATCTACCGCGCTACTGCTCCTCTAGACTCTGTGAAACTTGGCACCGGGGTCGCTACCACATCTTTAGTTGTGCACTTTTTAACGAACTTTTGCGCATGCGCAACTCGCGTGACGTGTTTGCCTTACGGGCAAAATACATACGGATTTGATAAACAACGTGCATGGTTCACGATGTGCACAGTTAGCCGTTGCCACTCAACAGAAGTTCACGTCAGTGTCACAAGGTGATAGCACACTGCGACAGACCTTTACCCCTGTTCACTCGGCAAAAATCCAGATATGCTAATCCACTCACTATATACTGTAATAAAATTAGATCGGACGTCAGTATATGTTAAAGTTGTACTGACAGTCAACCTATTTATGAAGTTTGTCATACAGTAATCCACCTGAGGCGCTGACAAGGGAAACTGCCGATTGCATCCCCCTGAGATTTCGTGGGAAGATGATGTATTAGATAGCCCTTCAAAAACTGAACACAGATCAGCATGAAAACAGGAAGAAGGTGTACTGAAGTGTGAAAAAAAAGCAAAATAGAAACAACGAACGGTGCAAGCTTGAAAAGTACAATATCGAGCTTACTTGCATAACCACTGCGTCATGGTTAAGTGGTCATGGTGTTGGACTGCAAAACAGATCAGTAGTGTTCAAAACTCTCTCGTGGCATTTTTTTCACAAAATTATCAACTGTCCGTCTGGTCATTGAAATGTCCGTTCTCTTTCTGTAGTCTGGGCAACTGTCATACTATACATTCGCAAGAAAATGAGATAAATAGTGAGAGCAGGCGAGATACCACAAAGACATCTCACAGAAATGAAAAAAAAAACCAAATAAACGGGTGTCAACAATGTTACAACAAAGGAATTCAGAAGTCAAAACTTCAAAAACGTTAAAAACATACGTTTTGATAGATCACGGGGAAAACTGTGTGAGTGTGAAACTGTTGAGTTCATTTGTTGCAGCTTATGTGACAGACTAAGAATTAACTGGTGAAACTGTAAACGTTTTTTCAGAAAATCATTAAGTGGTTCTCTGCAAATGGGCTCTCATTAAACTTTGACAAAACACAATGTATACAGTTCCACACAGTAAATGGAATGACATCATTGATAAATATGGACTTCGATCATAAATCGATAGCTAAGATAGAATATTCAAAATTTCTGGGTGTATGCATTGATGAGGCGTTTAACTAAAAAAAAAACACACTGAGGATATGCTGAAACGTTTGAGTTCAGCTACTTATGCTATTAGGGTCATTGGAAATTTTGGCGATATACATCTGAGTAAATTGGCTTACCACGTCTATTTTCATTCTCTGCTTTCGTATGGCATCATATTCTGGGGTAACTCATCATTGAGAAAAAGAGTGTTCATTGCACAAAAGCGTGTAATCAGAATAATTTCTGGAGCTCGTCCAAGATCATCCTGCAGACACTTATTTAAAGAGCTAGAGATCTGCACTGTAGCCTCACAATATATATATTTACTTATGAAATTTGTTATTAACAATCCGAACGAATTCAAAAGTAATAGCAGTGTACATGGCTACAACACTAGGAGAAAGGATGATCTTCACTATTCAAGGTTAAATCTAACTTTGGCTCAGAAGGGGGTAAATTATGCTGCCACAAAAGTCTTTGGTCACTTACCTAATAGCATCAAAAGTCTCACAGATAGCCATATAGCATTTAAAAAGAAATTATAAGAATTTCTTAATAGCAACTCCTTCTACTCATTAGATGAATTTTTGGATTTAGTAAGTGGGTAATTTCCCCAACCCCCACAAAAAATTAAAAATATTAAGTGTCATGTAATATTTTGTGTAATGTAATATCTTGTATAGACACCTTTTATTGACCTGACACTTTCCACATCATTACGAAGTGTCATATTCATGATCTATGGAGCAAGTACTAATCTAATCTAATCTTATCTTCTCATCATTTCTTTGGGAGTGATCACATTCATATTCATACGAACACCTAAATCGGGCAAAGAGGCATATCTCACTCACTCATCAGGCGTACAAGATAGGTGCATCGATAAGATATTCCTATCATATACCTCACGTACTGTCACTAATGTCATGTATGATACACCACACGTGTTTTCCAGTGCAGGATTCGGTTGACTTGTCGGTTTGTTATCAAACGTTTGCGGGTCTCATTCGAAAGCCATTTCCTGTCGGCTGCTAATAGAGTAGTTGTGCAGAATCAATTTTCATTATAGGTCTCTTCCTTACACCTCGCTGTTGCAAACAGACGTTACACCACGACACAGACATAAATTTGAATACAACGAACAGACACGTCAATGATCGGACGGAAAGTTTATAATTTTGTGAAAAAAATAGCCACCTGAAGATGTGGCTTTAGGTGTCACGAAACTGGTAGTGATCCGGTAAAAAAAAAAAAAGGACTACATACAGCTGACCTCTTAACCACGACGCCATAGCTCTTCGTCTGTGCTCGATGTTGTAGTTCTTGAGCTTAGACCGTTCACTGTTTCTCTTTTGATTTTTTGTCACGGTTTAGTACTTCTTCCTGTTTTCATGCTTGATCTGTGTTCAGTTTTTGACGGGCTGCCCATTGGGCCCTCTTACCCCTAAATCTGATGGGGGTGCGATGGGGAGTTTCCATTGTGAGAATCATAAGGCCCTAAAGCACATCACCGCCGATTGTGAGATTGTAGCATTTATTAATGCATCTGAAATCTGTTGATATTATGGTGAGTCAGGTTTATCTGTGCTTTTGACCAAATATATGAAATATGAAAATTCACGAAAATCTGTATCACTGGTTTCTCTGATATTCACTTAAATGTGGTATCGACGGCGGTGTGCTTTAGGTCCTTATGGGTCTCAACACCTCATTTGTATTCTAGTAAAGTCACCATGCTGGTAGACGTTACTACTTGAGTTTAATCATTTCCACAAACGGCGTTGTTTGGAGTTTTGCTGTTTACTGTGCGGGAATCAGCTTTTGTGCGCAGTGTAAACATGGACTATCTTGAATCTAAATGGTTCAAATGGCTCTGAGCACTATGGGACTCAACTGCTGAGGTCATTAGTCCCCTAGAACTTAGAACTAGTTAAACCTAACCAACCTAAGGACTTCACAAACATCCATGCCCGAGGCAGGATTCGAACCTGCGACCGTCGTGGTCTTGCGGTTCCAGACTGCAGTGCCTTTAGCCGCACGGCCACTTCGGCCGGACTATCTTGAATCTATTTTAAATGTTAACAGAAAAGTAAATCTGTGAGGACGGGTTGTCAACGTGCCTGGATAGTTCAGTCGGTAGAGCACTTGCCCATAAAAGGCAAAGGTTCCGAGTTCGAGTCTCGGTCTGGCACAAAGCTTTAATCCAACGAAAGCTTCATATCAGCGAACACTCCGCTGCAGAGTGAAAATTATATTCTGAGAACAGAAACGTGAATTAGCAGGAAATGTTAGCGCAAAAGAACTAGGGCCTCCGAGAACAGATCTTTTGTTGAGAGAGTGACGAAATCAAATAGGGGTGACTACAAAGCGAGCACTTATCAAGGAGGCGTACAGTTAGCACAAGTTGTTGTCTGGGTGCAGCATAAGAATATCTGATTTTCAGCCCGAAAGTGAATTCGTGAACTAATAGATCTGTTAGGGATCTTTTACATATGTCTGAAAAATGGAAAATCACGAAAACTCCCAGTTACAAAAAAAAAAAAAAAAAAAAAAAAAAAAAAAAAAAAAAAAAAAATGCGAAATGAATAGCTGAGAAAGCCTACACATTATTTCGTTATCGACCTAAACTGTACTTAATTATGCACAAAGCAACAAAGTTCCACAAAAACAATTATTTCTTTTGTCAGATAAGTTATGGACCTTCTTCTCCTTATTATTGTTATTACTGTTGTTGTTACTATTGGCAGTGACTGTAGTTGTATATACTTGGCCATATGCATAACTGTTATACAGCAGATGTTATTAGTTTCACGCTCTCAAATTTGTCTGTATCTAAAAATTTATGAACACCCAGAATGTATACTGACGAACCGCCACTGGTATCCTCTGACGGCAGATGAAACAAGGCAGCGAGGGTGAGTATGGAGGAAGGTTCAAATGGCTCTGAGCACTATGGGACTCAACAGCTGAGGTCATTAGTCCCCTAGAACTTAGAACTAGTTAAACCTAACTAACCTAAGGACATCACAAACATCCATGCCCGAGGCAGGATTCGAACCTGCGACCGTAGCGGTCTCGCGGTTCCAGACTGCAGCGCCTTTAACCGCACGCCCACTTCGGCCGGCATGGAGGAAGTACAACACAGTAGTCTAGTGGCAAATTATCAAAAAATAAAATAAAATAAATTAAAATAAAGGCCACGCTACTTAACTTTGATAATTTTTTTAAAGATCTGCAAAAACGCTGTATGGGACGTAGTGTCCATATTGCACTCGAAATATCAAATTGCCTTAGCCACACTGTTTACTGATTGGAACTGGCTTACATATTTCGATTATATCTAATTTTCAAAGACACATATAAAAGCCTTCATATGAAAAACACTGCATATACTGAATGTATGGGTACACAGTACCTAGTCATCTGTTGTAAGCAACAGACAAGTGTAAATTTTATTTTGGTAACGGAGTGCTTTCTGCTACGAGCATAGTTGCCAACGTTTTGTGAGTTTTAGATATCTGCTAAATGTCGCCACACACTCGATAACGAAAGTGTTTGGTTGATAAACAGGTATTGCTGAATTTTGTTAATTTAAGGATTTTTCTTTGCTTTTAAAAGTACAGGGTGGTTATAGTTAAACTTTCGCTAGTTGAACCAATGTAGATGGAAAACTATTCACCATATGGGTACCCAAAAATGATGTTCACACTGAACGCTGCAGCATTTGCTTTGTTAGTAGTGTTAGCGTCATGACATGCCGTTAGGGGACTTAGGGTTGAAATACAAGCTTCAGTGTGCATTACACTTGCAGACAGTTAACATTTTGGACAAGGTGATCAGGGCTCTATTCGTAAAGCAGTTTTACCAAAACAACAGCAACAGTGGTGCCGCTCTTTAGGAGTACCGACGCATTAAAGGAATTCGAAGAGGTTCTCTTTCCACGCCGGTGATGAAGAACATGATTCGGAAGTTTGATTTAACTGGCGATTTGGGAATTGCTGCTGGGAGAGGTGCCACAAATTGTTGAAGACGTTACTGTTGCCATGGCTGACAAAGCTGGACGCAATGTGTGATCTTCAAGCAGTGCAAGAGCTGTGTCACGACAGCTGAACATTCCATGTTCCACTGCTCGAAAGTGCTGCGAACAATAGTACGGTTCCAAGTTGCTGTGGATGCAGATGGTCGTCATATTGAGTAACCTTTGTAACCTGATACGTAAACGTGGTACGCAATTGATAAATGTTACCCTCTCATGTGGAAATTAAAATGTGTTCCTTTCAATGGTTTATTAGTTATGTTTTTTCGTTTTTTCTCTTCCGCATGTCCTGACAGACGTTTCCACCAAGTTTCATGTCCTACGATCACTCGGTTTTCATGGAAGCCGTCTCAAGTAGCGATAGTTTCATTATAGCTTCCCTGTACATGCTCAGTGTCGGTACTTGTTAGGAAAAGAACATACCTGTAATGAATAAGTATAGGGAGTTATTTTGGATGGGATTTTAACAAGACATAGGCAATGAAGGAGTGTAATTAATACTGTGGGAATAATTTTGTTACTCTCTGTCGCTGCTAAATAGTTAACAAATAAGGACAGTTTTTCGGAAAACGGGGAAGAGAGTGAATTAGTAACAGACATGCCGAAGCAAACATCGGACTTGCGTAGCGATGGTCTGCCTGTTGGCTGATTTAAAAAGGTTAGATTCGATCCTGCAAGTGTTGCACGAATGGAGTAAATCGGTGGCAGAAAATAGCTGAGATTAGGCGCATTCACGAAGTCAGAGACAAAGAACCGGTAGACAGCATTAAAAAGATAGCTGTAAGACAGGAAGCTATGGGCGAAAGACGCAAGGCCTTAAGCAAAGAGATGAGTGCAAAGCAGGAGGCAATTAACAAGTCGCTATAAGTTCTAAATGAATCGGTTGCCGAATTCCAAAACTTGTAGAGAAGTTACGCACGGTGGAACAGACGCTAACAAAGTCTCTCCAAGCCACTAATAGGAGACTTGATGAGGTTGTGGAAGAGAACGGATGCCAGAAGGAGCAAATGAATTGGTTCGCTGAAACGCGGAAGACAAAGTTGCGGGACCTGCCTTGGAACTACGGCAGCAATTGTCCTCTTCCAATGCTGAAACATCGACACCAACCAACAGACAAAGTACAAGAGTGGCTAGATGAACACTTACAACAGCTAGCAGTCGTGATGAAACGAACGGAGTAGTCGGAGTTGCTGAGCTGCAGCTTTAGCATTTGGGATAAGGCTACAAGAGTTTTGTCAGACGTTCGCAGAATTTCAAGCCGTATGTCTAGCAAAATTTTGGTCTAGTGCTGCACAAAGCGACATAAGAGAAGACATATATCGAAGCACACCACTCGAACGAGGCAGTGGAACGATTTTTATGCTGCTTGTACAATAATTACACAGAGTAAAATTCCGATTTATCGGAGCCATTTCGTCCAGAGGAACTGGCTACTTTAACCATATTGAAGCTGCCTGAAGGTATGCAGGAGGCGGAAGAAATGTCTGGAAAACGCTCTATAAGATACTGACGCTCTTGGGACAGTGAACAGAGCACCTCTTCGAGATTAGAAGATGGTGCACCGACCTGCAGAGAGGGAGTCGAGAATGTAGGTTGAGGCCAAGACGACCATTACCTTCCCGTCACAGCGACCAGGCGTGGGTAAGGGTCCTAAATGAAATTGCTTGATGTCGAGTTGGATGGATGAGCCGGGCCAAGTGATCAGCCCAGAGGATTAGGAGTAGTACGAGAACCTGCAGCACCGTAAACAAGGAAAGGGGATTGGTGTCTGAAAGGGCCTGATTAGGACTGAAAAAGCAAAAAAAAAAAAAAAAAAAAAAAAGGCCATACCGAATTCAAATGTGCTGTTCTAAACCCCGGGAACGATCCGTCAGGTATGTCGGAAGACACTTAAGTTGAAAAGTGTCCGCTAATGACATTACCGCTATCAGACGTGAGAATCATAGATGCTTTGGGAAAGGGAAACCAACCTTCAAGGAAGGAAACCTGGTTGATGTTTACGATGGATAATTGCATGTTGAGACACAACATAATTATTATTCCGCTGTTATGCAATCCAATTTTACTGTGCTGTGATTGGCTAAGAAGCGCACAAGCAATCTGAGAGGCAAAATAGGGGCTACTCATGGCTACATTTGACGGACAACAGGTAACAGTGGCACTTAAAAAAGTGGGCATTTGGCCGACAGTGTAAAGGATTGTAAAGTACTTGCATGTGTGTTCAACATATGAGAGACAACGCTTGCTAATTGAAAATGTAAGAGAAGAATCGGCAGCAGAACAAACAGTAATTCATGAGAGTCTCACCAATGAAGCAGACTACGAAATGGAAGCGAAGGTCATGGCACTTGTAGAGATACCAGCCCAGGAGAAAGAAGAGTTAAGTCAGCTGGGTAATTCATGAGAGTCTCACCAATGAAGCAGACTACGAAGTGGAAGCGAAGGTCATGGAGTTTGTAGAGATACCAGCCCAGGAGAAAGAACAGTTAAATCAGCTGCTGTACTGTTACACACATGTGTTTTCACCATATCCAAGTGCAATTACACAGTTTGAATGCGAATTTAAAGTGAAACCTATCTGATCCCGCTCGCGAAGAGAGAGGCGGTGGATAAGGAGGTCCAATTCATGCAGGATGGAGGCATTATACAGCCAGCAGTAAGCTGTTATAATAATTCCAAAAAAGAGTGAACAGGGCAGTTAGTTCTTGACGCTCGCAAGATGAATCAAAATCTGATGGAGGAGACAGATCGGACAGAATTACCAGATGTATTGCTACAAAGATTTCATGGGATAAAGACACTCATTAACCTCGATTCATAGGGTCATGGAAGAGATCACCAGTTCAAGACTTTTAGCTCATCTAAGTTTTACACAGGTGTTTCCTCTCGCAATCGACAGTTACTGCTGGGGAATTGGCGCAGTGCTCTGTTATGTAGAGGAAGATGAAAAGGGACAGGAACACAGGACGATAGCGCCCGCTGGTCAGGTCCTGAATAAGAGCGGGAGGAATTATTCTTGTAACTTAGCTCAAAGCATTAGCTATCATCAGGGCGTTTCAGAAATTACAGTTTATCTTGCTACGTTGGTACACTTGGTCTGGATAGGCAAAACCCATATATGCTCTCCTAATGCGATGGGTGCTGGCCTTGCAGGAGTTCGAGTTTTTGGTCTGCTATTTGCCAGGCAAGGAAAACGTGATTGTAGATGCCCTGTCACTACTACTGGTTGGAGGAAAAGGGGTACTACCTTTACAGGACTCTGAACATGAAAGTACGCTGTTTTATATGAAAGGCGTTCGCTTTGAAAATTTCTTTCAGCATCTCTTTGATAACCTTGCAGGGCAATAATGAAAAATCCCACGCCGTGAAACACAATCAACCAGTCGAAAAATAGGGAGAAGAACTGCATATGGTGTTATGACCTGACGAAACCACTATCGTCCAGTAATAAATATAGGTTCTTTGATTACTCTGGCAGATGTCTGATCGGTACTACAACATACGTACTTTAGTTCACTTTATTACAAGAATGATAAAACGATTTACTTAAGTTTACACAATTAATTGCCACAGGAGTGTGTCGAATATTTACAACTGTCTTTGAACAGTAAAGCATCATATGATGCACACAGTTACAAAGTCATCTCTTGAAGTACAAGTTCAGCGTTTAGAAAAGTAAATTTCTATCTAAGAACTGACGAGCACTGGTATCCTTATTAGATGATGTTGACAGCTTCATCAGAGGTCATTAACTGGAGGGAAAGTGACACCACGCTCGGCTGTTTGTCCACTTTCATGTGACGGGGCTGCGGTGCTGAGACAGAGGGCGTGTCTTGACGGGAGCCTTTCATTTGTCGTTGCGGATTGCAACATGACACTGCGTCAGTACCTAAAGGTTACTGCTTACTGCTGCTGCGTGGTCTTCTTAATAGCATCCCATACGAGCAAACCAGTTACGTCTTTATCTGTGGTTACTCGAACTTCAGGGACTTGGGCTATGGCACGGCTCTGTTTAAAAAGGATGGCTCGATGTGGTCGTAGTGTTGAGCCACACACGTCTGCTTACATGCCCCGCAGCTAAATGGCTGGAAATAATAATCTGTAGCTGTGACCCTGCAGTCAAATATTCTACCCATTAGTTAAAATTTCGAATTAATAAAATACACAGAAATATAAAATAATGAATAAATTAATAATTTGAAAAAATGGTATTGTTCTAACGTCTGTAATTGATGTACACCACAAAGATTTATTGTCAATAATGTTTATTCAAGGAAACACATCTCAAATATATGGGAAGTGGTCCTATGATATTCAGTTAAAAAGCAGACAGAAAATATCCTCATCAAATGCAGTAAAGTTACGTTGAGAGCGTTACGAGAATGGTAGCAAAATCCCCAAGCTAAACTGTAGTAAAAATTACACGAAAACTAAATCCATTTTGTAATCACAATACACGAACTCTTCACCAGCTCGGAACTGTCCAGAATTCAACATGGCGATTCACAAATTAACAAACACAACACAAACAAAAGTAACTCACACACTGTCTGTCCTAAGTCCCACAATACCACAATACAAGCGTAAAAAGTTACAGCCCTACACTAGAACACATTCAGATTGCTCGAAATATAAAGCCCCTTGACAAGCTGAACTATGGTAGCGGCCATTCATCACCCACAATCAATCATCTATATGACTGAATCATGGATGTTACCTAAGGCGGGTATGCCTTCTTCAAGAAACCTCATGAAAGCACCCAGAATCGCTCTCCGGAACTTCCACTCGAAAAGTCGGTCTCCACTTGATTTCCATAGTGTTCCGGTACTCTCTCCTTTTCCATTGACTGTAGGCTGTCCCCGCCAAAAATACAAAAAAAAAAAAATGGTTCAAATGGCTCTGAGCACTATGGGACTCAACTGCTGAGGTCATTAGTCCCCTAGAACTTAGAACGAGTTAAACCTAACTAACCTAAGGACATCACAAACATCCATGCCCGAGGCAGGATTCGAACCTGCGACCGTAGCGGTCTTGCGGTTCCAGACTGCAGCGCCTTTAACCGCACGGCCACTTCGGCCGGCCCAAAAATACATCGTTCTTGCGTCCTACAAACATGATCTGACTCAACATGGACTAAACTAATATATTAAAACAATATTTAAATAAAGAAACGCTACAAAGTTTTGGTCACACTCAAAACATTCACAATTAACATAAATAAAGATTTATCCATCAATAAATAAGTAAATATTCCTGCGCAAGTGCGCTCACGGTAAATGACCAGAGACTGTCGTTAAGTATGATGTAAACAGCTATTTAGGCCTGCTTGTCAGAAGCGTCTTTTGGTTCTATTTTCAATTGTGGTGTCCGCTAACACAAGTGACTGACACTCTTTAAATTAGTACCGTTTTAATAGTACTTGTGATCAACATTTGAATAAAGTTAGTGGCAAAAGAATAAACTGTTCATTAAATAACGACGCAAGTACTATGATCTGTGAAGTATTCGTACTGTATTCATTTGCTGTGTAGTTGTGGAGAATACAATGCTCTGACAAGCACTTGCATAATGAAAAGGTATAAAAACGTAATAAATGAAGAAATAAATTAATTACCAATATGTAGCATTCTGAGATAATAGCTATAGTGCAATGTTGTCATCTGAGATATTGCATGTTGACATCAAATAAAGCGTTTAAATGTTGTTAATTTAGAGGTTCATTGTGAAAATGCTTAATCGCTGTGAAATATTAACTTCTGTAGTTTTAAAAATATTGAAATATTGTTATGTCACTGGACGTGACTCATTCTTCTGAGATCGCAGATGTATTCAAATTTGCTTTAATACTTGACTGTGAATTATTATAGATTCTTGCAGTGTTGTAAGAACCCATCTTCCAGCTTGCCTGGCACTCCGCCATTTCTTGGAGCATTGTCTGTCCTACGCAAAGGCCATGCGAGCAACTGCTGTCCAAATTCCCAGCTTTAGGATTTATCCATTTCTGGTGATACGCACCTGAACTCACCCGGGGCGGCCGCGCGAAGTCCTCGACCCGTCGATTCGCACCGTGCCAAGGAAGCAAATTCAGCTCTTCTCAGTACCAGCCGTAGATGGCCGAATAACTCGCCCAGATACTCGTAACATTACAACATTGCTGATGTCAGTTGTATCGATGCGCGCTGCCGAATTTGCTTTGGACTCGTGATCTTTTGACAATAGCAAGTAGGACATTTATGTTTGGTGAGGAATTAAGTGCTGTTTCACGTACATAGTCAGTTGCAAGTGGAGTGGAAAGTGTGCATGACTGATAAAGGGGTAAACAAACATACAGGGGTGGAAAAAATAAGGAAACACCAAAGCACAACACATTACCACGCCTAATACGGTGTGGGAAAACCATTCGCTTTCAAAACAGCTGCCAGGGAATCTTATACCATTCTTACTCCAAATTCATGGCAAGTGCAGGGAACTATGATGGAGGCGCTAGCGATCAAATACACTTCTCTCCAAAGCAGACCACAAAGGCTCAATAATATGGAGATCTGTTGACCGTGGTGGCCAGGGTAAATGTGATACTTCATCCTTCTGCTCACAAAACAAGTCGTGAATGATGCGAACTTTGTGAACAGTGGCCACATCGTCTTGGAACATAGCATTACCAGTGGGTTACAAACATTGTACCATGGAGTGGGTCTGATCAGCCAAAATGGTCACATAGTCCTTGGCAGTAATGCGAACTTGCAGAGTAACCATGCAGCCATGGAATACCTTGATATGGTTGCCCAAATCATCACCATACCGCCGCCATATTTCACTTTTGGGACATAAACTCGGTCAGTAGTTGAAGCAATGTGAATCAAGAATCATCCCACAAAACGACATTCTTCCATTTCTCCACAGTCCGGGAAAGAAGGAAGGAATTTTGGTTTGATGTCCCATCGACATCGAGGTCATTAGAAATGGAGCAAAAGATCGGATTGTGTGAGGGATGCGGAAGGAAATGCCCTTCCAAAGGAACCATCCTGGCATTTGCCTGGAGTGGTTTACGGAAATCTCAGAAAACCTAAATCTGGATGGCCAGATTCGGGTTTGATCCGCCGTCCTCCTGAATTCGTGTCCACTGTCCCCCAGGGTTTATGGCCTCAGCACCACATTTTCTTGTTATGGGCATTTGCATCACTGATGAGTAGTTTTGAAATTCCATATCGAACTGTAACTTCTGCTTTGGGAGCTCCCTTTGTGTTGTCTTGGTGCTGACTGAGTTGGGCACTGCGACATTCAGTTTTGCAGTGACTTTTGCAGCTGTCATCCTCTTGTTCTTCCTCATAATCATCTCTAATGACTATCATTTATGATCACTCAATACATACTTCTGTCTACGTTGTGACTTAACAGACGACGTTTTTCTGCTTTCCTGTATGTGGTATAAATCGTCGATACACTACCTCTTGAACCATCAGACACTTTGGTTCCATTGGTTATGGAAGCATCCAACATATGAGCACCAACAATTTGCCCACGTTCGAATTCACTTAGCTCCACAGCACTCACAGCTACAAAGACTACTGTTATTACCATGACTAACACTTGCAACATATTGAGGACACTGCATAGGTCCGTTTTTGATTAAATACAACAGCAGAACCTGCAGGCTTGGCTAGTATCTACACGCATGTTCAAGAATGCATTTCTCTTGGTGTTTCCATATCCAGTATCTTGGATTTTTATACCATTCAGATAGATTTTAGAGACAGGAATGGTTGGCACACTTGCAGAGAAACTGGACGTTCAGAATATGACTAGATGAATAAAGGCATGTCAAAGAGCTAATGTCCAGACAATAGTTACTACAACCTTAGTGTACAACATAGTTTCGAAAGGTTTTAGAAATTTGGCAACAGTTTATTTGTATGGACGTTTGTCTAGGAGCAGTGGGTATATATACATACTGCTAACAGTAGAGCCGCTTTTGAAGTTTTTAAACTTTTTCCCTTAGAAGAGCAACTACAAAAGTAATGACAAAATATTGACCATGTAGTATGTTCTACAGTCTTGCAAGCCAAAGCAGTTCATATTAGAGAAAGTACCCCAGTTTGATGCACAAGGTTGAACAGATGAGCTTAAGGACTGGAAGATCAAGTTGATTCACATCTCTCGATATCCTCCACAGGCTAATCACACAAAAGCGCATTACAGGAGATATTAGAGAGCTATGTTGGCTATATTGTCATAATAAAAGTCTCAGGTACCAACCTGTCAGACCAGACTATCGGCCTGAATGCAGATAGAATGCAGCCTTTCTAGTTCCCACAGCACTAGAAGGGGTCAGGTGGCAGGCCACCTGCTCCAGTTACCTTTTACCCCACCAGAAAGATCCTTGCTACTCATATTGATAGCAAGCTGAGTGAACATGGGGCTGTCCTGAAAGGTCTGGAATGCGGAAAAATCTCCACCCGTATCTGGCATATAGCCTTGGACTTCCAGAACTGGAGTCTTGTTCGCTGCGTACTAGACCACCACGGGCCCGACTATACTGTCATAGGTAATATAATACCTGGGCCAGCAGATTGTATAGTTTTGGGCATGTTCTGAATGAACTTACATATTACACCACCAGGTTAACGCAACGTGAAGTTTTACTAGGGCAGAAGTCAATAGATTTGGTCACAGAATGCGTAAAGTTTCCTAAAATTAGAAGGTCTGGTTTGGTCAATGATAAGACGATTAACATAGGAGCATTTGGTGAATGCAACTGGGGCATGAAGAAAGAGACATGAGAGAAAGATTGTCTACCGCATACAATTTCGGTGTCTCTTCGTGAGGAAAGGACATTCCATTAAAGAGGAAGGAGAGATAAAATTATTTTTCATCTTTTGCAAACGCGTTTCTGAGTAAAAAGAACAGCCCACGACAACTTTGTGGAGTTGAAACACCTGGAGATGAATTAGAGCATTGGCATGTATAATGTGATCTCCATAAAAGAAATCAGTTCGCTTTAAAATAGGAGAGCACTGGGTACATTCATGAGAAAAGGTTCACTGAGTTATTGCCTACAAGGAAGGACGGACCACAAGACACAGCAGGAAGAACCATTGACAGGCCAGTAAGGTGCCTGGCAGCCAGCAAGCAGGAACATCAATTTCTTGTTTCTCTTGTCCTTATCTTCAGAGCAACAATAGTGGCCAAAACAGAGTAAACTTGTCGATAAACTCATAAAATACCAGGTTGGAGTGCTGTGAACAGAGTAGAGAAGAAGGTAGAGAGGAGTAAGACAGTTATCTTGTAGCAAATATTTTATGATTACATGGTGAGCTGCTGCCAGTACCAGTGCTGGTCATGGCATGTGGATTAAGTTGCCATTGTATTTCCAATGCTTTGGCTACAGCACATGCACAAGATGGTAGTGAGAGAGAGGAGGCAGAGACATCCAGTTGAACCTCATGTCAACAAGTTGCCAGACTGTGATGCTGGAAACGTGGAGAGTGGTTACCCGAGGCATGGACAGGGTGAGCGATACAACAGGTATGAGACTCATGCACACCTCAAATGATACAACATCAGCTACCTCAATAGAGCTATGTGCACTTTCCGATCTTTCTGGCAATTTTATAGGTACTACAGGTTTCTCCCCTACTGCTGATTTACGCCACCATTCATCAGTAATGGATGTGTTGTCATTGTCAGTCAGCCAGAGCCCTCGTCAACAGTCTTCATTTCCTGTGATTTCGTATGCCTAAGATATTCGTACTTGAGTTCTATACACTGTGAGTAATAGAAATAATTAGAACAACAAAAGGGAAGCGGTGCCTTTTCAATTATTATCATCGTTACCAGGCGCACGGAAAACATGATGAGTGTAGGAAACGATTGTCCATGAACACCAAATGGAGTAAGTGCCTAGGCCGTTTAAAAATTGCAATTGGTGGTTGCTGAACAGCAGCATTCTTGTCCATCTGCCGAAGCAGATGTACAAATTAAGAAACGAATGCATAAATGCAGAAGAGTGCTTTTTCCAAATTTTTAAGCAGGAATTTCAACGAAATGAAACATAAAAGTTTAGTTTCTGTCGAAAATACGCCAAGCTATGTGAACTACAAGACTGCAGTGTAAATCAGTAACAGAAGTTACTGGGACAACCCAGGACCCAGGCACTAGTTTGGAGGTTCTACTGCGCAAAGAAATTTAGAAATTTATTGAAGGTAACAGCTTTCTTTAAAAACTCACGATGGGTCTGCTCCTGACAAAAGAATCTGGTGCTCAGGCTTGAAGACGCATAGAAAATCCTGTGTGAAAATGGAACTGTTCTTACGGCTTGTACATTTGATAGTTGTTCGAAACAATTCAAGCAACTGTACAAGATACATGCTGAAATCAGAAGTGCACAAGAAGGGACAAAGGTATTTTCTGTTTTTGCCAGACAAAAGTCAAAATAGTTATGGAAGACTTTTTTCTGGATTGAAAAATAAGTTCCTGGGTGGTCACCAAAAACTACAGTGCTAAACCTTGAAGTGGCTATGGAAACGATGTTCCTTGATACATTACTTTCCGGTTTGCAATTATGGCTTCAGTCAATGTCTGTGGAAGAAAATATAAGAATTGGGGTTAACGGAGGAAAACAGGGATAAATAAGAAGTTCAGTTGTTTTTCTGCTTGTATGCTGCAGTGGCACATTTTCCACCAAACAGTGTTAATAAAGTGTGGATGGTAATAATGGAGGAAACATCCAATGGGGAAAAATTCGCAGACTATGTGGTCAATAAATGGATGGAAAATCTTAGTATACCAATGTTTTTAACCAGCAGCACAGGGGCATGAATGATGTCGAAGGTTGGCATAGGAAACTAAACTCAATAAATCGAAAACATCCGGATGTACTCTTTCTGATAAATCAGATGAAAGAAAGCAGTCAATTCAAATTCGAAATTAAAAAAGATTCCGTTGTCCTGCCTCTTCAAAAAAGAAGAAAAAGATACATAAGTCTTGACAGAGTGTTAAACGACTTAACGGTATGTGACGACTTAGCGGGATTTAATATGTTTAAAATCTCTATCTGTCTTACAAAAACTTCAGTGATAAATTAGAATTCATAAAATAAAACTAAAAACTAGAAGTTTAACCATTTCCTGCAGTAATGTTGTAGAAATAAGACATACAAAAATAGAACATAAAACAGCATAAGAAATTAGAAATAAAAAGGGAAAGACTTGTAAACATGCCAGTGTACATTGAGCGTAGCTTGGATAAAATGTGGAAGGATGTTGTTATTATAAAACTGTCGGCAGATACTTCTCATTTTTGCTGCTTCCTTTGATGGCCAGAAATCCTCGCCTGAGATATTTCTGGTCGGAAACACGACTTTGACATCAGGGGTCGCAAAGAGCACGGTCAGAAAGCCCAAGACGTCATGAACAGCGGGCCAGAGTCAGTGAACATCCCTGCAGTCATGAGCACCACTATACATATCTGACAACTTTCCAGTGGCCAAATAAGGACATAGTTCAGAGATTATAGCCACTAATAAAGAGGAACAAATGTACTAGATACTTAAAGGAACTGACGCCAGCGACAACACCCAACGCTGAATTAAGTAATAGCTGAGCCAAAAGAGGTCGAGTAGAAGAGAAAATCGTGCAGTAGTACATTTTTGTACAGCATTAGAAGGAAGTGTCGTCAAAATATACTAAAAATACCCATCGGTGGTATGTAAGCATGGGCCGAGGTGGGGTGGGGGGGGGGGAGGGGGAGTTAGAAGTAACTTTTAATGTTTTTCTTGAATAACTTGGAAACAGCGGATTCTAGCGAAAATTTTTCCAAGTACAAAATTAAACTATGTTAAATTTCCTTCCAAAAGGGTCATATTCATTTTTTCTCTATAAATAACAATTTGCGCGTTGCACTGGGCTTAAAAATCTGCGATTTTCAAACATTAATGTTTTAATAGCATAAAATTACTGTTTACTGTGTTATGAAGTGGGTTAAGAACAAATATTAAATGTTTGTACCACGTCTAAGTGCAGAAGAGCCGTATTAAGTGATATATTGTGTGCTGAGGAGTGTAACAGAATGGATGGTAGAAGCGCGAGGGAAGATAGATCTCTGGATTGTGGTCATGCTCTTCTTCCTTGATAGGTCTGCAAACTGAAGAGCGAGCAGGTGATACCGACTCTATCTACACCATTACGTCACAAGAAGTAGCTGCAGAGTGTTTTACAAAAATACATTGACCTCACCACAGCACACCTTATGAATCACTGGCGATGCCCGGACGTACCTGGAAGGTGTTTTTTCCCGCAAAATACGTTACCACTTCATGGAATAGAAATATGAGTTATTAATAATACTAAAACTAGATTCAACGTAAATCTCTGCACCTTGTTCTTCACTGCTGGAGGGGAAATTGATTCTTCGCCATCCTGTGTGGCAGCTGTAGTTTTCTCCAAGGAACGCAACTTCCATCACAACGAGCGCTGCTTGCTTTTTATTTTGCAGACAGACTATATCTCCCCACCATTTGCTCTCCAGTTCTCTTACGTGAGTAGACAAAATAAGTTTACTGAACTCGTGTTCATATACTGGAGTTATTTTCAGTTTATTAGATGAGTACTTATTTCCAGTTGTTAAGTGAGCTATTATGTAAAAAAGTCTAACAGCTTGAACTGTCAACTGTATATCAACTGAAGAGTCTGTCCCAGGCGTAAGATGCTGTAAATATGTATTAGACAATGTCGATTCATTGCCTCCATAATAACAGCAGTAGCTCTCCTAGCATCTGAAGAGGCCCAGAGGTTTAAATTGGATCCTTCTACAACAGGAGTAGCTGGTCTACGTGTTATGGAGCTTCAGATATTTCAACATAAGTCAAGCTTTGGATTAGAATAGATCGTTGTTCTAGACTTGAACATCATCAGACCCATTCCATCAGACATATTCACATCCGCCTTGGAAGGTGTAATGTGGATGTGTGGTACGTGGCTCCTCTCATTGCGGTCCACTCTGTAAGTGCCAGCAGTTCCTGATTGGAAGAGATGTATGCAGTCTACCAGTAACACAGTTACTGGTGAGGGAGGTGCAATTCCTTTCTGGTTGTTCATCTTTCATTAATTCACCACCATGTGACAACAACACAGTTACAAGACTTTACAAAAAACTGTCAATGATAGACAGCAGCAAGGTGCCACATTTAAAATTAAGTCCTTTTTCCACCAACGCTACAGAGGTTACTGACAACATCACACTTACAAAATACACAGTTCCCAGCCATTGTTTATGTGAACATATTTTACATAAATGCTCACTTAGCAACTGGAAAAAGGTTCCCATTAATAAACCGAAAATAACTCCACTATCCAGGGTGAGCATTAATAAAACCGACAAACTCAGGGGCAGACTCCTGACTGGAAATAGAGGAAAAAAGGTCCTATAAACATGCATCCAGAAATGCATTGTTGCCACGGTAGATGGTACTGACGAATGACAGTTTCTCTGACCACATGCCGTGTGTTCTTTGTGTGTGTGTGTGTGTGTGTGTGTGTGTGTGTGTGTGTGATTGACGCAGCTTAGCGGTACAAATATTCATGTCGGGAACAAGCCGAGATGGCGTTTGTGTACGACCAAGCAGATGGAAACGGTCGAGAGGCAGCACGGCTATACCAAAACAAGTTCCCTCACAGACACCAACAACATCACACAGCATTTCAAACCCTTTTTTGACGTTTGTGTGATCATGTGTCCTTTCAGGCAGACGAACGTGCATAGAGGCGACGGACTGTGCGTACATCAGATTTGTAGGACCGGGTTGTACAAGATATTGAGACAAACTCTAATATAAACTCAGGGAAAGTGGCCCGCCAGCATGGTGTAAGCCAAAGTACGATTATGTGTATCCGCATGATAACCGCTGCTGTCCCTATCACCTGCAATCCCAAGGAGGCCACTTTGCACATATGTTGTGACGTGGATGCAGTATAGCTCTTTATTGTGTTCTGGAACGATCTGTTGCCGTTGCACGCACACCATTCGTTTCCGGACACATGTTCATAGGACTTTTTTTCCAGCCAGGAATCTGTCCCTGTAGTTTGTCGGTTTTATTAATGTTCACCGTGTATAAACACGAGCTCGGCGAAGTTATTTTTCCTGCCCACATAAGAGAACTGGACAGGAAATACTGGGAAGATTTCTTGCATTATTGTTATTAGTAATTCATTTCTCTATTACATGTAGTGTTAACACACTTTGTGAAAAATGGACAGTCCGCCCCCTCCCCTGCAGGATGCGTCGCCAGTGATACATAATACACGCTGCGGAGCGTTGGTATAACTTTGTGAAACGCCCTGTCGTTATTTCTTTTGATGCAGAGGAGTTGATGGATTGGGAAACCGCTTGCTCGCTCTTCATCAGTTTCCAGGCCTATGAAGGAGGAAAGTGCTTGACCAAAATCCGAAGAACTACCTTCCCTCGCACTTCTAACCTCCACTGAAATCACCTCCACTCTGTTACACCCCCTGAACGCAATTTATACCTTAATATGGCTCTGCTACACTTAGACGTTTTACGCACATTTCATACCCCCTTTGTCAGAAAAGTTACAGGACAAGTTTTTCTAAAAATAGAAAATTGCACTTACCAAATAATGATCCTTGCTCCTGTCGAAGTAATCCTCTTAGCTATTGATACCCAGTCGCCGACGTTTCTGCAGGTCTTCGAATCAAGCAGGGAAATTTTCATGTGCGATGCTTGTAAGCTCATTTGTCACAGAGGGTTGGGTGTCTGCGGTATCTTGATGAAGCTTTCTTTTCAGTCCCTTTTTCACTTTCTTATTCATTGTCCACGCTTCACAAGGGGTTTTTCCCGAGCTTAACGCATCTTTTCTCACGATCAGCATCCATTGTGTCACAGTAACTAATGCTCGAAGAACCCAACGACTGTGTTGCCAGCACAGCTCTGTCACTTAGTGAGCTCGCGCAGAAACATGGCCAAGGTCATTTCAAGGACACACACATTCCAGGTAACATAAGCGTAGTGTTGTAAACTCAGAAATAAAAAAGACCTGTCCTGGAACTTTTCTGATAAAGGGAATATTCGTTCTTAGCCAACTTCATTTAGTAGTAAGCAGTAATTTTATACTATTGAAACAATATTTTTAAAAATCTGCTCGTTTTACCTTCCTATGCGGAAACAGTTAACCCTAGAGAGAAAATGAGTAAGACCTTTTCGTAGGAAATTTAATGTTGGCTAGAAGCCGCTATTTTCGAGTTATTCAAGAAAATCATAAAAAAGTGACCTTTAAACCCCCCACCCCTACACCCATAATCTCACCCCACCGGTGGGGATTTTTAGTACGTTGTTTATGACGATTTCTCCAATAACTGTACAAAAATTGCGACTACACGATATTTGCCCCCTTAATTTTTTTTTGTTGTTGTTGTTGACTGGACTGGTAAGCATCAAACGCTGGCTGTATTGGGTATCTGAGGTATAACTGTGTCAGAGCCCAGACAAATCGATTAGTCAAACAGGCGCGTGGTCGAGGCCAGCCCCATGTGTAGCTTCGTAATTCCAGAGGGCACGGAAGGAATGTAACTCACGCCTCATGTGTCACTCCCACGCTTACAGTTTCCGGTGGATAGATACGCAGCCTGTGGGTTCGACGTTGAAGCCAGGGTGGTACTCTACAGTGTCCGAGAGCTTGTAAACATACTCATCCACACTGGGGGAACGCCAATAACTAGGTGCTGCCGCCTACTGAGTTGCGTGTCATCTCCCAAGGGTTGAACTAAGTTCTGATTCGCAACTGACATCGGAGCAACGCCAGTAAAGTGTCGTCCTGCCAAATGGTAAGGCATAAAAAAAAACAGAGAAAAGTGCACGCACATCCATGTGGATGGCACACTCGAGGTGCACGTGTTGACGGCCAACTACCGACAGTTGATGTGAACCAGTCGGTTTCTTTCTTTCTTTCTTTTTTTTTTGCTCACAATTCAAAATCTTACCAACCTCCATCTTACCTTAGTTGCAATGTACGAAATGAAGTTTCCTTTGTTCGTTCAAATGGCTCTGAGCACTATGGGACTTAACATATATTGTCATCAGTCCCCTAGAACTTAGAACTGCTTAAACCTAACTAACCTAAGGACAGCACACAACACCCAGTCATCACGAGGCAGAGAAAATCCCTGACCGCGCCGGGAATCGAACCCGGGATTTCCTTTGTTAGATGAACTAAATAATATTAAAAAGCAATTTGTCAATAAACATCATAAAACACCATAAGAACATAAAGATTGTACTAAGTCGTTTACAAACTAGGAAATCGACACATTTCACATAATCTTTCACGTCGGGCGTCCTAGCAGAGCACAGAACGACTGCTGAGACGTGCTAGGAGGTGGCACTTACGGAGGGCCCGTAGGGAGCAAGTGATGAAATTGTTGTTGAGAAGATTAAAAATGTTTTAAAAATAAAATACGATACAGAACTAAATGGCATCTGAAAGACTGTAACAGACGTGTACAAAGTATTGTTACGAAAAGAGAGAGGCCAACGCACAACGCTCAGAAACCGTACGACGAACGAAAAATCGATCTGGGAAGCTGACGATGGGAAACAGAACGAAGCAGCTAATGCTATCCCTGCACACAAACACGATATTAATGTGAGTTGCTGTTATGAGGAATTGAGGGCGGTCAGCAGTTTACAATAAAATGGGGCACAACGCTCTGCAATAAAACGTAAAAGCGTTGAAATAAATTACATCAATGCATCAAACACACTAAAAGGCTTCCGGGAAAACAATGTTTCTCAGGGTTTTTTGTTCGTTAAGAATACCGTTCTTATTGTGGTGAACATGGTTGTAAATTTCAATTTCATCCGAGATGTACATACGTGTACATTTTCCCATTTTATTTAAAACTGTGAGATTATTGGCAAAATTAGTGACACTGTGTCCTTTTGAAATTAAATGACACTAAATGTGGAGTTGTCTTCTACCTTTTCCCTACCTACTTCTACATGCTCTATGAACCTGGTTTTAGGGTTTTTGTCTGTCTGGCCAATATAAAAGGGCTTGCAATCAGTGTCGTAGCATTTATAAATGCTTGCAGGAATAAATTTGTTGTTTAGTTTTAATACTGTGTACAAGTAGCTCACCTAGTTTATTATCGGTTTTGAAGGCAATTCTAACATTAAATCTGCGGAATAAAGCGCTCAGTTTAAAAAGAAAGTTCCCATAAAAGGGAAATGAGATGGATTTTAAGCTTTCTAGAGCATCATTGCTAAATTTTTTGCCTCTATTTTGAAGACCCTCGAGTTTAGAATTATATATCTTATCAACTAACGAAAAATAACAGCTATTTTAGGAGATAATATGGCATAATATATTCAGTTATTTGTTAGTTTCTGTACTATTAAGGTGTAATTTAAGTAATCAGCTTATAGGTGCTTGGAAGAATGTTTCTTTTTGTTATGCTGGGTCGCAAGGTTTCAGAGAAATAGTGACATCAATTTGTGTAGGCTTGAGATAAATGCCAAAAGTAAATAACGAATTGGGTTGTAGAAAAATACCCGCTACCAGTCACAATAAAAGGTTGTTTATTCGTCACACGACCGGTTTCGGGCTTGCGCCCATCTTCAAGTGTTTATACATTCGTTTACATGTTTGTACTGTTGGAGATCACTGTATAAATAAAAAAAAATATTTGCTGGTGACTACACAAGTACAAGTGGTACAATTGTAAGTGGTAAGGCAGCATTTGACGAAAATATATCTGTACTTACAAAAAGATGAATCACCAATATTACAGTTATGATGTGATGATAGTTTTGCCACTTATTTACACACTTATGGTCATTTTCACGTCCATATATCAGGTATAGCTCCATATTACACTATTATGATGTGCACTACACATGTATGTAACATTATTATACCTCCTAGATCTAAGTTCACTGACAACAGTGTGGCTCAAAACAGTTCTAGCTGTCATTTTTTAATTTTTTAATTTGTAATAGCTTTGAGTAATTTCATATATATAACAACATTATACTTCCTAGATCTAAGTTTTCCGTCAAAAATGTGAACCAAAAAATTTCATAACGTGTGTCAAGAAATGTCGCAGTCTGTAATGGCTTTTTAAATTTCTATATATGCAACACCTTTGCACTTCCTGTGGCTAAGTTCTTTGACCAGAACCTACGAGTTTCTCTGTGAGCAACATCTCTACATCTGCTACATCGAAGTTCTTTGACCACAGCCCACATGTTTGTATGTAAACATAGTGTAGTGCACATCATAATAGTGTAATATGGAGCTATACCTGATATATGGACGTGAAAATGACCATAAGTGTGTAAATAAGTGGCAAAACTATCATCACAGCATAACTGTAATAATGGTGCTTCATCTTTTTGTAAGTACATATATATTTTCGTCAAATGCTGCCTTATCACTAACAATTGTCCCACTTGTATTTGTGTAGTCACCAGCAAATAATTTTTTTCTATTTATACAGTGATCTCCAACAGTACAAACATGTAAACGAATGTATAAACACCTGAATATGGGCGCAAGCCCGGAACTGGTCGTGTGACGAATAAACAACCTTTTATTGTGACTGGTAGCGGATATTTTTCTACAACCCCATTAAGGAACAGTCACGGAGTTCGACAGCATCCACTATGGATAAAATTCAGAAAATAACGAATGACGCAAAGCCAATCGAACATTCCAATTTTTTGTTTGATAAATTTGAAAAAAGTTCTCAAAAATAATGAATCCATTGACACCAAGATTGATGGCTCAATTAAAAATACATAAAACAAATATCCCAATAACACTGATAGTTAATGCAATTTACAATCCAGTCTAATTATTTTCTAAAAATTTAAGCACACTGGTGGGAACACATTACTACATTTTACGTAAAAAAAATGCTCGGTAAAGAATTGCTATGAGGTATCTGAGTCAATTAGACCACTACCATTCCACAAGGAGCTATATTTATGTTGTTTGTATTACCAGTGCGTGGTTGGTTGATTTGGGGGAGGGGACCAAACAGCGAGGTCATCGGTCTCATCGCATTAGGGAAGGATAGGGGAGGAAATTGGTTGTGTACTCGCAAATGGAGTTCAGTGTGCTAACCACTGCCCCACCTCGCTCGGTGTATTACCAATCTTTGCACCTACAGCCCCATGGATGATAGCAATCTCCTCGCCCAAAAAAACATTATCACAGAGTGCAGCAGTTTAACTTCATGAATTATTAACGTTAGTACTTCATTACACATACTATTTATTCCATGATAAAAATTTTAGCAAAATGGATTCGCTAGTGGCTAGTACTATTGCCAATATATTTATGAATCATCTTGACAGCTAGTTTTTCAGTAAACACCTGCAAGTGTCAGGTTATTACAAAAGATATGTTGCAGACATTCTGTTACATCTAGGATCTAAGGACGGCATTGATCTGTTAGCTCATAAGCTGAACAGACTTCGTCTTATTATTCACTTCGCCGTAGAATATCACGAAAATATTTCCATTAAATTTCAGGATTTATGCATTATTAATACCAATGAAAAACATTCGTTTGGCATTTATCACAGTCCTACAATAACTAATGCTATTATTTTTCCGGATACTTGCCATCCAGCACAACAAAAAGAAGTCTCCTTCCAAGCAACGATAAGCAGCTTACTCAAATTATGCCTTAATGATAGAGAAAATAAGAAAGAGCTGAATATACTGCGCCGTGTTGCCTCTTAAATGGCTATCAGTTTTCCATAATTGGTAAGATATATAATTCTAAATTCGAAAATTTCCAAAATATAGACAACAAATTTAGTGATGATGCTCCAGAAAGCTTAAAATCCATCTCTATTCTTTTTTATGGGACTGTGACACCTTTTATAGGAACAATGTCATTTGTAGTTGAAATAATACTAGGGAGGCTCCTGTTCGTTACATGTGGGCCACAGACTAAAATTTCTCTACCTGCAGTTTATCTTTATTATTACACTTTGCACATACAAATGCAAGATGGTTATGTTTTTCTGCTTTAGCTATTACTGTTTTCATTATTTGTATCATAAACATTTCTAAGATCTGGATTGCATACTACAGTGTAGACCATAGGTGTGTAACGACCCTTCTAAAACAAAAACAGTGGGATAAACTGAAATTTGAAGTCAAGTATTATGAAATGGGAGCGGGAAAAACTTTAGAGGCTATATTACTAACAGGACAGCTTACGCTGGAAGTCGCCATCTTGGATACAACTCATAATTTTCAAAGTGACATATGAAACAGAGAGTTACACGAGAAAAACAATGGCCTGTTTTATTTGAGCGTAGATTTATTCATTCTCAACTTACGTCACATTTTATACAGAACAAGGCAAATTCAGATGATAAAACGTACAGGTTTCAGAATATGCTTTATGTGTGGCCAGCACCTTGTAAGGTGGTTGTTACCACTGATTCCTCATAGGCTTTAGCCAACACATGTATCAAAATTCTCATTATTGATGACCCCAGTATCCTGCAAGATTTGGCGAGTGCTGTGCTCAGGTCTCTTACTGAACGATACCAATACAGTGGCTGGTCTTGCTTCATCCGTAGCTGTTTTCGATCGCCCAGCTTTCAGTTTATCTGCGACAGCGTCAGTTTCTCGGAATTTCGCTAGAAGTTTCACCACCTCACTGTGGGTAGTGGATAGTCTGTCCACGTGGCGTTGGCTGAATTATTTGCGATGGCACGGGTGCTTCTCTCTCCTGATATTGGCACTAGTTCAGTGTGTTCGGCTTACGTTAACGCCATCAGCTTTCATCTCACCTATAAGGAAGGAACATTAGTCACAGCTCGAGAATGAAAAATATATGATCAAACGGGAGACACCATTGTTCTTCTCGCATCATTCTCTAACTGTTTAATCTGTCAATGTCACTCTTTCTATTTTAAAATTACGAGTTGCATCCAAGGTGACAGTTACAAAATGGATGCCATCTTAGTAACATATCCTCACAGGATTTCCTCCTCTCCCATCTCATGCTATTTGTCTTAGATTTCTGTTTTGCTTTAGAAGTTATGGATTGTTGTAAGGACAGTTGTCCCCAAGTGCTTATTCTTTGCGGGTGCTGGAATCAAAGGAAAGCGCTCCGAGGCAGTATCAGCACGGAACACGCTCGCCCCACAGCAGACCAGAGACCACAAGCATTTCGTTGTTCCGCGGCGGCTGAATTCCGACTGCCCCGGCAGCCTGCCAGCTGAATGCGGTAATTGTGCCGTGACGCTGCGCGGCCGTGATAACGCGTACGCTGCTCCACCCCGACACTCTCCATTCGGCGGCACTTCAGTTGCTCTCAGCTCGCTAACATCACTTGCTCCGTGTAACAGGGGAACACCGACATCGCATAGTCTGTTACACTAAACAAATAATTTTCCGGGCATGGGCTCTTTGGCCGTCAAAGTCTGAGAACAGTGTAGCTAGTGTGTCTTCAGTTTTTATGTATGTGGTGTCTGTTCTTTCTGACATGTTCGAAAGAACAGGCATAATTTTGAACCAGCAGCCACTATGGATTAAGACACAAAGGAATTACAGACACTGGGTGCGAATGGGTATCGATGTACATCAATGGGGAAAGTTCAAAAATTCTGCCAGATCTGGGTTCGAACCTGCGTCTTCTGCCTACTAAGTAGATGATCTGATCGTTATACTATCCGGATACAGTGGTCACAGTGACTGCACGGAGTACCGTAGCACACCTGCCGTCAGACTCAAATTCTCAACTTACCCGCACACTACTAATGTAGTGCCTGTGGCCCATTACCCTCATTACTCGCTTTACCGAGGGAATAGATACCACTTATATACAGGTTGGTCCACTGATAGTGACCGGGCCAAATATCTCACGAAATAAGCATCAAACGAAAAAACTACAAAGAACGAAACTCGTCTAGCTTGAAGGGGGAAACCAGATGGTGCTATGGTTGGCCCATTAGATGGCGCTGCTGTAGGTCAAACGGATATCAACTGCGTTTTTTTAAATAGGAACCCCCATTTTTATAACATATTCGTGTAGTACGTAAAGAAATATGAATGTTTTAGTTGGACCACTTTTTTCGCTTTGTGACAGATGGCGCTGTAACAGTTGAGAGGTGGAATGAGCCCCCCCTCATATTTCTATCTTACGATTTTCGTCTGTAATTGCATGCGGTGAAAAGTTGCTATTCGTTCACACGCGGACTTCCCACGCAGCGTCTCTCGTCACCTGGGTGGTCCGGTGACAGGCAGGCTCTGCTGAATTTGAAAGGGTAAGCCGACGGGTGTGAGAGAGTCGAGTGAATGCTTTCCAGACGCCGATATTGTCAAAAGACACGCCCGGAGGGGTCTGAAGTAGCGGCTGGGCTAGAGGTTCCGTTACTTTGCAGAAACTTAGCGAAAACACTTTCTGACGGGCTACCAACGACGCGTGGGAATGACTTGTGTACCCAGGCAGTTGTGGCGGGAAAATTCCCGCGCTTTCTGCAAAATAGTAACTGTGATTGGCTTGCTCAGGGCATAGCTCCGTGACGTAGCAAAATCAGCGAAGAAATTGGCGCCAAGAATCTCCATTGGTGGAATGGTAGTGTTCCGGCAATAGAGTGGAATTTTCCGCCGGTTTTCGAGTTGCTGACTGGAACGGTTAACCACGGCCACTTTCGTGGGGGCGGGAATGTTCTGTGTTCGGTTTGGTACGGGTGCTCTTGTGTGGAGTCGGCTCTCGCCTTTCGGTCGAGGACGTCGAAGCAACCAGCCATCACCTCCAGTACGCCAGATCGTGTTCTGGCAGTTAAGAAGACAGTTTGGTAATGTATGTCCGCAGCACCGGCAGATAGGGATTTTCCTAGGTGATAATCAGAGCTCAGCAGAGCGCGCCTGTTCGTCTTTTTCTAACTTTGTTCTGTCTTGAGTAGCAGCAATTAATGTTGGGTTAGCTGTATGTCTTTCTTAAGATTTGAGTGGCAAGGAATTGGCTCCACATACCACTTCGTCTTAAACCTCAAAATCTAGTTTAGGGACAACTTCACCTTCACAGCGTTTGTTTGAGTATCCAATTTGACCCAATTTGATGTATTGTAAATGTTTCATGTGTTTTTGTTTATTATTTTGTGTTTAGTCTTAATAAATCCTATTGTTATTTTGGACAGAACTTTCATTCTGTTAATCGGTAGAGCAACCCATCATTTCTCACTACGTTAATGAAACCTTCCTTTATTTAACTTATTTATCAAATTAAATTATTGCAGGTTCCAAACTCTTTTCTACTCCACTTGCAGGGTTGATTACAGTCAGTTCGCGTATATTTTTTTATCCATGTGCAACAGCAAAAGTCAGAGTTAGAACAGGGGGGGCTTAGAGCATCATTTACATATGTAGATTCTAGAAGAATTTAGTGTTAAATACACTGCTTGCTCCGGCACCTCGCATAAAATGGCGACCCTTAGCCTCGGATCTTTCCTGTGAATCGCTGATAAGCAAGTATTATTAGTAGTAGGGACATTCAGAATTTTTTTGCTTAATTTTTTTTATTGATTAATACCCAAGTTTTTTTCTGGTAGTTCCGCGTTTAGTTTTAAGAAGCGGCGCATGGTTACAGTTTTTGTTTTCAGTGTATATATTCTTTTGTTCATTGTTTTTGTGTTCCTTTGATGGTGTGTCCGTATCACATCCGACTTTGTCGGGTTTGTGTGCGGTTTCTGTACCACAACAAATCGTGCGTATAATTACAGCGTTGGAGAGGCTTTGTTGAAATTTTATGTCTATGTGTAAAAAAATATATGGAGTAGGTTAATTTTATTGTGCATTTTAGATAAATTTGTTTTTCATGAATGATAACGAGAAGTAAGGCACGACTATTATCGAGCAAAGCTATAACAAAAGAGGACAGCATAATGGATAAGGGGCAGTTTACTGACGGGAATAGGTTCAGGGATGAGATGGGCACATTTTTAGCAGGACAGGACGCCAGGGTCATTGATGAGGAAGGTGATTTGGACGCGATCTCAGAGCAGCGTTGCGGCCGTGATTATGATAGTGAAGTAGAGGATGAAACAGAGACAGGCACACAGGTCGAGACGGTAGCAGAAGTTTATAATCAAACGAACGAGAGCAGACAGGGGCTAGCTCGGCCACGTCAGAGCTCTAGCGCCCAGGTGTCCAGAGTTACATCTCCCACGTTTGAAGAGGATCAAAAAGATGACGTAAACCCAATACTGAGCTTCCTACGATCAATGAAAGAAGAAGCTGACGAACAGCGTAAGAGGGAGAAGGAAGAAGAGGAGAAACAACGTAAGAAGGAGAAGGAAGAAGATGAGAAACAATGTAAGAAGGAGAACGAAGAAGCTGACGAACAGCGTAAGAGGGAGAAGGAAGAAGAGGAGAAACAACGTAAGAAGGAGAAGGAAGAAGCTGACGAACAGCGTAAGAGGGAGAAGGAAGAAGAGGAGAAACAACGTAAGAGGGAGAAGGAAGAAGCTGACGAACAGCGTAAGAAGGACACTGAGGCAATAATTTCCCATATAGGGGAAATTCGTGGAGAATTACTAACAATAAAGAAAGAATGTGGAGAGGTAAAACAAATGTCAATGGCTGCACAAAAAGTAGCAGGCCTGGCCAAAACGGCAGCAATAGGGGCAATGAAAGTTGCGGAAGCAACTTCTAAACTCGCAGGGCGCTTGCGACGTACGACACAATCCCACTCAAAATCCCTAGCATTCTTAAAAACTCAAGGTAATATCGCGGTTGCGAACACCACGAAACGGATGGAAGAAGTAGAGAGTCGGATAGCAAAACTAGAGCAAAACGGGCACACGAGCACTGCGCGTTCGGATACCAATGATGGAGTACACAGAATTGTGTCTCCGAGGGAAAGCCCGCCGTGCTCTAGCCCAATGACCGAGTGCGGAACTAACAATGCACACGCAGAAACAGCGAGTAATAGCTCCAATAATTATAGCCCACTTAGGAGAGTGAATTCTGAGTGCCACTTCCACTGTGATACAGAGGTAGCACATCACAGTTATCAGCAAGATAGAACAGGACACACAGCAGACGTGCAAGTATCGGAAACGAGTGACAACACCAGTGCGAGGATTAGACAGGATTTTGATCACAATCACTTCCTGTCGATACTAAAATTCCAGAAGTTCAAAGAAAATGGAGGGTCGATGCATCCGAAGAGCTGGGTGGTGCAGTTTACAAATTCATTACCGGCATCATGGCCAACCCAGGCAAAATTAGAATTCATGTGTGGACACATCGAAGGCCAAGTCGCGGAAAAGATGCGGGGTGTGGCAGTGACGTGTCGGACTTATCAGGAATTTGTTGGTGCATTCCTGCGGACCTACTGGTCAAAGGAAACGCAAGACAGGATTCTTCTTCTTCTTAAGTTGCCAATCCTAAGATTGATTTGCAGCAGCTCTCCATTCAGTGCGATTGTCGGCCAGCCTCTTCAATTCCGTGAAACTTCCGCATCCTAGGTCCTGCATTATCTGGCTTATGTACTTTCTTCTAGGTCTGCCTCTTGCCCTTTTGCCCTCCACAAGGACTTCCGTTATAGTGTGGAGAAGACTTTTATGTCTCAGAATGTGTCCCATCCATATTTATCTCCTCTTCTTGACCGTCTTCCAAAGAACTGGAACTTCCTCCGCTCTCTGCAGGACTTCTTCATTTGTCATCCTGGCCGTCCATGGAATTTTTAACATCCTTCGCAGACACCACATTTCGAATCCTTCAATCCTTCTTCTTTCGTCCTCTCCAAGTGTCCAGGTTTCGCTGCCGTAGAGAAGCGCACTCCCAACAAAGGTCTTTATTAACAGCTTCCTTAACGACAGACTTATTATATTTGATGTGAGGAGTCCTTTCCTTTTATAGAATGCAATCTTTGCCTGATTTATTCTACTTATTACATCTTTCCTACTACGACCATCTGATGTTATTCTGCTTCCCAAGTAGACAAAGTCTTGTATTTCTTTCAGCTTCTCTCCATTCAGCCTTATATTCGTAATTGCTTGATTATTTTGTTTGCTTGCAACTAAGATTTTTGTTTTTGACTTATTAATTTTCATGTTGTACCGTGTAGCAAGAGTGTTTTCCATTTCCTCCAACACTACTTGTAATTCTTCCTCATTTTCCGCTAGGACAGCAATGTCATCCGCAAAACGCAGCATATCAACTATTTTTCCCTGGGTCCTGATTCCATTAGCTTGTCCTAACTTTTCTCTGACCTCGTCCATTGCTTTCTGTATGTACATATTAAAGAGGACAGGGGAGAGTGCACATCCCTGTCTCACACCCTGTTTAATTTTTGCTTGTTGTTGATGTTCCCCACATCTCACTATTGCCACCTCTTCTTTGTATATGTTCCATATCGTTCTCCTGTCCTTGTACTTAGTTCCAGTTTCCCTCAATATCTGGAATAGTTTTTTCCATTAAACCTTATCAAAGGCTTTTTCGAGGTCAATAAATGCTATGTAGGTGTCCTTTCCTTTTTCCATTCTTTTTTCTATTATGAGCCTTAGGGCCATAATGGCTTCTCGCGTACCTCTCCCTCTTCTAAAGCCAAACTGGTCTTCTGTGAGCATGCATTCCACGTTCCCTTCAATTCTTCTGAGGAGGATGGTCGTCAAAATTTTTGATGTATGTGATGTTAGGCTGAGGGTTCTGTATTGTGCACACGATTTTGCTGGCATTTTCTTTGGTCATGGAACAATAATACACTTTTTGAAGTCCTCAGGCAGCTCTCCAGTATCATATATTTGGCAGATTAATTTATACAATTTATCTTTTATTTCTGATCCAGCTGCTTTGATGATTTCTGCAGGCAATGAGTCAATTCCTGGTGCTTTTCCGTGCTTAAGTGCCTGTAGTGCCTGATCAAATTCAGACCTTAGTATGCTGTCTCCTAGTCCATCTTTATCTACTTCGTCCTCACTTTCAATCATGTCATCTTGTACGTTGCCTCCATATAATTTCTCTAGGTATTCCTTCCACGTAAGTGCTATATCTTCATGATTATACACCATCTTATTATCCTCTCTTATTAGGGCATTACATCTAATCCTTTGTCCTCCTGAGAAGAAGCGTTTCACTGTTTTGTATGCTAATTCAAGGTTCCCTTTCTTCAGAAGGTCTTCAACTTCTTTGCATCTGTCTTCAAGGAATCTTTCTTTTACTTGCTTCAACTTCCTTTTGATTTTGTTCCTAAGCACTCGGTATGCCGTTTTCCCTTCTTCCGTTTCATTATTTTTGAGCTTCCTTCTTTCCTTAAACATAAGTATTATTTCATCAGTTATCCACTCCTTCCTCTTTTCAGGTTTCTGTTTTCCAATTATCTCTTCAGCTGCTTTTATTAGGCCATCTCTCATATTTTCCCAATGTTGTTCTACATTCTCTATAGGATGCTGTTGAATTAGATCCTTAGTCCTTTCTTGGAACTACTTCTGCGTCTCACGGTTTCCAAGCTTCCCTATATCCAGTTTTCCATTTCCTATTTTCTTCCTTATGCATTTGAACTTGAGTCGGCATTCCGCAACAACCATGTTGTGATCACTCACAATATCTGGGCTTGCGTATGCTCTAGAGTCTTTTAGTTGATTTCTAAATCTATTTTTGACTAGAATGTAATCAATTTGGTATCGTTCTCTATCCCCTGGTGATTTCCAGGTGTATCTTCTACGGGGGTGATGTTGAAACCACGTGTTCGATATTATCAGTTGATTCCTGTTACAAAATTCTATAAGTCGGTCTCCTCTATCATTCCTTTTACCAAGGCCGTAGCGTCCAACAGCTGGCTGTACCTCTTTATCTCCTACTATTGAGTTCCAGTCTCCCATGATTATTAAATTTGTTTCTCCTTTGATTCCTCTCAAGGCTCCATTTAACTCTTCATATACAGCTTCAACTTCCTCATCCTCCTGGTTTGTGGTAGGCATATAGACCTGTATCACAACCGTCTCTGTAGGTTTGGTATCCAGACTGACAAGTATTATCCTTCCTCCATATTGTATATATCCCTTCACTCTCTACCCCAATTTTCGACTCATAACTACTCCAATCCCACCTGCTCCAGGTCTATCTTCTTTCGTTCCTGTGTGAATTATCCTGTACTCATCACTCCAGAAATCTCTGCAGTTAGGCCATCTCATTTCAGACACTCCTAGTATATCCAACTTCATTTTCTTCATTTCTTGCTTAAGGTTTTCGAGCTTCCCCATCTGCAGTAAGGTGCGGACGTTCCACGTTCCAATTCTACTATAGCTCTTTTTATTTCCTTTCTTCCTATGAACTGTTGAAACGAGATCTCTGGTAGTCCCCTCCCGGAGAACCGAATGAGGGGCTATTACTCCGGATTGCATTTTTACTAGAGCTTGTTTCATATTCATATTATGGCTGCTGATACTTGAGAAATCTAATTAGATCTTTAATGAAGTGGTTTCTCCTTGCTTTCTTCATTCTATGCCGTTGGCCATCATGTGGCTCTTCCGCCTTTAGGAACAGTTTCCCATCCCAAGGACAAGAGAGTGCCCTGCCTCTACCTGCTCATCCGCCCTCCTAGGAGGCCGTTTCGCTTGGTAGAGGGTGTCTCCTTATTCCGGGAGATACTCGGTCGCCATATCCTCGTTAGTGGTAACAGGGTGTACCGTGCAGCAATCCTTGGCTGCAACTCGTGAAGGTGAGGTTGGCATTTGTATGGAGAGGCTGTTTGAGACGCATCACATATCTTACACCACAAGACAGGATTAAAGAGGAAATAATATTTTGTCCTGAACTGGAAGTGTCCGGGCATAGGAGCGCAACCAAATTTCTTGATGATTTACTCAAGAAGAATCAATTTTTAGATAGTCCATATAGCAACGGAGAAATCATTAAATTTTGCTTTTCAAAATTGCCAGTTAGGTACCAACAGACACTTGTCGGGAAGTGTGGATCTGACATAGAAGCATTCAAGAGTCTATTGCGCGAACTCGAAGTAGTCTTTGATAAACAAGACGCAAAGGACAGGAAGAAGGGGCAAAGTAACAAATACCACGGGCCAGGAAGGGAAGACGACAACAGATCGCATAATCGCACTGGTCAGTTAGGAAACCAGGGTTACGGAAGTCAAGGTTACGCTATTCAAGGTTATGGAAACCAAAGACACGGAAACCAGAACGTCAGGGAGCAGGGTCAATCTAGACAAGGAATCTGGGATAGGAGGAATAACGAACGGCAAAGCGACCGTAATTGGAGAGAGCGAAACCAAGGACAACAGTGGAACCAGGAGATTGAAACTAGACCCGCAAATCCTAATGCACGTCAGAGGAGGGGAAGCTTAACAAGGGGATTGACGCCAGACTAGTGCGAACACAGGCCGCCGGAATTTCGCACGTAATCTCGGACCTGGCCAACTACGGATGATACATTACGAAGATTTATCAGAAATCCTGCTCGAGGAACATAAAGCAACTCCTCGACAAGATCGGCAGCCTCTTATCACAGTAGCAATAGCTGAAAAGAGTATGAATGCGATAATAGATAGTGGAAGCTACATAACAGCAATATCTGAGGCAGCATACAAGAGGTGCTCTCAGGAGATGGACTGGCCTGTCCTATCGGTTAAGAAAACCAAAATAAAAGGGGCATTAGCAGGTAAATGTACGGAGGTCACCCAAAAAACAAGACTGGAAATCTCCTGCCAAGGACACAAAATAGAGTCTAACTTCTGGATCGTGCCAAATCTGGCGATCGACATGATAATAGGAACGGACTTCCTAAATGAACATGAAGCGATAGTTGATCTAGGACGAGGTGAAGTGGTTTTGAGAAAAGGGAATCCCGTCCACATTAAGTTCGACGACCAGCTGATCCCAGCTCAACTACCGTCTAACTGTGTATGTATAAACTATTCGTGTCTGAAAGACAGAAAGGAAGAACAGGTCGACGTTGCGGGTAGGGGAGAGGACACGGATGAGAATGAAGTCGGAATAATGGGAGAAATAAAGGAGAAAATAGGAGAAAAAGTGGAAGCAATAAAGAATATAAGGTGCGACCACCGCAAAGAACTTCATAAATTACTAGTAGAACATGCGGAGGTCTTCCTTCCCAAGACAGGATCAATAAAGAACTTCCAATATGAATTTCGTGTACGTCCGCACAACCAGTTTCGTGTGCCACCCTATCCAATCCCCTTGGCATATCGACAGAAAGTAGCAGCTGAAATAACGCGAATGCTGAGTGAAGGAATAATAGAACCTACGGCTTCAGCCTATAATAACCCGTTAAGAGTAGTCGAGAAGGCAGATGGTAGTATTCGTTTAGTCTTGGACTCGCGACAGATTAATGCCATAATAGAACCCGAAACAGACAGACCGGAACGATTAGAGGAACTCTTACAAAACTTCCATGGAATATCAATCTTCTCATCAGTTGATCTAAAATCGAGTTTCTGGCAGATCGAGCTCCATCCAAATTGCAGACAGTACACAGCCTTTTTAGCATTTGGAAGATGTTACTGGTTTCGTCGTCTCCCATTTGGTTTGAACATTTCGTCTGCCGCATTCATTCGGGGGCTGGACGGCATACTAAGCGATAATTTGAAACGTCATGTCACCAGCTATGTGGACGATTTGCTGATCGCGGAGAAATCTTGGGGAGAGCACAATGCGGTCCTCGGTGAACTCCTTGCGACATTCAAGGAATACGGAGTGACTATCAATATCGAAAAATCGAATTTTGGGACGTCCTCGGTCAAATTTCTGGGACATATCATCACGGGTGAGGGCATTGCGCCAAATCCCGAAAAGATCGAAGCGATTGAAAAGTTTCCCATTCCTACGACAAAGAAGCAGTTAAGGGGGTTCTTGGGGATCATTAATTTTTACAACCGCTTTATACATGTCAAAACTCAGAGCAGTCCTAGGTTGCATCAACTTACAGGAAAGAAGATTCCTTGGGAATGGGATGAGGCGGCCGAATCCGAATGGAAAGCATTAAAATTCGCATTATTACAAGCACCCATCCTATCACACCCTAATTTAGCAGAAGAGCTTTGCATAGTAACGGACAGTTCATACTCAGGTCTGGGTGTCATGGTGTTCCAAGACTATGTACATGAAGGAAACAGGGTGTGGAAGACAATTGCGTTTGGTAGCAGAGTACTAGCCAAGAGTGAGAGGAATTACTCAGTAACCGAGTTAGAGGCGCTGGCTATTGTATGGGCGTTTGAAAAATTCAGATACCTTCTGTTTGGTCGCAAGACGAGGGTCTACACAGACCGCAAGGCACTCGAGCTCTTGATGACTGCAAAGCTTAATCACAGGCGGCTCATTAGGTGGGCATCATATCTGCAGCAGTACAACTTTTCGATAGAATATATCCACGGCAGTCAGAACATTATTGCAGACACCTTATCACGGTCACCGATCGGATTTGAGCACAACATTGAAGAAGATCTGGAGGAAAATCACTACTGCCTTTTCTATATGCAGAAAGTAGCCTTTGAAAATTTTATTACCTGTAGTATGCAGGACATCAAGAAGGAGCAAGACAAGGACCCTGCCCTAGTGTTATTGAAACAGAAATGGATAGACAGAAGACACGCCACCATCAGGCAGTTCTACCTCTTGCGGAAAGGCATAATTTTCCACCGAAATTATGCAAATGACACTGAATGGGGGGTATACATCCCTGAACACCTAATAAACAAGGTTATATGGCATACTCACCTCAGCTATGGACACTTCGGACCACGCAAGTACAATCTCAAGCTAAGGACCATGTGTTACTTTCGAAACATGGAGCGTCGAATTCGGAGGGTACTGTCGGTGTGTAAAGACTGCCAAAAGGCTAAGCACACCACTGTGAACATGCAGGCACCATTATACCCAATCGTACCGACCAAATTAAGACAATTAGCAGCAACAGATTTGATGGGACCTTTGCCAAGAACAAGAAGAGGATATACTTACGTATTAGTGTTTGTTGAACTAACGTCCAAATACGTTACCTTTACGCCACTGAAGAGGGCGACAGGACGAACTGTATCACGAGCGTCGACGTAAAATTGATCCCATTTTTATATCTTCACATCATCCGAGCTCGAATGCTGCAGAACGGGTTATTAAAGAACTCGGAAACTTGTGCCGGTTGTACTGTAACAAACAGCACACGACATGGGACGTTTTCCTTAAAGACTTCCAGGAGGTGATCAATGAGGCACCCCATGGGATAACAAAATTGGCACCCATTACAGTACTGAAAAACCGGATTCCTAAGGACTTGATAACCGAGGTCGTAAACTTCCCACTAAGGGCGCGAACGCAGCACCAAGCCATAGTGGATTTGGCTCTCAAGAGGATACGGGCTGCCGCAGAGGTCAGGAAGAGACGTGCCGACAGGGGAGCTCGTCTACGACACTTCCAAATTGGACAAAAGGTGCTCGTGAAGTCTTTCCGACTTTCGAACAAACAAAAAATGAAATGCCAAAAATTCTATTCTGTTTACAACGGCCCGTACCGTATAAGGAGAGCAGCTCATCACAATGCTTATGAATTGGAGACGCTGAAAGGAAAGAAGTCCATAGGACTCCACCACATCTCTCACATAAAGGAGTTCGTGGAATAGTAGTAGTGTAAGTGGTGTACATAGTAGAATGGGCAAATACATGAACCTTGATATAGTAGTAGTGTAAGTGGTGTACATAGTAGAATAGGCAAATATATGAACCTTTCTTCGGGGAACGATAATCGTTGCATTAATAGATTAAGATTGCTAAAGTATTAACACGCTGCGTTGTCTCGCATAAGAATTTACTGCTGCTATCCTTTTTTTTTTTTTCCTTCTGTTCGCGACTTCCAATGTCGGTGGAGTAGGAGACACTATCTTTCCATGATGCAATGTTTTAGTCCTTTCCCGTCTGGTGCCCATGTTGAGGGATAATGATGAGCGAGGAGATGTCGCACAAACGGGCGCATACAAGAACGTGCTCTTAGAAGCGTTCTGAGAAGTCGTGATACACTCCATAGCGGCCACAACCAGTTCGTGAGACGTTCATACCAATGCTTGCAGGCACGCGTCAGTGCACTGCAAGATTGTGGTATATTGCGTGATTTCGAGGATGAACATGTGCAGTATAGTTTTTACAGTGATGCGCCAGCATCGTTGTCTTGCAAGTCGGGGTGAACCTGTGAGCGTTTGACTCCAATGGTGCCCTAGGGCCTAGACGGTAGAAATGCGGGCATAAAGCCTACCATGCCAATGTGCTGGTTGGGGATTTAGCGTGCTGCTTGTGACTGTCACAGATGAATAACCAAGGAATTATACTTGGAAATTCGTGACATACTGTGTAGCTGATGTGTGGTGGGCGACGGAATCCTCAACAGGAACCAGTCCTGGCTTGGTCATATTACATTGCCTCTGGAAAGGTGTGCTTTGATCGCGAATACTGCATAACATAGAAAAAGAAGTTGCAACTATAAATTTATTGTCTTGTATAGCCATGGCTAACCCAGTCTCTGGAGTTTCAGTGAGGCGTAGTGAGAACTCGGAGGCCATGTCGTACGGCGCGCACATCACTGTCGTCAATAGCGGCGAGCAGCGAGACATCTCAGCGTAACAGGAACTATGTAAGAGTGTTGTATAAGGTAAAAAAAATAAAATAAAAAATAAAAAAAATAATAGAGAGAGTACCATATACTAAGATAAATTAAACTTTAGGATTTTACAATAACTAGATCCTTAATATTGTGGCGGTTTTCTACCACAAGTGTTTGGCGCGCGCCTGTTAAGATGCTATTTTTCAGGTCACCAAACCACAGACCCGAGATGGAGGGACGACGGGCGAGCGAAAGTAGCATAGTTGCATGTTCTTTATAGCACAGTAAAACTTAGACCTGCATAACAACATAATTTAATTAAAAGACATAGAATGTAGATCGTTGGCAAATGGTAGTTAATTCTTGAGCATGTCTACTGTCGATCTATATAATTAATAGTAATATTAGTGCGCGCCCGCACATTTAATTGTTCATCCAGTATAGCGTCACACACCATGTACAGTAGTGAAATCGGTCTCTACACAAATATCAAGATAGATTATTTCCGTGTCTAGCTTAGATACACCAAGATTTGGTTATAGGTATAGCCGTAGATTGATAACTATAAAATTAAAATAAGTGTCTGAAATGACAGACCATCAATGTATCGTTGTGTAAATTTATTATAACATAGAAGGTCATGTGGTTCATGGTGTGGGTTCCTGTAGTCATGTCCTAGTTTATGAACCACGGGCAACGTATGAGTGGCCAAGTAAGTGGTCCCGACAGTCGGGATACCAGTTACTTTGGAATAAGGCTGGGCATCTCGGACATATTCTGAGTCGTGGTCACCTTTGTGCTCATACGGCAAAGACTACCAAATCCACCGGTTAGTCCCTCAGCCGTTAGCGGTAAAACCCAATGGGACTCGGGGCAAGTAAGGCTAGCAACCTGCTTCCCTGGTACTTTAAATATGATGCTGGCAACAATCAGAGCAAAATGCCCCGGACCTTTGGAGGTGACGGAGTCCCACCTCTAACTGACAAACCAGGGACTCCTAAGATACGACTTGGCAAACAAATGGTAATGAGATGGGGAGCTATTAATATCAATGGGGACTACTCTGGGAAGAAGGTAGAGCTGGCAGAGGCTGCAAGTAAGATGGGGCTGGACGTTTTAGCTGTTAGTGACATTCGGGTAAGGGGTGAGAAAGAAGAGGTAGTGGGAGAATACAAGGTCTACCTGTCAGGAGTCAAAGCAGGAATAGCACAATGGGGTGTAGGGCTTTACATCAGGAAAGAAATGGAACCCAGCGTAGTTGCAATAGGGTATGTAAACGAACGACTGATGTGGATAGATTTGACAGTGTCTAGCAAGAAAATTAGGATTGTGTCAGTATATTCGCATTGTGAAGGGACAGATCAAGATAAGATGGATAGTATTTATGAGGCACTCAGTGGTGTAGTTGTTAGAGTAAAGGACAAGGACAGTGTTCTGCTCATGGGTGATTTTAACGCCAGGATTGGAAATCGAACAGAAGGGTACGAAAAGGTTATGGGCAAATTTGGAGAGGATATGGAGGCCAACAGGAACGGGAAACAACTCTTGGATTTCTGTGCCAGTATGGGCTTAGTAATCACAAACTCCTTTTTTAAACATAAGAACATTCACCGGTATACTTGGGAAAGCAGGGGAACCAGATCTGTCATTGACTATATAATAACAGATCAGGAATTCAGGAAGGCTGTGAGGGACACACGTGTATTCAGGGGATTCTTTGATGACACTGACCATTATTTAATCTGCAGTGAAATTGGGATTGTGAGGCCGAAAGTGCAGGAGGTCAGGTCCATATGTAGGAGGATAAGAGTGGAGAAACTTCAGGATAAGGAAATCAGGCACAAGTACATAACAGCGATCTCAGAAAGGTACCAGTTAGTTGAGTGTAGTCAATTACAGTCATTGGAAAAGGAATGGACAAGGTACAGGGACACAGTACTAGAAGTGGCTAAAGAATGTCTTGGAACAGTAGTGTGTAAAAGTAGGATGAAGAAAACAGCTTGGTGGAATGATACAGTCAAGGCAGCCTGTAAAAGGAAAAAGAAGGCGTATCAAAAATGGCTACATACCAGAACCCAGATAGACAGAGAAAGTTATGTTGAAGAAAGAAACAAAGCCAAACAGTTAATTGCAGCATCCAAGAAGAAATCGTGGGAAGACTTTGGAAACAGGTTGGAGACTATGGGTCAAGCTGCTGGAAAACCATTCTGGAGTGTAATTAGCAGTCTTCGAAAGGGAGGTAAGAAGGAAATGAAAAGTATTTTGGACAGGTCAGGAAAACTGCTGGTGAATCCTGTGGATGCCTTGGGCAGATGGAGGGATATTTTGAAGAGTTGCTCAATGTAGGTGAAAATGCGATCAGTAATGTTTCAGATTTCGAGGTAGAATGGGATAGGAATGATGATGGAAATAGGATCACATTTGAGGAAGTGGAAAAAATGGTCAATAGATTGCAGTGCAATAAAGCGGCTGGGGTGGATGAAATTAAGTCGGAACTCATCAAATACAGTGGAATGTCAGGTCTTAAATGGCTACACAGGACAATTGAAATGGCCTGGGAGTCGGGACAGGTCCCATCAGACTGGACAAAAGCAGTAATCACACCAATCTTTAAACATGGAAACAGAAAAGATTGTAACAACTACAGAGGTATCTCTTTAATCAGCGTTGTGGGTAAAATCTTCTCAGGTATTGTTGAAAGGAAAGTGCGAGTATTAGTTGAGGACCAATTGGATGAAAATCAGTGTGGGTTTAGGTCTCTTAGAGGATGTCAGGACCAGATCTTTAGCTTACGGCAAATAATGGAGACGTGTTATGAGTGGAACAGGGAATTGTATCTATGCTTTATAGATCTAGAAAAGGCATATGATCGGGTTCCTAGGAGGAAGTTATTGTCTGTCCTACAAGATTATGGAATAGGAGGCAAACTTTTGCAAGCAATTAAAGGTCTTTACATGGATAGTCAGGCAGCAGTTAGAGTTGACGGTAAACTGAGTTCATGGTTCAGAGTAGTTTCAGGGGTAAGACAAGGCTGCAACCTGTCTCCACTGTTGTTCATATTATTTATGGATCATATGTTGAAAACAATAGACTGGCTGGGTGAGATTAAGATATGTGAACACAAAATAAGCAGTCTTGCATATGCGGATGACTTAGTTGTGATGGCAGATTCGATTGAAAGTTTGCAAAGTAATATTTCAGAGCTAGATCAGAAATGTAAGGACTATGGTATGAAGAATAGCATCTCCAAAACGAAAGTAATGTCAGTGGGAAAGAAATATAAACGGATTGAGTGCCAAATAGGAGGAACAAAGTTAGAACAGGTGGACGGTTTCAAGTACTTAGGATGCATATTCTCACAGGATGGCAACATAGTGAAGGAACTGGAAGCGAGGTGTAGCAAAGCTAATACAGTGAGCGCTCAGCTACGATCTACTCTCTTCTGCAAGAAGGAAGTCAGTACCAAGACTAAGTTATCTGTGCACCGTTCAATCTTTCGACCAACTTTGTTGTATGGGAGCGAAAGCTGGGTGGATTCAGGTTACCTTATCAACAAGGTTGAGGTTACGGATATGAAAGTAGCTAGGATGATTGCAGGTACCAGTAGATGGGAACAATGGCAGGAGGGTGTCCACAATGAGGAAATCAAGGAAAAACTGGGAATGAACTCTATAGATGTAGCAGTCAGGGCGAACAGGCTTAGATGGTGGGGTCATGTTACACGCATGGGAGAAGCAAGGTTACCTGAGAGACTCATGGATTCAGCAGTAGAGGGTAAGAGGAGTCGGGGCAGACCGAGGAGAAGGTACCTGGATTCGGTTAAGAATGATTCTGAAGTAATAGGTTTAACATCAGAAGAGGCACCAATGTTAGCACTGAATAGGGGATCATGGAGGAACTGTATAAGGGGGGCTATGCTCCAGACTGAACGCTGAAAGGCATAATCAGTCTTAAATGATGATGTTGATGTTGTGTATAGAAGGTCATGGGAAAAAGTTAGGCATAAGATCTTTGTCAGAACTATGCAGATGACGGGAATCGTGGCAATGCAGAGGCCAGGCGGAGCAAAAACAAGAGGTCATCGGCTACCTGCAAGGAGAGCGTCAGCATGCCACCTGACGTGAAGGGCGCGAGAGCATCCGGTCCTACAAGCTGACAGTCACCGGGCCGTATACCTGAGGGATTAGGCGGCAGACAGCCCTCGCCGGGCCACAAGCGAAAGTGAGGCTGGCCGTTGACACTGACACGCGACCCACACGCGACAGCCAGCTAGCTCTCCGGACGCGGCAGCCGTTTGGAGGGATTCCCTGCGGCAGACCACGTTGTCGTGAGTACACGAAGAAGATAACATATGGTGTCATAACCAGGGACGCTATATACTCACCTGTTTGGGTTTATACAACTCACTAGCATTGGCCGATCTGCATACACAAAGCAGTATCGTGCCACAAACTCTAACAAATGAATTGTCTCATTTCTAACTTCTCCTCTCTATTAGAGAGCAGTTATAGCACTCGTCGCTACTAGTTCGATCCTGTATGGATGACCTCACACACTTGTGGAGTCACTCCACATGCCATCATCCCTCGTCGAACTGCAATATTGGGAAATGTAAAGTACTGTCCAGCGAGACAAGAGACCTAGACTAGTGATGTATCCCAACAAGTAGACTTCAGAGACAATTAATCGACGTGAGGAGAGCCTATCACTGTGTCTTCCTACCGTACTGCCGTGATCATATGCATGGGTCTTGGTTCAATCTCAACAGAGTACTGCAGATGCTCCAGCACACCCTATTGCCGTTGCAACAATGTAGCAACAACACCCGACGTTTAGCCCTATGTGATGTCAGTACTGTGGAATTTGTGAAGTGCTTCGAATATTTCTAACAATGTGATTTAGTGCCTCATTCTCAGCACAGTCGTGAACTTTGTGCAATGTGCACACACAACTTGATGTCCCATGAACCTTGTTTTTTTTCTTAAATTTCTTTCTCTAGTGTTGTTTTTGTAATGTATGTTATACCTTGTATGTGTGTGTGTTTTACATTGTAATTCTTATTACAAATTACTGTATTGTTCTCACACCATGTTTTTTTTGTATTTTGTATTTATTGTTGTGTGCATGCAAACAGTGTGCCTGAAGTCCCCATAAACTGAAGCAGATACCACCACTGTCATTGTGAATGGACCATCAGTTCAGGTAACATTTTGTAAAGGTTATTCTTGCTGCAGGGAGACAGAATGAATCGGAGGTTGTAATTAGATTCTGAAAGCTCACAAAGAGATTGTTAACTTAAATAGTATCATGTGTGAGTGAGTTCAGGTTAGTTTAATGATTCAAATTCTTGTAAAATCTTGGGCATTTAATTGCGGAGCACTCCAACTCTGATTGTAAAGAATAAACTGCTCCATATTTGGTTCACATGCCTGGGCCATATTTAGAGCGTGAAAGTCTGTGTGAATCGGTGTTTGGAAGGGGCTCCCTGGGTATGGATGTGTGATGTGAGTGTTAGTGTTACATATTAAGAAGGTGAAGTTGGCTACATCATAAATAATCCTCCCTCTATAAGCTGCATTTTTCAGTTGCAATGATTTTTTTATAGAGTGCGGCATGTGGAGTCAGTTTGTAAGATTGTTCTTGGGCGATTGACTCACTACCTTGCTCCTAAGTGAGCCAACCGCTCACCAATTACAATCTAAAATGGCGTAGGGGCTATGAGAGGTGGCATGAGCCCCCCCTCATATTTCTATCTTACGATTTTCGTCTCTAATTGCTTGCGGTGAAAAGTTGCTATTCGTTCACACGCGGACTTCCCACGCAGCATCTCTCGTCACCTGGGTGGTCCGGTGACAGGCGGGCTCTGCTGAATTTGAAAGGGTAAGCCGACGGGTGTGAGAGAGTCGAGTGAATGCTTTCCAGACGCCGATATTGTCAAAAGACACGTCCGGAGGGGTCTGAAGTAGCGGCTGGGCTAAAGGTTTCGTTACTTCGCAGAAACTTAGCGAAAACACTTTCTGGTGGGCTACCAACGAGGCGTGGGAATGACTTGTGTACCCAGGCAGTTGTGGCGGGAAAATTCCTGCGCTTTCTGCAAAATAGTAACTGTGATTGGCTTGCTCAGGGCATAGCTCCGTGACGTAGCAAAATCAGCGAAGAAATTGGCGCCAAGAATCTCCATTGGTGGAATGGTAGTGTTCCGGCAATAGAGTGGAATTTTCCGCCGGTTTTCGAGTTGCTGATTGGAACGGTTAACCACGGCCACTGTCATGGGGGCGGGAATGTTCTGTGTTCGGTTTGGTACGGGTGCTCTTGTGTGGAGTCGGCTCTCGCCTTTCGGTCGAGGACGTCGAAGCAACCAGCCATCACCTCCGGTACGCCAGATCGTGTTCTGGCAGTTAAGAAGACAGTTTGGTAATGTATGTCCGCAGCACCGGCAGATAGGGATTTTCCTAGGTGATAATCAGAGCTCAGCAGAGCGCGCCTGTTCGTCTTTTTCTAACTTTGTTCTGTCTTGAGTAGCAGCAATTAATGTTGGGTTAGCTGTATGTCTCTCTTAAGATTTGAGTGGCAAGGAATTGGCTCCACATACCACTTCGTCTTAAACCTCAAAATCTAGTTTAGGGACAACTTCACCTTCACAGCGTTTGTTTGAGTATCCAATTTGACCCAATTTGATGTATTGTAAATGTTTCATGTGTTTTTGTTTATTATTTTGTGTTTAGTCTTAATAAGTCCTATTGTTATTTTGGACAGAACTTTCATTCTGTTAATCGGTAGAGCAACCCATCATTTCTCACTACGTTAATGAAACCTTCCTTTATTTAACTTATTTATCAAATTAAATTATTGCAGGTTCCAAACTCTTTTCTACTCCACTTGCAGGGTTGATTACCGTCAGTTCGCGTATATTTTTTTATCCATGTGCAACAGCAAAAGTCGGAGTTAGAATAGGGGGGGGGGGGGGGGCTTAGAGCATCATTTACATATGTAGATTCTAGAAGAATTTAGTGTTAAATACACTGCTTGCCCCGGCACCTCGCACAGTCACAAACGTGTAAGTACGTGGTATCGCGTAACATTACGCCAGTGCGGACGGTATTTGCTTCGTGATACATTACCCGTGTTAACATGGACGGTTTACCAATTGCGGAAAAGGTCGACATCGTGTTGATGTATGGCTATTGTGATCAAAATGCCCAACGGGCGTGTGCTCTGTATGCTGGTCAGTACCCTGGACGACATCATCCAATCGTCCAGACCGTTCGCCAGATAGTTACGTTAGTTAAGGAAACAGGAAGTGTTCAGCCACATGTGAAACGTCACCCACGACCTGCAACAAAAGATGATGCCCAAGTAGGTGTTTTAGCTGATGCCGCGGCTAATCAGCACATCAGTAGCAGACAAACTGCGCGAGGATCGGGAATCTCAAAAACATTGGTGTAGAGAATGCTACATCAACATCGATTGCACCCGTACCGTATTTCTATGCACCAGGAATTGCATGGCGACGACTTTGAATGTCGTGTACAGTTCTGCCACTGGGCACAAGAGGAACTACGGGACGATGACACATTTTTTGCACGAGTTCTATTTAGCGACGAAGCGTCATTCACTAACAGTGGTAACGTACACCGAATAATATGCACTATTGGGCAACGGAAAATCCACGATGGCTGCGACAAGTGGAACATCAGCGACCTTGGCGGGTTAATGTATGGTGCGGCATTATGGGAAGAAGGATAATTGGGCCCCATTTTATCGATGGCAATCTAAATGGTGCAATGTATGCTGATTTCCTACGTAATGTTCTACCGATGTTACTACAAGATGTTTCACTGCATGACAGAATGGCGATGTACTTCCAACATGATGGATGTCCGGCACATAGCTCGCGTGCGGTTGAAGCGGTATTGAATAGCATATTCCATGACAGGTGGATTGGTCGTCGAAGCACCATACCATGGCCCGCACGTTCACCGGATCTGACGTCCCCGGATTTCTTTCTGTGGAGAAAGTTGAAGGATATTTGCTATCGCGATCGACCGACAACGCCTGACAACACGCGTTAGCGCATTGTCAATGCATGTGCGAACATTACGGAAGGCGAACTACTCGCTGTTGAGAGGAATGTCGTTACACGTATTGCCAAATGCATTGAGGTTGATGGACATCTTTTAGAGCATTTATTGCATTAATGTGGTATTTGCAAGTAATCACGCTGTAACAGCATGCGTTCTCAGAAATGATAAGTTCACAAAGGTACATGTATCACATTGGAACAACCGAAATAAAATGTTCAAACGTAGCTACGTTCTGTATTTTAATTTTTAAAAACCTACCTGTTACCAACTGTTCGTCTAAAATTGTGAGCCATATGTTAGCGACTATTACGGCGCCATGTCACAAAGCGAAAAAAAGTGGTCCAACTAAAACATTCATATCTCTTTACGTACTACACGAATATGTTATAAAAATGGGGGTTCCTATTTAAAAAAACGCTGTTGATATCCGTTTGACATATGGCAGCGCCATCTGGCGGACCAACCATAATGCCATCTGGTTTCCCCCTTCAAGCTAGACAAGTTTCGTTCTTTGTAGTTTTTTCGTTTGACGCTTATTTGGTGAGATATTTGGCCCGATCACGATCAATGGACCACCCTGTATAATTAAGGCGAGGACAGCCAGTGCTCTCTCCAGTGCGGATGCGCGCCAGGCACGAATTCGTACGGGAATCGGCGAAATGCCGCGACTAATGAGGATAATGGGCAAGGGGGCGGGGGGCTACGTTAGTAGTGTGTGGATAAGTTGATAACTTGGATCTGATGTGAGGCATGCTAGGGTAGTCCGTGCAGTTCCGATGCTCAATGTGTCTGGATGTCGCAGTGGTCAGTGAATCTGCCTAGTTTGCAGGAGACCCGGGATCGAATTCCGGTGTGGCACAAATTTTCAATGTTCGCCAGTGATTTAAATCAATGCCCACTCACAGCCAATGTCTGCAGTTCCTTTGTGTCTTCAGATTTTGTTAGGTAGCCGTCTGAGTAAGACGAATATACGGACTGCTCCAACCAAATAAGCCCGTGGGACAAAATATATAGGTGTTGAACAACTCATGTTACACACCTCTAGAGATTGAAGAGGAGACTTAGTAGATCAAGTTTTACATAGGCAGCCATATCCGAAAACGTCATCCAACGACGCTACAGAACGTCAAAGTGACAGTTTAAATGTATGTGCACACATCAAAAAATGTTTTGCAACAACCCGGTTCCCAGGACTCCTGAAGATAGACGTTGACTGTTCAGAGGTGTTGCAAGGTAACTCTGGTGGGACTGTTTAAATGATTCAGAATGTAGGCAAAATTTAGTGTACTAAAAACATTTATTTTTTTCAAACAAGACATAAATTACACTAAACAAGTTATAGATTGAATATCCTAAACAACTAACAGATAATTTAATTCTACACTGGGTGAATCCTGGGTGGAAAAGACAGTTTAACTAGGTGGTCATTGAGTAAAGTACTCTGGCGCTAAAAATGTGGATAACGCAAGCTGAATTGATCTGACGCTGAACAGACTTTGTTATATCAAATCTACTGAAGTTCCTTTACATAGGTGCAGCTGAGAGCAAGTGGCGATTGAGATCTGTACGCCCTGACAATGCCGGAGCGGCAGTACGTTACCCTGTTTGCTTCGTGTGGTGACGTGACTTGCAGCTGGCGAGATGTGTTCAGCGGAAGCGGTGAGACGTGGAGGCGGCATCTGTGAATCGATCGCGGCCATGACGGAAATGCAAAAATCTCATGGTCTAGCGATCGGGCAGACGAATCGCAATTTGCTCTCTACCAAAGCCCTGAAATCACGGTAGATTTCAGTGTGTGACATACCCGTTCGTTGGTCGTACCAAGGACCAATTTGGCTCACTTATACGACAGAGCGCACAAGGATACCAAACGTCAAGACTGGTAACTCAAAAATGAATAAGTGTGCCCTCGGCAAACGAGTAGTCTGAGACGTTTAAAGTTACACTGTCGGTACAGTAAGAACTTCACCACAGACTCCCCAATCTACACTACGCGCAAGTGAAGTCAGTGTCAGGACAGGCCCCAAGTACCAACCAGACATGCCAGAGCTTCGACCAGAAATGCTTACCAGACCAATGTCCCACACCCGAGTGCTTCGCACCACTCCAGAAAAAAATTCCGTTTTCCCGCAAAGTGCGCGAACGACACCGCCTTCACCCCGTCTTGAGCCAATCACAAAGCTCTAGAGGCGCCAAATATCCCCTCTCACACGACAGCACAAACACATGTCGAACCAGGGCAAGAGTTAAGAAAGCTGCATCTCTGAAGAAAAAGAAACCGCCATTACTGGCTTTTTAAAGTTTTCACTGATGAGGAAGAGTTTTTTTTTTTTTTTTTTTTTTTTTTTTTTTTTTTTTTTTTTTTTTTTTTTTTTTTTACAATCTCGTGTCTCTTCCCATGGCAACAAGCGAACAGATACAATCTCAAAGATCTGTATCTACGTCCATGGTGGAGTCCATTTTTGCAACCACGACACCACGAAGTGCGGTACAGATGGGTCCAACAACATACCAAATGGACTGCTCAGGACTGGCAGCACGTTCTCTTCACCGATGAGCCTCGCATATGCCTTCAGCCAGAAAATCGTCAGAGACGTGTTAGGAGGCAACCCGGTCAGACTGAACGTTTTGGACACACTGCCCAGCGAGTGCAGCAAGGTGGAGGTTCCCTGCTGTTTTGGGGTAGCATTATGTGGGGCCAATGGGCAACGTACGTCGCTGGTGCTCATGGAAGGCGCCATAACGGCTGTACGATACGTGAATGCCATCCTCCGACCGATAGTGCAATCACATTGGCGGCATATTGGCGAGGCATTCGTCTTCATGGACGACAATTCGCAGCCCCGTCGTGCACATCTTGTGAGTGTCTTCCTACAGGATAATGACATTGAATAGATTGAAAAGGGCTGTTTATGGATTACATGACCCACGAACCACTCTGAGGGATCTACGCCGAATCGCCGTTGAGGAGTGGGACAATCTGGATCAACAGTGCCTTGATGAACTTGTGGATAGTATGCCATGACGAATACAGGCATGCGTCAATGCAACAGGACGTGCTACTGGGTATTAGACGTACCGGTGTGTACAGCAATCTGGACCACCACCTCTGAAGGTTTCGCTGTATGGAGGTACAGCATGCGATATGTGGTTTTCATGAGCAATAAAAAGGGCGGAAATGATGTTTATGTTGATCTCTCTTTCAATTTTCTGTACAGGTTCTGGAACTCTCAGAACCGAGGTGATGCAAAACTTTTCTTGGTGTGTTTCTGTGAAAAAGATAACTTTGCCAATCCGGATTGCCCATGGCTAAAACATATCCTAGCTTGACCTCATCTATTCAAGGGGTCATTGACACACGTGAACCTGCAAGTCGGCAAGAGTACATGTAAACATTGCTGTGAGTGGTATCAACTACGTTAGACCCAGGTGTCATTGCTGCATCACAGATTTCCGTTAAACATTTGATATGTGGTTAAAAGGCCTTGCAGCAAAGAAATGTACCCATTCGCAATATAACGTGAGGTGAGAGTTGTCTAATGTCACTAATTATCTACAATGTCCTGGAGTATGACCTGTTCTCTGCTCACTGATTTACCTCTGCTCAATCAACCATTTGGTCTCAATCGTCAAACACATACATTCTCAAATTCTCAATGAACAAAGAAATCACATTTCTAATCTGTTTGTCTTATTACCTAAAAAAATGGCTCTGAGCACTATGGGACTTAATTTCTGAGGTCATCAGTCCCCTAGAACTTAGAACTACTTAAACTTAACTAACCTAAGGACATCACACACATCCATGCCCGAGGCAGGATTCGAACCTGCGACCGTAGCGGTCACGCGGTTCCAAACTGAAGCGCTTAGAACCGCACGGCCACACCGGCCGGCTATCTTATTACCTAAGTTGTGTAAATTTGTGTATTATTTTCTATGACATGAAAACAAATAAGTTGTGTAAATTTGTGTATTATTTTTTATGACATGAAAACAAATACAGGCACATAATCAGTGTCGAGAGCATTAATAAAGGTGCAGAAAAACCATAGACTTCACAATCAAGACAGTTCAATTGATACATACAAAAACACAAAAAGATATTACATAATGATATTACAGAATGGTATCCTATCGCTCCCTCCACAAGCGTCCTTGGGAGACAAATGTTACAACTGAAAATGTCCCACGAATTGAGAACATGGCACTTTTGCACACACACAAACCGTGACTGGTGGGACTGAAGAACAGCAAATTGCGCCAGAGTGGAATGGCCTCTCATGCAGCGCATGACGTGGCAGAAGTGGCGGCAGACGTCTCTGGCGTCCCCTCTCGTCTCTGGCAACACCTGGTGTCTTGGCAGCAACCGGCATCTTTGGCAGCTTCCTGACCACAGCTGGACCCTTGGCCTCATCCTGGTCCGGCCGCAGTCAGCCGTTAGGGACTGGCGTGACAGCAATGCATTTGACATGCAACCCCTCCCCTGGTGTAGAAATCCATTTAGCGTTAGCGAGATGTGGTTCAAATGGCTCTGAGCACTATGGGACTTAATTTCTGAGGTCATCAGTCCCCTAGAACTTAGAACTACTTAAACCTAAGTAACCTAAGGACACCACACACATCCATGCCCGAGGCAGGATTCGAACCTGCGACCGTAGCGGTCGCGCGGTTCCAGACTGTAGCGCCCTGAACCGCTCGGCCACACAGGCAGCGAGATGTGTGACAGCCCTACTCTTCCCGTTCGCCTCTGAGTCTCTTAGTCTCGGCGTGCGCGTCGGCTGTGGTGCCACGCGACTCGCTTGTCCCTCGATTGTCGGCATGGGGGGGGGGGGGGGGGTCGTTGGCCGCTAGGGGATTGTTGCTGGTGTGTGGTGGCGTCCCGCTGTCTGCGCTAGCTTGAGACATGCCGGTTCCACTGGGACTGCGTGACGTAGGCGCCTCAGCTGGCAGGAGCCGGTTCTGTCGCAGCGGGTGGTCCCCCACACCTGGGCCGCTACAGGTGACTCATTACGGCTGCCCGCTCCATCCGCCCCTCGCTGGCTGGAGTGGGCCGTGACGTTCAGTCTGCCGTGTTGGTTCCGGAGTCTGCACAATCCTCAAGTGTGGTCAAGTGCCATATTCTCTCACAAATGTCGTTACATCGATATAATCAATTTACACAAAAAATAATGAAGAGTGAATATTTTTTCTTAAATTTTTCTCCTTCTTTTGTAATATTACGAAGGACGCAATATTCAAAAATAAATTTAATGACTGCAGGGCCCTGTATGGACGTAAATTATGTGGTATGACGTGTCTTTGTTCGTGTGTGTACGTGTCTTGTTAGTTTTCGGTTAGTTCTATTCCTGACATGCTACCTAATTTTACTCTGGCGCTACCTCTATATCTTCACCAAGTATGCAGACTTCTCCCAATACTAAAAACTAACTTAATGTACTACCGTATGCCCTTGCTAATACTACTGAAGCGAAATTTCATGCATTTTATTCCTTGTGTATCCTCTTTTATTTTTCAATGTCCGGCGGTGTTGTCTGCTGACGCAGAAGTGGTCAGGAAGTGCGTCTATTCACTCAGGTGCTATTGATTTTCCTGAAATCTTTGTAGTGCTATTTTATGATTGTGTACACGTAATTTTACGTCGTACAGGGATGCCTCCTGTCTCTTCTGTCTGTTTTCCTGCAAATTGCACGAACGACACCGCCTTCGCCGGCCGCAGTGGCCGAGCGGTTCTAGTCGCTTCAGTCTGGAGCCGCGCGACCACTACAGTCGCAGGTTCGAATCCTGCCTCGGGCATGGATGTGTGTGATATCCTTAGGTTAGTTAGGTTTAAGTAGTTCTACGTTCTAGAGGACTGATGACCTCAGATGTTAAGTTCCATAGTGTTCAGAGCCACTTGAACAATTTTTTTGACATCGCCTTCACCCTGTCTTGAGCCAATCACAAGGCTCTAGGGGTGCCAAATCTCCCTCCCACACGACAGCACAAACTCAAGTCGAACCAGTGCAAGAGTTAAGAAACCTGCATCTCTGAAGAAAAGGAAACCACCAATTACTGGCTTTTTCAAATTTTCGCAGAGGGGGAAGAGATGGTTTTTTTTAAGAACTCGTCTCTCCTCTCACGGCAAAAAGCGAGTAATACAATCTCAAAGATACTTATCTAAATCGCCTGTGACTTGGGGCTTGTTAGTCCTAGCTATGAAGTGTAATAAAGATTCTATATCTAAACGTTTATCAGACGCCAGAGTTTTCTTACACAACCGAGGCAGCTGAGGGAAGTTTTTCACTGGCATATTTGCACTGTCGGTGAACACCAAAACGTAAATTTTTATTACATGTAGCTCTGCACACAATGCCTGGTTTATGGCTCCACTGTGTAGGCTTGTTCCTTTAGACCATCGCCCCAGCCCAGGCTTCTGCTGGCGCCACGGCAGGTAGTACGGCATTGCTCTACTGGAGTCCTGTCTCGACGAGGGGCTGCCCTGTCTTTCTGTACGGCTGTGGGCCTGTCCAGCAAGATTTACTAATGGATGGGCTCGCCGCCAATTGCAACTCCCAACAAGCCGTTTCTATGAGCTAACAGTCATAAAAATACCTCACGCTATTAGCGCCCTAACAGGCTCTATCAACATCTGCTCAGGCTGTTAACTTTACTAGAGTCTTGCTAAAGGTGCATCAGGTTGTAATGAAATCTTTAATAATTTTCCGTATGCGAAAAATGGGTGAGAGAGTAACTTGTCCTCTCTCAATGTCACTACACCCGCTCAAAGATGTAAACAACCATGCATTAGCAGCTCGTATTAGACGGAGGGGGTCCGACAGCCGATCAGTTCCAGTCATTCTACCAGGAAGAAGGTACACCGCTCTTGTTGTCTGTAGTTCAACCATGCCTAGATGGTCAATACCGCGGTTCGATCGCGTCCGCATTGTTACTTTGTGCCAGGAAGGGCTCTCAACAAGGGAAGTGTCCAGGCATCTCGGAGTGAACCAAAGCGATCTTGTTCGGACATGGAGGAAATACAGAGAGACAGGAACTGTCTATCACATGCCTTTCTCAAGCGCCCAAGGGCAACTACTGCAGTGGATGACCGCTACCTACGGATTATGGCCCGGAGGAACCCTGAAAGCAACGCCACCATGTTGAATAATGCTTTTCGTGCAACCACAGGACGTCGTGCTACGACTCAAACTGGGCGCAACAGGCTGCATGATGCGCAACTCCCGACGTCCATGGCGAGGTACATCTTTGCAACCACGGCACCCTTCAGCGCATAGATTGGTCCAACAACATGCCGAATGGACCGCTCAGGGTTGGCATCACGTTCTCTTCACCGTTGAGTCTCGCATATGCCTTTAAGCAGACAATCGTCGGAGACGTGTTTGGAGGCAACCCGATCAGGCTGAACGCCTTAGACACTCTGTTCAGCGAGTGCAGCAAGGTGGAGGCTCCCTGCTGTTTTGGGGTGGCCTTATGTGGGGCAGACTTACGCCGCTGGTGGTCAGCAGATCTTGTTGCGATAATGGGAGACGCCTCACCCAACGACTCGCCTTACTTTGTTCACTGCGAGCTCCCCGTAGACATTCTGCGAGCGCCTATGAATATCTGCGATGCTCTGGTGTTCCGCCGAAAGAAACTCAATGGCAGCTCTCTGGAATGAATGTATTTACGTTACAGACGCCATTTTGAAGGCTATGTGTAGCGCCCCACACCTATGGAAACTTCATGGAAGTATAGGGGCTGAAACGGAAATATTCCATGATGTCGCTTAACAAATTCCGCATTTTTTCAACTGAAACTGACCGAGAAAAAATGTGTTGTATTACTTATTGAACGCACCTCGTATTGTATTTAATAATCCAGTCGTCATGCAAGGTCACAAGGCACTTATTGTAATTGAACTTTAGATGTTAAAAATATTAGTGCTGACTCCTATTCAAACTGAGATTTTCTCTTTCACGGGACTCGACCCTTTCAGGATAATGCAGTATTATCATTTCGTTGTTTCCGCAAGATTCCCAATTCATCAAGTTGTCCATCAACGGTGAGTGACAGGGTTTTAATCCTAGCCCAGCACAAAAATGTTCATCGTGTCATTTAAAGCTTCCAGTATGCGCACACCTAATAGAGAAAAATGATTCCGATTTTCAACATCTTTTTATGTGTTATCGACAGCATCGATATCTGCTGGTTTCGTTTCCCAGTCAGAAGGAAATCCTTTCATCAAGTCATTTCAGGTTTAAACATGCCACTCCTAGCAACTTGTGAAAAAGAATTCGACAATTAACGTCATTTCATGTGCAGTTAACAATGACGATACGTGTGGTATTCGATTTCCAGTGAGCACAGAACTTTTCACTACGTTATTCGTAACTTAAACACGCGGAAATCTCACTAATGGTGATATTTAGTAGCTATTCGTCACTATAAAACAACAGCGATAGTCGCCACATTCGAATCCCGGTAAAGCAAAACATTTTCGTCTCGTCATATTAGTTTCAGAATTCTATAGTTAAGATCTGATTGTCTTTAGTTAACAATCCTAAAAGATGCTGGTTTCGAATCCAGGTTCAACACACAACTTTGTCACATCATTTAAAGTATAAACATGTGCTTAAGTTATCTGTGAATGAAATCATATTTAAGAATTTACGTGGCAGGTATGATGGACTAACAACTGGGTTGGTGTGCCAGGTCCCAGTCTAGTACACAAATTTTCGTCACATAATTTCAGCTTGATACTTACTTTAAGAAATTTAGATTTGTAAAGGTTAAAGCTCGTCTCATCTCTAATAACGTGTTTCCTGATATTTTCAGTATCATGGGATTAGTTTATATCTTGACTGATTGCCAAACAGAGCAGTGCTCTCCAGGTGTTTCTTGTGGTAACTATTTTACAGCCAAACGACTGTACTGCAAAGAGTTTAGAGGAGCTGCAAGAAAGGTACGTTATGTGGGCTGCATGCAAATCAGGCGGAATGCAATTCATATCGTTTGCATACCTTTCAGCATAGTAGTACATATCGCTATTAAGGGCTTCTATAGTTTAATGAAGGTAAGCAATTTATTTAAAAAATGGATGCTTTCACAGTTTCTGTCATACTAATGTATTGCAGACATTTGTCTCGTAGTGCACTGGAATATTCATTTGTTACACAAGGTAACAAAAAAGCTCCTTGACGTGTTTAGTTGCTGCCTGGAAATTAGAATGCAGGGTAAATCAAACACAGTAGCCCTGCGCAACATGAACTCGTACGCCTTCCACGAAGTGTTCCATCGCATCCTGCAAAGCAGCTAGTAAGGTACTGCAAAAGTATACGTTCTATGTAATTTGTTCACATCCTTGGTGTGTTTGCTGCTTTTTAGTAGTTGTGCTGTACAGCTGTTACTTGTTGTTGCCTTCGCTCATCCCACGACGACGTGGGGGACAAGGTGTTGTAACGAGATACGGAACGATTCCATCTCGTACGCAGCGGAAGGCTCTTCATCTAATAAGAGGAAGCGTCGGCGCGCAGATAACCCGTCGCACGTGGTGAGGCAACCTAACGACTCCATCGATCGGGAACGCACGGTGCGATAAGTGCCGCATCGCCGACGAAAATTGCATATGGGGCGCAGGGCCGGCTGGTCGGCAGTTTCTTGTTACGAACTGCCGAGTGTCACATCAAATACACTACTGGCAGGGCTTATTGGCGACTACCTACGGGACCTAGGAAAAAAAAACCACATGGTACTTTAATGCTTTGGTATATACCAGAGTTAATGCCTAGTGTCACTACAGCAGGAAGACTAAAAATAGGTATTTTGCACTACTGAACATCAGTGGCAGAAAATGCTTGCGAACACCGACTTGTAAAAGCTTCTCGAGATAGTGTTGTAACTGGGATAACTGGTGCATGAGACGCACTTCGACTCCGCACTCGTCTCCACCCCCTTTCCCCCCTCTCCACACACCCCTACCAGTCCCATCCCATTTCTTGTTTAATCCTCACTCTACTCCTCCTCCAATTCTTACTTGTTAGTTTGATATGTTTCAATGAGTCAAATCGCAATGTACGTGCTTCTCATTAATTGTTGTGTAATTTTGGGAACCAGAATTTTACCTTTGGAACTCATTAGTGGCCTGTTTCAGTAAGATGCCCCTATAATTCCAATACCAGACTCCAGACCAACCTAACCGACTAAATTTTTAAGCTGCTACAAAACTCCAGTGACACGATGCTTAAATAATCAGGAATGTTCTTCTTTTTCCTGTGTTTTTGTCCGGAATCTGCGCATGGTCGACATGGGTATTAATAGATATGGCATGGTTAACTGAAGGGGTGGTCGGATGTCCTTCCTGTCGCCAAGCCCATTATTCCCTGGGACAAAATATGTGAACGCCAACTGCCTGCGTCTAGGGTTATTCGTGTGAAAGTGAGCAAAAGTTTTCTAAACGTTCGCCAATCAAGTAATGTGGCTGGGCTACCATACCAACCCTGTATTCGCCTAGTGGGGTGTGAGAAAACGCCTAAAAACTACGTGCAGGCTGGCCGACATACCGACCCTCGTCGTTAATCCTCCAGATGGATTCGATCCGGGGTCGGCGCACCGCCTTCTTTCGGATGCGGCGTTTTAATACCCACGGCTGTCCGCGAGAGCGCTTAAATAACAAGGGATAATTAAGTAAAAATTCCACCTTTCAATAATTCTTTTTCGTATTTTGCAGCTCGTAAAATAGGACATCACTGTCCAAAGTAGCACTGCTTGCAAGAATCATGATATTTATTTTTCATTGTTTCATTACTGCTCATTACATAGTTGTATTAACGTACTTGCCACGACGAAAGTGGCTCCATCTAATCGTCGCAAATAACAAATAAATGTCTCTATACCAGGGAGAGACGTGCATTGCCACACCCTTCCAATTTTAGCGGTCCGCAGTCCTTTCCTGTACTTTCATTTCTCATCTTCCTCTTTCCTTTTGACCTTATTCACTGTTTTCGCCCACTACAAAACTGCACCCCACGGCAATGGCGTCCAGGGCACACATCTCGCTACCATACCCTAGGGCCTAGACTGTAGCACAGTAATTATCTACATTAATACGGGAACTCGAATATAAGACCATAGGATTAAAAAGTAAGCAGAATAATAGCACATAAGAGTTTTCAGTCTTCTTCCATCAACTTCGTTGCTTGGTGGCATCTCTCCCACTGCCAGCTTGTTAACACCGCAAAATGCCTGCCTGCTTGCCATTAAAAGGGCTAGAGTTCCTAAGAGCTTCGGCCGATGTAGCTTCTGCAAGCTTTCAACGAACGGGAAGGCAGAATGGTTAATATACTGGACCTGTTCTCTACATGCCAAAGCGCCCTCATACTAGACGAAGCACTGTCTTCCGCTGCGTCCGAGATGGATTCGGTTAGTGTTTCGATACAACACTTTTTCGTCTGCCGTTGTGCGTCATCGTGGTATGAACGAAGGCAACAAGAAGGAATAACCGTACTGTGTAACTTCGCAAAGACAGCGAACACTCCGAGGTGGTAACAAATTACACTTTATCTTACATTCTACTTTGCGAGCAACAACTAAACACATCCAGAACGAGATTTTCACTCTGCAGCGAAGTGTGCGCTGATATGAAACTTCCTGGAAGATTAAAACTGTGTGCCCGACCGATACTCGAACTCGGGACCTTTGCCTTTCGCGGGCAAGTGGTCTACCATCTGAGCTACCAAAGCACGACTCACGCCCGCTCTCACAGCTTCACTTCTGCCAGTATCTCGTCTCCTACCTTCCAAACTTTACAGACGCTCTCCTGCGATTGATTGGAGGGCCAAAGGGCCAAATGTTTTTCGTGGACTTCATCTGAACTTTACCTGTGATGTACAAGCAGTGTTTGGAGGTAGTACCTGGTTGACACTTGCTGTTGTATGGGGCAATCATGCAGATTATGGTGGCCTTGAAGCATTTCCAGATGCTAACATTTTGGCTTGGAAGACATGGAGTATAGCTGAGACTACAGGACTCTTGGCTAAACAGCCTTATGGTACTCTTGTTCCAAGCATGCCATTTGTTTTGACTACGAGAAGGAAGAAGAAGTTAAATGCTGATGAGTACCTCTTTATATGGGCGAAAGTCGGCAATGGCAATTGTAAAATAAAGATCAACGGTGATTGTATGATTTATTATAGACAATAAAGTGTGTTCTGTCCTTTCCTTATCTCTTTTCCTTATCTCCTTCCTTTCTTTTATTAAAAAAATCTATTCACTTTTTGTTTTGGTGGCCGTGCCGCTCTTGGTTGCACGCTAGGCGGGTGACCTTGAAGCAGACTTAGCCGCTGGACGAGGCTGCCGGGCAACACGGGCCCTAGTATTACTAGGCCCGTGTTGCAGAAAAATTCACTTCCGGTAGCTGGGCCTGGTTCGCAGGAGAGCTTCTGTAAAGTGTGGAAGGTAGGAGACGAGATACTGGCAGAAGTGAAGCTGTGAGACCGGGCGTGAGTCGTGCTTCGGTAGCTCAGATGGTGCCGGCATGGTAGCTCAGCGTGTTCGGACAGAGGGTTACGTACCCTCTGTAATAAAAAAAACTGAGTTAATCGATCATCAACGAACTTAATCGGATGTCTTACGACGTCCGCCCCGAGTAGATACAACGAACAAACGCGGACAAAATGAGAATTAAAAAAAAAAAAAAAAAGATGGTAGAGCACTTGCCCGCGAAAGGCAAAGGTCCCGAGTTCGAGTCTCGGTCGGGCACACAGTTTTAATCCGCCAGGAAGTAACTAAACACATCAATGAGCTTTTTTGTCACATTATGTAATGAATTAATATTCCAATTCAGCACAGACCAATACAATACACAGAAGGAATTAATATGACAGAAACAGGGACATAATCGATCTGTTTAATAAATTGGTTATCTTAATCGAGCTGTAGGAGCTCTTAATAGCATTATGTACTACAATGCTCAATTGCCGGCCGAAGTGGCCGTGCGGTTAAAGGCGCTGCAGTCTGGAACCGCAAGCCGCTACGGTCGCAGGTTCGAATCCTGCCTCGGGCATGGATGTTTGTGATGTCCTTAGGTTAGTTAGGTTTAACTAGTTCTAAGTTCTAGGGGACTAATGACCTCAGCAGTTGAGTCCCATAGTGCTCAGAGCCATTTGAACCATTTTTACAATGCTCAATCGTCGTTCATTTATTCTTACATAGTTTTCACTTGCGGAGAATAAATACCGTGATGTTCCCTTTCCCATTTTTGCCCCACTGAGCTAATGCTTTGTTTTTACGGACCTTTACGTTCACACTGCAATCATTTTTCCTTCCTTGCTTTCGACGCCAGAATAAATAATAATCAGCATGATTGGTTGATGTTTGGGAACCTTCAATTAAAATTAAACTTTCCGTCCCATTCCAGCCATTACTGTAGGATTGCTGGAGAAGCCTGTGTTGTGAATGTAATTCGTGATTCTAATTTTACTAATGGAGTAACTTTCCTATTCACCTTTACGGTAATCGTTTTTGCCGGCATTCCTCATGATATTTCATTTAGTCCCATATGCTAATGAGGAATTCTTTATTTTTAAAGAAAGAAAGTTGTTACTTATGCTTGCTGTTGACAACAAACTGAAACCTACACAATGTCATCGAGGACCGATCAGCGATGAACATTACAGAGACATAATAGGCAGGCGAAATACCCTCAGACTTCAAGAAGAATATAATAATCCCAATGCCAAAGAAAGCAGGTGTTGACAGATGTGAAAATTACCGAACTATCAGTTTAATAAGTCACGACTGCAAAATAATAACGCGAATTCTTTACAGACGAATGGAAAAACTAGTAGAAGCCGACCTTGGGGAAGATCAGTTTGGATTCCGTAGAAATATTGAAACACGGCAGGCAATACTGACCCTACGGCTTATCCTAGAAGCTAGATTAAGGAAAGGCAAACCTACGTTTCTAGCATTTGTAGACTTAGAGAAAGCTTTTGACAATGTTGACTGGAATACTCTCTTTCAAATTCTGAAGGTGGCAGGGGTAAAATATAGGGAGCGAAAGGCTATTTACAATTTGTATAGAAACCAAATGGCAGTTATAAGAGCTGAGGGGCATGAAAGGGAAGCAGTGGTTGGGAAGGGAGTGAGACAGGGTTGTAGCCTCTCCCCGATGTTATTCAATCTGTATATTGAGCAGGCAGTGAAGGAAACAAAAGAAAATTCGGAGTAGGTATTAAAATCAATGGAGAAGAAATAAAAACTTTGAGGTTCGCCGATGACATTGTAATTCTGTCAGAGATAGCAAAGGATTGGGGAGAAGAGAAGTTTGTGGCACGACTTGACTAGAAGAAGGGATCGGTTGGTAGGACATGTTCTGAGGCATCAAGGGATCACCAATTTAGTATTGGAGGGCAGCGTGGAGGGTAAAAATCGTAGAGGGAGACCAAGAGATGAATACACCAAGCAGATTCAGAAGGATGTGGGTTGCAGTAGGTACTGGGAGATGAAGAAGCTTGCACAGGATAGAGTAGCATGGAGAGCTGCATCAAACCAGTCTCAGGACTGAAGACCACAAGAACAACAATAGGCAGGCTCATTCAGGTAAGTTGATCACTTCAAATATTTCTAGAACTCTTTAAGTTGTCGTAATTATTTTTCACGTCGATAGTTTCTTTTAATAGATCCATTAATTGCAGAGATATCAGACTCAACTTCGCTTTTCAGGTGGAACTACGGAAGTTTCTACTGCTAATACCGTAGTTTTAAATGAGACAAATTCAACAGCATTTCACTTTTCAAACTCTAAGAGAATTTAAAACATCTCATTCTTGCAACACTTGCATTGATATCGAAGGAATCTCTCCAGTCTGTCCAGAAGTCCTTACAAGAGCGACTGCAAAAGTTTATTGCCTTGGACGGTGGACATAACGAACGCGTGGCCATAAAAATAGAATTTTAAGGACAAGATTCTCTTTTTGTTGCTGCTGCTGATGTAATTTTGCAAAGCAAGCGCGTATCTTGACATAAAGCTCATGACGTGAAGTTATTATTTAACAAAGTTGTCTTCCTCAATTCTCTGTTTTAGAAATCCAATCAATTTTTGATTTGCAGCTTTCTTTCAAAGGCTCTGAAGGAACAAGGGCAGACCTGTTGGCGTAGTTGACTAAAGAATCATCCTTATACGCCACATCCTTTGGCTTCGAGTTGATGCGTTGGTCCAACCACATGATTAGTATCAGTTTTAAATTAATCTTCTCTGCAGTATACCGCTTTTCTAAGTAGACTGTGTTAGTTGCGCGAGGCTGTGGAAGCCCATCACCCTGACACCAAAGCTCAGTATAATAATACGTAAGACAGAAGTCGGTTTCATGTTCAAAACAGATAAATTCCAAGTTATAACTTGTTATTCAGAAACTGCTAATCGTATTGAGAAGAGTGAAACGTCGTTGAATTCGTATCTTTTAGAGGCACAATACTATCGGCAGAAATTACCACAGTTCCCTTTGAAAAAGCGAAGTTGATACCGATATCTCTGCAATTAATATAGGTATGAAAAGAGAATATACCTCATTTAGTGGGAACTTTTTCAGCATTCATTTAGTTGAAAAATGAATTACGGCATCTTACACGTTACAGGAAATATTTGATTTAAGCATAGCCGAATCACTGATAAGCCCGTCCGCAATGTTAATGCTGTTTTGAGCACACAAATCGTTTAAAGGGAAAAGTCATGACTCTTGTTTTAAACTTTTCCTGTTTTCTAGGCGATGAGCTTCTTTCTTTGTCCCGTTTACCATCATTATTCCGCTGCGCAGACCACTCGCCACCAGCTAGGTTATGTCCTTGTCCGGAACTCCAGGGGATAATCTGGTCTAGATTTGGTTTTCATAGAACGGGTGAGGCAGCGCGGTGGTGAGACACTGGACTCGTGTTCAGGAGGATGATGCTTCACATCCCCGTCAAATTTAGGTTTCTCGGGGTGTCAATAAATCTTCCTTTTTTGTTGCTCATGCCTTTATCCCGCGGTTGCGCAGTGTCGGCGTGGTTAGAGACGGATTTGGCAAGGTTAATGTTACGGGGTGGCCCGATGCCCTTCGTGCCGCCACCCCGTACCCCCGGGACGGAATAAATGTACCCCAGCTGTCTGCATCTAGTGGAATCCATGGAATAGTGTGAACGTGTTCAGATGTCTGTAAGTCGTGTAACTGTGGGGGACGTGGGGACCAGCTCGGTATTCACCTAGTGGGATGTGGAAAATCGCCTAAAAACTACATCTAGGCTGGCCGGCACACTGGCCCTCGTCGTTAATCCGCCGGACGGATTCGATCTGGGGCCGGCGCGCCTACCCGAGTCCAGGAAGCAGCGCATTAGCTCCCTCGGCTAACCTAGCGAGTCGGGGTTTCAATGAATGACTTTAGGAAATAGTTTCTACGAAAGGGCAAGGCTGATTTCCTCCCCAATTCTATTTTGTGCTCTGCCTCTGATGACTTCGTTGTCGACTGGACGCTAAACCCTAACATTCTGACTTTTCTTTCCCCTGGGATGCACTACCTGATAGAAAATACAAGTCATCAGTTTGTTGTACCTCAATTAAATTTTGCATTGTCAGACTGGAGCACGCCATCTGTCTTGAAAAAACATTGTATTATTCTCAGTAGTTTTGATCACAATTGATGTACTAATGACAGTTTAGTGGTCTGGATTCTGTGTCACCATCAGAACTAAAAATCCGGAGTAGACAAAAATGCAAAATTGCTACTGAATATAAAAATTATACGAAATTAGAGAGTGAAAGGTAAAGAGAAAGAAATAAAAATATGCCTACTATCTAGTTACGAAAGTTTAAGACAGGCTTGGCCAAGATCTGTGCTTCTGGAGTGCGCTCGCGCGGCCAGGTCAGCTCGCCGCTACATAGGTGGTATTATTCTGCTCAGCACTTCGGCTTCACCCACCACTCCGCTATTCCGAGCAGGTGTGTGAGACAACTATATGTCAAAGGCTGCACACGTGGGTATTTTGGATACACGTATTTGCGGCACAATGCAATTACCTCTAACGAGGAAACATCACCAACCTAACCTTATATTTTAAGGACAAAAAAGCACACATGCAAGACGTCAGACCCAGAAATAGACCCCACTCGAAAATTTGGGCCATAGTTCTGAAATTACGCAGCGCCGACCTTCTGAAAGAACATCTTTTAATGTTTCGCGCACACCGTTTGATTGTCACTCGCTCCGCCCCACCTCAGCCGCCTATTGCTCGAGCGCGAATTAATGTACGAGTACATTGAAATGACAACCAGAGCTATTCACTGGATGTGCAAGGCTATGGAAGTGGAGGGGGAAGATGGACACATGTGCCCAACTTGTTTTGAAATATTATTACAGAAAAGATTTTACGCGAAAATGGTAAATAATGCATTATATTTCGAATTGACAGTCTGCTGCTGTATGTCTATATGGCCCAAGATCAAAATGGATAAACCTAAGCAACTGAAGAATTATTATGAGTCTGTGTTAATGATTTTCGGTTTACAATTTAAATATGCTAATACGTTGAAGAATAGCGTATCTCTTGTAAATGTACTTCATTTTTAACTGTGCCAGCTTTAAAATCAAAGGAAGATACCATACAACAGCGATGTTCATAATCAGCGCAACGTTACTTCTTTGGTGAGACACTAATTCATTTCATTCATTTATACTGTATTTGTAAACTGCAACATAAAAATGTTTAAATCAAAGAAATCTCTGGTATCAGTTACAGGCTGGCAACTGCGCATTTGACCAATGAACAACGCATGTTACCAATGTCAAAGTACTATTACTCAAACCACTTATTCACTCCACTGTACAGTACTTCGCGCTAGGGCTTTATGAGGTTGCAGAAAAACAAACGGAGGCCGCAAAAGTTTAAACGCTGTACTTTCAGAAGGACATAACTGCCTACTATCAGAATTATGGCCCAAATTTTCGTGCAGGATCGATTGATGGGGCAGATATCTTGCAACTGCGCTTTTTTCTATCCTTAAATATGAGGTCGAGTTGGTAATGTTTTCTTCTAAGAAGCGAATATTGCAGCATAAGGAGCAGTTTATCACGTGTGTTTAGTTACACCCTTTTACTTTTTTTTCGAAAGCAATAAATTTTATTACTTGATTAAAGAAGTACATTAGGTAACACTAATATGGTGAGCAGAGCTACAAAAAGCTATACATACAGACATTTAGCATTAAGTTGTGATGTATATATATTTGTACACATTTCCATTTTAGAACATGTATTATATCTGGAACTATGGTTCATGATAAAGTAAAACACATGGAGTTACGCAGATTAAAATCCGTTAAACCTGCACGTTGGCGGGACTTTGTTTCATAGCAGAAGAAAAATGTTTGCACACTTGTGTTGAATCAAACACTGTTACCAAATGATTCTCCCTTTGCATTAAGACACTTAATGAATTAAAATAATTGGTGATGTCGACCATGAAAGACTTTGTGATACTCTATTTGGTATTCACACAGTTTTCTCTAATGGCCGCCTTCAGTTCAGTCAGAATGCACTGGCGTTTGTCAGAAAACAAGTGCATCATATAGCCTTTGTGACTGCTCTTGTAATGGTGTTCCAATAAGCGTTTTTCCAGCTCATAGTAGTGCGATGACACATTAAGCGCTTTGCATGGCCTTTAAACAATTCGAAAAGTGAGGTAATTCCCATCTGGAACTAAACGATGTGTCTTCTCTATTTTTTCTTTTTCGGAAAATGCAGAACGCAAATTTAATTAAAAGCAAATAGTACCGTCAGGAAACTGCCTGGGTGCTGACAAGGTGACTGCTTTGCTTTAGCGACGTCCTGCTGCAGCCTTCATTTTCCTCTTCCTCCTCACTTTTCAGCCGCACCTTCCCGCTCACTCCTTCGCCCCATTCGCCTCTGCACTCAGAGCGCTAGGCGGGAGAGCGGCTGGGGAGCAGTTTGATCAGGCCTGGTTTAATCTGTAATGTAATCATTCTTTTTCCATTTTTTTGAAATATAATCAGCTACATTTTAGAGTATTTAAAGAAAGTAAGATAAACAGGTCCTACACCTGTGATAAAACGAACAATACAAACTGTAAAATTCAAAGGAACCAAACATGTGTAAAAACATAGTTGTTAAAGGCACTCAGTAACGATTACTTATAATTTTTGAAACATGCATCTTTTTAAGAAAAAAGGTGATACTTCTCTCACATATAGGCCAAGTTCCAAGCGCCCTCTATGAATATAAATGTTCCATTTTATAAGCACGAGGCATGAGTAGGCATGGAAGTAGATTTCAAGTGGCAACGATGGACGCTAAATGACTATTTGACGAGTTACTTTAGTAATAACACATTGGGTATACATTTTTCCTAGTTATCTTGCACAGTTATTATAATTTCTATGTTCAGTAGCAGTTTTGCGATTTTGTCTTTTCTGCATTTTTATTTCTAGTGATGACACACAAGAATCGAAATCTGTAAAATGTCATTAGTCCACCAACTGCGAACTAGGCTATGGTGAATAATGAAGTATTTGTCATAATTTGCTTGTTTTCTTTCAAAATTAATACCATAGGGTCTTTTTTTCGACAGTACTGATACGCATCCTTCAAAGCGACAGTTACGTTCCGTTGCATTCGATGGGTGCTTCTCATATCGAATGCCTAACCTACATTCAACAATCTTCGAATATGAATAAAGGGTAGGAACATGACGGGAAAGGTTTCAGTTAACTATTGAAATCACACCTAGATCAAGCTATAAGTGTCAAAAAATCTCGAAATTACGGGAGAAAGTAGTAACGCAGATGTCGGAAAGGAATAGGGAGGGCGATCTGGGCTACCAGAACGGTATCAAAATTGTGTGATATTATTTTTAAATATTATTTTCAGTAACGGTACACGCAACCTTTTAACCTTTCCGTGGAATCAGAGCAGAGATACCTAACAGGAAGCAGCAATGACCCCGTGTGTAGATCTGTCGTTAGGATGAATATCCCTCTAAAGATAGGTGGGCTGAACTGGCGCGCTGACAGGAGACAGTGCTGAGATGTTGAGAAGGTTGAATCACCGCTGGGCAGGCCTTGCACTGTGCGTCATGCCTGTGACGTTAGAAACTTGTCAGCTACTAAAACGTCATGGTCACGTTTCCCTGGGCCGTCGTCATCTGCTGTTGCGCAACGAATTTTCTGACGTAGGCATGTTGCCGGCTATTTCGAAAGCAGAGTAACTGGCGTGTCTGTGTCATAGCAAAGAGGTGCAGTGCATGAGCCGAAGACTACAAGGTCATAACGACTAGAGAGTATCTGTTGCGGATCTAGGATTCGGTTCTGTGGGAAGGAGGTCACAATTTACTGACCTCTACCCCTTCCCCCAACAAATATAACTTATCGTAACCCTCAGTTACAAAGAGCCAAGAAGCTTAAGATTTTAAAAATAAGAGTAATATCATCTTGAGACCGTAGCTCACTCTCGCGTGACTGTATGCTTACGAAACAAATTTAATAATAAAATATATTATTGTTATGTTGTTGTTGTTGTTGTGGTTTTCAGTAGAGAGACTGGTTTGATGCAGCTCTCCATGCTACTGTATCCTGTGCAAGCTTCTTCATGTCCAAGTAACTAATACAACGCACATACTTCTGAATCTGCTTAGTGTACTCATCTTTTGGTCTCCCTCTACGATTTTTACCCTCCACGCTGCGCCCCAGTACTAAACTGGTGATCCCTTGATGCCTCAGAACAAGTCCTACTAACCGATCCCTTCTTCTAGTCAAGTTGTGCCACAAATTCCTCTTCTCCCCAGTTCTATTCAGTACCTCGTTAGTTACGTGATGTTCCCATCTAATCTTCAGCATTCTTCTGTAGCACTACATTTAGAAAGCTTCTATTCTCTTATTGTTTAAACTATTTATCGTCCATGTTTCACTGCCATACGTGGCTACAATCCATACAAATACTTTCAGAAAAGGCTTCCTGACACTTAAATCTATACTCGATGTTAACCAACTTCTCTTCTTCACAACGCTTTCCTTGCCATTGCCAGTCTACATTTTATACCCTCTCTACTTCGACCAACATCAGTTACTTTGCTCCCCAAATAGCAAAACTCATCTACTACTTTAAGTGTCTCATTTCCTAATCTAATTCCCTCAGCATCATCTGATTTCATTAGACTACATTCCATTATCCTCGTTTTGCTTTTGTTGACGTTCATCTTATATTCTCCACTCAAGACACTGTCCATTCCGTTCAACTGCTCTTGCAGGTCCTTTGCTGCCTCTGACAGAATTACCATGTCATGGGCAAACCTCAAAGTTTTTATTTCTTCCCCATGAATTTTAATTTCTACTCAGAATTTTTCTTTTGTTGCCTTTACTACTTGTTCAATATACAGATTGAATAACATCGTGGATAGGCTACAACCCTGTCTCACTCCCTTCCCAACCACTGCTTCCTTTTCATGACCCTCAACTCTTATAACTGCCATCTGGTATCTGTACAAATTGTAAATAGCCTTTCGCTCCCTGTGTTTGACCCCTGTCACCTTCAGAATTTGTAAGAGAGCATCCCAGTCAACATTTCAAACGCTTTCTCTAAGTCTACATATGGTATAAACTGAGGTTTGCATTCCCCTAAACTATTTTCTAAGACAGGTCGTAGGGCCAGTACTGCCTCGTGTGTTCCTACATTCCTACGGAATCCAATCTGATCTTCCTCGAGGTCGGCTTCTACCAGTTTCTCCATTTGTCTGTAAACAATTCGTATTAGTATTTTGCAAACGTGACTTAATAAACTGATAGTGCGATCATTTTCACACCTGACAAGAGGAATTGTAATTATTATCTTCTTCTTGACGTCTGAGTGTATTGCGCGTGTCTCATACAACTTGCTCACCAAATGGAAGAGTTTAGCCATGGCTCTCTCTGTCAAGGCTGCCAGTAGTTCTAACGGAATGTTGTCTACTCCCGGGGCCTTATTTTGACTTAGGTCTTTCTGTCCTCTGTCAAATTCTTCACGCAGTATCAATCTCCCATCTCATCTGCATCTACGTCGTCTTCCATGTCCATAACATTCCCCTCAAGTACATCTTCTTTGTATGGACCCTCTATATACTCCTTCCACCTTCCTGCTTTCCTTTCTTTGTTTAGGCTTGGTTTTCCATCTGAGCATTTGATATTCATACAGGTGGTTCTATTTTCTCAAAAGGTTTCTTTGATTTTCCAGTAGGCGGCATGTATCTTACCCTTAGTGATATATGTTTCTACATCCTTACATTTGTCCTATAATCATTCCCGTTTAGCCATTTTGCACTTCCTGTTGATCTCATTTTGTAGACGTTTGTATTTCTTTGCTCCTGCCTCATTTACTGCATTTTTATAGTTTCTTTTTTCATCAGTTAAATTCGATGTCTCTTGTGTTACCCAAGACTTCTACTAGTCCTTGTGTTTTATCTACTTGGTCCTCTGCTGCTTTCACTATTTCATCTGTCAAAGCTACAAATTCTTCTTCTACTGTGTTCATTTCCCCTATTCTTGTCAATCGTTCCCTAATGCTCCCTCTGAAACTCTCTACAACCCCTGGTTCTTTCAGTTTATCCAGGTTCCATCTCCTTAAATTCCTACATTTTCGCAGTTTCTTCAGTTTTATTTTATAATCAACAAATTGTGGTTGCAGTCCACATCTGCCCCTGGAAATGTCTTACAATTTAAAACCTGATTCCTAAATCTCTGTGTTACCATTACATAATCTACCTGAAACCTTCCAGTGTCTCCAGGCATCTCTCACGTACACAACCTTATTACACGATTCTCAAACCAAGTGTTTGCTATGATTAAGTTATGCGCTGCGCAAAATTCTACGAGGCGGCTTCCTCTTTCATTCCTTACTCCCATTCCATATTCACCTACTACATTTCCTTCTCTTCCTTTTCCTACTGTCGAATTCCAGTCCCCCATGAGTATAAAATTTTCGTCACCCTTCACTATCTGAATAATTTCTTTTATCTCATCGTACATTTCTTCAATCTCTTCGTCATCTGCGGAGCTAGTTGGCATATAAACTTGTACTACTGTGCTAGGCGTGAGCTTCGTGTCTATCTTAGCCACAATAATGCGTTCACTATGCTGTTCCTAGTAACTGACTCGCGCTCCTATTTTTTTAAATTCATTATTAAACCTACTCCTTCATTACTCCTATTTGGTTTTGTGTCTATAACCCTGTATTCACCTGACCAGAAGTCTTGTTCCTTCTGCCATTGAACTTCACTAATTCCCACAGTATCTAATTTAACCTATCTGTTTCCCTTTTTAAATTTTCTAACCTACCTGCCCGATCAAGGGGTCTGACATTCCACCCTCCGATCCGTAGAACGAGAAGTTTTCTTTTTCCCGATAACAAAGTCCTCCTGAGTAGTCCCCGCCCGGAGATCCGAATGAGGGACTATTTTACCTCCGGAATATTTTACCCAAGAGGACGCCATCATCATTTAACCATAGAGTGAAGCTGCATGCCCTCGGGAAAAATTACGGGTGTAATTTCCCCTTGCTCTCAGCCGTTCGCAGCACCAGCACAACAAAGGCCGTTTTGGTTAGTGCTACAAGGTCAGATCAGTCAATCATCCAGACTGTTGCCCCTGAAACTACTGAAACCGCTGCTGCCCCTTTTCAGGAACCACACGTTTGTCCGGCCTCTCAACAGATACCCCTCCGTTGTGGTCGCACCTACGCTACGGGTATCTGTAGCGCTGAGGCACGCTAGCCTCCTCACCAACGGCAAGGTCCATGGTTCATGGCAAGTTGTATTTCTTCATTATTGTTATATTAAAATATCTCATATAAATTGTTTACATCAGTGCTTAGTACATCGCATCAGCGTAAATAAAAGAATAATTTAGTGTCAGTAGGATCCACAACCATGATACATTTCTTGAATAATACCGATCTGCCGCACAGGCTGTTATTGTTGGAACTAAAGCATCCTTTTTTCCGTATTGTTTACTTCTGATATGCTATACGAAAATACACTTGCTGCTTCAACAGTGAGCTCATTGGATTCCTCCAGGTGAAGATTAAATGGAACTACAGCACATAAAAAATTAGTTCATTTTATTACAGTGTTGGTATGAGATTTATTTAACTTGATACAAACCATTTCCACACGAACGTTCTGAGTATTTACAACTGTCTTTGAATATAAAAGTATCACTTGATACAGACAGATTTACAAGACTCTTCAATTGAAGTATAATTGACATATTGTTCACATAAAGTTCTGCCTAAGAAACTGAATGCACTGGTGACCTGTCTAAGATGATGCTGTCGTCTTGATCGGTGACTAAGAACTGAGGCAAGCGTTCCTCGCCTCAGCCGTAACCAGACCATCGATTGCGATGATCTAAGAGACCTGCATACACCGGTGTTTTTCATTCATCGGTGCGACATAACAGCGACTATCGTTTTCTGTGGTTTCGTTGCGAGGTGCCAACCTTGCTTTGGTACCCCGTTCTTCTGGACGACAGCGTAGCTACCATGTAGTTTCGGCTGTGTAACCAATTTCAGTATTAAACACAACCCATTTAATGTACATAACTGGCTTATAGTCAGCGAACTTATCTACATCACAGAGTTTCAGAGGCAGAGCTTGGCTGGGCTGACGTTAGAATTATAGGCATAGCGTCAGGTGTAACGCAAACAATAATTACAAGCACAAGACATGACAGGACTATTGGAGTGAATGCAACTGTGACAATACAGGACGGCTGAGGATCTCTTCATCTGATCATTTAATAAACAAGTGAATTGCTTTACATTACCTACGTAATGGCTGCAGGCCAATTTGATCAGTTACAGAAGCAACTGAAACAAAATTACAAATTGCGATTTTACACTGAAACAAGCATAAAATCAAATGCGTGCCTTAATTATTATTCTCGGAATAACTGTAATTGCTATAATGTACAAAAACCGTGTTGAAAGTATGCAAAATTTTATTGTGCTTGTTCAGCGCACGTTAAATTAATCACTCTTATGGGTAGTTAAAAAGTCACTGATACCTTGTGTTAGTATGAAATGTTTTTTATGGATAATTAGACTGCTGGAAAAAATTAGCACACCGTTTTAGAAGTTTCCACTTCACTCAAGATTTATTGTTGCAGCAGTACATACGGAGTCCATGAAATGATTACATTTGAAGATCAATAGCACAAGTAGTTGTGAGGTACCAGTGATCGACCCACGCTGAAACACCCATATTAGTACGTGGTGTAGCATCCATGGGCGGCAATGCAGGTGCTGACTCTGGCATTCAGTCGATCGTACAGATGGCGAATACTGTCCTGGGAACGTTATTCCAAGCTTGCTCGACCTATTCAGGTAGTTCTGTAAGAGTTTTTGGTTGACGTGTAGCACGAGTCACTTCCCATCCAATCATATCCCACATGTGCTCGGTTGGAGACAAGTCCAGAGATCGTGCTGGCCAGAAAAGTTGCTGCACATCTTGCAGAGCACGTTGAATTCCGCGGGCTGTGTGTGGGCCAGCATTATCCTGCTGGAACAACACATCGCCTTCCTGTTGCAGGAACGGAAAAAGCACAGGTTTAACAGAATTCTGCACATACCGAGCATTGATTAGCGTCCCCTCCAGAAACACCAAAGGTGAACGAGAGCTGTAGCATATTGCATCCCTAACCATAAGGCTTGGATAGAGGCCAGTGTTTCTTGGACGAATGCACTCTACGGGAGAGCGCTCACCAAGTCTGCGTCGTATGCGCAAATGACCAACACTTGTGTGCGGGCAGAATCTGCTTCCACTGCTGAAAACCACGACGCGCCATTCCATCTTCCAAGTGATCCTCAGATGGCACCAGTCAAGCGATGCACATCGATGCTGTAGCGCGAGTGGAAGACGGGCTAGAGGTGTGTGTGTGCGTGCCTGTAGTCCCATGGCTAATGACCGGTTCGCAACAGTTCGTGTTGACACGTCTGGGCTCACAAGCCCTCTTATCTGTGCTGTGGTAGTTGTACGATCTGCCATTGCTCCCCTTACAATACGACGATCCTGGCGGATGTTTGTGCTACGTGGACGTCCAGAACCTCACCTATGCGTGTGAGAATGTCGAATTGGCCACTGATTCCAGCATCGTTGCACAACTGACGTAGCTCGTACAAATTGTGTGACAATTCTTCGAAAGGACCATCCCGTCACTCGGAAGGCCACAATTTTACCCCTTTGAAACTCTCTCAGATGGATGTAGGAAGCACGAGTGCGTCTCTGTGGCATATTTACGTGCTTGCTTCACGTGTTTGCACTACAGTGAGCCTTCTGACTGTGAACATCTCCTATTAAAGGGTAGAGAGAGATGGCGCTCTGGTAGCTATGCCACTGCGCTATATGTTGTCGGAAGATGTTGAGACAATTATCATTATACCTCCTATCCCCTGGTGGCATATGCCGTCATCTGATCAGAAGTGACGTTGTGTTTCCAGTTGTAAAAATCTTTTTCGGCAGTGTATTTACATGGGTAAGCACTGATATCCGATTAAAAATTACAGTAAATGATCTACCGTTTAGCCACGATTTTAAAAAAGATTGTTCCTGACGAATAATACGTTATGAACCCGAACTCCATCTAGAAAATTTCGAAGGTTGTTCAGGAGTATTTCTGAGTATTTTGGTATAAGGGACCCGTGGTCTCTGGTGGCTCGCTACAGAATAATTGCAATTCGTTTGATTTCGAACCCCATTTGTCTTGATATAGATACTGAATCAGAAAATGTTCACACAACAATTCAAATATCTACCTTGTACGTCTAGTTTCGAAACAAACATATTTATTGCACTCAGGGTACTTGTTGACAACACTCTACATTTCGCCCCCAAGTTTGCTTTCAGTATTGTGTGGCTCTGTCTCGGGTTTGACTTTCTAGTGTATGTTTACTGATGAAGAGTTGATCAAGATGCATTTCGTGTCTGGGTTAACTGAGAGCAATATAAGAGCGGTACAACCACTCTACACTCAGCTGTCCCTCTTTTGACACCAACCACAGTTATTCTATGTTCGAGTGTTGTTCCCTAACTCTGCGTTTTGTGTCGTACCTTTTTGTGATCGCATATTACAGGCTTTTTACTACTGTGAAGGAATTTCACAGGAAACAAGGGAAGTGAGGTAACATACCAAATAAATCATAGCAAATTTATTATTGTGTGGCGAGCCATCGGATATCACGGGCCCCTCATACCAAAATAATCAGAAAATATCCCTGAATAACATTCCAAATTTTGCCAGTGGGGTTCGGGTGCACTCCGTCTACCCTCAGTCCAATGGTGTAACTGCGGAAAGCGAAAACTTCATATACGACAATGGCTTCATAAAATTCAGTCAACATAAGATGCATTCCTGGTTGCTGTAAGTGAGCAAGTTTGCGTTTGACATTACAGCATCTTGATATATGGCACTTCTCCTCCGAATCCTACGCTGTGTTGTAAAGCACATGAGAATAAATGAGCTGAAATAATCTCATAAAATAAAGAAGCAATCACGTAATATCGAAAATGATTACAAATGAGATGATTTAGCGGTCCAGAGGGGATGCGGTAGGGTGTATAACTGTTCGTCAAACCGGGAACGTATGCATGAAGGAAGATTTAGAAGAAAGGACGACTTTTGGTCACTGATAATGTTTAAATCAACATCCTGGTTGATGGTCACAGTAACCAGAATCAGTAGGTGCAAGTTACGATGCGAAAACAACCCAAAACATCACCTCCGACCTGAAATACACCTTCAACACATTGCGGACTAAACGCTTCATTTGGACGTCGCTGCACTCGACGCATTGTATAATTTGAAAAGAGGGAAAATCACGTCTCGTTGGACCACACTGCACGCCTCTGATCAGTTACGTCCAGTTTTTGCGTTGTGTGATAAGTTCTAAGTCATGCAACTTTATCGACCGCTGTGAGAAATGACCTTACGTGGTGTACCTTACTCCAGATGCCGGTTGTATGCAAACCGCTTCGCAATGTTCGCTCGGAAACTGACTGACATGGATTTGTATTCACTGACAACAGCCGTTCTTGTCGGGTTTGAAATCGACTATTATTGACAACTTAAGACATTCGTGTCTGGTCCACGTCGGCTAGGACCTCTCTACGACCATTGTCCACTGAGGTGACAAAAGTCATGGGATAGCGATATGCAAATATGCAGATGGCGGTAGTATCGCGTACACAAGGTGTAAAAGGGGTAGTGCATTGGCGGAGCTGTTATTTATACTCAGGTAAAAAAAAAATGGAAATGAGCGTATGGCATCGTTTGCCGGGAAGCCCCATCCGGCGAAGCTCGGCCGCCAGGTGCAAGTCCTATTTCATTCGACGCCACATTGGGCGACTTGCGCGCCGGTGATGAGGATGAAATGATGATGAGGACAACACAACACCCAGTCCACGAGCGGAGAAAACCTCCAACCCGGCCGAGAATCGAACCCGGGCCCCTTTGCATGGGATGTGACCACGTTACCACCCAGCTAAGCAGGCGGACTTATACTCAGGCGATTCATGTGAAAAGCTTTCCGACGTGCTTATGGCTGCACGCCGGGAATTAACAGACTTTGGATGCGGAATGCTAGTTGGAGATAGACGTATGGGACATTCCATCTACATCTACATCGATACTCTGCAAATCACATTCAAGTGTCTGTCAGAGAGTTCATCGAACCACCTTCACAATAATTCTCTATTATTCCAATCTCGTACAGCGAGCGGAAAAAACGAACACTTACATTTTTCCGTGCAGGCTCTGATTTCCCTTATTTATTGTGGTGATCGTTTCTCCCAATGTATACCGAGCGAGGTGGCGCAGTGGTTAGCACACTGGACTCGCATTCGGGAGGACGACGGTTCAATCCCGTCTCCGGCCATCCTGATTTAAGTTTTCCGTGATTTCCCTAAATCGTTTCAGGCAAATGCCGGGATGGTTCCTTTGAAAGGGCACGGCCGATTTCCTTCCCAATCCTTCCCTAACCCGAGCTTGCGCTCCGTCTCTAATGACCTCGTTGTCGACGGGACGTTAAACACTAACCACCACCACCCAATGTAGGTCGGCGCCAACAAAATATTTTCACGTTCAGGGGAGAAAATTGGTGATTGGAATTTCTTGAGAACATTCTGCATTTGTTTTAATGATGTCCACCCCATATCATGTATCATTTCGGTGACACTCTCTCCCTTATTTAACGATAATATACAACGTGCTGCCCTTCTTTGCACTTTCTCAATGTACTTTGTTAATCCTATCTCGTAAGGATCCCACTCCGCGCAGCAGTTTTCTAAAATAGGACGGACAAGCGTAGTGTAGGCAGTCTCATTAGTAGATCTATTACGTTTTCTAAGTGTCCTGCCAACAAAACAGGGTCTTTGGTTTGTCTTTCCCACTACATTTTCTATGTATTCCTTCCAGTTTAAGTTGTTCATAAATGTAATTCCTAGGTATTTAGGTGAATTTATGGCCTTCAGATCCGATTGAATTATCGTGTAACCGAAGTTTAAGGGATTCCTTTTAGCACTCATGTGGATAACCTCAAACTTTTCGTTATTTAGGGTCAATTGCCAATTTTTGCACCATACAGAGATCTTTTCTAAGCCGTTTCGCAATTTGTTTTGATCTTCTGATGACTTTACTAGTCGATAAACGACAGGATCTTCTGCAAACAATTTAAGGCGGCTACTTAGATTATCTCCTAAATCGTTTGTATAGATAAGGAACAGCAAAGAGCCTATAACACTACCTTCGGGAACGCCAGAAATCACATCTGTTTTACTTGATGACTTTCTATCAGTTACGACGAAATGTGACCTCTCTCACAGGAAATCACGAATCCAGTCACATAACTGAGACGATATTCCATAATTAAGCAATATCACTACAAGCCACTTGTGTGGTACAGTGTCAAAAGCCTTCTGGAGAACTAGAAACACTGAATCGATCAGAAATCCCTTGTCAATAGCACTCAACAGTTCACGTGAGTAAAGCGCTAGTTGTGTTTCACAGGAACGATGTTTTCTAAACCCATGTTGACTGTGTGTCAATAGACCGTTTTCTTCGAGGTAATTCATATTGTTTGAACAAAATTTATGTTCCAAAATCCTGCTGCATATCGACGCTAATGATATGGGCCTGTAATTTAGTGGATTACTGCAACTACCTTTCTTGAATATTAATGTGACCTGCGCAACTTTCCAGTCTTTGGGTACGGATGTTTCGTCGAGCGAAAAGTTTTATATAATTGTTAAGTGTGGAGATATTATATCAACACACTCTGAAAGGAATCTAACTGATATACAGTCTGGATCGGAAGACTTGTTTTTATTAAGTGATTTAAGTTGCTTCACTACTCCAAGGATATCTACTTCTACGTTACTCATGTTGGCAGCTGGTCTTGATTCGAATTCTGGAGTATTTACTTCATCTTCTTTGGTGAAGGAATTTCGGAAGGCTGTGTGTAGTAACTCAGCTTTTGCAGCACTGTCGTTAATAGTATTTCCATTGCTATCACGCAGAGAAGGCATTGACTGTGTCTTGCCACTAGCATACTTCATATACGACCAGGATCTATTTGGATTTTCTGCCAGGTTTCGAGACAAAGTTTCGCTGTGAAAACTATTATAAGCGTCTCGCATTCACGTCCACACTAAATTTCGAGCTTCTGTAAGAGATCGTTTATCTGTGAGATTTTGAGTCCTTTTAAATTTGGAATTTTTTTTTCGTTGTTTCTGCAGTGTTCTGACCCGTTTTGTGTGCCAAGGAGGATCAGCTCCGTCGTTTGTTAATTTATTTTGTACAAATCCCTCTATTGCCGCCGATACTATTTCTCTGAATTCAAGCCACATCTGGTCTACACTTACATTGTTAATTTGGAAAGAGTGGAGATAGTCTCTCAGGAAGGCCTCATGTGAATTTTTATCTACTTTTTGAATCGGTATATTTTTGTTTATTTTTGGAGGATTTGAGGGTTATAATATTCAATCTCGCTACGACAACCCTGTGTTCACTAATCGCTGTATCCGCTGTGATGCTTGTTATTAGCTCAGGATTATTTGTTGCTTAGAGGTCAAGAGTGTTTTCACAACCGTTTACTATTCGCGTATCCTCATGAACTAACTGCTCGAAAAAATGTTCAAAGAAAGCATTTAGCACAATTTAGGATGATTTTTTATGCGTACCTCCGGATTAGACATGTGTTTTCGCCAACATGTCGAAGGTAAATGAAAGTCACCAACAATTATAACCGTATGAGTCGGGTACGTATTTGAAATTAAACTCAAGTTTTCTTTGAACATTTCAGCAATTGTATCATCTGAATTGGGAGGTCGGTAAAAGGGTCCAATTGTTATTTTATTACAGTTGCCAAGAATGACCTCTGCCCGTACTAACTCACAGGAACTATCTAATTCAATTTCGCGACAAGATAAACTACTTCTAACAGCAAGAAACACGCCACCGCCAACTGTGCTTACCCTATTCTTTCGGAACACTGTACGATCATTCGCAAAAATATCACCTGAACTTATCTCCGGCTTTAGCCAGCTTTTAGTGCCTGTAGTGATTTGAGCATAAGTGATTTCTATTATCGCTTGAAGCCCTGATACTTTCACAACACAGGTACGACAATTTACAATTCTTATACCAGTGGTTCCTGTATCTATGTTCTTCCTGTGTTCGGCCTGCACCCTTTGAGCACTCAGCACTCTATCCTCAGGCCACAAGTGGCCCATCGGGACCATCCCACCGCCGTGTCATCCTCATCTGAGGATGTGGATAGGAGGGGCGTGTGGTCAGCACACCGCTCTCGCGGGCCGGTGTGGCCGAGAGGTTCTAGGCGCTTGAGTCTGGAACCGCGCGACCGCTATGATCGCAGGTTCAAATATTGCCTTGGGCATGGATGTGTGTGATGCCCTTAGGTTAGTTAGGTTTAAGTAGTTCTAAGTTCTAGGGGACTGATGACCTCAGATGTTAAGTCCCATAGTGCTCAGAGCCATTTGAACCATTTGAACACCGTTCTCCCTGTCGTTATGATGGTTTTCTTTGTTGGAGCCTCTACTATTTGGTCGAGAAGGTCCTCAATTGGCATCACGAGGCTGAGTGCACCCCGAACAATGGCAACAGCACATGGCGACCCAGATGGTCACCCATCCAAGTGTCGGCCACACCCGGCAGCGCTTAACTTCGGTAATCTGACGGAAACCAGTGTATCCACTGCGGCAAGGCCGTTGCCCACACCCTTTGAGACTGAGGCCCTTTTTGTGTTTTCCCAAGACCATCCAACCTAAAAAACCGCCCAGTTCATGGCACACAACCCCTGCTACCCGTGTAGCCACCTCCTGCATGTAGTGGACTCCCAATATATTCAGCGGAACCCGAAACCCAACCACCCTATGGCGCAAGTCGAGGAATCTACAGCCTGAATGGTCGCAGAGCCTTCTGGGCCTCTGATTCAGATCTTCCACTCGACTCTGTACCAGAGGTCCGCAATCGGTCCTGCCGACTATGTTGAAATGGTCAGCTCTGCTTTCATCTCGCAAGAAAGACTGGCAGTGTTTACCACTTCTGTTAGCCACTCGAAACCAGAGAGAATCTCTTCCGATGGAAAACGACACTCATCAATCGTGCCAAAGTGAGCACCACCTGCAGCTGGCTGCACCCTGTGCTCTTCATGGCATCTGGAAAGACCCATTCCACACCTGGAACGACTCCACCAAATATGCACACAGATAGCACATTGGCTTTCTTCCACTTCCTGGCAGCCATGTCCCTAAGGGGTCCCATGGTGCGCATAACATTGGAGCTCTCAACTATCAATAATCCCAACCTCTGTGACTGCTTGGGTCTTGCAAGGTGAGAGGTTTCCTCTGAAACAGCACAAGCAACTGCATCTGGCTGAGTGACAGTGTCAGCCATCGGCACAGACCAACTGGGGAGACCTTATGTCCGCCCACCTGGGAAGTCTTTCGCCGCCTGCCACGCCCCAAGGCGACCTTCCACGTGATCACCGGTGAGGGGTCAACCTCAGAGCGAGCAGGAACTGGGCTGGCAACTGGTGAGTACCGATAGGAGGACTCGGACGTGCTGGACATCTGTTGGATCCCCACAGCTGGCCCACAACAATGCTGCTCATCCAATGAAGCTTCAAACTGTGTAACAGAAGCCATCACGGCCTCGAGCTGGGAGTGAAGAGTCACAAACTCGGCTTGCATCTGCGCACAACAATCACAGTCCCAGTCCATACTAAAGACCGTGTAAAACTTCACTACATAGAAAAAAGGACGATCGACACATGCTGTGGAGCTCTACCGTACAAACTGACGAAGGTGCAAGAACTGTGTCTAATAAATTAGATAAATATGTGCAGATTCAAAAAATGAACTAAAGGAGCACTCAGGTGAGACTAAATAATTCGCTCTTGGTTTGGAACTTGTAATATGTCACAAAATCGGTTTACTTTCCGACGCAAACGAAAACGCAAGAACTGCGTCTATTGGATGTTAAATTAACACGCAGAAACTCAACAGACCAAACTATACATACAATTCGTTCTTCGTTAGGAACTCGTAAAAGTCCATTTCGGAAATCGTTAGGAAATACAAAATCCCGAGATCGACAGTGTCAAGAGTGTGCTGAGAATACCACATTTCAGGCATTACCTCTCACGACGGACAATGCAGTGGTTAACGCCTTCACTTAAAGACCGAGAGCAATGGCAGATGTGTAGAATTGCCACTGCTAATAGACAAGCAACACTGCGTGAAATAACCACAGAAATCAATGTTGGATATACGACAAACGTATCCGTTAGGATAGTGCTGCGAAATTTGGTGTTAATGGGCTATGGCATCAGATGAACGATGGGAGTGCCTTTGCTAACAGCGCAACATCCCCTACAACACCTCTCCTCGGCTTTTGACCCCATCGATTGGACCCTAGACAGCTGGAAAACTGTGGCCTGCTTAGATAAGCTCTGATTGCAGTTGGTAAGAGGTGATGGTAAGGCTAAAGTGTGGCGCAGACCCCACGAAGCCATGGACCCAGATTGTCAGTGAGGCACTGTACAAACTGGTAGTGGCTTTGTAATGGTGTGGGCTGTGTTAACATGGAATAGACTGGGTCCTCTGGTCCAACAGTACCGATCATTGACTGTAATTGGTTATGTTTGGCTATTTGGAGACCATTTGCAGCCATTCATGTTCCTAAGCAATGATGCAATTGCATCGGGCTACAGTTGTTTGCATTTGGCTTGAAGAACATTCTGGATAATTCAGTGAATGATTTGGCCACCCAGATCACCTGACATGAGTCCCATTGAACGTTTATGGGACCTAATCAAGAGGTCAGTTTGTACACAAAAACACTTGCACCATCATGGATGGCTATATAGGGAGCATGGCATAATATTTCTGCATGGTACTTCCAACGACTTGTTACTTGTACGAATGACAGCACCCTCTGGTAGCAGTACTGTGTACTAGGTCAGCTGGACTCCGGACCCCATGGTGACTACACTGGATGGTGGTAGTGCCTCTAATTGTTTAACTGAATAGTGCATGTAAAATAAAGACTTATGTCCAGGACAGGTCGATTCCTCTTCCCGCCATTTCCAAGGACGAGGTGGCAGTCGGGTGACTTAGGTTAGTGGAGGTAACCCAAGTGCCCTTTCTTTCCCGCCATTTTCTTAGGTTAGTAGAGGTAGCCCGATTGATCTATCTTTCCTCCAAAATTCAGACTTCCCGCCAATCCCTAGGACGAGGTGATGGTCGGATGACTTAGGTTAGAGGAGGTAGCTCAATTGACCTATCTTCCCGCCATTTTCTTAGGTTAGTAGAGGTAACCATGGTGTGATGCATTATCATGATGGAATTTGAACTTCCCGCCATTTTCTGGGGGAGGGGGTTAGGTTAGTGTAGGTAGCCCAATTGACCTATCTTCCTACCAAAATTCAAGCTTCCCGCCAAAATCAGCCATCTTGGATGACGTCATCATATGACGTCATGACCGCCATCTTGGATGATGTCATCGCCGCCATCTTGGGTAACGGTATTTTGGCGTAGAAACCGCTTTGTCTCAGTACTCATGGTTACCCTCAAATATGGTAACTTCTTTCTGTCATTTTGTGATGTCTCCAAGTCGCCCCATCTCAGCGTGCTGTTCCCACAGAACAGTGGCACATGTACACCACTTTATTACCATGACGTACATCAGCGATGGAGAATCACGTGATCACCTGGTTCCAGTACTATACCATCCGCAGCGCCACCAAGCGACATTCAGTCTCGCAGTAGGCATTGGTAACAGCTTGGCTCGTCAGTTGCGAAACACCACGTGTGTGTATGAGTGAAGCTAACTGAATCAGAAATGATCGTGTTGCATATACAGCCGTAAGACCCACTGTTGGAGGTAATGCACGCAACGGTATGATTAACAGTATGAAAGATCGTGGCCCTAGCAGTGAATCTTAACGTGGAGAATACACATTTTGTCATTGAAAAATATTAAATATGATCAGGGAGGGAACATCTACTGGAATCGAGGACATGATTTAAGTGAACTCCTTATTACAAAAGGGCATGAGAATGAACAATTATCTAATTAAGTAAAGCAAATGTGGAATATTAACTATAACAAGTAGATAAGTGAACTATCGGTTGGCAAAGTTACTTGATGGGTGTCGGAATTAGCTCATAACCTGAACTTGTGATCAATTACAGTGATAGTTTGGCTGACTGGAGGAATGATGAAGCCCATGCATCTGAGAATGCGCTGACGAAAATGGAAAAGTGAATTCGAACATGATTCTGAATTTCTAGTTCCCAGTGGATCTAAAATTCTGAAGCTGTAAGCTATACTTACCATAATCGTCAGTCCGATACGAACAGATCGTTGAGACAGTGTCTTTCTGCCATCAAGTACATCGCTAGAACTGCTCTGCCGATTCGAACATTGGACTCCAATCTGATAACGCAGTCTGCTGATAACAGGGCGAAGCCTGTGGAGTACCGATGCATTCAGCGCCGAGTTCTGAGACAATCAGTAAGGAACTGACCGCTCACTTATTCCAGTCAAGATTCACGGCAACCAAAGTTATACCAGTACACCAATGGCGTAACTGTTTTCTTCTAAAACAATCTGCTGCCTGGAGAAGAGAAACATTAAAAACCAATAATCTCGATATCCTCCCCACTTTTGGTAAAAACTTTGCACTACGTGTTACGTCCTCCTGATGTCACATCAATTTCACCAACTGGTGGCCTCTCAAGCAGCAACTAGCCTCGCGTCACAGGCCCTGGTAAAAACTAAAAAACTGGGATCATTGCTTTCCATCAACTCTGCCAACTTCTGAATGTATGATATGTCACAGCCGTTTTGCCATGGTTTTTGGACAGCTGGGAGATGTTTAACAGCTGACTGTACTCTTCTTAGTATGGCCCGGATACCTACCTCCAACCGGCAGAGTTATGTGGTCTGGACCAAATGCTTTCAGCTTGGCCATCCGGAGTGGAACTGCTCAATAGGCTGGGCACCAGTATGGCGATAGCTAAGCCAACTCTCCCCATGACAACGCTTGGGCGGCATCTACCTATCGATCCCAATGCTAACAGATCTGCAAGTGATGTATTTTCTCGGCCAACAGGGGTGGGGGGGGGGGGGGGTGCTCAGCTTCCGTGTGCCATTCTCAGGACTCGCCAGTAAAGAAACTGAAAAAGCCAGCACCAAGTTAAGTTAAAGAATGCTAAACAGAACAAACAACCACTGCAATCGCAGCAATCTGTATCAGGATTTAAATTATCAGACTCTGTCTAGCTCGACTCGTTTATGGTCGAATTATTTATCAAATATGAGTGAAAAGAGACTGGCCCAATGGCTTGCTGCTTTTCACAATGTATGTTGGGAGTTATGAACACTAAGTTTCAAAACAACGGTTTGGGAACAGTGACAGGAAAAAATTTAGAGAAGTGTCTCTCAAATGAGATGGGTTGGGTTGTTTGGGGAAGGAGATCAGACAGCGAGGTCATCGGTCTCATCGGATTAGGAAAGGACGAGGAAGGAAGTCGGCCGTGCCCTTTCAAAGGAACCATTCCGGCATTTGCCTGGAGCGAATTAGGGAAATCACGGAAAACCTAAATCAGGATGGACGGACGCGGGATTGAACCGTCGTCCTCCCGAATGCGACTCAAATGAGTATAAATAACAAAATGCGTATGACATTTTCAGTAGATCCTAATTACAGTAATCAATCTTGTGATAACGTATATCGATCGATGAGAGTAGCACCATATTCGCCAACTTCCAATAAACTCGCATCATAATGCATCGACGACACGTTAACTTTCTGTCTTAAAACAATGATCCACTATTATTGTTCAATAATGCCCTGGTCACGTCTCTCCTTTCGGATGTGATGTTAAATAGGGTGACAATAGCAGTAGAACACTAAAGTATTATTGTTTACGTTCACAATGAAGTATACTTTAATTTATACATCCACATATATTCTCTGTAATCCACTGTGATGTCCATTTCCACTGTACAATGAATTAGTGTTTCTTGCTACTCAGTTGAGCGCTACATACGACTGTTGAATGAGAGTGTGCACTGTAAATAGTATAATTTTGTCTCTACCGCCTCTACGGGAGCGATACGTGGCGGTCTGTAGTATACTTCTAGACTCGCTACATAATACTGATTCTAGGAAGTTTTATATGTGGTGTTACGCAAGCACTCAATGTCTGTCGTCAAGTGTCGACCAGTTTAGGTTCGTCAGTAATTCCGTTAAGCTGTCCCATGACTCCAACAAACGTGTGACTACTTGTTCTGCCTGACTTTGTATATGTTCAATATTCCCCGTTAATTACTTTTGGTATGAATCCCATAGCCTTCCATAGTAATATAGAACGGACCCGTGAGTGTTTTGTAAGCAATTCCTTTGTAGATTGACTGTATTTTTCCAGTTTCCTGTATATGAAGCGAAATGTGCCACTGCTTTACCTACAATCGAACCTATACAATCATTCTCTTCCATATCCTCACAAATTCTACAGCTAGGTATTTTTTTGAGTTGTCTGATTCCAATAGTGACGCGCTGGCATTTTAATGATGAGGTGCTACGTTTCTGCGCTTTGTGGAAAGCGCAGTTTTGCATTCCTGGACATTTAACGCAGATTGCCAGTTTTTGAGGCACATCGAAATTATATCAAGTTCCGACAATATTTCCGCAGCTTTCTTCAGATAGTTCATCGTTACAGATAACTGTGTCATGTACAGAATGTCTGAGGCTAGTATTACTATTGCCTACCACGCCATTAAAATACAACATGAACAGCATTAGTCGTATCACAATTTACAGGGGCACGCCTGAAGTTACTTCCACTTCTACTTCCGTTCTTGTAGACGTGTGAGCCGGCCCGGTGGCCGAGCGGTTCTAGGCGCTTCAGTCTGGAACCGCGCGAATCCTGCCTCGGGCGTGGATGTGTGTGATGTCCTTAGGTTAGTTAGATTTAAGTAGTTCTACGTTCTAGGGGTCTGATGACCTCCAATGTTAAGTCCCATAGTGCTCAGAGCCATTTGGACCATTTTTTTAGACGTGTGACACGCGCTTCCTTCCAACCACTGGATTCAGTGTTTCGCTGGAGGGATGTACATATGCTGCTAAGAGAGGGGCTAATTCAACTACAAATTCTGCAGGAGATTGGACAGTGATTTCATCCTACCCCGAAGTCTTCGTTAAGTTTAGTGATTTCAATTGTTTCTCAGTGTTGTGGAGAATATCTGTATCTTTGGTTTCTGCATAGATGCAGTTGGCAGCAGTTCAATTGCATATTTATTTCTAAAGGTACATTTTAAAACTGAGTTCAGAATTTCTATTACCGATAATCGATTCCTGGGTGATCCATGAGTGTTTTGACACTATCTTCGGTGCCGCTAACAGCAGTAAGATATGGCCAATTTTTTTTTTTTTTTTTTTTGGAAGATACGTTGATAAGATTCTGATACGGTAATCGTCGAATACCTCAAATTTTATTTAGCCCCTTTATATACTTATGATCATGAGCTGTTCTACTGTTTACCTACCTATGTGGTGTTTACTTCCTGTCAACAATTATGAGCTGGGCGTCCAACTGGACTTAGAATTCTACCGATAAACTATCAGCAGTGATAGCAGTGCGACCTGGACATTTTCACTTCAAGTATTGTTATCTGTCAATGAAATAACTGAGACTATAATTCATGAAGTGCATCAGATCAAGAAGATCGTTAACTTGTGTGTTGTCAGTTTACTTACTTTCCGCCACAGTGGACACTGGGTGTGAAACATTTCATTTTATGACTGGTGTAGTAAAGGGTCATTTGTTTTATAACTGTCTGGGAATCTTGTCTAGAGTTGTGAACTGGTATAAGGGTAATGCAGTTTTGGTGAAGAGGATAAAAGGTTTCAAGTTTTAGTCCCTTCATTAATGACGACGAAGTTGAGAGAACCATGGTTTGCATTTCCAGGGTAGTCAGTGCAATCACAGATATTTTTCACTTAATTGCCATTTCGACACACAAATTCCAAGTGTGATAATCATGTTTTCTTGTTCCATTATGGCAACATCGCAAACCTGACTTGACACAGCTACTACAGTTCCAACAAAAATAGGAGATTATCATGAAAATGTTGTCCCACCTGGACGCTGTTCTACCCCAGGCAAGGACGACGCCTCCGAGGAGATGGAACCATGGCCAGCCTTCATCAAAAGGTTGGACTAGCATTTCGTAGTGTTCCTGATTCAGGGTGACACTCGCCAACGAGCTTTTTTACTAGTTTACTGAGGTGTTAAAGCCTATCAAATTCTTCAACTAATCGACGCAAGTACCGAACCATATGCGCAGTTAAAGATATCACTAAATGCCTACTATGCTCCATGCAGAATGTATCGCGTTCATGGTCAGGCTAACCGTTCTGAGAAGTCTCCCGCGATGGTCCAGTACTCATTACCAGACCTTCCTTTTTGTCAAATCCTTGGTGCCCGTATACACCATAAATAATCCATGACGTCTTCCACGACGCTAAGGGGGTCTCTGCCAATCCTTCACACTTGGCTGATTTTCAGTGCTGATCCATACAATAAACAATTCGCGACATCATCAACGACGCTGCAGGACTCTCTGCTTCCAAGACTCCCTGCCTCCAGAACTCCTTGAAAACAAATTCGAAGCCCAGCTCTTCAGCCACGGCAGGACCAACATCCGCTACTCGGTTTCACAAATGTGCACATTCTCACTACTAGATGCTCTCACACTACCTGCTTAAGTTTTTCAACTCCTCTGTGGCGCCATTTCCGTAAACCAGTCCTCTCCAGGACGGATTATCTCATAATCATAATGGTTTAGTTTTGTACCTCTTACAAATTTGATTCCAGTGCTTTCACACGGAAGCACTGTGGATTCCTTCACTACATTCGATAATGGCGTTGCTCCACTACCTACTGACGTCCCTGGTAGCGAGTCGCTCGACAGTGAGCAGGTGCCCATGGGATTTTCGACCATACTAATGATGCCCTTGATACAGCTTTTCCTTCTATCGGCAGAGGACGCTTCGCCACCATCTCCTGTGGGTCTGTTAACATACGTGATGTGGACCAACCAACGTCCACAGGCAAACATGATCCCTCAGGGATGCTTGTCTTCTTCAGAAGGTGGCGGTTGTTCCATCTTAAGTGTAAGATATACGTCTCATGACATTCCACTGATCTCACGATTCCTAAGCTGGATAGTAATGCGGCCTTGATACATTGTACTGGAACCGTCAATGCGTTTCCAAATCTGTGCAACTTGAAAATGCAAGTTAAAAACGGATCCAAGATCCATATTAGTGAACCACTGAAGAAGCATCACAAGTTGCATGATTGACCTCACAAATTGTGAGCTGCTCAGAGTAAAGACAGCCCTAATGCTAAAAAGCGATACTACAGAAGACTCAGCAAAGTACGCGAGGCTATGTTCGAACGTCTCTCTCTGTATATGACCTCACGGCCACGCGTCTCCACACCGTCCCCGCGTCTCCTCAACGTTCCTCGATTTGGAGGGGAGGATTCACAACTTTCACCACAGTGACGAGAAAGAATTTCTCTGAATTCACCAAAACGCAGGGAAAGACTGCCAAAGCGTCTTCACCGTCCCTTACTGGATACCAGTTAACGAACAAGAGGTTGGTGCACAGTATTTGCTGTGTGACTACTCTTTGGCTCAGATATTCGCGTTACGGTGCCAAAACTGCTGACCCATCTGACTGGCTGACAAGATCCGGAATGTAAAATTTAGAAATCTTCTCTCACTGGAGGCGGCAAAATGGCAGTTTCGCGTTTTTGCATCAGCCTACAGGCTGTGCAGATTCGTCACGCCAGAAATACTCAGGGGACCTGGTGTCACTACGCTCTAATTTCAAAAGCCCATGCCAACGTGCCGGCTAGAGAACAAGTACAGCTTTTGGCCGAAAAGTTCTGTGGAATTACAATCCCACAGGGGTCTGTAAACTACCCTGTGTTCAAAGCTTCAACACCGCCCAGGTTTCTCGCAATGCATCCGCTCTGGCTGCCTTAGGGAAGAAAAATTTAAGTATATTACTCCAGTGTATGTAAGGATCCAACTATTAGAACAATAGTGAAATCTGAAATCAGCGTGACTGATACGAGCAGGATACGTGGTACAGATGAATGATACGAAGTGGGTGAAAGGATATTAGGTGGAAATCCAGGGGGCCAAAAAGGACGGGGTCGATCGAGAACCAGGTTGACAGAGTAATACAGGACCTGCAGAAAGTGGGCTGTAATGGACGGAAAGCTCGAGATTTGTATTGTGACAATGGTGGAGAATTATTGAAGAGGTCAATGTTCACAGTGAACAATAGAAGAACAAAAAATATTTGGATAGCGTTACATACGCGGGCGTGCTGAAAAATAACGCCTCCGAATTTTATTTTTATGTGAAAACTCTTAAAGTTTTTTTGAATAGAATTAACGTTATTAACATTCTACATCTTTATTCTTCGTGGCTACGTATTTATTTTTCAATATAATTACCCTTGCGACGAACACATTTCTCTCAACGAGGGACCAGTTTATTGATATCGTCACTGTAGAACGTTTGAATTTGTTGACGGAGCCACAGTCTCACCTCTGCTTATACCGTTTCTTCATTAATATGAAAGTTAAGTGCTCGAAGGTGTTCTTTACATTTCGGAAACAGGTGAAAAAAGGATGGCACCAAGTTGGGACTGTTGGATGATCGATGAGAGCGGACGCAAGGCGTCGGATTGTTGCAGATTTCGTAATGCTCGTATGTGGCCTGGCTTTGTCATGCTGAAGGAGAGCGTGCCCCATGTGTTGACGAACTCTTCGAAGTCGAAACTCGATTACAGTACGCTGTTTCTCACGCACCGACATAGTTACGTTACACAATACTATGCTACACGCTACAATTCGGAGCCCTCCAGCGGCAGCGGGCTGCAAATATGTAAACGTGAAGAATAAAGATGTAGAATGTTAATAACGTGTGTTTTGTTTAAAAAGCTTTAAGAGAATTCACATACAAAATTCCGAGGCATTACTACTCTGCACGCCCTCAATCATAAAAGACAATTCGGACTAATATGAAATAAAAAAGCTTATATGTTAAAAATAGTTAAAAAATAGTTCAAGCATTTTCAAATCGTAGTAATGTTCTCGGACATGGTGTAGAGGGAGCCATATCACGGCTAAAGGGTGCAAGTGTGGTCTTCCGTTACGAAACAGACAGGGAAGCACGTTCTGTTTCCTTGGCAACCAGCATTGCACTTTATGTATGAACAGAGAAATTATTATGAAATTTGAGTTTATCTTTCTTTTGTACGTTCTTAGCACGGTCTTCCATAGCCACGAGACAGCACAACTTACAAAGGATGGCAAATAAATAAACAAATAAATATTGTCCAGCACAGTGAGGGGCGTGACAGGGCAAGAAAATTTTGACAAAATTTTTCAGCTATTTGGGTGCCTTTATTGCTTAACCAGTTGGTCTATATGTAGAAACGTGTAAACTACCTGCACTCTGGGGAATGGTACCTTCATATTGCTACCCCATGACGTCCCCTCCCCCACTCTCCACACTGTGTTTAGCGCGGTGCTTAAATCGGTACCTTCCTGGATGTCACCCTCTCTCCCCCTCAACCAGTATTTTAACGTTGATTCAGCCACACATGGCACAGAAGTTGACGAGTTACTCTGTGACCAGGCTGAAAAGCATATCTAAAATTTCGCAGATTCTGATTTGATCCTTTATAAATGGTTCTGAACAAATTTTTCAGTTTGTTCAGGAATGATTTCTGAGCACTGTAGTATAAAGGACAAGTGGTCTGCAGCAGTAATGTAATAATTTATTTGGTTTACTACGGCAACTAGCTGAATACCCTGCGTTGCCCGAGTATGTATGCATTCCAATGCTATTAGTCCATCTCCTCCTTCCTCCTCTGTCTTTCCATCTGCTTCTCCCCCTTTCCGTCCATCTTCTTTTCCTTCCTCTTGCTTCCACTCCCCACTATTTTCCCCTCTCCTCGTGGCAGTCTCTCTGTCAATCTGCATCTTCCCCCTCTCTCTGTCCATCTGCTTTCCACCCTCTGTCCACCTGCCCATCCCTCTCTTTTGTACATCTCCTCCTCCACCTCTCTGTCCATCTCTTCCTCTCCTTCTCTCTGTTCATCTCCTCTTCCCCTCTCTCTCCCACTCTGTCGGTCTCCGTCTTCCCCCTCTGCTTCTCCATCTCTCCCTGCCAGCTGTCTCTGTCCATGTCATCCTGCACTTCTCTGTGTCTATCCCCTCACCTTTTCTTTCTCTGTCCATCTCTTCCTCCCACCTTCTCTCTTCACGTTATCACTCCCATCCCAATAGGATGTTGCTGGTTCTTATTCCTACAGTAGTTCTCTCCAAATAGTAAGTAATATATGCACCAAGTTTGGTTGAAATAGATCTAGTGGCTTAGAAGGAGCGTTTCACCCTCAGCTTAACGTGTATATGCACATATAAATCGACGGAAAAAATCGCGAAACAAAAAATAATTAATATACAGTAATGGAATTTCGTGAATAGATCTGTCCAGGTAACATATTTAAGCGATTAACGTTGCAAGATCACAGGTTAATGTAAGCACGAGATAAGCTATTAAAAATGTGAAACGCTGGTACATCAATCAACAACCATTGTAACCACCAGAATGTTGAATGAAAACATGCAAATGTGAGTGCATTGTGTTGTACAGGTTGTGGCGTCGCAAGTAGTGCGCGACCGCCCATTTGTCTATTAAAAGCTTTACTTCAGAATGTATGTGGGCTGCAATGTAAGCCGGTAGAGTATTATACGGTCAGTAACGGACGAGTTGTGTCCTGCAGACTGACGTCACGACCATCTGTTGCAGCTGCGCGTGTGAAAGCAGTGGAGTAGCGCTGGCAGGCCACTTACATTATACGAAATTAAAAATACTAATAACTAATAAAGGGATAACCTAAGGAACGTCATATTTGATGTACATCCTTCTGTTGTGAAAACAAACAATATGTCAAAGTCTGAGATAAAAAATAGTTGTATTTTGGAAGTTAGTAAAATTCCATAAGGAAAAAACGTAATTTTCCGACAGTCAAGAATTTAAATAAATACAATGATGTAATAGTTCACCTTCAGTGACTATGTACGATGATCTGATAACACTTCCAGTGTTCATATATAAATTTGGAAAGCTTTTAGTTTCAGAAAACCTCTGTGACTTTTCTATAGTAATAATTTCAATAATTCTAAGTAAATATGTGTATTGTGTGTTAGGGTGCGTGTGAATGAGAATGCGTGCGTAAGAGTATGTGGGACGTTCGGCATTATTAAAAAATCATTCATGTAATTCTCTACAGGAACTGGCAAGTGTTCCAACTCCGTAACGTGGGTACAAATCCACTAGTGGTTCCCCTGCTAGTGAATGTCGGATGTCCAAGTATGTATGCTTATGTATAAGACAGCCAGAACATTCGCGACTACGTAATAAATTTCGAGATATAGAGTAAAGTTTATAGTTCATTTTGTTTTGTTTATTTAATTAGAGAGTTTTGTGTTACTTAATTTGATGAAGTCAATGAGCCTAGAGAAGTGGTTGGTGCTTGCTAGATTTTGGCGCGAGCCGCGCCCTAGAAGTGAGTTCTCATTGGTCGTAAGTGCTGACAGCCAATGAGAAGCGAGTCGGTTGGCCACCTAGAGAGGAGATATAGTTTTGAGTGTGGGAGAGTGAGAGGAGGGTCACGAGCTAGCTTTGATTGGAGGCGGTTATGCTGGATGTGACTTTTCGCATTATGTGTAAGATGAAGTCTTGGGATGACTTCCGCGTTATGGTCCAGTGTTAATGGTATCTGGTAGTGATCAGAAACTGTTTATGAAAACTTTAGAGTGTTGTGATAATTCGTTCCGACGAAAATCGCGAGAGATCTTTGAATTATATAGCGTGGCGGTACTGAGTATATTCTTACTGAGTATTTTATGGCGAGCATAAAAAAATGGTTCAAATGGCTCTGAGCACTCTGGGACTTAACATCTGTGGTCATCAGTCCGCTAGGACTTAGAATTACTTAAACCTAACTAACTTAAGGACATCACACACATCCATGCCCGAGGCAGGATTCGAACCTGCGACCGTAGCAGTCGCGCGGTTCCAGACTGAGCGCCTAGAACCGCTAGACCACCGCGGCCGGCCTGGCGAGCATAAACTTTAACTAAAGACAACCACTGAATATCGTGTGCAGAAGTAATTGGCCGAACATTGACTGTGTTACAAGTCATTGGTTTCGGAATTTGGGAAGGTAAAAGTTCTGGCTGTTTTAGGTATGGTGATAACTGTGAGCTGAAACTTTAGTAATTTTCGTAAATGTGGGCTGATGATCTTGCTTAACGGCAATAAAGATCTATTGAAGGTTTAAATTTGAACTTCATGTTTAAAGTACGAGTGACGCCCCCTTTCCGAATCATTTCTTTAAAGTACCTAGACAATTTTCAGCAAATTTTACTTATAGCGGCCTCCGGCGTGTAGCTATGAGGTTACAGTTTCCTCAACACTGCTTTTCTGTGATCTCGTAAGTAGCTGCAGTCGGGAGTTTACGTGCGAAGATCTACCGCTGTAAAGAGGTAGGTGAACAAAAATTATAAAATAAATTGCATTGCAGCAGCAACGTATAATCCGTCGCAATTGGTGCATCGCACGCAGGCACGTAGCAAAATCCGTCGCAAGGTGCCAGATATCTATTTGTGGTGTGGAGAGATAGAGTTCATGCCTGTTGCCCTTGGTCGGTCGATACAGAGACGCTTAATGCTGTTTGTTGATAACGCTGGAGTTGTGGTCCGATGATGTGCCATATGTGTTCAAATGGAGACACATCTGGTAATGGAGCAGGCCAAAATAACATGTCGGCTCTATGTAGAGCATGTTGGCTTACAACAGCGGTATTGGGTGAGTGGTTCCTGTTGGAAAACACTCCTTGGAAGGCTGTTATGAATGGGAGCACAAAAGATCGAATCACCAGACATACAAATTTGCAGTCAGGGTGCGTGGCATAACCACGATAGTGCTCCTGCTGTCGTTCGAAATCGCACCCCAGGCCATAACTGCAGGTGTAGGACCAGTACATCTAGCACGGAGACAGATGGTTGCAGACCTTCACTGGCCTCTTGCTGACCAACACACAGCCAATACTGACACCGAGTCAGAACCAGATTTCATCAGAAAACACAACAGACCCTCACCCTGCCGTCCAATGAGCTCTTGCTTGACACCACTGGAGCCGCAAATATCGGTGGTTTGGGGACAGTGGAATGCACGCTACAGGGTGCATGGCTCGGAGCTGTCTTTGAAGCAGCCATTTTGTAACAGTGCGTTGTGTCACTGTGGTGCCAACTGCTGCTCATATTGCTGCTAAAGATGCCAACGATGCGCCAAAGCCGGCCGGGGTGGCCGAACGGTTCTAGGCGCTTCAGTCTGGAGCCGCGCGACCGCTACGGTCGCAGGTTCGAATCCTGCCTCGGGCATGGATGTGTGTGATGTCCTTAGGTTAGTTAGGTTTACGTAGTTCTAAGTTCTAGGGGACTGATGACCTCAGAAATTAAGTCCCATAGTGGTCAAAGCCATCTGAACCATTTGATGCGCCAAAGCCATACGCCGAACACGATGGTCTTCCCTCTCGGTAATGCCATGGGGTCACCAGGAGCTCGGTATTCTTGCTACCATACGTACTCGTGACCATCGTTGCCAGAAATCATGAAATCATTTACAGTGGCTGCATTTGTGCAAAGTCTTTCTGCAGTATCTCAGAATGAACGTCCACCTTCTCGTAGTTCTATTGCAGGATCTCGTTCAAACTCATTGAAGTGTTGATAAAGGCGTCTTTGTCGCCTTAAAGGCATTCTTGACTAACATCAGCTCACTATGTCCAATCACAAAGGTAACTAACACTCACGACCGTTACAGAGTGTATTTGAAGCAAACCTAATGCGACTGTCGCGGAATTTAAACAGACATTATCTTTCAGATGTAGAAACACGTCCATAAACTTTCGTTCATGTCACACAACTCCTTGTTGTTACGATTTTTTCGGTCAGTGTGTTTCACACATTTCGCACATATTTATGCACATATTTCACCTGTGTCTCTAGCGAATTTCGCCGTGTAGTTTCGTATTCACGGAGGTCAATGTTTATGACGTCATATCTCCTGAACTACGTGTCATACAGTGATATATTTTTGCAGGTACGTTCTGTCTGAAAAAAGTGTTTCATCATATTGCGGGGTGTGTGAGAGTGAAAAAGTCTTGTAAAGACTTGACATTGTGTGTAACGTTTACTGAAAGTCATTAAGTGCTGTTACTTTCAAATAGTCTACTGAATGAGTGTAGTCTGGCGATTTGCGCGTCGTGATCTACGATTTTCACTCCCATCCATTTGAGAGTCCGGTGGTTCTTACCCTCACAGTAGTTCTTTACAGACACTAAGTGATATGTCTACGAAGTGAAGGTGAAATCGGTGCAGTGGTTTAGCTGGAGATGTGCAACATACTTAAATTACAACTAGGTTTCACAGTACATGTCATACACGTATATAATACCTGTATATAGGGTATTTTCATGGGTTACAATTTTTTAAAATTCTCGTATCTTTATATTTCATTCTTATACCAATTCTTATACTAATTCTTATATTTTATTCTTATGTTAGTTCTTCAGGAAGATTTGGTGCATTCCCTTGGATGTTAATGATAGTAGAAATATATATGGAAGTTCCGAAGGCTATGAGCATAGCGGCGAATGCTGGTTTGTGATAGTCACAGCTCTTCGCATGAATCTCACTCGGGAAGGAAACCTAGGTAAAAGTGTTGAAGATTTCACACGTTGGCAATAATTTCTCTGTAAACCATGCATAAAGGATTTTTTTTTCGAAAACGGGCGATTGCAATAGATTATCTATCAATGCACAGATTTTCATAGCGTAGCGTCTAGTCATGATATCTCTGTGCTGTGCAATGAGAGTAGAGCATTTCTGGAGTTTTCGGACGAAATGTTTCCTTTGTCGGTAAAACTATACGTCAGAGGGTTGACAGAGCAGCGTACACTTCGGTGGAAGAAGAATGACTTTCAACGAACAATTTGGTTGCATTCCATCTTCGTTCACGAATTTCTCTTCGTATAACGAAAGATCGCTGTATCCACCACATGAAACAATAATGAACGAGAACGTCTCCGTTTTAACATATGATTCCATAACTTTATTCAAGAACTGCTCATATGTTTCTTTTGTCAGCTTTACGGATTTTGGCCGGCCGGTGTGGCCGTGCGGTTCTAAGCGCTTCAGTCCCCTAGAACTTAGAACTAGTTAAACCTAACTAACCTAAGGACATCACAAACATCCATGCCCGAGGCAGGATTCGAACCTGCGACCGTAGCGGTCTTGCGGTTCCAGACTGCAGCGCCTTTAACCGCACGGCCACTTCGGCCGGCCGGTTGCGTTCAGTTTGGATGTTGTTCCGTTTGTTGTTTCACATCTTGTTGCACTCGAGGAGCGAACGTCTACTAACTTCTTGAAGACAGATGAAGAATGTTGGCAGGAGTTTTCCGGATAGTGTTACACTGTATTGGGCGGTATATGAATGTGACATTGTAATTCTGTCAGAGACAGCAAAGGACTTGGAAGAGCAGTTGAACGGAATGGACAGTGTCTTAAAAGGAGGGTATAAGATGAACATCAACAAAAGCAAAACGAGGATAATGGAATGTAGTCGAATTAAGTCGAGTGATGCTGAGGGAATTAGATTAGGAAATGAGACACTTAAAGTAGTAAAGGAGTTTTGCTATTTAGGGAGTAAAATAACTGATGATGCTCGAAGTAGAGAGGATATCAAATGTAGACTGGCAATGGCAAGGAAAGCGTTTCTGAAGAAGAGAAATTTGCTAACATCGAGTATAGATTTAGATGCCAGGAAGTCGTTTCTCAAAGTATTTGTATGGAGCGTAGCCATGTATGGAAGTGAAACATGGACGATAACTAGTTTGGACAAGAAGAGAATAGAAGCTTTCGAAATGTGGTGCTACAGAAGAATGCTGAAGATTAGATGGGTAGATCATATAACTAATGAGGAGGTATTGAATAGGATTGGGGAGAAGAGAAGTTTGTGGCACAACTTGACTAGAAGAAGGGATCGGTTGGTAGGACATGTTCTGAGGCATCAAGGGATCACCAATTTAGTACTGGAGGGCAGCGTGGTTCAAATGGTTCAAATGGCTCTGAGCACTATGGGACTTAACAGCTGTGGTCATCAGTCCCCTAGAACTTAGAACTACTTAAACCTAACTAACCTAAGGACATCACACACATCCATGCCCGAGGCAGGATTCGAACCTGCGACCGTAGCAGTCGCGCGGTTCCGGACTGCGCGCCTAGAACCGCGAGAGCACCGCGGCCGGCGGAGGGGGGCAGCGTGGAGGGTAAAAATCGTAGAGGGAGACCAAGAGATGAATACACTAAACAGATTCAGAAGGATGTAGGTTGCAATAAGTACTGGGAGATGAAGAAGCTTGCACAGGATAGAGTAGCATGGATAGCTGCATCAAACCAGTCTCAGGACTGAAGACCACAACAACTACAACAACATGAATGTGACGTTGTAACTGGTTGACATCAAGTTCCGTGATCTTTTTACCTCGATGCGACCATGTTCGTTTACTGATTATGTGATATTCGAACACGGTTTGACCTCGTATTGATCTAAAAATCAGGATTCAAATGCGGAATTGTAGCAGACGTTAATTCTTCGTACGTTTGTTTTTCCTATGTTTGGTAACATGTCACTACCGAATCCTAAGCTTTGCTTTCAAGGTATCAAACCACGTTTGCGAAGCCTTAAATAAAAAATCTTCGGACTGGAATGAAGCCACTACCACCATCGTTTATTGCCGCAAAATTCGAGTTGTAACTAGATGTCCGTCCTTTCTAGCTTCTTCAGAATTATTGTACGCCCTCGAACCGACAATTTTTTTATTTTTCGTAGTTTGTTCCACACTTCTTCACTTGGTTTCTCCATTCCCGCAGCTGCTAATTATTTTTTAGTTTGCGCGTGCTTTATGATGTGTGCATTTTGGATGACGGTCGACATGTCTTATTGTATTTACCTGTAATCAGAAATGAAAGACGTTCCTTTATTTTATCAACTTCCTGCCCAAAATTTTAATATTACATGAAAGTGTCGTGAATACACTTATGAAAGATATAGACTTCAATTTGCCTTCAATTCTAGTGAACTGGTAGGCCTTCCTTCGACGTTTGCGCATGCATTATGCCCTTCACCTGCTCCCTCTACACCGAGCGAGGTGGCGCAGTGGTTAGCACACTGGACTCGCATTCGGGAGGACGATGGTTCAAACACGCGTCCAGCCATCCTGATTTAGGTTTTCCGTTATTTCCCTAAATCGCTTCAGGCACATGCCTGGATGGTTCCCTTGAAAGGGGACGGCCGACTTCCTTCGCCATCCTTTCTTAATCCGATGGGACCGACGATCTTGCAGTTTAGTCCCCTCCCCCAAGTCCACCAACCAGCCTGCTCCATCTACAGCCTCCTCAGCAGTCAAGAGTTCTGTTTTATCAGCAAACCCTCCGCATTTCATATGATAGATGATTTCTTCCGACATTTCTTTACAGAAGATTTTAGATCAGTTGTGTTTTATTAATTACAGCCAATTTCTGTAACAGTTCAGTGCAATAGTACACGGCACGAGTTACTTCTTCTCTTGTTTCAGGGCTCGCAATTTCACACCCATTTAGAATACTCACAGATTCTTCCGTAATACACTCGTCCTGAAGATCGATTTGCGAGATTCCTGCTGCGGGCTCGGTTTCGTTATTTTCTCGTTTTAATTTTGCTGGAAGCTGCATAGCTGTCTGTTCCGTTTGAGAACTAACTCGTAAACGATGTGTTTCCCTTACTGATTTCCTCAAGAGGACAAAGCCAGCTGGCGGGTCAGAATCGATTGAATTCAGGAGCCTCGTTGCAGGCTGCCGGAATAAACAGGCATACTTGCTGGCCGACCGAACCCCACTTCTCGGGAACAACTACGCAATACCACCAATATTACTAATAAGACACACTACTGCAATTTCAACGAAAACAATTTCAAATAACTTTCTCTGTCATTTATCGTGTTACACATTCGTGTAGTACGTTTTTTGAGATGGGTTGAAAAATGGAAAAAATAAAAAAGTAAGAAAATCGGGTTTCGAAACGGGGCACCATAGAGTGAAGTCGCTATGCTAGTCGCTGTGCCATCGCTTCGGCTGAACTTGTTACGCGCTGAAAGGAACATAATATACTTCGAACATTTTACCCACTTTTTTTCAGAAGCGATCGAGTGTGTACTGGTAAGTCGAGGCACGTGTTCTCTTACTTTGTCCCCTGTTTCTGTGAGTGAAGTTCCTGGGAAATAAGGTTACTGCGCTTGCCGTGTTCTCCTCGTCAGTGGACCCATATTACAGCCACGTATCGGCCAGCTCTTCATCAGTAAACGTACCCATACTGTTGTGTATCACTACTAATGTACAGCCAACACTGCCGGAATAACAAACCCGACACAGAAACGGGTAGTACTGAAAGCAAGCTTGAGGGCGAAGAATGAAAGAATCATTATTGTCGTGAATAGTGAGTGACGTGTATGAAAGGAACAAATTTCTTTCCAAACAAGTCCCACAGTGCATACCATCGACATTTGCACTGATTTGCTGATATTTTCAGTGAAATACCGATACAAAAATCAGTGGGGGTACAAAAATCAGTGGGGGTACAAAAATCAGATTAAATTCAGTTACTCTGCAACGAGTCGCCGGAAGCCACAGTTCCTTTATGGTAACATAGTAAGAAAAAACCCTGAACAACTTCTGAAATTTTGTCGTTCATCCTGCAGATAAAGAACCAGCACTCAGCCTTTGCAAAGTAATCCAAGTTCCTTTGATTTCTTATCCCCAATGACCTTTGTATCTGTATCGCACTACAATATTTGAAAAACTGCTAATGTCGACGTTTTGAGCTTAGCTAGATCTTTTTTCCGTGTGTCTTTTTTTGTTCTGTTTATTTGTAGATCTGAAGGTGTCACTTAACGACCGAATCCGGTAGCCACTTGTATTACATTGCAACTGTGACTGTAATAAACTATTAGTTATAGGCAGTATATTAATTGTATGTTGCATTATCATCCCAAGTGTTGAGTTGCATCGATTTAAACTAGAAACTGGGAGTTTCCTTTGGCAACCTCTGTAGAAGAGTCGACCTAATTGAGCAGTCCTTTCTACCAAACATACTCTGAGTCAGTGAAATGCTGAAAACGTCAACAAACCATAATCAAAATGAGAAAAGGAACGAAATTTTATCTTAAACTGATTCTGCTGTAGATTCTTTATAGAACAATGTGCACAACGGTCTTTACGCATGCATCAGCACTGATTACTTGATGAAAACAGTATAGCCTGTGTTTTCCCAGTAAATCGATCATACTGCCGAGGTGTTACTCTGGACTCCTGTTCGAGAGGACAGGGATTCACATCCCCATCTGGCAGACGTGATTTTAGTTTTCCGTAGTTTCTCTAAAACACTGAAGCAAATGCTGGAATGATCCCTTTGAAAAACGATCATACGCCCAGTCTCTAATGAGCCAGTCCTCGACACGACGACGCCGGCCGAAGTGGCCGCGCGGTTCTGGCGCTGCAGTCTGAAACCGCGAGACCGCTATGGTCGCAGGTTCGAATCCTGCCTCGGGCATGGATGTGTGTGTTGTCCTTAGGTTAGTTAGGTTTAACTAGTTCTAAGTTCTAGGGGACTAATGACCTCAGCAGTTGAGTCCCATAGTGCTCAGAGCCATTTGAACCATATGAGCCTCGACACGACGTTAAGCTGTAATCTAATTTACATTGCCCTTAGGAGGTGGATTTTTGGCTCGTATTTCGGTGACAATTTCTGCATGATTTTTTTAATGTGATCTTGGTCCACAGACTTCCTGTGATTACTGAATGTAGTCATTCCGTTTATGGCTACTAAAAATTTTATCACGTCTCAGTTGCGACATTTTGTCATTTTCAAACATTGCTATAACTATACCACCATGCGTACTTGCGTTCAGAATGCTGGAATGCATGTTCCAACATGTTACGAGTTAACGTCGTACACTGGACTTTAACATCACAATATTCTTGTAAATCACTAAATATCGAATCGAAACTACATTCGCAATAAATATCGTCTACAGCCATAATCAGAATGACTACATTCAGTAATCTGTGCATGCTCACACTGTCCTTCATAAAGCGCGTGTGTCACGTAGCGAGCGGAAGAGAAGTGGTGACTAACTTCGGCAGCCTCTAAAACAATAGGCTAACAAACAGAGATTGATGTGTAGCAGTCCTTGAGATGAATACGCCGTTACTTCCTCCAATCAACGACCAAGGGCGTATCCTGCCTGGGACAATTTTACACTTCCACGTTTTGTGAAAAGAAGTGATGACGTATTGAGTTAATGAGAACACAAAGCTCCAACGGTTGAATACCTGACATAGCACTTGGCTGCTGTTGCAATAGAAAATTAATATGTTTAAAGACTGTTTAAATTTCATATTGGCCTTATGCCTTAGAAGTGGGAGTTGGGTGTGTCTGGACATGGCAGAACTGGGATGTTTGTGCTCCTATTACGTATCCGCCTCTGCAGTTTCAGATAGAACTTGTTACTGATGTAGGAAGGAAGGATTTAGGATCTTGTCGACCAGGAGGTTGGTTGAGCAGACCACAAACTAGGGTGGGGCCAGGGTGGGAAACGAAATCGCCCGTGTGTTTGACATAGGAACCACTTTAGCATTCGATATAGGCCTTTGTGATTTATGGAAACAACGGGAAACGTAAATCTGTACATCCTCACTGTTACAACAGTTTAATCGAAGCCAGTGTTACAGTCGGTGAAAAATTGTGCAGTTATAACTTTTAACGAGGAAACCCTAATTTTTTCGCATATCACGACTCTGTGCTAAAATCTATAGGACTTTTGCCTGCAACTATTTTCTAATTAGCACACTACAAACACTGCAGTCGGTGAAAATGAGACAGACGGCATTTTTTTTAAACGTAGGCCTAGTTTAGTTCCTTACAGTGATTTCAAACAAAAGACATATCCACAAAAAGATACTGTTATGGAACTACACTTTGTTCGAAGCGGACCACAAGCAGTGTGCGTGAGCAGACTTTAAATATCATGCTTCCTTCGTAAACGTCGATTTATTTTACTATGCCACTCGACGACTCGCGATGATGTGGAATAACAGTGATGAACTTCCACTGAATGACTGTAGTTTGTCTTCAGCAAAACTGTGGTAATTTTTCATATGTTTGATTCACTACGTCCTCTTATGAAGGCCGACATAGTCAAAATAATCGGCCTTTATCAAGGGCACGTGGTGTGAAGTCCGTTCGCTCGACCTCCTCGTGGTGCCCATCGGACAAAGCAAATTCCAACGGCTGGCATTTACTTAAAAGTTAGATTTCATTTATTTATTGTTACTTAGAGTCATCGTATGCTGTTAAAATGGGCATGCCTGTTAAAAAATAGCTTTTACGTTTTTTTCACCGATTTTAGTGTCATGAATTAGGCAAACAAGTTTCAGACAAAAATAAAAACAGAGTGTAACCAGGCACAAAATATTAAGCTTTTTATTTACGACGCTTTACGAAGCATTCGCTACACCATCAGGTGGCAGTTTCGTTTTTTAAGTCATGTACATAGCTCCAGGGGAAGAAATGGTGTCAAAATATCTAGAATGTTTAAATTTAATTGCTCGATAAATTTGATGGATTAGTAAGAAGAAATATTTTGGAACTGATGTGTCATTCCTGCAGTCCTATGGATTCTAGTTATGCTCTTTGCTAGATAGCACAGCATTTGAGCTTAACATATTCACTGTATACAAACTTTACAAGGGATACTACAAGTATTTAGCATCTCCTGGCATACAAAAATGTAATACACGATTCAGAATCATCAATGTGACCACATTTTGCAGCGCGAACGTGCAGGAGGAGAGTCAGTGAAGTTCTGAAAGGTACCGATAGGGATGTGGAGCCCTGCCGACTCCAGTGCCGTGGCCAGCTGCCCTACTTTCTCGGTTGAGTATCCAAGGCGTGAAAGCCCGTTTGAGATGGTCCCTCAGACTGTCGATTGGATTTAAATCCGAGGAGTTTGGTGGCTAGGGGAGTACGATAAACTCACCCTATTGCTCTTTGAATCATGGACGTACACTGCGATCTGTGTTAGACGTTGCATTGTCCTGCTGATAGATGCCATTGTGCCGTGGAAAAAGCAAATTGCGTGTAGGGGTGGACATGGTCCCCAAGGATAGACGCAGGATCCAGTATGATCCATTGTGCCCTCCAGAATGACGAGAACGCCCAGGAAATGACACGAAAACTTTTCCCAGACCATAACGATCCCTTCTTCAGCTCGGATCCGTCTGACGATTGTTGAAGAGCTGTACACGCCAACGGCCATGTGTCCTATGGAGCACAAAACTTGATTCATATGAAAAAGCCACCTCTCGCGGCTCAGTGGACGTCCATTTGCGGTACTGGCGTGCAAATACGAGGGTCGGAACTTTAATAGTGGCAAGTATATATTTACAGCTCGTACAAAATAGATACGTGTTTCAAAGTTTTACTGACCTTCAAAGTAGTCACCAGCATTGTGTATAACTCGTTGCCAGCGATGTGGAAGTCGTAGGATGCTCTTAGAAGTGCCAGTTGTGTTGACAGTTCGAGCGGCGCGGTCTATTGCCTGACGAATTTGTAGCAGTTCTGAAGCGAATGCCGTAAAGTGTTTCCTTCAGTTTAGAAATCGTGTTGAACTCACGAGGGCACAAGTCAGGGGAGTGCAGTAGGTGGAATAGCACTTAGCAGCCGTATCAGTCAAACAAATTAGTAACAGCTTGCACTGTACGTGCTTGAGCATTGTCCTGCAAAATGATGGTCAGGTCCTGCAGAAAGTGTCATCACTTCTGTCTCTATGCTGTTAATTTTTGGAACACAACCTACGTCCAGCCTAGAGACAGAAGTGATGACACCTTCTGCAGGACCTGACCATCAGTTTGCAGAACAATGCTCAAGCACGTACAGTGGAAGCTGTTACTGATTTGTATAACTGATGTGGCTGCTAAGTGTTATACCACCTACTGCACTCCCCGACTTAAGCCCCCGAGAGTTCAACTCGATTTCTAAACTGAAGGAAATACTTCACGGCATTTGCTTCAGAACTGCTGCAAATTCGTCGGGCAATAGACCGCGCCGCTCGAACTGTCAACACAACTGGCACTGCTAAGAATATCCTACGACTTCCACATCGCAGGCAACGGGCTATACTCAATGCTGGTGACTACTCAGAAGGTCAGTAAAACTTTGAAACACGTATCTATTTTGTACGAGCTGTAAATAAATAGTTGCCACTATTAAAGTTCCAACCCTCGTAGTATCGTATTCAGAATTTTATTAAGCTCATAGTTTAGTGAGATGATATTATTCACTATGAAACGTGTTGGTTTTTCTTGTTTATGTATTTTTGTGATCTTATTCGCGGAATGCTTGGGTTATTAATTTTAGTTGATTTCCTCTCTCTCTCTCTCTCTCTCTCTCTCTCTCTCTCTCTCTGTGTGTGTGTGTGTGTGTGTGTGTGTGTGTGTATGTGTGAGAAGGAACACTCTTCTATGCAACTTCCTTTATAGCTTCTTAAGACAACTTTTCGTTCCAATGATGCACAAGTACTTTGGCCTATGACACACCCTTCGATTGTATGTTATTTTTTTATTCTTTCACATTAACGTTTATTCTCTTTTCTTGCAAATAACTACTGTATAACTAGTTGTATCTTCCCCTCTCCCTCTTGTTTCGTTATATCCATATACACACTGGACTTTATTAAATTATTATCTACCATTTCATTTGCGTGCACATTTGCATGTATTTTTTTTTAAATATTTTTGCTTTTAATATGTAAAGTTTATTGTTTTGTTACTTCTTTTATATTTCTTCTTTTATTATATTTCTCTATTTATATTTCTTACTATAGTAGTTATGTCTACTTGCCTGAAACCTATCGGCATGTCGCTTTCCTGTGAATATAAGCACCCACTGCCTGTTAGTTTGCTTATTTCTCTGAATTGTCCACATAGTACCTACCGCTGACCTAATGAGATTCTATACAAAATATTATGTACTACTGGGTTTTGGTAAGAAAGGTTTGTTCCTCATGTACTTACACTAGACTGGTTGCATTTTGTTTCACGTTTGGTATTGCTTTGACTATTTATTTTTTTGGTTTTGCTTACATAATGTTTCATCATAATGGTATGTGCTATTATTTCAGTGTGATCTTATATGTGACCTACTGCTATGCTAATGACATTGTGTCTTCACCTAATCTTACGATCAGATACTGCACTCGAATTGATAATTGGTATTTATTAGAGTCATTTATATTTATTGTAATTTTAATTAATTTTTCATAAATCTTCTCCCTTAATTGCAATTTTTTGTTCCGATTCCAGACCAGAAGATGGCTCAATATCAAGCAGAAACTAATAATCACTGAATGTTATACAATTGCCATCTGGACTATTAAAAGATTTTGTCTATGAAATTTTTTATCTTCACCAAACTTTTCAGACGGCTCGTCTCATCGCTGACTGTCAGGAAATAACAGATCAATATGTAGTGCTGACCCACGAGCTCCTGGGCATCTGTTTGAGGGATTAGCCATTTTGACTACTGCTTCACAAAATATGTATTCCCTTATGAAGTTGACTGTAACTACACCACTAGAGTTCAGAAAGAACAGCGATGTTCATAATTACAAAAAAAAGACCTTCATTTTTCCACATTAGGCTTGGTTCTAGCACAAAAAGGCGTGCATAATGCTGCTACGAACATTTGTAGTCACTTACCCTGTGACATAAAATGTCTTAAATTTTAAAACAAAGTAGAAAAAAATCTATTTGATAATTTCCATCATGTAGAATTTCTACACTTAAATGTAAAAGGTGGTGGGTAGGAGTTACTAATTCACATCTGTACATAAAAAGATTGTAAACGGTCAGAATTTAGCCATATTTACATACTAATATGAAATATGAATTTAAAATGACTTGTTCCACCTCACTACAATAAATCGTGTAAATAATACGTGAAACGTAAAATTGTCTGACTAATCTGCGTGAAACAAGAAACAAGATAACAGACATAAATAAAGCAATCATAGTGTTTCATACACAACCAAAAGGCATCAAGCTACATATTCTAGATATGTTATAAATGTAGAGAAACCAAAAGCAACAACCAGATGTAATTCTGAATGTAAATATTAGCTACGGACACACAAAAGTTATATGGAATTGCAGTGAAATATGTCCCTTCAAATTATCTCTTATACCAGTTGATCCTGTTTCATTTTATTTATTATGCACCATCTTTTAGTATGTACAGCAGCGTTTATTGTTTTTCGAAACAGATAAATTTACAGTCCAATTTAGTAGATATAATGGAACTCACAGTTCATATGAGGAAACATACACTGGTTGCTGAATTTCATAATTTTTGTTGCATTAGTTTATCAGCTATTAACAATTTATCCATGTTTTTGAGGACGCTGCAAACAGTTTCTGTGGAGATAAATATTTATTAAGAAATGTCGTTTTGATAGATGCACAGCGTGGCAAAAAAGTGAAGCCCGCAGAAGGGGAGGAGGAGACGAAATGAAACTTCACAGATCGAGAGAGTATATGGTGTGGTTTCAGTGATCACACATTAAGTCAAATTTACAAAGAACTTGGCAGTATAAGTCCATGTATCAGTAGGACGTTACACCCACTTAGACCCGGCTGCATGCACTGTTCCAGATGGGAAGGATGCCATAAAGCCGTTGTATTCTTTCTTAACCCTCAACTCTTGTATCTCGTCCTTGATATCTTTGATACTGGCAATGGATAAGAGTTGATGACTGAGATGGTCCCACACATGTTTTGTGAGGGACAGATCTGGGGATTTTGCGGGCGTGAGACTACTTCAACATCACTTAGACATTACATAGAGACTCGTGCTGTGTGTTGACGAGCGTTGTCCTCTCGAAAAATAGGATCCAATATTCTTGCACGAGAGGTAACACACGAAGGTGCAGGATATTTGACGTACCATTGTGCCTTTAGAGTTCACTCAATCACTAACAACCTTGATCTGAAGTCATATCTGATGGTTCCCCACACCACAATGCCAGGAGTAGCACCACTGTATCTTTCCAAAACAGTGGAAAAATGTCACATCTCTTCCCAGGTCACCACCATACTCGTCGACGATGGCCATCCCGGGGAGTGCAGAACCGTGATTCATCGCTGAACACAATGAGATGCTGTTCATCAGTAGTCTATGCTTCTGAGTCACGGCACCTCTTCAAACGCAGCCATTCGTTTTGTGGTCTGCAGCCTTCGCATGGGGTGGTACTTCCCTACTCCAGCTACTGCTATGATAATTTTATGTAGAAGGTAGTGGTGCAGGATAGCACAGAATGCTGCAGGCATTACTTGTTCTCGTCTAGGCGCTTCAGTCCGGAACCGCGTGGTTGCTACGGTCGCAGTTTCGAATCCTGCCTCGGGCATAGATGTGTGTGATGTCCTTAGGTTACTTAGGTTTAAGTAGTTCTAAGTTCTAGGGGACTGATGACCTCAGATGTTAAGTCCCATAGTACTCAGAACCATTTGAAACATTTTGAATTTATTCTCGAATGGCAGGCACAGACGTAAAGGGGCTACAGTTTGCTAGGTGTACAATATGGTGACCTAATCTTGTGGGCATCAGATATAGTAAACATTAGCGACGAGTACTCTTGCTCTTATGTTCCTACGTGGTTCAGCGTTGGACCACTGTCAATCCGAATGCCCCCCAAATCCGAATATTGGAGATTCTACCAGCCAGCCAAATGGAAATCCACAATGAAACTACTCTCAAACTGTGTCAGGTGCCGATAACACTCACACGTGTATGTGGCAACTAGATGTCCTTCACAGAAATCACTCAACGTCTGACGCTGTTGATACCCCTTATTTACCCTACTGGGCCTGGTATGTGTACTTTGCCTCTGATGATGTTTCCTGGGTGTTTCACTTCACGGTCAGGCAATGGATATTATTATTTCTACACAACTGGATAGCCGCACATTTGGCACGCCGTTTCCGGGATTTGGGCAGGTGTGCTGGCTACAGATCGATTCCGCCCAGCGTTTAAACGATGAGGACCTGTTTGCCAGCCAGTTTGGATGTCGTTTTTAGGCGGCTTTCTACACCTAGCTAGGTAAATACCGTGCTGGCACCCACGTTCCGACTCAGTTGCACGATTTACAAACATATAGAAACAATTTGCACACTTCCAAATCAATGACACTACGCGCAGACAGTTGCGTTACACTAATTCTGTCCCAGGATGGAGTGACGGAGCAAAAGGGTTGACGACAGGGAGTGCATGCAGCCACTTCTAATATTAACAATGCCATTTGCGATGATAGCCATACCGAACACATACAGGCAAAAGAAAGAGAAGAGTGGGTATTACGTGTTTTTAAATTATATATATGGCACAACTGAAAAAGTAAATAAATACAGTTCTCATTCGTGCAGAAACTGTAGAAAAGAGTAAACAGTATCGTCGATTGAGGTATAACTTTTTTATAAACTTTGCAAATCATCAGACGAAATAATATAAAACATTTCTGTAAGTCAGGAGACGCTAAATACTTGTAATATCTATGGTAAACTTTTTAAACTGTTAAACTCAAATACAGTGCTCTCGAGAAAAGAACACAACGAAATTGCACATTAACTAAACACGGAAATTTCCGCCTGATGATGGAACAAAGCCTAACGGAAAGAATCTAGCAAACTTGGGTGTGTGTAAACAGTTATATTACTTTTAGCACTTACTCATAGGGAAAAAAAGCCTGTGAGGGTCCCCAGTTAATATAAACTCGACTCAGTTTCCATCGAACGCAGCGGCATCTAGGACGAAATTAATATCGTTCCCATGTGATCCATTCCAATGTCTGCAACATAGTTTTTATGAATCACTTTTGTCGTAGGACGTATATTTCTCGATATGTTGTTGTGGACGAGACGAAGTGACTTCGCAAAGTGCAGTAGGTCATCTAGTGGCACATGCAACGACCTGCCTTATGTCTTTCTTACAGTGCCAGTTCTGCCGATCCTACAATCTTTCGGGCACACTAGTCCCCATTCCTCCGTGCGACAGACGCCTTTGAGGAACTTCGTCACAAAAGAAGAAAAAGTCCTGATCGATACGAAGCTCCGAACTTCCGTCCGTTGGACAACGCGCTCCTTTCATCAGCGGTGTATGCTAACACAAACGCCTCTGTACCGTCTATTTTTCATACAGGCGGTCTTATAACAAGGCTGTTAGCGTACAGCACTAAAAGATGGCCGAAAGCAGTTAAGGCGCACAATTTTCTGAGAAATCTGAGGCGGAGGTTCAAGTCCTCCCTCGGGCGTGTGTGTGTGTGTGTGTGTGTGTGTGTGTGTGTGTGTGTGTGTATGGGTCCTTAGGATAATTTAGGTTAAATAGTGTGTAAGCTTAGGGACTGATGACCTTAGCAGTTAAGTCCCGTAAGATTTCACACACATTTTTGTAAATCTGAGGCATATTTCCTTGGAAAAATACAGGCAACACTTCCGACCTTATTTTCTTTCGTCCTTTTTTCTGTGATTTTTAAGTTTAACTCTCTGCAGCCATGAGAAGGGCCCCTCTCAACTTCAGAGGAAGGAAGGTTGTGTTCCTATAAAGTCCCGAGCTCATTTTAGTGCGACTTCTGGGGCGATTTAGGGTCCAGACCGTCAGTTGTTGCATATTAATTTCGGCGAAGTTAGTAACTGATTTTTTTGTTTACGCCAAAAGCACCTTCAGAAGTAACAATTTCTTCCTTTCGCATGAAATACAAATTACTCAATGACAATGTGACCACAGGTTTTCTTTAAAATTTATTTTTTAAAATTTCATGAAATGGTTCACAAATGATATGAATACGAATGCTAAAGGCACTCTGGACCATTTTACAAACAGCCTTGGAAAGTGTAAGTGGGCTAGAATCACCACACTCTACTACACATTAGGTCAGAATCCAAGATGATAACAAGCCATATCCCGTTATCTATCACATGACATGCCAAAACCTTCCGCACCCACTTTCCCTCCCCCTTCTCCTCATCGCTCCTCATCCCTTCTCCTATCCCGCCAATATCAGCACAGTAACGTAACAACACAAGCACTCACAAGGTATTATTTTAGAGGTCATTAAAATGGAATCACAATGTAGCTTCCACGCATCCATCTTGCCTCTGCTCAAAAGTATCAAAACAATAGGAATTTTTTGTGCTACGTTCCAAAGTATTTCATACAAATTATATAAAGGGTGTAACTAGCAGTATTTCACACCCACACCCACACACACACACACACACACACCCACACCCACACCCACACCCACCCACACACACACACACACACACACACACACACACACACACACACACACACACACACTTAAAATACGTTGCGTTCCCCTGAATTGCATATATTGGCTCCATGTAAAAAAATAATATTGCCAACTATGTGTTCATACTTCGCCAAAGGAAACTGTTTATCGCAAACACTGTACCGTGTCATTAATAAATATCATCTCAAATCTGTCCGCCCTCGGTTAGATTAGATTAAATTAGATTAGTACTTGTTCCATAGATCATGAATACGACACTTCGTAATGATGTGGAACGTGTCAGGTTAATAAAAGGTGTCTATACAAGATATTACATTACACAAAATATTACATGACACTTAATATTTTTTTGTGTGGGGGTTGGGAAAATTACCCACTTACTATATCCAAAAATTCATCTAATGAGTAGAAGGAGTTGCCATTCAGAAATTCTTTTAATTTCCTTTTAAATGCTATATGGCTATCTGTCAGTCTTTTGATGCTATTAGGTAAGTGACCAAAGACTTTCGTGGCGGCATAATTTACCCCCTTCTGAGCCAAAGTTAGATTTAACCTTGAGTAGCGAAGATCATCCATTCTCCTAGTGTTGTAGCCATGTACACTGTCATTACTTTTTAATTCGTTCGGACTGTTAATAACAAATTACATAAGTGAATATATATATTGTGAGGCTACAGTGAAGATCCCTAGCTCTTTAAATAAGCGTCTGCAGGATGATCTTGGATGAGCTCGAGCAATTATTCTGATTACACGCTTTTGTGCAATGAACACTCTTTTACTCAATGATGAGTTACTCCAGAATATGATGCCATACGAAAGCAGAGAATGAAAATAGGCATGGTAAGCTAATTTAATCAGATGTATATCGCCAAAATTTGTAATGACCCTAATAGCATAAGTAGCTGAACTCAAACGTTTCAGCAGATCCTCAGTGTGTTTTTTCCAATTCAACCCCTCATCAATCCACACACCTAGAAATTTTGAATATTCTACCTTAGCTACCGATTTCTGATCGAAGTCTATATTTATTAATGGTGTCGTTCCATTTACTGCTGATGGTCAGCGCGACAGAACGTTAATCCTAAGGGCTGCCGGCACGGTAGTTCAGCGTGTTCGGTCAGAGGGTTAGCTGCCCTCTGTAATAAAAAAAAACTGAGTTAATCGATCAACAACGAACTTAAACGGATGTCTTACGACGTCCGCCCCGAGCAGATGAAACGAACAAAAGCGAACAAAATTAGATTTAAAAAAAAGTAAAAGAAAAGGCCCGGGTTCGATTCCCAGGTGTGTTGGAGATTTTCTCCGCTCAGGGACCGGGTGTTGAGTTGTCGTAATCATCATCACGTCATCCCCATCGACGCCCAAGTCACCGAAATGGCGTCAAATCGAAAGACTTGAACCCGGCGAACGGTCTACCCGACGGGAGGCCCTAGTCACACGACATTTTTTATCTCAAATCTAAGTTAGTTGGAAATTATACAGAGCGAGCAATAATAAAACTACTAGGACGGGTTCCTGACGGGAAATGGATGAAAATGTGTCCGGAAATGCACCGTTGCCACGGCAGATGGCTCTGACGAACGAAAGTTCCTCTGACAACGTGCCGTGTCAGTAGCCCACAGATGACGATTATACAAATTGATGATGCCAGTTCTGGTAAAGGTTCCTTCGTCGGTAAAGAGGACTGATGACAGAAATCTCATAATTGTGATGATCTGATGCAAAAACCATCGGAAAAGCCTTCCAGTAGAGGGAAATCCGCTGCTGATGATCATTGCATTCGTTGTAGGTGATAGGGATAGTAGCTGTTGTCAAGCAGGATACACATAATTCTACTTTGTGTTACACCATGTCGGCGGGCCACTTGCGCGGAGCTTGCACAAGGGTTCGTATCAATATCCTGTTGAACCCGGTCCTCTGAATCTAGCGTACCCACAATTCACCGTCATCCTGCACGCTTGTCTATCTGAAAGTACCCATGATCACACTAACGCCCAGAGAGGGCTCGAAATTTTTGTGATGTGGTTGGTGTATATGAGGGTACTTGTTTCGGTATAGCCGTGGTGCCTCTCGAACGTTTCCATTTGCTTGGCCGTACACAAATACCATCTCGGCTCCTTCCCGACACGAACTCAGGACCATTCTGCTGTTTGCGGTACACTGCGTCAATTACACAGCCTGCAGCACACTAGGAACACACTGCACGTGGTCAGAGGAACTTTCATTTGTCAGCTCCATCTGTCGTGGCAACGACCTATTTCCGGACACATGTCCATAGGAATTTTTTTCCTCCACTTGTAGTCAGGAATCCGTCTCTGCATTTTGTCGGTTTTATTAGTGTTCACCCTGTGTAGCATGCGCTGTGGAAATTGGAAATTTGTGCCGCGAGGAGTGGCCGCACGGTTTGAGGCGCCATGTCACGGGTTACGCGGTCCCTCCCGCAGGAGTTTCGAGTTCTCCCTCGGGCACTGGTGTGTGTGTTGTTCTTAGCATAAGTTAGTTTAAGTAGTGTGTAAGTCTAGGGACCGACGACCTCAGCAGTATCCGCCTGCTTAGCTGGGTGGTAACGTGCTCACCTCCCATGCAAGCGGGCTCGGGTTCGATTCCCGGCCGGGTTGGAGATTTTCTCCGCTCGTGGACTGGGTGTTGTGTTGTCCTCATCACTGGCGCCCAAGTCGCCCAACGTGGCGTCGAATGAAATAAGATTTGCAGTTGGCGACCGAACTTCCCCGAACAGGCGCCTGCCGCCCGACTATGACATACGCTCATTTCCATTTTTTACCTCAACCAGTTTGGTCCCTTAGGAATTCACACACATTTGAACTTTTTTTTTTTGGAAATTTGTCGTAAGTTCCTATAGAACCAAACTGCTGAAGTCATCGGTCCCTGGGTTTACACACTACTTAATCTAACTTAAACTAACGTACACTAAGGGCAACACACATACCCATGCCCGACGGAGGACTCGAACCCCCGGCAGGGGGAGTCGCGCGAACCGTGGCAAGGCGCCCAAGACCGCGCGGTTATCGCGCGCGGCCATTCACTATGGAACTTGAGAACGAGTATAAAACGTACTGTTGCGACACAGGGAGCTGTGGGCGGTTTGTGTGCACTGGGCCAAGCACAGAGAGCGGGACAGTGGTTTGGAGAAACGTCCAGAGGCGTTAGAGACATAGCGGTATCTGCCAAACATTTATTCGCCAGGGTGAGCGTACAGTGTAATATAGCTGTCTCACAGCGTCGTAGGGTTGCTGGGTCTCAGCGCGTGCAGTGAAGCAGTGCTGTCGCGCCTCTTCAGCGAGTCTCGAAGTCGGAGTCGCAGGTCAGCGTGCCGCGGCAGTTGTGTTGTGATGCAGGCGGAAGCGTGGCGACTGGCAAGCACTGCCCGCTGCAGACATTCTGCAGTACAGTGCGGCCCTACAAATCAGCGCTCTCGTAGACAGCTTGTCGCACACTTTGATGAGGATAGCCAACTGCTTGGTCCAGGCTGTCAGCTGTCGCGAAGGTTAGACCGTCACCCATCATGGGTCAATGAAGACTGCAGCAGATCTTCACGAGTTAGCCAGGGTACTGAGCGAACGCTCGAAGCATGGATAGTGTGGAGATGACAACTTACAGATCATCCAAGAATGACCCTCACTGCGTGGGAGGCTGGCAGTACACCAGTCTTCTCCTGACCCGTGATGTCCCAGTACGCAACAACGTCAGGCCACAGCTGTGGTTTGCATCAGGTTGGCTGCGTCTCGACGTTAAAGTCAGGAAACAAGTAGCAGGCAGACCATCACCAATCAGCTTGTAGTAGTTTCACTAAAATGCAATAGACCTCCATTCTGTCTGGCTCTGCAAACATGAATAGAATGGCGGCACTACTGAATGTATCCTCGAGCTGTAAAAGCCTCATTATTTAAAGTGCCCAGCCTGCTCCTATGACGCGGTGGCTGTAGGTGAATGAGCGAATTTGCCCTCGTTTATTGGTCTCGTTAGCGCTCCTTGCCTCATTGTGGTTAGTTAGTTACATGTTCCTAATCCGGGCCTTCACTTAACCCATTGCATTAGATAACGTAATTAATCGCAACTATCATGATCTTTATTCATACCAGTAATACAACACCTTTGCTTATGCCCTTCATGGAACTATTGCCATGTATTATTTCTTCCAAAGATGTTGATTTAGAATACACTCCTGGAAATGGAAAAAAGAACACATTGACACCGGTGTGTCAGACCCACCATACTTGCTCCGGACACTGCGAGTGGGCTGTACAAGCAATGATCACACGCACGGCACAGCGGACACACCAGGAACCGCGGTGTTGGCCGTCGAATGGCGCTAGCTGCGCAGCATTTGTGCACCGCCGCCGTCAGTGTCAGCCAGTTTGCCGTGGCATACGGAGCTCCATCGCAGTCTTTAACACTGGTAGCATGCCGCGACAGCGTGGACGTGAACCGTATGTGCAGTTGACGGACTTTGAGCGAGGGCGTATAGTGGGCATGCGGGAGGCCGGGTGGACGTACCGCCGAATTGCTCAACACGTGGGGCGTGAGGTCTCCACAGTACATCGATGTTGTCGCCAGTGGTCGGCGGAAGGTGCACGTGCTACCGCCGAATTGCTCAACACGTGGGGCGTGAGGTCTCCACAGTACATCGATGTTGTCGCCAGTGGTCGGCGGAAGGTGCACGTGCCCGTCGACCTGGGACCGGACCGCAGCGACACACGGATGCACGCCAAGACCGTGCGATCCTACGCAGTGCCGTAGGGGACCGCACCGCCACTTCCCAGCAAATTAGGGACACTGTTTCTCCTGGGATATCGGTGAGGACCATTCGCAACCGTCTCCATGAAGCTGGGCTACGGTCCCGCACACAGTTAGGCCGTCTTCCGCTCACGCCCCAACATCGTGCAGCCCTCCTCCAGTGGTGTCGCGACAGGCGTGAATGGAGGGACGAATGGAGACGTGTCGTCTTCAGCGATGAGAGTCGCTTCTGCCTTGGTGCCAATGATGGTCGTATGCGTGTTTGGCGCCGTGCAGGTGAGCGCCACAATCAGGACTGCATACGACCGAGGCACACAGGGCCAACACCCGGCATCATGGTGTGGGGAGCGATCTCCTACACTGGCCGTACACCACTGGTGATCGTCGAGGGGACACTGAATAGTGCACGGTACATCCAAACCGTCATCGAACCCATCGTTCTACCATTCCTAGACCGGCAAGGGAACTTGCTGTTCCAACAGGACAATGCACGTCCGCATGTATCCCGTGCCACCCAACGTGCTCTAGAAGGTGTAAGTCAACTACCCTGGCCAGCAAGATCTCCGGATCTGTCCCCCATTGAGCATGTTTGGGACTGGATGAAGCGTCGTCTCACGCGGTCTGCACGTCCAGCACGAACGCTGGTCCAACTGAGGCGCCAGGTGGAAATGGCATGGCAAGCCGTTCCACAGGACTACATCCAGCATCTCTACGATCGTCTCCATGGGAGAATAGCAGCCTGCATTGCTGCGAGAGGTGGATATACACTGTACTAGTGCCGACATTGTGCATGCTCTGTTGCCTGTGTCTATGTGCCTGTGGTTCTGTCAGTGTGATCATGTGATGTATCTGACCCCAGGAATGTGTCAATAAAGTTTCCCCTTCCTGGGACAATGAATTCACGGTGTTCTTATTTCAATTTCCAGGAGTGTAGAATACAGTTGACCAATGGAAGCGCCTCTTACAGGTTTTGGCTTGTGTTCCGGACTCACTTCAAAAGGAGCAATTACCGGATAAAATATGGAATATATTAAATCATGGATATGAAGAATTCAACAAATTGAGCTATTTCGCCTTCTCAGTTCTGATTTTACCTCAAATGTTGACTGCGAAAGCGTTCTCTCAAAGGTATGTAAAACAATAAAGCTCTAAAACTGGTTAATGACATGTGTTCATGCTTTTTTGGTTATTAAAATTTTACGTTTAATTTCGGGTAAACCTCATGAAAACCAAAATTAAAACCGACAGAAAACCAACACAATGAATGGAGCACTTATTGCTTCAGAATGTATTAAACAGGGTCCAGAAAACAATTTCACGTGTATAACTTTTCAATCAACACATGAAATGTACTAGAAAAATGACTTCGGTGGCTCTGTATAAAACGAAAAAGAAAGACGAAGAAGAAGAAGAAGAAGTGGACTTTGAATTTGAATCATAGGTACAAAATCTCGTTGATATTTTTATGCTAATTCTCATGCAAATCAGGTTTTTAGGCGGTACATGTGGTCTATAATTTACCACGGATACAATATTTTTTTCAAATAGTACGAAATTTTTTACAAAAATGCAAAAATTTTATGAGGTTGTTACAAAATTCGCGTGCTGTGGATACCACAACCGTGATTGGCGGAGCTGTCACTTGTACTCAAGTGAATCGTATGAAAAGGTGTTTGGTGTGATTATGGTCGACAAACGGGAATTAATGGACTTTGAACGCGAAATGGTACTTGGAGCTAGACGAATGGGAAATTCCATTTCTGAAATTTTTAGGGAATTCCGAGATACACAGTGTAGTGTGTGTGCCGAGAATACGAAATTTCAGGCAATACCTCTCATCACGGACAACGCAGTGGCAGCTTTCACCCAACGTCCGAGAGCAGTAGCGTTTGCGTGAAATAATCGCAGATATCAATGTGGGACCTACGACGAACGTATCTGTTACGACAGTGCGACGAAATTTGGCGTTAATGGCTATGGCAGCAGAGGACCGATGCGGGTACCTTCGCTAACACTACATTGCCTGCAGCGCCTCTTCAGGGCTCGTGACCATATCGGTTGGCCCCTAGACGATTGGAAAACCGTGGGGTGGTCAGGTGAGCCCCGATTTCAGTTCGCAAGGGAACAATAGGATTCGAGTGTGGTTCATACCCCACAAAGCCATAGGCCTAAGTTGTCAACTAGGCACTGTGCAAGATGATGGTGGCTCAATAATGCTGTGGGCTGTGTTTGCATGGAATGGAGTAGGTCCTCTGGTCCAACTGAACCGATCATTGACTAGAAATGGTTACGTTCGGCTACTTGGAGGCCATCTGCAGCCATTCACGGATTAATGTTGACAAACAACGATGCCACGTCAAAGGGGCGCAATTGTTCGCGGTTGATTTGAAGAACATTCTGGACAGTGCGACCCAATGAATTCGCCACCCAGCTCGCCCGACATCAATCCCATTGAACATATATGGGGCGTAATCGAGAAGTCAGTTCGTGCACCAAATTCTGAACCGGCAACACTTTCGCAATTATTCACGGCTATAGAGGCAGCGTGGCTCAGTATTTCTGCGGGGGACTTAACGACTCGTCGAGTCCACGCCCCGTCGAGTTGCTGCACTACGCCGAGCAATAGCAGATACGTCACGATATTAGAAGATATCCTAAGATTTTTGTCATCTCCGTGTATTTTACTGTTCAAAGACTGATTTTAAGAATCTGTTTTACTATCCACAAAATCTGATTTACTGCCTAAATCATTTTTCGTTTCAATTTGGTTACTAATATTTATTTTAAATATCTTCATCGTTTGACCCCAATGGTCTGTCTGATTCACAACCTGCTCTTTTTTCGATTAAACCTCATCTGTATACTTACATGTTCTGTGAGTATCTTGTGAATTTTCCTGATATGAATCTGTCATATCTTGTTTCACCGTCACGTAATTTACGTTTCCCAAGTCAAGAAGATAATTTGCTTCGTTGTGGCTAGCTGGGTCATTGTTTCGCATTCCTGAGCTTGCCTCGTGCTTTTGTAGTGGCAGCTCCGCCTCCATTGTCGAGGTCGACATTATTTCTACTTATTGTTTGACTATAGAATCTCACTAACACCAGTTCTATTTAAATAAGAGTTTGTTCTTGCGAGACTGAGGATACCAGTATGAAATGTGATGTCCTGTCAACTGACGGTCGCCACGTATAACCTGCCTAAACTCTGCAGTAATAAGTGATTTTAATGACCCGTGTACCAAAGTTGTTTATTCAGCAGGAAAAAGCAGCGATTCCGAACAACAATGCTAGCCGGAAGAATGTAAACAAGCTTATAAATTGATCATTATCATGTAGATAATTCTCGTCTGTGACAGCGATCGGAAAGAAACTTTGTACGGAAATAAATAATGCGCTGAGTTAGCTAAAATTTTGAATAAATATTTGAAACTGTATGAAATATAGATTGTAGAATATTAAATTGTGGTCGCCAACTCAAAAGTGAGCAAAATGTACTGTTTGTTAATGACTGAAATTGATAATAATTAAAGTGTGTAGGAAGGCAGTAGCGGGACAAAAAGGTGCACGCGCGACTTTGAATGTAAATGCCATATATAACAAAATTATTTAAGTGAATTAGAAATATAACGAAATTACTTGAAATTACAAACCCAATAATGGTTACTTAGAAGCAATACGCCGCGGGAGGAGCACTGAAAAATGCCACTCACTGTAATGCAACCTGTTGGCAGGTTTTTTGAAACAGACTACGACCGACCACTCCTTGATAATATACGTTACCTCAAAGAGTTCATAATGATTTCATTAGCTAACAACAAACATCTTTGCCATGCTAATGTTGCGAAAGTCAAAAACATACGAAATATTTGGAAACACACAACAAAGTTATAAAAGTCACTTTAGTCAAAATAGCATATGCATTTTACATCGTCAAGTTTTGAAATTTCTTTTACCTTGTACTGTTTTTACTTAGTTACTAAAAGGATGCAGTAGAAGCACTACGATACACAAAGAGCTTTTATTACTACTGCATATGCACTCATCAACTACTTAACTTGAGCTATTTGCAAATCTATGTAACTTTATATTTAGTAAATAAGCGGTATCTCTTTCACATATGTTTGTTTCACTAATAATAATGAAAGGACAGGACTCCGCTGGTGGTTAATGAATTGGGATGATCAGTAGCACTAATAGTGTTTACAGTTAAACAGAAACAAAGAACCAATGTATGTTCAAAGTGCTGAAACTACAACGCTGGCAAGACGTGTACGTAAATAAAAAGATAAGTGGCTTGATATTACTTTGTGGGAAGTCGCAGGTGGTGCGACTTAATGCATTTTGTAACGACCTTTATTAGCTATAGGCTCTCCTTAAACAACGAGAAACTTGTAATAAATTTGGCCACACAGTACTTTTCTACCGAGCGAGGTGGCGCAGTGGTTAGACACTGGACTCGCATTCGGGAGGACGACGGTTCAATCCCGCGTCCGGCCATCCTGTTTTGGGTTTTCCGTGATTTCCCTAAATCACTCCAGGCAAGTGCCGGGATGGTTCCTCTGAAAGGGCACGGCCGACGTCCTTCCCCATCCTTCCCTAATCCGATGAGACCGATGACCACGCTGTCTGGTCTCCTTCCCCAAACAACCAACCAACCAACAGTACTTTTCTTTAATTACCAATTCTTCTTACAAGATTTGAACTGTCCCCAGATATGTGCACTCTCACCCATTCACAATGCTTTGTCATGGTTAAACAGCACCTCGAGAACACTTTCCGTTACGCCCTCGAGCACCGCCACTTTGCGTGCTTACTGCACCACAGAAAAACTAGCACCTCAACTCTACGACAGACTCTGCACGCTTTCGCGCCCAACGATATTATTGTCAACTATAAAACAGGTTCTATGTATTCTATACAATACGAACTTTCATGGGTATGCCAGCGTTTCTACTACAAAGATTTTACAATATTGTTTTTTGGTGGTTTCTTTAGAACCATATTACAGTTGTTAAATAGTTAAAACTGACAAAATACATGAAGTACATACACGTACAAGAAGTTCTTTAAAAGTGCAGAATTAACTAACTGGAAAACAATGAGGCACAGCGTTGTTGAGTTATAAGCACTTGCACAGAGAGGCAAATATACCAAGTTCAAGTCCCGGTGTGGCGCACAGTTTTAATTTCAGGAAATTTCATATCAGCACACGTTCCGCTGCAGAGTGAAAATTCATTGTGGAAATCATATCCTCCAGGCTGTAGATAGGATACGTCTCGGAAATATCCTTTCTTCGTATAGCGCTAGTGCGGCAAGTTACGCAGGATAACATCGGTGAAGTTTGGCAGGCAGGAGATGAGCCACTGGCGGAACTAAAGCTGTGGGGGTCGTGAGTCGCGCTTGGGCAGCATAGCTGGTAGAGCACTTGTCCCCGAAAGACAAAGGTCTCAAGTTTGAATGTTAGTACAACACACAGTTTTAGTGTGGTGGGGGTGGGGGTGGTAGGTGGGGGGGGGGTGAGGGGAGGGGGGAGTTGAGGGAGGTTGGTCTCCCTGTGATTGCCTGGAACATCTTAAAAAGCGCTGATCTAGCCGAACCTGCCATCTGCCCAGGATCCTCTCTCACTACCCAGAGAGAAACGTTGAAGTTTGCTTTCAGAGGAGACTTGGTGGCTTTGACTTCTCATGTACGCTTGGTGTACTGGAGAAGATGGAGTGGTATGGCGTGTTGGTAGTTGGTAGCGGTGTTGAAACATGTTTCTGCCCGTAAAACACAAGAACGTTTCTATTGCAAAATGTATTGGACCTGTAACTTGTTTTTGATAATACTTCTGCTTAATTTGGTTTCACTTACTGACTATTAGTGTGTAGTAGAGTAATAGTGTTACAGATATACTATTAACTACAGTATTGAGAAAATTGTCTCGATTGCAACGCTTTTAAATTTTAATCGAATATTTGTTCCTAGGTACATAATCGTGTTGTACCTTGGAATATGTCTTCACATTTGGAAAAACCTTAATTTTCGGAAGTAATTTTTGTAGTTGCATATAAACATTGCAGCAGAGAAAAAGGAATGCTGTCATTTAAATATGGAATAGCAAAATATATTAATCTTCTATTACGTGGTTTCTATTAGGGATGGAAGTCTGAGAAGTGAGTCAAGATACAACACTCTTCCCTAGTATCGTATCTAAACGCTTCCAGAAGAGGTAAGGTACATGGGTAAAACAAAATAACATCACATTAATCACAGACATTCTCTCATATCCAAAAAATGCCAGAATTACAGAGTAAAACAACACTACAATTATTACAGACATACTGTCATATCTGAACGCTTCCACGAATGGTATCATGTGGGTTAAAATTAAACAGACAGTGAAGCGTTACAGGTGAGTCCAAAACAACAGGCAAGAAATAGGGGCATTATTTACCCAAACCCTTTAATGAAACTACAGCTCTTCCTACAAAAACAGGGGGATGTACTAAATGCTGGTGAACCCGAAAACGTATGTAAATTTAATTCTGGCAAACAATATCTGGATTACAAGACTCTGAGTGCACTTCAGGTGTTTCTGCATCTGACACTCCACTCCTTTTCACGTTCGTCAGACATCAGCAAAACACCCTGTGAGTGTGTTAGCGTCACTAGAATAACTTTTTGGGGTTAGGAGTGGACCCTTATTCTATGGCAGAGCACAACGGTGTTTAGCTGTACTAAATTTGTTTTATTCCTATTTTGTTGTTAAAGAAGCACACGGGTTTACATAGATTGTGACATGACAATTTCAGGAAAGTTGTCAAGATAACACATTATGTCCTGTTTAGCAGAACCAACACTGGACACAACAATATCAGTTTTAAATAGAAGGTTCCCTACAAGATTTTTCTTACTTCTAGACAGCGAAGTTGGCCAATATTACAACAAATCATACGATTACGGTTCTAAGTTCGGCACTATTTAGGATGACAATCAAGTCTATGGATGATGGTTAGTTTTTTGTGAAAAGATGAGCAAAACGTTACTCAAGGTTGCTCGAGTTCACAGCTGGTGATTCAACAATTTTGCGACTCTCTGAGTGGCATTTACGTTTACCCGCGACGTGCTGTTGGCTGCATGGCTGCTCTCGCCCTCTGAAAATCCTATAAAACGCTAATCAAAATCTTTACTGAATTTATCAGCTGAAACTGTCCTATGTTTCTCGTTAGGTGAGAAAACAGGCACTCATCCCTAGTCCGGAAAATATGGCGATATACACGTGCATAGATGGAACAGCGCGTATGCTTCTAGGCCCTCTCAGGTCTCACAAGAACAATTAATTACGTGGCTGTTTCATTTCTCCACTGTCGGAGTCAGCGACTGTTCAGCTAATTTCTAGCTGAATGTCAGCCAAAGTGAATGCAGTGTTCACACAAACATTCCTCTTTTGGCGTCGTACAGAGCGTGATGCGCCCTGTTCTATACTTGACACTGGCTCAGAGGAGAGTCCCCGAAGTTTTCAGTATTGTGTCTTTCGTAACAGACTGTCCCTCACCTGTGTCCTTTCGTGCTTCACCTCACGGCTTTTTCATACCAATGGGAGCGTTCCTTTCATCTTGTGGAAATTACCCCTGCCAATCGGGAAGGGCCTACCTTTCCGGATATTTTGTGTGCACTCCGGACGTCTAAAAGTTACACGTGTATATCATGGGCATACCACGGGCCTTTCACGTGATCAACTGCTTTGATGGTCTGTTTGCATCCATCTGGAAAGTCCCCAATGCAGTTTTGTAAAGAATTTCTCCATCACAAGCAGCGCTGGGCCACTACCTGGTCCCCTCGCTGTATTGCCTAGCGTGTTCGTTGTCTCTCATGATGCGGGTCACCAACCTCTGTTAGAATCCTTCCATTGTATGCGAACCATGCTGGCGCAGCTCGCGTCTGCCCCCAAAGTAAAATGTTACTTCCAGCATCTTTTTTCACCTTTTGCTCATTGGCATGCAGGATTTGGGTTTGATGTGCTAATACCGTCGAATCGAGTGTCATCCCTTTTGGCATTACATACTATACGTTTTAATAGGCAAATCTGCTTACTACCACCGAAGTATGTCAGGTCACATATTCATCTACTTGTTACGACGTGTAAAATCTCATATAAGGTGCGAAATCAACATTCATTCAAGCTGCCATCTTACATGCACTGTGTAGTCCCTGAAATAAAAAGTGTAGAAGTAAATATCGATCATGTATTGCCACCAGATGAAATAATTTTGCAGAGGAAAAAAATTCACTAAACAGCTACAAATTTTGTTCCCAAATTTTATTTGCAGAGAGTTTTCAGAAAGCTTGTTTCCATTTTCAGTGTTGTATAACCCACTAGTATACCTTGCAATGTGGTGTGGTGTGCTGTGGGGTCATACTGGCGGATCATACTGAGTTATGAATGGAAACAATCTTTCCGAAATTGGTCTAGAAATAAAGTTCGGAAAATAAATTATTGTTCGGTAGATATTTTTATTCTAAAAATTGAATCATTCAGCTGCGGATCCAACAAAGGTATTCATCACGTAAAATTGCATTAAGGTAAATATAATCATATTGTGAGAGGCCTGTTTTTAGCAAAGGAGCCATAAATCGATCTCCATAAATCATTTGTCCGCCAACGCTCCGTCTTAATATCTGCCGAGTCCAATTATTTTCTAGACCAGCTTCCGTAGCCGCGGCCGCTAACGCACGTTTGTGCGGTGGCGCTCGCTGGAAGGTAAACCGGTTCGAATCCTGGTGGTGGATGAAATTTTCACTGCCAGTATTTGGCCGGCAGGAGTTAAGGAGGTGGTGGCGTAATGTTATTGATCGCCAGTCTTTGTGCCAGTGTCTTTCGCTGCAGTGTCTATGAAGTTGGGGCTTGTGCCACTGTTGATGATGACCAGTCCGTCGGTTGGAGACGTTAAGCTCGGTGGTCCCCGTGGTGCTATTCGCGGTGAGAAGGCTATGTGACGGCAGTAGGTTTTACCCTCTCTGTTCTACCATCATCTCAAACAGGAACACGACACTACATTGTACCCATATACCAATACAGTCATCTACACTTAGCAAATACGATTACAGACACAGCAATCACATTTACCGACGGAAGGGTGCCTACGGGCGCGGAGGATACGAAAAAAATTTCCAATTAACCGCCCGAACCTGCCCTTCGGGATCCCCTAGCCATTCTTGCCATACGATTTAAGTACTAATTTCTGGGCCCAGAATTGTCGTTAACATCTTGTATATTGTGCTGTTTGAGGCTAGCAACAAGCAAGCAGGGCACTGGTGAGATAAGGAATCCGTTATACTAGACGAGTATTAGACCAAGTTTCCAGAAGCCTGCTCTCACTTCATCTGAAGATCTCGTCGTGTCTGTCAGCGGATTCCTGGGACTGGGTGGACAGCTCTACTTGGGCGCTTTCGGACAGGGCGCGGCAGTAAATCACAGCGCGTCAAACTTCCAAGTTCCAATGCTTTACACACCGGTCATTGCAAGAAGAGAAATTTAGCAGACGGACTGTGTTTAATCTCACAGATAAACCACTGAGTGACGCTGCAATGTCAGTGTTAGAAAAGGGACTTAATTTTGCGCCTACTCCCAAGACCTTGCTCATCAAGGAGTTCATCAATGCCGTTGAACAAGGTGTTTTAAGACTTCCGAATGATGCTGCTGAAGAAATAAGGCGAGAGGCTTGCAGATCAATAACCAGGTTGCCTGCACCAAAGTAGAACGTCACCATTGAAGAAAGAAGAGCACTCCGTTCTTTAAAAGAAGACAGTGATATAGTAATTTTACCAGCTGACAAGGATAACGCCACTGTTCTTCTGCCTGCTACATCTTATCTTGGCAAGATGATGGACTTACTACAGGATACAGCGTATCGCCGTCTCCAGAAAGATCCGACGGATGCCGTAAAACGGAAGACATCCTCTCTCCTAAAATCCAGCCAACTTCCTGACCATCTGAAGGAGAGTTTAAGAGAACGAGCACCAGTTCCGCCACGACTTTATGGCCTGCCAAAGATACATAAGGAGAATGTTCCGCTTCGCCCTATCGTCAGTAATATAGGTGCCCCAACATACCACCTAGCTAAACATCTGGCTTCTCTTCTGAGTCCCATGGTGGGGAAATGTGAACACCATATTCGAAACTCAGAAGATTTTATACGGCGACTGAAGAACCTGCGCCTTGAATCTACCGACTTACTAGTGAGTTTCGATGTGGTTTCTTTGTTCACACGAGTGCCTCTGATGAACCCATTAAAACTCATAGGAGCTAAGCTGGAGGAGGAAGTCTTACACCTTTTCAAACACGTGCTTAGCTCGACTTACTTTTTATTCAACGACCAGTATTTTGAGCAGACTGACGGTGTTGCTATGGGTAGCCCTCTGTCTCCCATAGAAGCTAATCTTTTTATGGAAGATTTCGAGGACAAAGCACTTCAGACGGCGGTTTTGAATCCAAAATATTTTTGGAGATATGTAGATGAGACTTTTGTGGTATGGCCTCATGGGACAGCAACGCTTCCTTCTTTTCTGGAACATCTGAGCTCCCTCCATCCAAGCATCTGTTTCACCATGGAGGTAGAGAAAGGTGGTGAGCTCCAGTTTCTGGATGTTTTGGTTCGTAGAAAAGGAGACGGCTCCTTGGGTCACAGTGTGTTCCGGAAGCCTACGCACACAGACTTGTATTTACAAGCTACGAGCTGTCATCATCCCTCACAGCGCAGCGGCGTATTACGGACGCTAGTGCATAGGGGTAGAGCCATCTCAGATCAGGACAGCTTATCGGTAGAGCTTAGCCATCTCCGCTCTGTGTTTTCCCAGAACGGGTACTCCGAGAAGCAGATCCGGAATGCATTTCGACCAGCACGCTCCAAACCCCAAGAACAGCCTGAAGAAGTAGAGAACACCACGGGGTTGGTTTTTCTACCGTATGTCGGTGGCGTGTCTTTTAAGATGGGCAGAATTTTCAAGAAATACCTGATTAAATGTGTTTTCCGGCCTACAGCACGAGTGCAATCAATGCAGGGCTCTGTTAAAGACAACCTCGGCCTGAGGAGACCAGGAATATATAAAATCCCGTGCCACTGTGGGAAGTCTTATATTGGCCAGACGTGTCGTACGGTTAAAGACAGATGCGACGAACATAAATGTCACATTTTGGAAAGCAGTGTGCTATGTGGTACTACCATTGCCTATCTATTTCCAGTTCGTCGCTGCGTATTAGCATTTTTGCTGTGAAGCCACAGTTTTGGGGTGATTGACTTCTGTATTTGAAATAGCCATAAACCCCGGTTTGTGTGACGCCCAAGTATGAGACGTATAATATATATCGCAGAGAAATCTGCGGTTGCCGAACACTGCCTTGACATGGGGCACGGCATGAACTATGAAGAAACCAAGATTCTCTCGTATGCTTCCACATACTGGGACTCCATCATCAAAGAGGCGGTTAAAATACGTATAAGCATGACCTAATAAACAGAGACACGGGGTTTCACCTGAGCAAAGCCTGGGAGCCAGCCTTGGCGGCACTAAGGAATCGTCAGCTGCAGATTAGCAACTGTACCGAGTCAACGCAGATGGTAAACCTTAGAGCAGATGCTTAGATCGCACGCCAACACCTCGCGCGCGCGAACGGGTTCCGTCTCTCCCGGCCGCATTTTCCCGCGCCGCGGCGCGCTACCGCAGACCACGACCCGTTTCTCCAGCAGAGGCCTCTCGTATTCGACGCCGTTTACGACTGGTCTTCGATGACGTTATGGCCCCGCTGGCGCATGCGCTGTTCTAGACAGCCAACACAAATTGGCGAGCTTCTCAGCGACGCGACCGTAGCACCTGAAGATGGCGGGCAGTTGTCTCGCTAAAATATTGTGCAGTTTTTACAATATTATCCGGCGTAATTCCCGGAAACTTATCAATCATCTTGTATATTCCTTGCCTTTTACGACAAGATGTCCATTCATTTTTATTAAACGACAGGACATATTAAAAACTTGAGAAGAATCTAGGTTAATTAAAGAAAAAACCGGACACAAATTGTATTGACAAACCGTAGTGGACATAGACGTTTACCTTTGCATAATGCACTCAGATAATCCCAGATCGCTTTTAATAATTATTCTGCTGCACTGTCACCGTACTTTTCACTTTTATATATTTTATTTGGAAGTGAATTTGCGTTTGAACACTTATGCGATGTTTCTTCGTCTTAACGCTATTCACAATATCAGACCATCCAAAATGTCAAATAGTAAAATTTGAATTACACAGCGCACATTCTACAGTTTCTCAACTGCATGTTGAGAAACTAAACTCACTTTTTCTATTGCTGTTAAAATTACACTTTTGTTTCCACTTGATGAAACAGAGAACATAAATCGGTACTCCAACAGATGAAAATTATAACAGCAAATAAACAAATATTGTGGGGCAAGTTGTACAAATGGCTCTTTCTAGCATACATACTTGTGCAATGCGCATTAAATTGCAGATCAAACAGCCGGTAGCGTAAAATACTTTAGCAAAGCGGAATTAAAAAAAAAAGGGGGGGCATTTGAGCGTCCCCAAGAAAACTTTCGGGACTGCGGGACATTTTGGAAAGAAAGGGAATGACCTGGAAAAAGCGGAGTTAATGGACACCCTACTTTACGACAACTTACAGTATTAGCAGAAGCTGTGGAGTACTTCTAAATCGCAGCAAACTGTCTCATATTGCGATGAGAGCATGTCTACTATGATGCCACTAATAATATTGTAGCCTGGTGCTGTCACATGAGATCAATGACTTTGAACCCGTGACTTCATCAGAATCACGGATAATTCTAAAAAATTAAAAATGGAGGTGGAAGAAATTGCGCTTCAAAAAGGGTAAGTGCATCGACTTAGCACAAAAATGAGATAGAAATACAAATATAATCTTTGATATGCTTGTTGTGACACATCACAGAAAAATATAGGTTTTGAAGCAATAAATAGATTTCCCCCACCTATATTGCATGATGGAGCACGAAATTGTGAGAGAGATCTCAGTTAATTCTGAGAACTCAATATAAATCTCTATGAGCTGAGACTGTTCTCTCTGACGAGGTAACAAGGCTCAGCGTCCCGGATCTGTGTTTTCTAAGCTCATCTTTTCCCCCAAAAAAGTTTCATATACCTCATGTCTGCAACATACTTTTTTTCAGCCAAAATACACGGTATAGTGTCGTTGCATCAAAAACTAATGAATTAAAGCAAAATTGAAAACTTCATTCAGCGAAAATTTTGCCTGTTCTTTGCCCTTTTAATTTCAATGTGCGAAATATGCCTCAAGTTTTTTATCAGTAGCTGCACGTATTTTGATAAGTAATACAGACAATTTATACCTAGAAATATTTAATTTAAAAGTTCATTGTGATCGCAGACTGTTTGTAATCTTACATACGATACAATTTTATTTTGCTCGAATTTTCGTGGAGAATTTGCATGTTACGATAAGCATGCAACCTGTATGTACTTTAATAAGTTATATAGACGCTTTTAGAAGCGGATAAATACTTCGTTTAAAGTTCCGTAGAGCTTGTAAGGGTGGTATACATATCGAAATTTATACGTGGACGAATGCTGCTTAACCTAAAAGTTCTTATCAGTTGTGCTAATATGCAAGCTGAGTGCATTTTAATAAGTAATACAGGCAATTTAGATATGCGGAAATGTTTAATTTGCTTGCGAAGTGTGGGAAATCATACGATAAATGATAAATTTATTTGTTTTAGAGAAATCGATTATGTCATTGCTTTTGGAGATGTTACATCACTCTTTGTTATCATCTCTGAGCGTCTCTCGTGAATGTGTGCATAAACAATGCACATCATTCTGCAGTTTAAGTATGTATCGTAATACAGCAGATTATTCCTTCCTAAAATTGAACATCTTCCTTCCGTTCCTAAAATTCATGTGTTGTACATGTGATGATACTTTAGTTAGGCGTTGATATTGTTGACTGAAAGTATTTAGCGAGCCATAGTTACAAATGCTGCAGAAGGTTGTGTAGTCTTTTCATCAATCGTATTTTTACCTGAGACGCATTATCTTCACTCCCCTACTAAAGCGAGGACTGGAAAAAAGTTGTTTGATGACACTACCCATTATCATATTGAATACACTTTACGTATTTAGGCACTGTTGCAGTGTAAAGATTACATTTTCTGATGCTTTTAAGAATGTTGTCGCACTTCTGACAAGCATCGTAGCTGAAGTAAAATAATTGATTTGAACTTAACAACTTATTAGCTATCGATTATATTTTTCTGGTGATACATTATGTTCACATTCCTCTCCCCTGGCCGGCCGGTGTGGCCGTGCGGTTCTAGGCGCGTCAGTCTGGAGCCGCGTGACCGCTACGGTCGCAGGTTCGAATCCTGCCTCGGGCATGGATGTGAGTGATGTCCTTAGGTTAGTTAGGTTTAAGTAGTTCTAAGTTCTAGGGGACTGATGACCACAGATGTTGAGTCCCATAGTGCTCAGAGCCGTTCCTCTCCCCTGACATATACTAAAGATTTCACAAACATGTTTTATAGACTGATATGTGTGGAAAATAACTTGATAAAAACACTCTGGTTATCGATGTGAACATAACATTTGTTTTTTTTTTTTGCATTGCCGACGTATTCTGCAGACATTTTACAATATTGTTTCGTCATAGATGTGGAAGATAATTAATTTGAGGCTCTGCTGTGTCATAAATCAAGTGTGGTCCATAGATGGAATTTTGGACATTTTTATCAGTTGATGGCAGTGAGAACAACTTGTGATGTAGAGATCCAACATGTGACGTTTTTTAACAGTGGACCCATCTGTTGGTGACAGTAAGCTACTGGGATATAAAACAGCAGTTAATTTTATTTCGCTTTTTCAGTGTTTATAGAATAATATTTAAGGTGAAACTCAATCAGACAACTACGCATTCCTAATTTCATTATTTATATTTTACAAACAAATATTGCTTTTTAATTAATTATAGTAATATGTTATATACTCGTTCCAATATTCCATAGTGAATGATTACCGTCGAACGAAATTTACCAGTGTGATGCAAGTCTACTAGCGTACGAACTGGCATGCCTACAGGAAATTCATTGCCACCGAACTCAGAAGCCATCCCTTATCCCTCCAAGACTCCCACGTCATCCACCATGCTGCTATCGTCCTACAGTAGACCTTGTGAAATGTCATAACTGAAGAAATTCCGACGAAACCCGTCTATAGACACCGTCCCACACTCCCTCTACGCGCTCTCCTACTCCTACGTGAATCTCGTCGCCTTTGCCCATCCTTCCTGCAGACCTGTGACCAAGACAGACTTACACGCAACCGACAACTACAACGATATATTCGAAATCAACTCAACACAAAGAAACACCGCGTATGGCGCCGAACGTGCACAAACTTCAACACCACACTGCTCAAGTGTGGTCCATAGATGGAATTTTGGACATTTTTATCAGTTGATTGCAGTGAGAACAACTTGTGATGTAGAGATCCAACATGTGACACTTTTTAACAGTGGACCCATCTGTTGGTGACAGTAAGCTACTGGGATATAAAACAGCAGTTGATTTTATTTCGCTTTTTCAGTGTTTATAGAATAATATTTAAGGTGAGACTCACTGCTCATGAAATCTTCCACGTACTGCAAGGCATTACACCGTCTTACTGGCAACAAGATTACTCCTTATTCCCGACAGCCCACGAGCGTACCAATTCCCCCCTCCCACACATCGCTCCTAGCTTCCTGTACCTCGACAACACGACAACACCCCACAGACAGAACCCAATACTCCAGTAACAACACAAGACATTAAACATATACTTCATCACAAACGCAACACGGCTGCCGGTCACGACTGCATCACTTACAGACACCTGAAAGAATGCCTCTTCTCCTTCCTATAAATCTTACGCACCGTTTATAATACAATCCTTCACACAGCTTTCTATCCTCAGCCATTGGAAACTTATCGAATCCTCCTCTTCCTCAAACCTAATAAACCTGCCAGTGACACTTCCTCCTACCGTCCCATCAGCCTCACCTCCGTATTTGGCAAGGTCCTTGAGTCCATTCTATCCCGACGTATCCATAAATACTTACAACAACACCTACTCATTCCTGTCCATCAGTGTGGCTTCTGTCCCAATATTTCCTCTGATGACCAACACCTGTACCTTACTCATCTCCTATCCCACCAAATCAACAACCGCAAATCCTCCATTTTTGTCTTCCTATATCTTGAGAAAGCTTATGACCATGTATGGCATTCCGGGCTCCTCTTTAAACTGCAGACTTACGCAATTCTCATGAATTATGTCCACCTCATCGCCTCCTTTCTGTAACCACCATCAACAACACCCACTCCTATATATTCCATAACACTGTATGTGTGCCTCAAGGTTCTGTCCTGTCACCTCTCCTGTACGTCCTCCACACTGCCCATACGCCCAAGCCCCTTTCTCCTGCTCATCTTCTCCAGTATGCCGATGACACTACCTTTCTTGCCCTCTATCCTACCCTCGAGAAATCCCAACGATTCGTCCAGCTCCACCTCAATCGGTTCATCTTCTGGCACAACCAGTGATATCAACCATATAAACCCTAAAAAATGCAAGCAATAATTATAGGCTGAGCCATCGGCAGCTTCCATCCCTACGACTTTTACCTTAACATCTACAACGGTTCTATCCAGTTAACTAACACGCTAAAATACCTCGGACTCACACTTGATCACCCACAAACAAGGAAGCTCATCTACTAACCATTCAACAAAAAGACCATAATAGACTAAAATTACTAAAACTACTAACCGGCTCAACTTGGGCATTGCACCCTTACACAATCCTCCACACTTATGAAGTCCTAATCCGACCAATTCTCTGCTATGCCGATGTGGCATGGACTTCCGCTCCTCCGTCCTTTTATCACACCCTACAGATTCTCAAACGCCATGCACTCTGCCAAGCCTTTCGAATCCGCTTACCGTCCCCCACCTGTATCCTCTACCGACTTATCAAATTCCTCAGCCTACTCTTTCATCTTGAACATCTCCGAATATCTTATGTTACCCGTCAACCCAACGCTACCCATCCCCTAATATCCCCACTGCTCACTGATCCTGGTACTCTGCCACATCTCTCCCATCATATTCCCCCAACACTACACCTCCATACCATCCACGTCCTCTCCCAACGAAACTTCAATCGCTTTCACTTACCCGACCATGAAATCCGCCATGATGTATACCCGTCCTACCAGATCCTACCAGGGCTTCCGGAGGTAAAATAGTGCCTCATTCGGATCTCCGGACGGGGACTACTCAGGAGGACGTTGTCATCGGGAGAAATAAAACTTGCATTCTGTGGATCGATGAGTGGAATGATAAATCCCTTAATCGGGGAGGTAGGTTAGAAAATATAAAAAAGGAAATGGATAGGCTGAAGTAAGATATAGTGGAAATTAGTGAAGTTCAGTGGCAGCAGGAATAGGATTTATGGTTGGGTGAATAGAGGGCTATAAAAACAAAGTCAAATAGGAGTAATGCACAAGTGGGGTTACTAATGAATAAGAAAATAGTAATGCGGATGAGCTACTATAAACAGCATAGTGAACGCATTATCGTAGCCAAGACAGACACAAAGCCCACTCCAACCACAGTAGTACAAGTTTATATGCCAACTAGCTCCTCAGATGATGAAGGGATCGAAGAACCGTATGATCAGGTAAAAGAAATTATTCAGATGGTTAACGGAGACGAAAATTTAATTGTGATGGGTGACAAGAATTTTAAAGTAGGGAAAGGAAGAGAAGGAAAAGCAGTAGGTAAATATGGACTGGTGGAAATGAATAAAAGAGGAAACTGCCTGGTAGAATTTTGCACAGAGCATTATTTATCCATCGTTAACACTTAGTTTAGGAGTCATGAAAGAAGGCTGTATACGTGAAAGAGATCTTGCTGTGTAGAAGACTCTCCACAACTTGAGAAGAATTTGGAACTGCTTTTGCACGAAACTTGTAATGTGTCCGTTGGCCATTGCTTCCAACAGCATCAAAATTTTCACTCGTCTCAACTAAAAGCGGGCCCGCAGAGGCAAGATTCTTGTCGCTCATGGACTTTCCCTGATTTCTCGAATGTCTTGAGCGTACCAAGTTATTCGTACAGCGTATCCTACCGATTTTTAAAGCGGCGCTCTGTTACACATCATTTTTACACATCTCTATACAGTTCACTCATTAATTGTTAATAAGTATTACATACAGTTTAACAGTTTTCAGTGTGGTTTGAACGTAAAAGTCATCAGAATACACATTAGGCATTTAAGCGTTTTCTCGGCATTTAGTTTCCACAGTCATCAGCAGGTGGCACCAAATTATAGCAGTCAACGTTACACAAGGTGCCTCTGAAAAGTTCGGTGAATGGTATCAAAAAATGAAGGAAATAAATGTTACAAAGAAAATACTTTAACTGGCCTTCAAAGTAATCACAATTGGCTACAACTTTCTTCTCACATCGATTGTAAGACTGTTGGAAACTGTCAGCCAACGCATCTTGTGGAATCGCTTTAAGCACTGTCGTCCGTCGTTGTTGGGTAACAGCATCGTTACAGGAGATGAGATCTGGTGCTACCAGTACGACACGGTCATCAAGCGACAGTCAGTAACAAGGTAGAAATTCATTATGGATCAAGTTCTTGCTGTCGAAAAAGGCGATCAATATCGTCTTTGTGATGTCGTCAGTCATACGACCACACCGCCGCCTGAGAGATCGATCCGCCGGATGCGATTCTCTCGATAAACGGAACAGAAGAACGGCTGTCGCAGTACTTATGCTCGCCACGAGGCGCCGCTAGGCCACTTCATGTGTAGCAGGAGTGTAGTAAAAGTAAATGTCGTGTGACTAGGGTCTCCCCTCGGGTAGACCGTTCGCCGGTTGCCAGTCTTCCAATTTGACGCCACTTCGGCAACTTGCGCGTCGATGGGGATGAAATGATGATGATCAGGACAACACAACACCCGGTCCCTGAGCGGAGAAAATCTCCGACCCCATCGGGAATTGAACCCAGGCCCTTAGGATTTACATTCTGTCGCGCTGACCACTCAGCTATTGGGGGGGGGGGGGGGCGGACAGGAGTGTAGTGCAGTTGTGCCAGTCTACAGTTCGTAACCGGGCTCGGTGGTGAGCCAGAGCCGATTTTAGTCATCGTCTGTAGCTCAGTCACTGCTGCCATCAAGTCTTTGTAGCCCAGTTCCAAGACAGTCTTCAAATTCACCGTATTCGACATTCAAGATTACGAGAGATTAATTCGTCACTGCAAGATTTATGACTTGTAAATTATGTCATTCTACAGACGCTTAGGCTAGTCGCGCCTTCTATAATTGTCAACCAACAGATCATGGACTACAACAAAGTTAAGTAATAAAAACTCTCTTATTTTGTACCTCTGCTGATTATCTGTGTTTTCCTGTTGTAGCTTCCAAGCAGTCTTGGTATAGTAGAACCCACGTTTCCACCTTCTTGGCTACCTCATATTTGCTACCTCACGTAGATGGACTCGGTTATGGTGGAAGATCGAGAGCCATCAGTCTTAATCTTGGATTTTGTAGGAGCCGAAGTGTTTTGGCAGGCTGGGAAGCGATGCCCACCATGCCACTGACTGCTGCTTGGTCTCAGGATCGTGTTGGTAGTCCCAGGTCTGATCTCCTGTAATGAAGCGGATAATCAATAACGCGTGACCACGGTACTTCGAGCGATTCCACAAGATGCGTTTGCTGACAGCTCCCAACAGCCTTACAATCGATGCCAGACGTAACTTGTTGCTAATGGTGATTACTTTAAAGGCCAGTAAGGGTATTTTGTTTGTAACTGTTGTTTTCTTTGTTTTCTGAAACCATTCGCCGAACTTTTCAGACGCACCTTGTATAGTGCTGAGTGCACTTCGGAATGTGGTTAGTTACTAAATGTCGCCTCTAGATGGTTGTATGCGTATTTTTGTAGCCTGACGAACATTATTACGTTGTCGCCATCTCTCAGTTGCCTCGAAAAAATACGTCTAGTTAAGATCATAATTTAAGCACTTAATAACTAAAAAGTTTTCTTATCAGTTTTTTGCTCAGTTTACGTCTTTTGCTTGTTTGTACGTGATTCCTAAATATAAACTTCTTTCATCCCCGAGTACTGGTCTGTTTGACTGTGCTAGTCCTATTCTTAAGTCCGCGTTGCTTCGCACGTCATGCTTTATTATGCTTCTGGATATTGTCCACAAGACGTCGATAGACTCATGCATTCGCATAGTGTCGACAGATGTGAATACTGCAAAAGGGGAAGCTAACCCTTCATACGATAAATAACGTAGAATGTTGGCGTGACTGAAGTACCTCTAACAAGAGCATGGTGACACAATCATGTTATGTTAAACGTTCAGGGCAGAAAGGGGATGTTCCTCGGTTCCTCCTCAGTTACTAGGAATCACTTGGCAGGTGCTGAGATAATGTGTGTCGTTATTTCTCCATAAACGTGCTGGTAATTTTGTTGAGCCAGTAGCACATCAGGTTTAATATAAATGGTGGCCGGCCGATGTGGCCGTGCGGTTCTAGGCGTTTCAGTCTGGAGCCGCGTGACCGCTACGGTCGCAGGTTCGAATCCTGCCTCAGGCATGGATGTTTGTGATGTCCTTAGGTTAGTTAGGTTTAAGTAGTTCTAAGTTCTAGGGGACTGATGACCACAGATGTTAAGTCCCATGGTGCTTAGAGCCATTTGAACCATTTTATAAACGGTGAAGGGAATGCTTAAGTAATTTCTCGATAAGCTTAACACATTAGATGACTTACAAGAACGACCGTAAAAGAGATCGATAGCCGAATAACATTACATTCTTTGGGGTATCTAAAGCAACACAACAGTCTAACTGGAGGAATAAAAAATGAGACTATAATATTGCAAAGGAATAACTAGATTATAAACTTTTCATGGATTAAAGCCCACATGTGCATATATGGAAATTAACTGGCAGATTAACTGGCTAAATGGGCTTCTAGATCACAAGTGGAAGTTAGTCAGCAAACGTCACACAAATTTCACGAGAAAAATGTTACGAAAAGGACTTGAGGGACAATAAGGAAAGAATGGCAATGAACTACAAAAGAGTATGTTCCAACGGCCGACCCAAGATGGGTGATTAAAATGCCACTACGCAGCGATTCTAATGGCACACGGAAAACTGAAGGCTTCCAATAATTAATTTTGAATAACCAACAAATCCATGCGTCGGATATTGACTAGCTGGCAAGAGTTAAATGATAAAACTGTTTTTAAATGATTTCTACATATTCTATAATTCAACATAAGTTCTAAATGTGCGAATTTCACTAACTTCTTCTTTTTTTCTTGTGCCTTTTGTCCCTCATCGGCGCAGGGTCAGAACGATTATTAACGGATTCGGCGCAGTTAATTTAAGGACGCAGTGTCGGCATGGCTATTAACGAATTTGGCACGGCAATTTAAGAGGTGGTCGGATGCTCTTCCTGCCGTCACCCCGTTACTCCCCGCTACCGAATGTGTGTATGCCAGCTACCTGCGTGTGGTATTATTTATGTGAAAGTAAGCGAAATTTTTTCAAGTCTCAGAAGCGGCGCTTTAACATGCACGGCTATCCGACGGGTGTGAGATTCCCTAACAAATAGCAATTCTAATTTTAAAGCAGTACCAAATGTAACATGAATAATAACATAACGATCTTCTGACCAGGACGTGAGGGCCCTAGGGTAGTCTACCGGCCCCCGTGTCATCCTCTGCCTTGCGGCGCGATGTGGATGCGATAAGGAAGGGCATATGGTCAGCACACCGCTCTCCCGGCCATTTTGTAGACTTACCAGACCGTGATACCGCTACTACTCGGTCAGAGAGCTCCGAAATTAGCATCATGAGGCTGAATGCACCCCATACCAGTCCTACCACTAAGGAAAAATGCTTGGCAGTACCGGAAATCGAGCACGGGTCCTGCGCATGGCAGCCATCTACACTGACCACTCAGCTACTTTTTTTTTACTGGGACTCCAACCCGGAATCTCCTGCCGAACTTTTTTCGTATCAAAAAGTGCACTTTTTCCCTTTTTTGCTTTTCGTATTAACAGTTTTTTTTTCGTGTAGCGGCAGGAAAGGTGTCCGTAGGTCGAATCCTGAAGCCACGACATGCCACCGCCCCCCTTACACCCCCCTCCCCACCTGTCACTCTGCTGGTCGTGTATTGGCCTTTTTTGAATATTTTATCTTTATGTATTTTTTGTTGAAACCTTAGAACTTGCTACTCGAAAGGGAAAAAAACAAAATCGAACGTAATTATACATGGTTTCTGCCATTTAAAATATAAAAAAAATTGATTTCAGTCGTGGCCCACAACAGTTTTTTTAGTTAACAAGAAAAATATAAACAGGCCCTCGACAATGAAATAAACTCCCTAACAATATGCATTAAAAGGAATCGTAACGAAAATACCAAGAGGAACACAGTAACTTTTTGTTTTGTTGTTAAATTTATCAAAAGCAAGGTAATAAGAATGAAACATTCCGCCAGAAAAGGGATTATAAACTTCAACCAATTCCGTGACGATTAAATACCGGGTACAGCATATTTGAAAAGGCTCACGATATTGTGGCATCCGCTGCCATGTCCAACGGGCTATAACCACATGTTGGTAAAAGGCATAAAAGTTCGGGTCATACCCTCTCCCAACCACGTAATGAACATAATACCCTAGAAGCCACATAACTCTATTGTTCTTCGTTCTCGGAAAGAAAGTTTAATCGGGACGCAGGAGAATCTCATTGGAGACTGTCACTTTGTCCTGGAAAGAAAGGCCAATTGTCGGCGGAGTCAACTCCAATGTCTGTGTCCGCAGGCGACCAACAGATGACATAATGCATCTGTTTCATAGCAACGACTGCATCGCTCTGTCTCACTAGGGCCAATGTGAGAAAGTCTAAAGTCGGTGGGGAGAAGGTTATGAACGACTTGATACCACGAGGACGTCACTTGCATCCCAAAAATTGATAAGCTGACATTGAACTAGACTACCTTCCAATCTGTCTCTGGCGATAGGGACTCCGCAGAGGAAAGAGCGATTACCAACATCTGCTGCAGGGTTTAAGCTCACTGATCGAAAACAGACAAAAAGGCGAGCTGCAAGTGATTGGGGGACGCGAAGACCTATTAAAGCAGTACATAGAAGAAGTAAAGCACAAGCCTTGGTCCGGACATCAGGGAGGCCCAAACCTCCAATCACCTGGGATCTCGTCATAACCTCATAGCGCACCCGAACAAATAGAGGTTTTTCAGATAAACTTGCCCGATAATCGTTGAACCTATCGGGGATCATTGCAGGAAGACGAAAAATTCGAGCATCAAAACAGGCTTTACTCAACACATTTTTCCATGTTCCGAACCTTATGGAGTAACGAGAGGGAGCTACGCTCGTGTTCAAGGGTCGCTCCTTGATTCATGTTAGTGACGCACTTTCAATTTAACGCAGCCATCTTCATAGGACAACGATCGATTATAACACCCAACGATCGATAGCAGGTGACCGCCACAATCCATGGAATCTAAACCGCGTCAAATCCCCGAAAACTGAGTGACCGACACTTCCGTTCGTTAATTTGTCCTCCTGTAAGACGAAAAAATGCATTCAAAACGGCCTTGAGCACCGGTATGTCGTCATGACTACGAGGAAGTACCATAACGTCATCGGCAAATGCGCGAACAATAAACCTTTCTCCCAACAACGACCATCCGCCCAATCGAGCAGGCATAGGCCGCAGTAAGGTTTCCAGAAATAGCACGAATAACGACATAGTAAGGGGACTCTCCAGCAGATCACCTCGACCCACTTCTATGGGTGGAGTAAGACGACCATTCACGTCAACAGCCTGAATACCAGTTATTAGAGAGGTGAATATCTGTCGTGCGGCATCATTAAAACTGACAGCTGTCAACACTCTCAACAGAAAATCATGACTAACTCCGTAAAATGCATGATTAAAATAAAAAAAGTAAAGTTCCCGACACAGGAACAGAGGAAGAATCGGGATAAGATAACGACATTCAGCAATAGGAGGACTCAGGAGGGTATGATCCAGGAGACAACTTTCATAACACACGACATTGTCAGCAAGCAAAATCGACAAGTGGATATTTATCGCCCGCGCTACGGCTTTACAATGAAAACTGAGTAGCGTTATCGGTCGGACCTGATCCACGGACAGACGTCCCGTCTTTTTGGGAATTAAAACAATTTTTCCGACATGAAATTTTCACTCTGCAGCGGAGTGTGCGCTGATATGAAACTTCCTGGCAGATTGAAACTGTGTGCCCGACCGAGACTCGAACTCTGTGCTGTGCTGTGAGTACCGGAGGTGAGTCGTGCTTCGGTAGCTCTGATGGTAGAGCACTTGCCCGCAATAGGCAAAGGTCCCGAGCTCGAGTCTCGGTCGGGCACACAGTTTTAATCTGCCAGGAAGTTTCAATTCTTCCGACCTTAAAGGAGGGCGGGATGTGTACCCCTTGCACCACTTCGTTCACCATTGATGTTATCATATCTCCTATCAGAGGCCAAAACCGAACACAAAATTCTCTGGATAGCCCATCAAAATCCGGTGCTAAGGAGGTGGACAGAAGAAGCAATGCAACATACAAAATATCTATCCTGTAGCTACAAAACGTCGTATCTAAGTAAACAAGGACTTGTAGCAAGCCGGCCGAGGTGGCCGAGCGGTTCTAGGCGCTACAGTCTGGAACCGCGCGACCGCTACGGTCGCAGGTTCGAATCCTGTCTCGGACATGGCTGTGTGTGATGTCCTTAGGTTAGTTAGGTTTAAGTAGTTGTAAGTTCTAGGGGACTGATGACCTCAGCAGTTGAGTCCCACAGTGCTCAGAGCCATTTGAACCATATGAACTTGTAGCAATAATCTATGAAATGAAGCATGTTAATCACATAGAAAATAAAATAAAAACTCCCATGGTAGCTGTGTACGTCGTCAACAAGCCATATAGGGCACACAAAATGTAAGGAAGTTATTCTGTGATATGTCTGCTGCCGCTTTTTTATGAGGATGTGGTATCATGCTCTGTCAGCAGAGACATCCTATTGCTCTTTCCGAACTACTTAAAAGTGTTCATTGGGGAGGAAGAGAAAACTAAATATGTCTGATGTTTGCCGTCTTCAGTATACTACTGGATTAGTCAGATGAAGAGGATATAGCGGCGGACGGTGCTGCTCGCCCTTGTGCAGAGCGGGGCCTGCTGCGTGGGTGTATGACCCGAGGGAGGGGTAGCGGCAGAACAAAAGCGAGAGCGTGCAGAGCCACCGGCGAGCCATCGATTGCACTTGCTTTATGCCTGGAGCGGCCGACTATATTGCTCTGTGCCGCAGGTTAGCGTCTCGACGTATCCATAGGTCACGGGGCTGTATATTGCCGCACGGGAGTTGCAGGCTGCAGGCCCGATCCGGTAGCAGTAAGAACGAGTCACAGTAATGTTTCAAGCAATCGTCTACACGGTCTCGAGTGAAATGTGTATTTTTCCTTTGTCAGTAGTTATCACGTATCCACTGAAAATCACATTACTATTATCATAGCCAATTCTTATGAAATACATGGACTAATAAATCAGAAAAAATACATTGACGGAAAAAATAATTCATGTATAGAAACGAAATTTCAGGAATATTTGTCCAGGTAACATATGTAAGTGATTAACGTTGTAAGATAACAGGTTAAAGTAATCGCGAGAAAAGCCAGTGAAAATGTGAGATGCTGGCACATTAATAACAGGTGTTACCGCCAGAATGTTGTTGCAAGGATGTAAACATGCATGCATTGTGTCGTAGAGGTGCCAGATGTCAGTTTGTAGGATGGAGTTCCACGCCTATTGCACTTCGTCGCTCAGTACAGGGAGGTTAATGTTGGCTTTGGATGACGCTGCAGTTGTTGTCCGAAGATGTCCCATATGTGCTCGATTGGAGACATATCAGGTGATCGAGCAGGCCATGTCGATTTTCTGCAGAGTATGTTGGGTTACAAAAGCGGTATGTGGGCGAGCTTTAGCATGCCGGAAAGCACCCCTTGGAATGATGCTTATGAATGACAGCACAGCAGGTCGAATCACCAGATTGACGTCCAAATTTGCAGTCAAGGTGGGTGGGATAACTATGTGGATGCTCCTGCTGTCATACTAAATCGCACCTCCGACCATAACTCCAGGTGTAGGTCCAATGTGTCCAGGGCGCAGACAAGTGGGTTACAGGCGCTCACCTGGCATCATTCTAGCCAACACATGGCCATCACTGGCACCCAGTCAGTACAGGCTTTCATCAGAAAACACTATAAGAGTTCACTCCGTCTTCTAATGAGCTCTCGCTTGACACCATTAAAGTCGCAAGCGGCGGTGGTTTGGAGTCGGCGGACTGCACGCTACAGGGCGTCTGGCTCGGAACTGTCCTTAAAGTACCGATTTGTAACATTTCGTTGTGTCACTATGGTGCCAACCACTGCTCGAATTTCTGATACAGACGCAGTACGATGTGTACAGCCTTAGCATGTACAGTGGCTACATCGCTACCACGTCTTCTGCAATATCGCGGAATGAACATCCATCTTCTCGTAACCCTATTAAATGACTTCGTTAAAACTCAGTGAGCTGTTGATAATGGCGTCTTCGTCGTCTTAAAGGCATTCTTGACCAACATCAACTATGTCCCGTTTCAAAGGTACCTCCCAGTCTCACGACCGATACAATTCGTATTTCAAGCAAACATGATTTGTATCCTCGTAGTGGCGCTACTAGAGTTACTCTTACGCGAGTGGTGCGAAATCTGAATAGACGTCATCTTTCAGATGTAGAAACACGCCTAACAACTATCATTTGCCTATCTCAACTCTTTCTAGGTTTTGAGACGTTATTTTCCGCCAGAGTATTAGCCAGTCCATTACAAGAGCACACAGATCGCTCTGGAAAGCTGTAGGCAGTGTGGAACTGGTACCAGGTGGTTATGGGACCCTTCATCCGCGAAAAGTCGTGAGAATGATGTGGTGTGTATGTGGCAGTCGGTTGTACGGAATCAATACAGTATGATAGGTCGACTTGCGGACACAGTACAATGGAATGGAGGACCTATCGTGTTTGGGCGTGCCCATGATCACATTGTGAACGAACGACCCGATTTGTTGATGTATCAAAACGAGCTGTCAGCAAGGAATGGTGTATCATTCGCAGCCATGTGATGCGGAGTAGGAACAGTGGTCGTAAAAAACGTCCTCATCGACAGGGAGCGGAGACGAGTGTCTCCTTGTCAATGGGAATCATTTTCACACCCGACAGGAATCGTTGCTGTCAGTCAATGCAGATCAATCTCAACCAGTTTTAGAGTGGACAATGCGAATAGAACTACACGCAGCTAACATTTGGAACAGAATAGCTCGCAGAGAGCCATTTCTCACTGTGATACATGACGTTGCACGTCTCCAGTGGGCCAAACGACGCAAAAAGAGGGCAGTAGCTGACTGAGGGCGTGTGCTGGGGTCCGATGAGACGCGAATTTGCAAGGCATCGAATGAATCAACGTCCCTAGGCGTTTAGATCATAGTGCGAGGAGGATGTAGTTCAGGCAGGAGGACGTTCTGGGCTGTTTTGCAAGTATTCATCGTAATATTTCTTCGTCGCATTCAAGGTATCTTGAATATGAACAGGGATAATTATTTCAACATTCTCTGTGACGAAGTGGTGCGTTTTCTTTTGATTCGTCATGATGACGACAAGTGTTCGTTAGAGACAAGAGTATCGTCAGGAGTGTCCCAGGAAAGCGTGACAGGACCGCTATTATTTTCTATATACAATAGTGGTCTGCGGGTAGGGTGGGCAGTAATCCGCGGTTGTTTGCTGGTGATGCTGTGGTGTACGGGAAGGTGTCGAAGTTGAGTGACTGTCGGAAGATACAAAATGACGTAGACTGAATTTATAGTAGATCTGCGGACTGGCAACTGGCTCTAGATGTAGGAAAATGTAAGTTAATGCTGATGAGTACGAAAAAGAAACCCGTAATGTTCGAATACAGCACTAGTAGTGTCCAGCTTGAGATAGTCACGTCGTTTAAATATCTGGCTGTAGCACTGTAAAGCGATATGAAATGGAACGAGCAAGTGAGGACCGTTGTAGGGGAGGTGAATGGTCGACTTCGGTTTAATGAGAGACTTTTTAGGAAAGTGTGGTTCATCTGTAAAGGTGACCGCATATAGGACGCTAGCGCGACCTATTCTTGAGTACTGCTCGAGTATTTTGGATCCGCACCCGGTTGGATTAAATGAAGACATCAAAGCAATTTAGAGGAGGGGTGCTACTGTTACCGGTAAGTTCGAACAATACGCAAGTATTACGGAAGTGCTTCGTGAATTCAGTTGGAATCTCTAGAGGGGAGGCGACGTTCATTCCGGAGGAACACTAGTTAGAAAATTTAGAGAACCAGTATTTGAAGCTGACTGCAGGAGATCCTACTGCCGTCATCATACATTTTGAGTAAGAATTACATGGATAGGATACGAGAAATTAGGGCTCATACGGAGACATATAGACAGTCGATTTTCCACAGTCGATTATCCCTCGCTCTATCTGCGAGTGGAACAGGAAAGGAAACGACTAGTAGTGGTACAGGGTACCCTCTTCCACGCACCGTACGGTGGATTGCGCATTATATATTTAGATCTAGATATAGATGATAATACTTTCGACACTCCCGTCTTCGAAGAAACTCAATCACCCGTCGACTAACTTGGTAAATCATCAGATCTTAATCGCATACGAAATGCCTCGTACCATTTGGAACAGGAGGTGTAATGTAACAATCGCCAACCGAGTAATTTTGCAGCTCTGCGGGATCTGATCATCAGTGAGTGGCTTTGGTTGCGTCTGACAGACCTGAAGAAAACATGTGGCCTCTCTTCCTCTTTGAATTGAGGCCATTATCAAGGCTATAGGCAGTGTTGCACAGTGTGACCGTGTTGTGTCTTGGAGGCGAACCGGCCGGAGTGGCCGTGCGGTTCTAGGCGCTACAGTCTGGAGCCGAGCGACCGCTACGGTCGCAGGTTCGAATCCTGCCTCGGGCATGGATGTGTGTGATGTCCTTAGGTTAGTTAGGTTTTATTAGTTCTAAGTTCTAGGCGACTGATGACCTCAGAAGTCGCATAGTGCTCCGAGCCATTTGAACCATTTTGAATCTTGGAGGTGATTAATTTCTTGTCCGGTGTGCTTATAAACACGATGAAGTAAAACAATCTTTTATCCATTATCAACTTATGCACATACCTTCATCACTGTTCTCCTCAATCTTAGAAATCCTTTCTTGTAATTCCTGACGCAGCTGTCTTATTCCATTATTAATTTCTATTTACTCTTCCTTAAACCTTAACAGCGATCTAACTTCAACTGAACCAGCAGCTGAAGTATGCAATTGCATAGTATTATTATAAATGTTAGTATAGGTACCACAACCAATCAGTAGGCTCTTTCAGGTTATTTATTTATAAAATACAAAGTTTCGAGAGGGTGTGCTAATAGGCCATATCACTACACGAAAAACTGCATAAACATTACTTGTAATGAAATTTGTAACTAATATTTACACTTGTCAGTTCTTGCCTTCTTTGAAATTCAAATTATTACCTTTCTCTTAAAGTGTCAGAGTATTTCACCTGTCAAATATATCTTACTATTGTATAGCAACTTTGGAATAATTTGTTTACATTTGTGACGTGCCTTGATCGTTGACGTAGGACATCATCATCATCAGTGACTTCACTTCTATTATCAGTGTTGTAATTATTCTTCTCAATGGGAAGCCAAACCTCCTCTTCATCTCCGGGCAATCACAAAGCAGTATTATAAATCCAAGATGGCGAAAACAGTTAAATTGTGTTAGTTGAAAATGAAAAACCGTGTCCTCTCCCCTCCTATTTCCAACCAATCACACAATGCACTGCATCTTATCTTTAGCCAACCATAGTGCGGTATTAAAAATCCAACAAATGCAATCGCCCTTGTATGTTTGAGATAGTACGATACGCTGTTCGTGTTACGTGACGCGATACCCCAGATTATGCAATGCAGACCTAGGGGTGAAAAAGTCCTAAAAACGTCGGGTGATGAAGGTTCGTTTATTGAACTACCAGTGGAAAATAACCAAAAGTGGGCCTAAAGTCGAAAATAATTATACGCTGTATTAGCCAGTCAGTGAAGTCAATTGTATTTTTATAGTGTTGAACACAATGCATTAACGCCTTCGCACTTAAAATATCGTTTGATGAGGTGATGGTTAGTGAAAAACCTCTAAAAACTTTCAGGTTATGTAAGTTCGTTTACTGAACCACGAGCGAAACATACTAAAGCAGGCCTAAAATCGAAAATAATAATACACTATAGTAGATTGTCAATAATGTCAATTATATTTATCTAGTGTAGAACATGATGGAGTATCATTTTCCCCCAAAAACGGTGTCTGGTGGAGTTAACTGTCGTTGAAAAACTTTTAAAAACATCAGGTGGTGATAGTACGTTTATTGTACCCACTGTTTCTTGAATACTATTTGCAATAACAGATTATGTCTGCGCATCACAGACAATACTATCATTAAAATTCCTAGCGGATTATTTAGAAAATAGTGACTTAAGAGAACAAATCCGAAGTACGTCGTAAATAAACGGATCGTTTTATATTTTACTCACTAAAAGTTTCAAATTTGGCAAAAGAAAAAAGAGCTGTGGGAATGGCTGTAATTTCAATTATTTCTTCTCGCAAAACTTAAAGAAAAAGAAAAACTGCCATGTTTGTGCGACGCATGCAAGATTAACACAAATGTATTTGGTTACGTACTGCTATATCGAAAACAGAAAGTCATTGCATCATTTAGCACTTAAGACTAGGTATTGAATGGCGTCGATAAATCGGCTGTTTAGTAAATAATTTCATCTAAGTTACAAACAGATTCCAATATACACTGGAATTGTTGGCAAAAAATAATTATTTCTTCATACTCGATGACAAAGTGAGCACTGTAGCGTGGGTATGCCGCCTGCATGAGCCTCGAGCGTTAAACAACAGCCGCTTGCTAATTTAATTAGAGAGAATTCATATAGATAAGAAATGAGGCTTGTGATACTTGTGATACCTAGTTTCGGATACTTTTCGACGTCAACCGACAACCTAGTTTCGGCCACTTTTCAATGACAACATACCAAAAACACACGAAAGTTTTCTTACATGAAAGAATCTTTTAGGATTTTTGAGGGCATAGCGATTAAGAAGAAGAGATGTGTTGTAAAAACATTTTAAGGCTTCTTACATACTCCAAAATTCAAGATGTTGGCACTTCCTGTGGCAAATTTTTGTCCTTTACGCACTCACCCAGTTTCCCCAACATTTACGAGTGACACACGGTGATACAAAACGACAAGGTGAATTGCAGCCATCAAAAACGTTGCAAATCTTGGAGCAACATGTTGCAGGAATATTGGTGATAGCCTGGTAGTGCCGTTCATTTAAGGATGTTCATAAGGAGATGAGGTCTTGCTCAAAAATTACAGTTTGTAAGGGTGAACCATACCTGATACCTGTGGGTGGCTGCTCCTTGAGCGTCACCTGCATGCCAGTGTACATATGACTTAGTGCAACGCGGTACCTGGGTTATGTGATATAATAGCCGGATTACGCGATGCAGTACACCGGATTATCATTGTGCCATTTAGCATTTTAGACTTGCTTTAAATTAGCGTGCTACCTTGACTTTACAGAATATAATTTGAGCTAAGCATCGTCTAGTTTCATTATAATGCAGCGTAAAGCTGTATTATTGGCGAAAAGTTGATAACCGGTTCATCCTCAATGATAAAGTGAGCACTGTAGCATGGGAACCGGGCCTGCGTGAGCTTAAAAAGGTAGACGATAGCCGCCCACCAATTTATACGGTGTAAATTCATTGGGTTCCTCTTCCATTAATCTGACTTCCTGTCAGAAGCCTGAATAACCACCTTTTGCATTGCGGAGCGCTGAGAGAGGTGCGGGAAGAGAGTCAGTGAGGTTCTGGAAGTACCGACAGCGATGCAGAGTCATGCTGATTCCAGCGCCGTGGACAGCGGCGCTTGGTTTCTCGGTTGAGCACCCGATCCGTGTGGTCCCACAGATTCTCGATTAGGTTTAAATGCAGCGAGTGTGGTGACCAAAGGAGCACCGTAAACTTATCCTGGTGGTCTCTGAACTGTGCACGTAAGCTACGAGCTATGTGATACGTTGCATTGTCCTGCTGGTAAATGTCAACGCGCCAACTGAAAAACAAACTGCATGTATGCGTGGACATTGTCCCTAAGGATAGCTGCATACTCGTGTTGAACTCTTGTGCCTTCCAGAACGACGAGATCACACCGTCCGATGGAGCAAAAACGTGATTCATGTGAAAAGACACCAGTCGCCACTCAGTGCATATCCTGTTGCGGTACTGCCGTGAGAGTTCCAGCTTTCGTCACCGATGAATAGCAGTCAGTATGGCTGCATGGACCAGACGCCTGATGTAGAAGCCCATACGCAGCTACACTCGCTGACCGGTAGTTGCGGAGACACTGTTGACAGCTCCTTGGTTCATCCGGGCGGTCAGTTGCTCAACAGTTACACGTCTATCCGCCCATTCATATATCCGCAGCCGTTATTCTTCCCTGTCATCTGTGACATGTTGTGCACCACAGTTTCCTCTGCGCCAGTTTCGACGGCGCCATTTGGTCATGCATTCAACTAAGGCGGCATGCGAACAGTTTAGAAACTTAGTCATTTCGAAATTGCTTCCTCTCTTGGCCAAAAAGCCAATGATCATGCACTTTTGAACGTCAGATAAATCGCTCTGTTTCCACATTACGGCAGCGACTGCACTGTCTGCGAGGGTATTTGTTTTGTTGTAACCGCGCAGACACTTGACATTTCCCTTCTGCTTGGCCATACACAAACACCATCTCGGCTTGTTCTAGTACACTGCGTCAATCACACAGCCTGCAACACACAAGGACCACACTGCACGTGGTTAGAGGAACTTTCATTTGTCAGCGCCCTCGACAGAGGCAATGATGCATTTCCGGAAACATGCTCATAGGACCATTTTTCTTCCATATCAGCCAGGAATCCGTTCCTGCAGTTTGTCGGTTTTATTAATGTTCATCCTGAATATTCTCCACCGCTAGTGCTGCCACCTGCCGTCTGTGATTGGTTGTTGCACGTTGGTGTCGAACATAGGCGGTGGTCACTTTACAGGGAACTACAAGAATGAAGATGGTAGAGCAGTGGGTCAGAGAAAGAACTACGAGAACAAAGATGGTGGAGCAGGTGTTAGAGATGGAACTAGCAAAGCAAGATTAAAGCTCTGGTTTACAAAGAATGAACTGAAGTTGTAACTTGTCTTGAGGGCTCGGACTGAATTAGCAGAGCAAGAAGGCTGGTCAGGGGTCCAGACATGGAACTACTACTATAACATCTTTGGGGTCAGAGGCTGTACTAACAGAGCAACATTTTCACCAACTGTGGGGGGTCAGAGGCCAAAGAGGTTAGAATAAGGGGAGATGGCACTATCTAACCGAGCACTGACTGGAGCCAGGGATACCATCTTGCTGCGCCCAGGAAGTGAGTTTCTCGGTTAAATACTCTATGACAATTGTCCTCCTAGCTCTCGTATCTAATAAGCAGTCATTTCTGAGTATGTATTTTGATAAAGTATAAAGCACCACTGCATTGCGGTATGAATACTCATTCTAGACCAAATGTTGTAGACACACGAATACGGTGGCAGTGGCTCCACGTTTGTGAAGTAAGGATATTTCCCCTTGTTATAAACTCCTTGTCAGAGACTGAACTACTGTTGTAACATCCTTTGGGGTAAGAGTTCGACCAGGAAAGAGAAGATGGAGCAAGTGTCAGAGATAAAATGTGAGAACAGATATGATGGATCAAAGGGTCAGAGATCGAACTAGCAGGGCAAAATGATAGCTCTGGGGTACACACTGATTGGCTGTTTCATTTTTTATAGTAGAAAAATACGTTTTGGTCGGAAAGCAGAATGTGTGTGTGTGTGTGTGTGTGTGTGTGTGTGTGTGTGTGTGTGTGTGTGTGTGTGCCGATGAAGATGTGTGGGTTTTCCGAATCCTGACAAAGAATCCTGCCACTCTCCTCACTGCAGCCCTGTCTTAGTAGATACGTCCTCATGGGCGTTATTTAGTCCAGAAAGCTTGTTGCAATCTTACTGCAACCCGAAGAAATAAAGCTTTCAAAACGTATTTTCTTCATCTTAAGTTATGCCCATCGACACTAAAAAGTATTGCAATAAATCCATAACGGCACCAGATGTGAAGTTTTATAAGCTAATTAAGTATTATGGATGACATCCAAGATGAATAAGCTTTTTTTTAAAGTTTATTTCCAGTTTTACGACTTATAAGAATTTAATGTGGCATTTTATTTGATTTCAGCAGTATTTTCTCAGTCATTATGACCCTTTTTCAATTTCAGTTTTTAAATTAGAGTTTCACTTTAACATCACCAGAATATGAATAAATTATTTTTGGGAATATATTCTAGCTTTATTGGACAACTTACTGGATACCTTGGATTTGATCATATGAGGATGTAATGTCAAATCGTTGAATCAAGAAAGTTGGAGCCATATTCATATGAACAGCATAAGAAAATGTTCCTAGCATATAGTTTTGAAATATGCTTACTGTTTAGGTAGCAAAGTAATCGACCTTAAAAATACTAAGTAGATAATTACAAATCTTTTAAGATACTTCGCATTTCTGTACTTCTTGTCAAATTTAACTTGGACATGATTTCTTCACACATTCCTAGATTTCTAAGGCATCCAAATTGATCTTCACTGAGGTCTACATCCGCCAGCCTTCCCATTCTTCTGTAAATTATTCTTGTAAATATTTTGCAGCCATTAGTTATTAAAACTGATGGGTCAATAATATTCACAGGTAACAGCACATCCGTTCTTTGGAATTTGAGATATTACAATACTCATGATTTCGAAGGGTACATCAACTGTCTCATATATGTTGCATAACAGGTGAAATAGTTTTGTCATGGCATGTTGTCTCAAAGTACTTCAGCATACCATGACATAACTATTTCGCCTATTATGCAAGAATTATTAAGGCTGTGGGAAAGCTGGTACACATTGTTACATTTGTGACATGTGACTTAGCTCATTGACCTAGTGACGTCATCTTTGACTTTAACGCTGTTGCCAGTGAAGTCGTAACCCTTATAAGTGGGAAGCGACGCCACCTCCTTATTTACAGCCAATCATAATGCAATATTATAATTTCAAGATGTTTGAAATAGCCCAATTTCATCTGTGGAAAATTAATAAACCCCTCCACTCCCCCTCTTCCTCATCAGTGTGGAATTAAAAACTCCAAGAGGGTTGAAGTAATGCAATTATATTAATGGAAATTTTAAAACCTACCTCTCCTTACATGGAAACAGACCAGTAGTGAGCTTTATGACCTCCCCTCTTCTTTTTTTTTTCAACTAATCAGTGTGTAGTAGTCGAAAATGGCTCCAGATATGTAGTAAAAATTACGGAACCTCGACTTGAAAGTGTCGTTATTTCCTTGAAAATCAGAGGTGGACATTATTTGCAGCATAAAAGTAGTCTCCGGTTACATTATTTACGTACAGATCAATTGTATGCTTTATGATCCCTACTGCATCTCCTCTTTCCAACCACCAAGATCATAATATTAGAAAGTAGCCCAGAAAATTAAAAAAAGGAATCCCTTCCCTCCCTCCACTCTCCCCTCCCCGTATCGCCAGATAATCATAGCTCAGTATTAAAACAAACATCCAATGAAAAGTCGAACGATGGTGGAAAAACCAATTGTGTGCTTTATACTCCGTGCCCTTCCTCTCTATCTCCAACCAATCGTAGTATAAAAAGGGTGTCAGATTACATTATTTTCGATGTACGCATCAAGTCGCTCCGCTTCCTTTCTTCCAGTCAACCAAGGAACCAAGATGATTGAAACAAGCTGTATGTGTTTTACACACCCTCCCCTCATCCTCATTCCAACTTGTATTAGAAAATAGTCCAATTGTGCCTTCCCTCTTCTGCTTTCCTCCTTATCTCCAGTCAGTCACAGCGCAATATTAAAACAAATCCAAGATGATGGAAACAAACCGATTTTGCTTCATATCCCACGAATGTATTTTGACGCGCCACTTGCCTGGAGCTTGCACTAGGGTTCGTCTCAATATCCTGTACAATCCTGTCCTCCAGGTCTTGTGTAAGCACAGTCCTCTGCGACGCACGTTCGTCTGTCTGAAAGAACCCATGATTACACAAACGCCCAAAAAGGGCTTGAAATGTTGTGTCATGCGCTTGGTGTCTGTGAGGATATTTGTTTTGGTGCCTTTGGACCGTTTCCATCTGCTTAATCGTATACAAACGCCATAATGGCTTGTTCCCGACATGAATACCGGACCATTCTGCTGCTTACAGTATGCTGCATCAATCACGCATCCTGCAACACAGAGAAACTTCCATTCACCAGCGCCAATCATCCTCATCCTGGAAACGATGCATTTTAGTACATATCTTCGGGGGACCTTTTTTCCTCCATTTCCGGTCAGGAGTCCGTCCGTGCAGTTTGTCGGTTGTATTAACGATCACCCTGTATAGTAAGTGTATGATACTCATTGTGAAACCCAATTGTAATTTACAATTAATGTAACGCCGTCGCATCCCGTAACTTGATAAGAAACATTCATGTAGTAACATTCTACAGATATGGATAGATAAATGAAAAATAAATAAAAGAAAATAAATAAAATCAATAACAGGGTGTCGGACACGGGGCACAAAGGTGAAAATGCCGCGCCACCATTTCGGCTGAGATAGTGCGCGCTAAAATGCATCTAAATGACACTGAAAACTTTGGCCGACGTTTTCTCAAAAATATCCCAATATGTACGAATAAGCCAAGACACGTGTTCGCTTATTTTGACTGTTCTTTCACTGAGTGAAGTTTCTGGGGATTCGGGTTCTGGCACTTGCCGTGTTTTCCTCGTAAGCTGAACAAACGATTTCTGATAAATTTCTAGTCTACCGTATATTTTTTTCCTGTTCTTATTTTATGAAATAAAGCCTATATTTTTCCCCAAGCTACGCTAAAGTTACGTGTGAAAGCCCCATAGAAATTCGTTTAGTAGTTTTGAAGATTAGCGTGTGCAAACAGCAAACAGTCAGACACGACGGTTTTGCAGTTTTATTAAGAGCATTGATATAGATAGAACATACTCAAATATACGAAGGCCTTTTTTATTTTATACGAGATAGTAACAGGTATATACGAAATTTGGTGTCTCATCTGTGGTTACACTCTAGGTCCATGTCGCACAATGTCTGTTGAGTTCCTTTATATTTTACTTTCTCTATGGTTGATACGCCAACGACCTTGCCGTAGTGCTAACTTCGGTTTCCATCAGATCACCGAAGTTAAGCGCTGTGAGGATTGGCTTGCACTTGAGTGAGTGACCGTCTGGGATTGACGAGCACTGTTGGCAGGCTGGGTGCTCTCAGCCTCATGAGGCTAATTGAGCGGCTACTTGATTGAGAAGTACCGGGCCGGTCACGAAAATTGGCGGCCGCCGACAGAGCGGTGTGCTAACCACATGTACCTCCATATCCGCAGCCAGTGACGCATATTGACTGAGGATGACACGGTGATTGGTCGATACTGTTGGGCCTTCTGAGGCCTGTTTGGACAGAGCGTAGTGTGTAGTGTAGTATATGGTTGATATCTCATGATTCTCTAACTGTAAGTGTTATGTCGTGTGGACAATATTAACCATTGAAAGTGAAGCAGTCACTTCTGCTCGCAGCTTAGAACATCCGTGTACACGCACAGTGTCTTAATTCAACGGCTGCCCCACCTTAAGCTGGTTCCTGAGGCTAGCGCTGACTCACTGCTACGCTATCCCAGTTGCTGGTGACTGTTCGCGGTGCCACTCCTTCCGCTTTCGTACTCAATGACCCCTAGTGGATCCGTCCTGCGTCACTAGAAGCAATGACTAAGAATCTGACAATAACGGACAGTGTATTTTACCTGTTGCCTCCTACTGCGTCTCAGGTAATGTCGCAGAGAATGTAGGCGGCAACTAATTTGTCGCTCAAAATTCTGGCAACGCTTCTCGGATTCGTTCCGAGTCTCATTTCAACGCGTCTTAGTGAAGATCTCATAGATAGGCGCGTCCAGCGTTCAGAGAAGGGTTGGTTGAGGAACTTTTGGCTGGTTTACTTCGAAGAGGCGCTACATTTATGAAGAGATTTAGTAGAGCTAATTACTAAGTGTTCATTCCTCTTGTCCCTAGCTCGTGTTCTAGCGGCTAGCGATGCTGCCTCTGGATCACGGGGTCCCGGGTTCGATTTCCGGACGATTTGGGGATTTTCTCGGCCCGGGGATTGGTTTGTGTTGTCCTCATCATTTCATCATGATCATTCGTAACAGTAGCTAGATTGGACTGGACTGTGTAAAAACTGGGACTTTGTACGGGCGCTGATAGCCGCGCAGTTGAGCGCCCCACAAACCAAACATTATCATCATCATCATCATCATCATCATCATCATCATCATCATCATTTCTCTTTAGGTGATACCACATGCTCATATAGCGAGACTCAGTTGGAAATAGGTTTAAGTACTGTGATTAGTGCGAAATTTGCAAGTAACTTGCCGTTACGCTCAAGATCAACGAGACTCAAATAAACATAGGTCACGTACTCAGGCAGGATTGCGTATGGTTTCCGGATAAGACAAGCTGTAGCTTCACACGGCTTTTATAACAAAATGTACATACGTAATAAGCGATTACGAGCATTCTTAGTTGAGTTTTGTAAAAATGGTTAGGAATGAACACCCCAAGATAATTTCACATTCAAAATAAACTGCTGGTAATTAAAATAGCAACACCATGAAGGCGACATCCAACAAACGTCAAACAGCATGAAATGTACTACATGCTCTGATATGCGAACGATAAGCTTTCCAGCATAACGACACGCAGTAGGTAGGAGAGGCGTTAATACTATCCGGTCTTTATTATGTGTTATTCACAGGCGATTTACAAACAGGGAATTTAATTTTTGTTTTATTTTCCCTTTGTGCCCATATCACTTCCAGTCTCTTAAAATGGGCTCTATTCCGCATGTCAGACCAAGTGGTTCCGGTCTTCTTGGATTTTTCTGCTAGGACAACTCTTCAGTCGTGAAATTTTTGCCTAAATATTTACTTGTCTGATACATTCAGTTGGATTATTCCTTCTTCGTTCAATTATTTCACTGCACCGAACAATTTTATTGTTTTTGTTTTTGCTTCACTGCAAGTTTCGTAGAATTTCACAACTTGTTTAGTTGATGTGATTAGTTATATTCCTTTAATATGTCTACAGAATTATATTACTATTTGTTTCGTATCCGAATGCATGATGGTATACTTTTCAGTTTCTTCATTTACTCTTACTCTATACGTTCCTTCTTCAGTAAAATTTGTACCTAAAATTTATTTGCTATTATCTCTTGGACTTATTCAATATCTCTCTTTTTGCTTAAAATGTCTGTCTCAGGCGGCTGGTGTGGCCGAGCGGTTTTAGGCGCTTCAGTCTGGAACCGCGCGACTGCTACGGTCGCAGGTTCGAATCCTGCCTCGGGCATGGATGTGTGTGATGTCCTTAGGTTATTTAGGTTTAAGTAGTTCTAAGTTCTATGGGACTGATGACCTCATATGTTAAGTCCCATAGTGCTCAGAGCCATTTGAACCTTTTTTTGTGTGTCTCAACCCCACAAAAACACTCCGGACTGACGACTACTTTGTAATGTCTTTGGCGTATTTTGAGAGTAATTATTTGTTATATGTGTCTCGTTTAAGCCTGAAACCTGATTCCATTTTATGACAATTAATTTCGCAAGCAGTCTGTTCCAGGCCAACATCCTGAATGGTTTCGCCTAAGTATTTGAACCGAGAAACTCTCTCGATTTTCTCGTACTTTGTTTTTAGAATTCTCAATCCCAGGTTCTTACTGTTCGTATATATTGTTTTTGAAAACGATATTTGGAACCTTACTCATTCTGCTGTTACTTTAACAACTTTTAATTGTGTTGTACTGTTTGAATCTCTTGACATTCGTCTGCAAAAGCTAAGCAGTCTATCCTAACATTCGTTCTTCTTAATTTAATTGGTTTACCAATATTAAGTCTTGGATTACTTTTTCTAAGACACAGTGGAAAATTAATGAAGATAGTCCATCACATTGTCTCATTCCTGTTTTAATTTCAAAATGTTCTGACATTTATCCCCTGAATTTTACCTTATATTTTGTACCATTTAATATTTCACTAATAACTGAAGTGGATTTGGGGTCCAAACCTCGTTCTTTCAGAATTTGCAAGAACTACAGTCCAAAAAGTCAAAAGCCTTTATAAAAATCACAAAGTATGAACCATTTTATTACTGTAAATTTTTTGATGCCCGAAAATTAGTTTCAGAACTAAAATTTGTTCTGATCAACATCGATTTCTTCTGGAACCTGCTAGATACTCGCCAATTTGCAAACAGTTTTGCTCTCATGCTCGATATAGGAGACGTTGAGATATGACTCTGTATGGGACAGAAAGAGGAGAAATCTCTCTATAATTCTTAACATTCGGTCTTTGTTATATATGGAATAGTTAATATAATGTAAAAAGTTGAAATAATCAGATGTTGTTCTCTCATTTTTAGAATAACTCAAATACTAATCATTAAGAGTGTAAAATTAAGTCATGAGATCCAGATTAGTGAAATTATTACTTATCCATGCACTATGTTAACAACTAGTGAATTTAGTTTAGGGATGGTCATTTGTAAAAACTGCTGATTGTAGTGTGTAGCAAGAATAGCACCTCTTGGTCACTCACAAAACAAAGACAATTCATGTAACAGTACTGTTAATTGAAAGGAGGTTTCAGAAAAGACTATCAAAATTTAAAGTCAAAAGAATAATGGGTAGTTTAAAGTTTCCCACAGACGTACTGATCACTTGTCGTTAAATTGATTCTCGACCAGTGTAACATACCACAAGAAACACCAAAAGCGCACAAATGTAATAATTATGTCGCATAAAACTGTTACTACAATAGTAAACCATTGTTTTGTCTAGTTAGCATGTTCCGACACTGAATGCATACATTTAATTACGGGAGTCAAGTGTAAGACTTCGTAAAACGAGTGAACTTGTGTATTATGTATTGAATAGCTCTCTAAAACTGGATTCTGAACAACCATAAATATTTGTGACAACTGTTCCTATCTTGCTGTTGACTTCTGAAATCAAAATGGTACGCATGAACAGTTAATAGCAATTCCATGCCAAACCACACCTGATAATATTATCTATTTAATGTTATTTCAGTAGGTCCAAAATAATTAGACGTCGAAATATAAACAGTACCTGTCTTTTGTGGCACTCTCTCTTTTACTCAGGATTCATCGTCTTTCTACACTGAAGAACCAAAGAAACTGGTACACCTGCCTAATATCGTGTACGGCCCCCGTGAGCACGCAGAAGTGCCGCAACACGACGTGGCATGGACTCGACTAATGTCTGAAGCAGTGCTGGAGGGAACTGACACCATGAATCATGCAGGCCTGTCCATAATTCCGTTAAGAGTACGAGGGGGTGGAGATCTCTTCTGCACGGCATCCCAGATATGCTCAATAATGGTCATGTATGGGGAGTTTGGTGCCAGCGGAAGTGTTTAAACTCAGAAGAGTGTTCCTGGAACCACTCCGTAGCAATTCTGGACGTGTTGTACGCGTGGGGTGTCGCATTGTCCTGGAATTGCTGAAGTCCGTCGGAATGCACACTGAACATGAAAGGATGCAGGTGGTCAGACAGCAGGATGATTACGTACGTGTCACCTGTCAGAGTCGTATCTAGACGTATCAGGGGTCCTATATCACTCCAACTGCACACGCCCCACGCAATTACAGAGCCTCCACCAGCTTGAACAGTCCCCTGCTGGCATGCAGGGTCCATGGATTCACGAGGTTGTCTCCATACTTGTACACGCCCATTCACTCGGTACAATTCGAAACGAGAGTCGTTCGACCAAGCAACATGTTTCCAGTCACCAACAGTCCGACGCAGGTTGACGGGCCCAGGAGGGGCGTAAAGCTATGTGTCGTGCAGTTATCAAGGGGACACGAGTAGGCCTTCGGCTCCGAAAGCCGAGATCGATGATATTTCGTTGAATGGTTCGCACGCTGACGCTTGTTGATGGCACAACATTCAGATCTGCAGCAATTTGCGGAAGGGCTGCACTTCTGTTATATTGACCGATTTTCTTCAGTCGTCGTTGGTCCCGTCCCTGCAGGATCTTTTTACGGCCAGCAGCGATGTCGGAGATTTGATGTTAATCCGGATTCCTGGTATTTACGGTACATTCGTGAAATGGTTGTACGGGATAATCCCCACTTCATCGCTACCTCGGAGATGCTGTATCCCATCGCTCGTGCGCCGACTATAGCACCGCGTTCAAACTCATTTAAATCTTGATAACATGCTATTGTAGCAGCAGTAACCGAGCTAACAACTGCGCCAGACACTTGTCGTCTTATATGGCCTTGCCGACCTCAGCGCCGTATTCTGCCTGTTTACATATCTCTGAATACGTGTGCGTATACCAGTTTCCCTGGCGCTTCAGTGTATTTGGATTTCTACAACAAATATTCTTTTTCGCGGTACCCTGAAAAAACTCTGCGCTAATGACAACCAAATGACGGAGCGAAACTTCTTTACCGTAAAGACCATTTATTAAAATTTGTTACAGACAGTTTTTATACTGACTTAATGACCAAAATCATCATTTCACATTACTGTTTGTAACCAGTGCTCAATTGGCAGGTCTCAAATTCACTATCACGTCAGATACCTACCAAATCAACATCTACTTCCACTGACGACTTTAAAATAGTTATCCGAGCTCTTGTAACTATAATCTTGCTGCGTGGTCTTAGCTCCTTTCAGTCAACCACTCAAACTTCAGATAAACCACAGTAATTACCCGGAGCCAACGTGTTAAGTATCTATGTAGAGCCGCCATCTTAACACTTCTTCTCGCCAAGTCTGTGCGATTCCCGCATGAAAACTTCCTTCAAAGCCTCAAATGCGCTGGTGTGTTGAAACGGCCTGCCAACCTTGTGCAATGAACGCTTTGTCAATGACGTTATTCAACACAAATCTTTTAAAAAGTTCTCTCTCACACAGTACATATAAATTACAAGTTTTCTATCATAAAGAGTAAAATTTACAAAATTTTGATGACATATCTTTTACAAAACTAGCTAAACAAGGTTTACATGTCTTAATACACAAAACTGATTTCTGAATACCTTAAAAACAGATTGACAATAGTCCTGACTGTCAACACCTCCTGGCACTAATTAGAGAGGCGAACTTATCCAGAGACGGCACCCGCATTCACTTGCATACAGTATCCATCCCGCACTTCTCTCTCAGCATCCCGTGAGCAGTGCAGTTTGTTCTTAATACAGTTCATTGATATGGTCCGCCTCCGTAGATTAGCGTTACCGCCTACCAAGCAGGGTGCCCGGGTTCTAGTCCCGGCAGGGGACTGGGTGTTGTGTGTTCATCATCATCATTGATTAGCAAGTCGCCGAAGTGGCGTCAACTAAAAAGGACTTGCAATATGGCGGCCGAACTCCCCCGAATGGGGCCTCCCGGCCAACAATGCCATATGATCATTTCATGTTTCAAGTGCCATCTAAATTCCGTATAAAAGGAAAAATTAAGTAACAGGTTTCTTACTCAGAAATCGCATTTGACGTTTGGTTGTTTGTGAGAAGGTCGTGCTATGCTTCGTGTAAGGAGAAACGTTTACCCAGTGGCGTAATTAGGGGGAGCTGGGGATTGTGGTCCGCCCCTTGCAGGTGACAAAACTTGCTAGGTTCTGTGGCAAGAGTTGTATAAATATGTCTTTTAATACATCATGGTCTGGTTATAAGAATGTGAAGAGGATATCTGGAGTGTATTTAGGAGGTCAAACAAGAATTTGTGAACCCAATCGTTAAGCATGCAAGCCATTCTCTCTGTGTAGATTACACGGTTTTGCAACAGTTCTATTATGTATGACTTATTTTCGGACCTTAAAAAGTTCGTGCAGTTTTACTCAGCTTCTACTCACAGATGGATGATCCTTCTGAAAAATGTAGAAACGTAGGAACCAGAGAATCTGTTCAAATTCTGTTGCCGCCATTGCGCGATTTCTCGTTTTTGTGTTTGTAGAGTACTGTATTTGAGGACAGTATTTAAAGATTCTTGGAATCAGCGTCAGAATGTGTATTACTAAGATGAAAAATCTAAGGCTCCTTTTGAAAAACAAGAGAAATTATCTTGTTGACGAATCACGTCGATTTGCGAAGGACATGTGGCGAGAAGGACATTCCTGGGAGAAAACGTACAACTATTAGGAAGAAGGAAATGATCCCTGGAGAGGAGACTGCAGACGAGGCGTCGATTTTGCAGCAGGAACTGAGAAGGTCAGTGTTAGAGTGCATAGACAGGTTTCTAGAAGAAATCGATAAACGCCGCTAAACAATGGAACGTACACCAGATAGTTTCGCTATTTTAGAGTCCAGCAATGTTATTAAAACCGGAGATACGAAACTTCCCACGATTGTAAAAAGCTTAACTGACAATTACTATGAGTTTTGTGAAGATGTTATCCTTTTAGAAATTCCACTCGTAAGAACATTCCTGCAATTTGCAGAAGAGTCTGTTGGTTGGACGTATTTAAGATTCATTCTGTATCCAGATGTCATTTTGGCTTAAAGATTTTTCTTAACTTTGTGTGTGTGTGTCTTTCGGTAGCGTCATGTGAAAGGAGTTTTTCAGAACTCAAACGAATTAAGAATTATCTTAGGTGAAGCGCGACTCTGTAGTTTGGCAATTTTGGCAGTCAAAAGCAGTGTAGCCAAAGTTATCAATGTTGGGGTCCTAATTTCAAAATTTACTATAAGAAAAGTTAGGAGGAAGAGATTCTAAGGCACATGTTAAAGTCACCTGTTACTGATTTTCAAAGTGGGAGATTCTGCTCCGAACTAATAAAAGGTCTTTCATTAAGAGTGATACTTTTTAAAATTGTAATTTAAAGTTTCTAATATATGTTTTTTGTGCTTCCAGGCGTGAAAACATCCAGTACAATTTGCAGTTTCATCACGCAGCTACTCACTCTTCCTGAACTAATATACGTTTTTTGTGCTTCCAGGTGTGAAAACATCCAGTACAATTTGCAGTTTCATCACGCAGCTACTCACTCTTCCTGAACGTTTAGAAGTCATTAAAAAATTTTACCGCAGTGGCTGCTCGGTTGATTTAAGACCCGTGAATTTTTATTTCTTAGGGCTACATCAAATACTAGGTCCATACTGGCAAGACACAAACTTTGGAGCATTTGGAGGCTAACATTTATTAGGCTATTTCAGATATAACGGCACAAATATTGGACAGAGTAATTAACAACTGGAGCTATCGTCTGCGTCAGTGTGTTTAAAACCATGGTGGACATTTGAATGATATTTTGTGAAGAATATAAGTGCAATGTCTAAGCTCCAGAATAAAGCTCAATTTGCTTTGATACATCGAATGTTTTGTTTTCGAAATTTGAAAAAAAGTATCACTCTTCATGAAAGACTCTTTATTTATTCTGCGAAACGTACTGGAACAACGTATAGAATTCAACTGTTCACTGTGCCTAAACTTCGTTGATTTTACAAAGCTTTTGGCCATATACACCGAGAGTCATTGCAGAATATTGTAAGCCTATACGGAACTTCTCGGTCTTGTAAACTGGCATACAGCCGGGAGAACGGTGTGCTGACCACATGTTGTCCTTAGGGTAAGTTAGTTTAAGTAGTGTGTAAGTCTAGGGACCGATGACCTCAGCAGTTTGATCCCTTAGGAATTCACACACATTTTAGATTTTGGTGAGTAGGGTATGGAGAAAGGAAATGTTTGGAACAGTTACCAGAGTCAGTGCCAGTATGCAAATTGGTACAAATTTTCACTCGCCACTTCAGTGTATATGCATAAAATCATATCTGTACGAGATCAGTAAACTCTCCAAAACTGTGCAATTTCATTTACAAAAATACATAAAATACGTGGCATTACGCTGGATAGGTGTACTGATTTTGGGGTACAGGAAGAACCTGAACCTGAAGGAGGCTGTTCAAGCAATACACGACGGTCATCTGCAGAGCGCAGGAACAGTATATTCAAAGTGAGAACGAACTGTCTCCACCCAAACAGTCGAAGCCCAATGTATTATTTAGATACGGATGACAACGTGCTAGAGAATCTAAAGTATGTGTCCAGCGAAAGGCGAGCTGGAGCTCTTTTTTTAAGGAAAAGATTGTTGCAATTACAAACTATAAAAGAGCATGCAATCTGATAGAGCAACGTCGGATGGAACTTACAGTTCACTATTGGCATCTGCAAATATGGGCATTAGAAGCGTCTAAAATGGTTGTCTTGGACAATTTCAAAGCTTAGATTTCTTTTATCGATAATCTTGAGGCTCAATATGGCATTTCACCCTGGTCTATTACTTCATCTGTCACACGTGAGGACACAGAAGACAATAATAGTATATTTCAGAAGACAACAGTTTTTGGAGAGCAGGGTGTGGAGAAAGGAAATGTTTGGAACAGTAACCAGAGCCAGAGCCAGTGCCAGTATGAAATGTCTTCGTCATCAACACTGTCTCACAGAGTAGAGAAAACTACAGCTAGTGTGTTGATGTCTGTTCATAGCCCTACCCAAAATTAAACAACTAATGTAACTTTATCAATTACAGGCAGACTAGCAGACAAGTTTTACATCTATTTTCGAGAGGCGCAAGGCACTTTAGATTCCAATATTTCAAAGGAACTTGAAATAATCTGCCCACGAAACATTCTTGTGGAGGCAAGCAAGAGTGGAAAAATAATAAAGAACACATGAAACGTTTTCTAACTTTAATCCTTGTCGAACACGTAACAAGTGAAAAGAGCCTATTGCTTTGTGATTCCTGATCATATATCGTACCCTTCTAGATGTAAGCTTTCCAAACGAAGATGTCATGCTGAAGATATTTCCACAGAAAACAATAAAATATTGCCAGCCGTTTGATGTTTATTTCTGTCGGCAATAGGAGCTCTATATCAGAAGAGTACTGATTTTGTAAGACTAAAATGTGCCAAACCACATGTGAAGATACATGATCGTTATTTCATTATCAAACTTCACTTTGTGATTTGCAACCAATTTTCTGCACCAAAGTATGTGCCTATGTTGCAATTTGCTTGGCGAAAGGCGAGTTATGAGGTTGACGTACACATATCATCATTTGAAAATGTAAATGGTGTGGTTTATGATATTGGACTGTTTGAATGTAAAAATGTGGCTTCAGTGAGGTGTGCACATTGTTCTCTTCCTATTCGTTTTAACCAGTTCATCGAAATCCCACATCTGCACTATAAGGTCTAATATAAGCACTATCAAGTGTGCAGGATATGTGTGTTTTGCACTATTATAATTATTTTAAGGAATTACTTTAAGCAGAGGGTTTTTGGCACTGTAGATTGAAAACGTAATGATACAGTTACGTCACTAAATTATTTATAATTCCCCTCCTGTGGTACTGATACCTTGTTACTCTCTATTAAATATCTCGTGTGGTAGAAAGCAACGTTTTGCATGGAAAATAACACAAACCACTGTTTTTTTTTTTTTGTATGATCGAGTATGTTTTTGTGGTTCCGAGCGTTCGAGGTGAAAGGTGTCCCTTGCGAGCCGACATTACATCAATGTTGTCTGCGCTATTGTCGCTGTTACAGACCGACTCATTTGTTACAGATGTGTTATAAACAGGAATAACACAATAAATATATCACCGTTCTACTGTTTAATGACAAGACACTGATACAAAATAATTCTTTTACCAAGCGCCACCGAGCGAGGTGGCGCAGTGGTAGCACACTGAACTCGCATTCGGGAGGACGACGGTTCAATCCCGCGTCCGGCCATCCTGATTTAGGTTTTACGTGATTTCCCTAAATCGCTCCATGCAAATACTGGGATGGTTCCTTTCAAAGGGCACGGTCGACTTCCTTCCCCATCCTCCCCTAATCCTATGAGACCGATGACCTTGCTGTTTGGTCTCTTCCCCCAAAACAACCCCCCAACCCAACCAAGCGCCAAGTTGCTGATGAACACTTTATGAAAATCATATAAATTGTGGTGATTTTACCAGTGTCCAGGAAGTTCAAGTGAAACGCAAAATTCTGGCGGATATCACGAGTCTGTTGACTTACTAAGCGTAATGAACGTTGAAATCCACGTTCCAGTACAGCATTCAGATTCTAAGTTCAGATCGCAGCCACATCAACATCGAACAGAAGGTGCACCGCAACGTAGCAATTCCTAGCTGTGGAGTAGAACACGGTGCGATGAGAACTGGCTTGTAGACGTCAGTAACGGCATCAAACAAGGCTCCACAGATAATGGATCCGGCGGCTGGGGTCGCTGATATTCTGGGCGGCCAATAGCTGAGTGTTATGGGTGGCCATTCGCTGTGGTTTGTAGCGAACGCGCGCGCGAATGCGGCCTGCTATGCTATATTCCGTTCATCATAAGAATAAACTTAATGTAAACATTGCACTATGTATTCTTCCGCGTTTGCTGGAACCTCATTGGATTTCAGTTTCACGTGGGACTGCAGCCAAGCTGTCGCGAGTACTGTCAAGTACGATAATAAGGGTAAGTTTTGTGCTGTGTGCGTTACGCACATATCGACTTAGCGGGGACAACAGTTTTACCGGCGCATTTAACTTAGCACTGGCTGGTCAGCTGATACAGCTATCCTGCAGTGACGTGGCCAGCTGCAGATCACACGTAAAACGAGAAGAGCACAGGAGCAATATGGCTTCGAATATCATTTAATTTTTAAGTAGCACCAAATAATACACTTTCAAATCTCCTACAAGACGAAAACCGCAACACGTTATCGTTTTTAGCTAACGTACTGTTGTAACTAAAAAACAAGAATGATGTAAATTCCTGACTTAACCACAGGGTAATTTTTCTGTATAAGCTGTGTGTAAATGTAAGAGAGTATTCAAGGATTTCGCCATATATTTAAATATTAAAGCCACTGAAGGTATCACTTACAGTCAGTCCTCTGGTAACCTCTTAGCTCCTTCCTTATCCGAATCAGAGAAATACATTTCAATTCTGGAAGTGTCACCTGCTACGTGGATAACAAGCTGCGTGCGTTAGTTCCAGTACGTCTGGCAGCTTAACAATCTTGTTACTTCTGGGGCCAAATCCCGCGCCATGGCTCCAGATCAGTGCTACTGGGTTCATATTGTAATGGTACAGTAGCAAATGTAAAAATTCAGCCTTTGTATGATGTGCTCGATGCTGTGAAAATGATTGTTTTTCATGTTTCTACGACACTTATGTAACTCTGTGTTATGAAACGGTGGCCACAGTCCAAATAAAGAGGATTTGGTTTTTCATTTTTGCCTTAAAATTAAATTGTTATATTTTCTTAATTTAAACAACTTTTATGAACAGTCTTTCATAAAACATCGATAATTAAGAATTTGCATTTGAAATGGAAAAAGGAATTTTGCGTCCAGCGTGTAATTAGAAATAAGAAGACGTGCATTATTCATAAAAAACGATGACGACTTTCATAATTACATGATGTGGGTATATCAAATTGAACGAGAGGAAGAAAATGATACTGGGGAAATTTGAACAAACGCACGAATAACCGCCTTTGCTTTTCATTCCATTACGCTACCGACTGCGCAACACGTTCAGTGTGAGTTTGTTTATCAACTGCATTTTATACAACGCTGGGAAAACTTCAAAGCCGATTATCTCCGTAAATTTATAAAAAAAGCACAGCCTATTTCTCGGCACTTTTTAACCGTGTTCCACTCGCGTGTTTCACTACGTAACAGAAAGCAGCCTCAGTCATTTTCATACTGCGCATTAATTGCGCGACAATCAGAGCACAACGCTGCAGAGGCTGTGACTGTACACGATTTTTGAAATAAAAACTACATAGCTAAAGCGTGATTAAGAAAAACGTTGATGACTGTTAATAGATTTGAATATCTTAATGTTTCATTTAATGTATCATAGCAATAAGATATCTAATACGTAAGTAGGACCTATTTCCAAGAGTGTAACAACACCAGTGTACGTGTGCTACGGCTTCTGACCAATCATCGCGTTTTTGTTTGTTTACATCAGGTTTATTCTTATGATGAACGTGTTATAGCAGCGGGCCGCGCACGGAGAAGTGTGGCAACGATGCGTTCCCCGGCCGTGCGTAAGAGCTCGCCGCTGCCCGGTGCGGTGATTTAATAGCGATGGACACCACAAAACGTTTTTGCGTTTCTTACAGAGTGTGAACTTCGGTAAGTTGCCAGTTCCTTATTATTTTCACGTTTAAGTTATATCTGTTTGTTTGTGTTTGTGTACTATAAATGACCCTTTTCAGTTCTATTTTCGTCAATAATGAAACCGGATGGTGTTTCATGGGTCGTTTATTTCAGATACGGAATACTAAAGGATAAAAACGTATTTTGAGCCATCGTGTTCCATAGATACATAATTTTACTGCCGTACTACAGGTCTCTTTTATCTCGGTATTCAGCCACTGAAAACGGAAATAGGAATTTTCTAGAGCAGCCTTATATCGGTTGATTAAAGAATCTTCTTCTAGATCGATCGATGAGAAATTGAAGAGCATGGAAAACAGAGTCGCTGAAATAATGAGCTTCCAAAATGATGAGTGAAGTTCACTAAATCGTTCGCTCAGATATTTCAAATCTGAATTTAAGAGAACGTGGACTTCAGCAAAGAGTGAAGAGAGGAGTTCCTGGAGAAGAATGGTGACTGGTTAGCGATTAACGTGAAGGTATCAGTTTTTCATTTCTCTGCTTCAGGCCGTCCGCAAAAATATTTCATTAAGTCAAATGAAAGAAACAAACGGAGAAAACCTGAAGATCTGCAACAATTTTCTACCCATGAAGAGCTGATATTTGCCATCACTATGAGCTAGACAGCTGCTGAAAACCCTGACATGGCTGGCATGATTGAAAAAACTACTCCAACAAGGGCAACGAAAATGAAGCAAGTGATTTCAATGCGCGAAGAGAAGAAAGTAACAAAACTTTAGCAGCGCGGAGTAGCCGCGCTGTCTATGGCACCTTGACACGGTCCGCGCGGCTCGCCCCGTCGGAGGTTCGAGTCCTCCCTCGGGCATGGGTGTGTGTGTCATCCTTAGCGTAAGTTAAACTTAGATTAAGTAGTGCGTAAGCTTAGGGACCGATGACCTCAGCAGTTTGGCCCATAAGACTTTAACACTTATTTCCACATTTCCAAAAACAAAACTTACTCCTGAGGATGTACTGACCATTTTTATTAATGCAGAGCTAACAAGGAAGCAGTATGAAATAATACAGAATGCAAACAAATCTATATACCACTGGTACTCATTAGACAAAGAAGCGAAAACGCAATGCTATTCAACAGAAGACTCAGTTATTGGCACTGAAAATTCGGCTGAAATTAAATTGCAAGGATTATTAGATCACACTGCATTACGGCTGTGCGGATATTTAGAAGTAGTGCTACAGTGCACAGATTCAGAAGCAAAGCATAACTTGGAACTAACATCGAAATGGGGTTGCGATGGCTCCCAGCAATCACAGTTTAAGCAAAAATTTCAAAAAATCAGTGACTGTGCTGCTAATTCGTATCAGAGTTCATGTGTAGTTATTAAGCTACATGGTTCAAATGGCTCCGAGCACTATGGGACTTAACATCTGAGGTCATCAGTCCCCTAGAACTTAGAACTACTTAAACCTAACTAACCTAAGGACATCACACACATCCATGCCCGAGTAGGATTCGAACCTGCGACCTTATATTAAGCTACTTGCTAACGTTAATTAAACAAAGGGAACTATATGGCAAAATCCGATCCCTTCGTCCACAATATGCAGGCCAATGTGCATCCGTTTTGTACACGAAACATCGGACGTTACACACTAGAAGATTCAATACGCTGAGGAGCAAATCAACCACTGAAGGAGTTTTAAAAATGAAACACAGTGTACTGCTAACAATGGTTGATGGCAAAGTGTGCAATATGGTTACAGGCGCAACATCAACAATAAGATGCTACATCTGCGGTCTTTCGTCAAAAGATTTCAATAAATTAGGTCAAAGGGTATCGGAAAAGCGTGAAACTAAGAAGTTTGGTCTGTCAATTTTGCGCACACGCATATGATTCTTTGGGCCAGTACTGCTCTCATCATATAGAATCCTAATTCGGAAGTGGTGCCCGAGAGGCGAACAAGAGAAAAGAATTGTAGTTGCCACGAAGAAAAACTTTCATAGAAAGTTTAGGATAGAAATGGGACTACATGTTGAAGTTCCCAAGACAGAATTTGGTAATGAGAATGATGATAAAACAGCCAGACGCTTTTTTTCAGGTCCTGAAACTATCTCAAAAATCACTGGAGTGAATTTACAATTGATTAAAAAGTTGAAACTAATATTAGAAACAGTAGTGGGTATCACACTGATGTAAAAGAGTGTCAAGAATATGCTTATGAAACATCAAGACTGTATGGTGATCTTTACAGTTAGCATCCCATGACTCCAACAAGGCATAAAATTTTGATACATGGGGTGTTGTTATTACAGAATCTGTTGTACCAATTGGTCAACTATCAGAAGAAGCTGCTCACACCAGGAACAAATAATTTAGATTGTATAGCAGAAATTTCTCCAGAAAGGCCAACAGAGACATTTGCAACAGGTGTGTCTTGCACAGGCTTCTTAGTAGCGATCATTATATGAGTTGCTCTAGCAAAAGACAAACGAGAAAGATTAAGCCTTACTGCAGTGATACGTTGCAGCTTCCTCTTCCAGAGCCGTCACATATTGGTTTTTCAGATAAAAGCCAACAAGAGAGTGCTGTGGAAGATGAATATGAGGAAGAGGCCGAAGATCTGAATTCTGGAGAATCAGACTGAAACTGTCGAGATGAAAAATAGTGTATAAATACATGTGCTGATTTCACAACTGATTAGAGTTTTATAAATTTGTAAATTAACCGCATTCATTTAAACTGTACTTATGGATCAACCAATATTTCCTTCCCAATTACAACTGTACGCAGTTGAAATATCTTCGTACATCACAGCTTTTAAAACAAATAAATCCCCATACTTTCATGTTCATACCAGTGAATCCACAAACCAGTAGCCTTACGCAAATTCGTACATCAAAAATTTATCGTAGGCTCTAAGCATATGGTAAAATACTGTTAGATAAATACTTGCAGATATTGTTCATACGTTCTCTTCCAAAAATCACGATCTTATGTATAAACAAAATCACGAGATGAAGTTTAGAACACTTAGCCGAAAGCCTGGGACAGTCGTCTATCATGATCGGGATCATTAGAAAGACGAACGTGTAATATTTCTGGCCTTACAGCCATCATGTTCAGCAATAAGAAGCATTCCTTAGAGCAGCTGAGAAGGCAGCAGTGGGAAGATGAAGTAATGTGGTGGGACGTACCGGTGAAGATGGTTTATTCGGCACGTGTATCGTGACCTCCTAAATTGTGGCCCTTCTCCACGATTGGCTGTCGTCTTCGGAAGTAGCGGTTTAAAATGATAACTTCTGTTATTAATATTAGAAAAACTAAACAGTGAATTTATTTGCATTTCATATAAAACCATCTCTCAATATCAGGCTATCATTCCATTGCTTCAAAAGTGTTAATTACTAGCAGAATAATAAACAACAGGTAAACGAAAAGGCAGACGAAGTACTCGGGAGATCTTCGGATCGCCACTAACTTTGATGGCGGGTGAGGTGGTTAGGCTGTAAGGTAAGAGTTCGATCAGAAGTCTCGGAGGACAGACATGTTATCTGCCGCGGTCGGTATCAGTGAAGACTTAATTAGCAATCTCTGGTTCGTAAATATGAGACTTCAATCGGCAGTCTCGCAGGACCTACATGTCTGCCGCGGTCGGTATCAGTTAAGACTTAATTAACAATCTCTGGGCCGGCCGGGGTGGCCGAGCGGTTCTAGGCGCTACAGTCTGGAACCGCGCGACCACTGCGGTCGCAAGTTCGAATCCTGCCTCGGGCATGGGTGTGTGTGATGTCCTTAGGTTAGTTAGGTTTAAGTAGTTCTAAATTCTAGGGGACTGATTACCTCAGAAGTTAAGTCCCATAGTGCTCAGAGCCATTTGAACCATTTTGAACAATCTCTGGTTTGTAAATGTAGGAGCTCGATCAATAGTCTCCGAGGACTGACATGTTGTCTGCCGCGGTCGGTATTGGTTAAGAACTTAATTAGCAATCTGTGGCTTTTTGAACAGGTAACTGAGAAGCAGTTTGATAATAATTACGCAAACATGCAGATCATTATTTTGTTTATTCTCTGTGAAAGTGTAAAGAATGGAAATTGTTTGTGGTTCATAAAGTGCAATATGATTCTGCAGTTTCTCGTATTCTATTAATAAACAACATCTGGCATCCCGTTTAAACAAATCAATTCAAAATTTATTTATTTTTGCAGCACCAGTTCCTCGCTAAAAGTTTATTTCAGCCTCAAGAAAACGGATTCACGAACTACGTGCTGTTTCCTCCGTAGGGGTCAACAACTATAGAAGATTGCAGGTTGGTGAACATTATTCAGAACTTACGCATTCCACTCAGGGGCGTGGAAGCAACTCGGCACCTCACGTGTACTGCAGTCTTAGTACAAATGAGATCAGTGATACGTCGTCTGTGGTAACATAGAGCAGATATGAAAGAAGCAAAACTGCGAGGGAAGGGATTTATCATACACACATAAATTCTCTCTCTTTCACTTGCTGTAAATGCAATAGCTGCACAAACCTAGACAACACATGCTAAAATGTACACCTCAGTACATGTATACAGGGTGTATCATAATTGATGGCGTGATGACTGGGTGTTGTGTGATGTCCTTAGGTTAGTTAGGTTTAAGTAGTTCTAAGTTCTAGGGGACTGATGACCATATAAGTCCCATAGTGTTCAGAGCCATTTGAACCAAGTGATGGCGTAAACACATACAGTTGGAAGTACACGATACTAGAAACAAAAAAGTCTCAGTAAACATAGGGTCGAAAATGCGTACCTTAAGAGCTACGAGCAATTTTTCATCTTCGGTACTGTGAAGCAAATCTCTTCTACTGCAATCTCTTTGCTTTCCACATTTTGGGAAGTAGTAGTATGGACCAAAACAAGAAAAAAATGTTCAGCAAACATTTGCTCTAAAATGCATACCTTAACAGTTACGAGCAATTGTTCATTAAGAAGAGTTGTGTTTCCAAGTAGCGAAGAGTGCTCATAGCTCTTAAGGTATGCATTTTAGAGCACCTGTTGACTGGTATGCATTTTCGACCCTATGTTTACTGAGACTTTTTTGCTTCTAGTATCGTGTACTTTCAACTGTATGCGTTTACGCCATTAATTATAATACACCCTGTATATAACGAAGTACATGACATTCCATTGAACATATAAGCTACAATTATTGAATTAGTTTGAGAGAATATTTAAAAAAACAAATTACTGCCAGAAATTACCGCAATCCAACTACTTATGAACAATCATTCACATGACGAGGAATTTGGATACGCTAATAGCAGCATTGCTTTCATCATAACGTTACCAAAATCTATACAGGAAATTAAGGGTATCCCATGAGCCTAAGTTGAAATTTTTCAAGCCAAAAGACCCGAAATGGTGGAAAGTAGCGTGGTACCAACTGAAAGACGCGAATACAAACTAACAAATGCACAGAGAGTCATCCCAAGGGCCAAACTTTCAAATGCATACTGAATCATCCCGTTCACCAAACTAACAAATGCATACCGAGTCATCCCAGGTGCATGTCCAAGGTTGACAATTGAGAAGTTTAGGGGTATTTACACTTGCATTTAAGTTAAATTTGGTGGTAAGGTCTTATGGGACCAAAGCGCTGAGGTCATCGGTCCCTAAGCCTACACACTATTTCATGTAACTTAAACTATCTTACGCTATGGACAACACACACCCATGCCCTAGGGAGGACTCGAACCCCCGACGGGGGTTGCCGCACGGACCGTGACAAGGCGCCTCAGACAGAGCGGCTACCCCGCGCGGCTGCATTTAAGTTAATAGTGAACAGAAGTGCTTTAAACATTTTAAACTATGAAAAAATTCAAAGTAGGATTTCGGTACAAATACTCCATTGTGCGACGTCTGGAGCAGTGCCAATGGTTAGAATGACATCAAGCAGGGTGCAGCATCCCTTGGCCTGGCAACAGAGAGGGACGCTAAAAGCGTCGCGCTCAGCGACATTAGGCACAGGAGTGACGCCACGTCGTCTTTTCAGGCTATGTACAACATCATATCGGATATTTCTGTGCGTGTAGGCTCCAAGGAGAACTAATGTTGCCAGACTGCCATTCATCATGTTAATGTGGGTCCAGCACCTGGCGTCATGGTATGGGGTGCCTTTGCGGACACGACATAACAGCCCTGTTTCACACAAAAGGGTATTTTTACTATAATACTTATATTTCTGACAAATAAAGGCGGGTGGCTGCACCTTATCTTCGAGTCTGCGTGACAACACCGCATGTAGCCAGTGCTCTTCTCAACTACCTCGATAAAGAGTGTGTTCCATTGTATCCTTGCAGGACCACATTTATAGACGGCGGCGCCATAGGCCAGAGACTACCCTCCCCCACCGGCCCCTGCCCCCTCAGCCATAACTCGCATTCGTTTTTAACTTTGGACATCTTCAGCTGTGAAAAGGCAAACTCTTCTGGAGTAAAGGGAGGAAGAAATCCAAATCACCTGGTGATGTGAGTTTGATGGGAAGTCGGCATGTAGTAGAAAAATGGGAAAGCCACTATCTCCTTAGTTGAACAATGAAACGAATCATACCGATGCGGTTTATTCGCACAAAGAAATGAAAATAAGTGGATGTATTTAAATATGAAATTAAGAATATAAATACACTACTGGCCATTAAAATTGCTACACCAAGAAGAAATGAAGATGATAAATGGGTATTCATTGGACAAATATATTATACTAGAACTGACATGTGATCACATATTCACGCAATTTGGGTGCATAGATCCTAAGAAATCAGTACCCAGAACAACCACCTCTGGCCGAAATAACGGCCTTGATATGCCTGGGCATTGAGTCAAACAGAGCATGGATGGCGTGTACAGGTACAGCTGCCCATGCAGCTTCAACACAATACCACAGTTCATCAAGAGTAGTGACTGGCGTATTGTGACGAGCCGGTTGCTCGGCCACCATTGACCAGACGTTTTCAGTTGGTGAGAGATTTGGAGAACGTGTTGGCCAGGGCAGCAGTCGAACATTTTCTGTATCCAGAAAGGCCCATACAGGACCTGCAACAAGCGGTCGTGCATTATCCTGCTGAATTGTAGGGTTTCGCAGGGATAGAATGAAGGGTAGAACCACGGGTCGTAACGTCCACTGTTCAAAGTGCCGTCAATGCGGACAAGAGGTGACCGAGACGTGTAACAAATGGCACCCCATACCATGGCGCCGGGTGATACGCCAGTATGGCGATGACGAATACACGCTTCCAATGTGCGTTCACCGCGATGTCGCCAAACACGGATGCGACCATCATGATGCTGGAAATAGAACCCGGATTCATTCGAAAAAATGACGTTTTGCCATTCGTGCACCCAGGTTGGCCGTTGAGTACACCATCGCAGGCGCTCCTGTCTCTGATGTAGCGTCAAGGGTAACCGCACCCATGGTCTCCGAGCTGATAGTCCATGCTGCTGCAAACGTCGTCGAACTGTTCGTGCAGATGGTAGTTGTCTTGCAAACGTCCCCATCTGTTGACTCAGGCATCGGGACGTGGCTGCACGATCCGTTACAGCCATGCGGATAAGATGCCTATCATCTCGACTGCTAGTGATACGAGGCCGTTGGGATCCAGCACGGCGTTCCGTATTACTCTCCTGAACCCACCGATTCCATATTCTGCTAACAGTCATTGGATCTCGACCAACTCGAGCAGGAATGTCGCGATACGATAAACCGCAGTCGCGATAGGCTACAATTCGACCTTTATCAAAGTCGGAAACGTGATGGTACGCATTTCTCCTCCTTACACGAGGCATCACAACAACGTTTCACCAGGCAACTCCGGTCAACTAGCGTTTGTGTATGAGAAATCGGTTGGAAACTCTCCTCGTGTCAGCGCGTTGTAGGTGTCGCCACCGGCGGCAACCTTGTGTGAATGCTCTGAAAAGCTAATCATTTGCATATCACAGCATCTTCTTCCTGTCGGTTAAATTTCGCGTCTGTAGTACGTCATCTTCGTGATGTAGCAATTTTAATGACCACTAGTGTATTAAGTGAGAAAGTTAACACTTTACCAACAAATCACTTCCTCATGACACCTTTTCGGCACAGTCATAAATCCTGTCTTAAAAATTGAACATATTAGCAATTTCACTTTCAAATTTACAGATAGAGCGTTAATTCCTTTCAAAGCAGTAACTCTGAGATAGTTTTTAACTGTTTTTAAAAAAGGGAATCGACAAAAATATGGAAACATAGCGAGAAATACATGCTTAGAAATAAATCCTGATGCTAGCCAAGCCTGCAGTTGTGCTGTTGTGTTTGACGAATAACGGCACCACTGCAATGTTGTCAATACGTTGCAAGTGTCAGTCGAGATCAGAACTGTGTTCCACGCTATGAGTGCTGTGAGTGCATTATGTCGGAGCTACGTGAATTCGAACGTATGCCAATTATTGGTGCGCGCTTGGTGGGTGCTTCCTTAACGAAGTTAGAGGAAGAGTTCGGTTTTTCAAGAGGCACTATTTTGAAGACTTATACCACATAGCCGGTGGCTGTGGCCGAGCGGTTCTAGGCGCTTCAGTCGCAGGTTCGAATCTTGCCTCGGGCATGGATGTGTGTGATGTCCTTAGGTTAGTTACGTTTAAGTAGTTCTAAGCCTAGGGGACTGATGACCTTAGATGTTAAGTCTAAATAGTGCTTAGAGGCATTTGAACCATTTTTATACCGCATACAGGGAAAGCTGAAAAACATCTGCTAAGTCACAACGCAGACGAAAATTTGTGGAGTTATCGTAACAGACGATCATTGAACGGAATCACTGTAACGAAAAATAAGGGTACTACGGCGGATAGAGTCATTGCAGAACTGAATTTCGCACTCACGTACCCTGTCAGCATGAAAACAAAACCAAAGGGAGCGTTGTATACTGAGAATTGGGGCCGAGCAGGAATTCGTAGGCCACTCATCAGTGATGCAAACGCCTGTCATACGAGGACGTGGTGCCGAAGCCATAAAACTTGAACTAAGGAGCGATGAAAGAAAGTCATTCGATCGAATGAGTCTTGTTTTATACCGTTTCGAACTTGTGGCTGACTTCGCGTCACGACAGTGAATAATGCCGAGGGTTAGGAGATATTTAGGGCAGCCATATTGTGGTATTCCATGGGCAATATCGTTACTCTGCAAGGTAGCATTACTAGATTATCTGACCATTTCTTCCGATCAGGTCCATCCCATGGTGCAATGTTTGTTCCAAAATGCTGACGTTGTGTTGCAAGACGAGAGCGCCTCTGTTCACACAGCTGTAGTCGCCCAGGACTAGTTTTGTGGACACGATGATGAATTGTCGCATCTTCCCTGACCATCACAGTCACCAGATGTCAATACTATTGAGCTTTTTGTTCTTGTTTTGACAGAAGGTTGCGTGATCGCTATCCATCTCCATCATCATTACCTTATCTTGCCACTATTTTGCAGGAAGAATTGTATGAAACTCCCATGAAAACCATACAGGACATGTATTTATCCTTTCCTATACCATTGGAAGCTGTTTTCATTGTCAACGGCTTTCCTCCACCGTAACATACATGGTACAGTGCTGTGTGCGTGGAGTTTTCATATTTTTGTCTACCCCCTCTAGATTCCGTCTTTGATAAATGTGTTCTAAGCGCAATCATGACGTTCGGATACAATGCGTTTGGTTCTTCTTTTTGCAAGAAGAACAAGAGCATCAAAGTAGTTAATTTTTCGTCTTTGTTCATAGTACGTTTCAAATACAACGGTATATTGGTATACACGCAATCCAAGTGCATTTCCAAAGCGCCTGGCTACACAATTAGAAGGTTTTATCTTGTCCAGTTTCATCTACCTTAAGCTCCGCAAGCTTAAGCAGGAAACCATATTATCTGATTAATGAAGAATACGTTTCCTTTGTTTTCTCCAAATTACTGCCTATATTAGCAATTTTTTTCTTTGGAGACATACCTTTCGTAATTATACCGTGTATCAGTAGTTTAATTTTCACGTCGTTAGTCATTAAAATTTTTCGTTTGTATGTTCCGCCTTGTAACGGCATGGCGGCGTTTAACGTGACCAGTCAGTTCAATGCCAATTTTCTTACTTCAACACGTGAAGATCAATATTAAATTCACGCCTTAAATATCTATCTATTTTTATAAATTTTTCACTCAATAACATGTGTGCAATCAAATCTATTCGTTTTTGCTTTAACAGTAAATACGTACCTGTCTCGCCTTGAAGCTTCCGCCACAATCTCTGTTCTGAAACAGAGTGAAACCTTTCAAGTATTTCCGGCCCAAAAGTTGACATAACCCCGGATCTCAGCTGCTCCAGCTTGCTAAGTGGAAAACAGCTTCACGTCTTGCCATTGGCTTCTAGCCAACGTATTCTAAAAACACTGCAAGAGCCGCTTTATTGCTACCTAAAAATATCGAAGAGCACGGCAGGACCCATAACTGCTTACCATATCGTTGCTGACAAACTCTATCGTTCTTTTCTTTGTTCAAGATTTATTTCAAATTTTGAGTCAAACAGTACTTGCAGAAAGTTATCTGGAGAGTGCTTGGGGGACTAAAAAAGTAACAACAAAGCTAATTAATTGTCGTCATAAATACATTGTAAAGTGAATTAAACGTAACAGGAACATACAAGAAACAAATCCGTACGCAGTGTTTCTTCTTAGAAGATTTAGGGAGTTTCTACAACGCGTATCCCCTCAACCAAAGGGTTGATCCCTTTAATTAAAACTGCAGTCCTGAAAACTTTCATCATATATAGGATGCACTGTCTTAAGACGGACTTCTTGAAACGTGACAACCAATTTGAAAGCTTTTCAGTTCCTTAACAACATGCCCTACTTGGTCTGAAATTTTGAGGCTAGTGTTTGATTTAAACTGACGAAATCGCTGTACGGGGGGAGTTTGTCGTCCTCGTGAAACACATACCGAAGCACGAGAGCTAAATGGCCCACGTGAGGCGAGTCTGGTGTAGAATCAGCCATTATCGAAAAACACTTTGCAGACTCGTTTTCCTTAATAATCTCCTTCTTTAATCGATCAGTGATAGTAAGAACAAATGTCTCATATCCATGGTTCTACGTTCGACGTCAACCTGGAATAACCACTCACTGAATGCAGGTGCAGCACTAGCAGTGTACGGTAAATGACACGTGTTGGGGGGACACGGAAAACAGTATAGTCGTTGTCGTAATGAGGAAACGGAGCAATTTATCTTACGTCCAAAAGGGCATAAACATTGACTTTCGGGCCAAAGGTGGAAGCATTTCCGAAACCACTAAGTCTGTGAACTGTTCGCGTGCCATGGCTAAAGTATACCGTGCTAGGCAAAATGCCGATGTACAAAACGGACGCTGTGGCGAATGTGGTGCACCGCGGATCATAGATGACGAGGGCACGACGGTTGCGGAGATGTGTACGAGCGAATAGACGTGGAACTGTTGAGGAACTGACCTCCCAGATGAACCAAGGGGCTACCAACACTGTCTCCATAACAACCGTTCAGCGAACGTTGCAGTGTACAGGCCTCCACAGCAGGCGGCTGGTTCATGCAACTGTTGTGACTTCCTTTGCACGCAGTGTACTTGTTTAGTGGACACAGGAGCGAGGAACAGATGCTGTTCCTGACAGAGAATTCAGATATTAATTTATTCTGCACCTAATATCAAAGATAAAAGAATAATATGTAACTTTGTTGCTGTATTTGCAGCGCCACTTGCTAACGGTAGATTTGGATGCAGAAATTTATACAGATAAAAGGATTTATAAATCTGTCACTCTTTAGTGCAATGTTTATTCAGAAGATGTCGAGCGCTGGCCACTATGAAAGTCTGTAAATGTCATTTAACTGGAAGACACACAAAATGGGCTCAATGCATAAATGTTCGAACCTAAGCATCTCATTGGCAGCAGCGTAATCCTTCGTGGAAGCTCCCTCGTGTCGCGGTGGCTGCTGTAGGAAACGCGGCGGCGTAACTAGCGACGCGTGTATTTGAAAGTGCTGTCACACAGATTGCGGCCGATACCGTGGCACCCATTCTGACTGCTGTTAATCGGCGACGAAGGTTGGATTTTGCACACCAATACCGTAACTAGAAGTCCACTGTGTGACGACAGGTGGCCTTTACAGATGAATCACGTATTATGCTCTATTGCACAGATAGACGTTGGCGTGTATGGCGTGAAACGTCTGAAGCAAAGGGGTCCAGGCCGGAGAAGGGATGTTACGGTCTCAGGAATGTTTTCAGGGTATTCCCTGAGTGACCTGGTTATTCTTGAAGGTACAATTGGTCAACGCAAGTATAAATCTATCCTTGGGGACGATCCACTGTTTGTTTTTCCTTATCACAATAGCATCTACCAGCAGGACAATGCACGTGCTTACGTACGTGGTTTGAAGAACGCCAGGATGAGTTTACCACAATCCAATGGCAACCAAACTCCCCAGGTTTAAACCCTATCGAAAATCAGTAGTATCACCTTGATTGGGCTGTGGATCCTCAACGATAAACCTAGCCAGCTGGACACGGCCCAGGAGCCCTATTCTGTATCGTTCATACCGATCGACGTCGTAGCTTAGCTTCGGTAGTGACGTCATTTTCGGTTCGTTAGCCAAAGTGGCTAGCACACTGGACTCGCATTCGGGAGGACGACGGTTCAATTCCTCGTCCGGCCATCCTGATTTAGGTTTTCCGTGATTTCCCTAAATCGCTCCAGGCAAATCCTAGGATGGTTCCTCTGAAAGGGCACGGCCGATTTCCTTCCCTGTCCTTCCCTAATCCGATGAGACCGATGACCTCGCTGTCTAGTCTCCTCCCTCAAACAACCCATCCCTGTTACCGATCGGTCTGCCGCCTATTTTTCACCAACTGTACTGAGAGGTGGTTAGGTTTCGCTATGGCCACGTGTTCGGTTCGGTGTGATTTGTTTGCAGCTAGTATTTGTTATTTTAGAAATGTTGAGCGGTTTTAGTTTCGGATTTAGTGATTATGTTTTACTGAAGGATCACCTTGATGCATCCGAGTGGAAAGTGAATTCATAATAGACTGTGTTCCTTTGTTAGAAATATGGTTTGTATTGTTGTTACTGTGAATGACTGTAAGGTAAAAAAACATTTTCGGTCAGTATTCGCACAAAATACCTGTTATTTTTATGTAGCTAAGAGTTTAAAAATCATTTCAGCTCTGCTTATGCATATTTCATGTGTATTAACTGAAATTACTGAGGATTTAACTTTTTCCTGCAAATGGTTTAGTTATTAATTATCAAAATGGGTTTACCACTTTTAAGTTACAATGGAAAGGATTTTTGTGAAGCCCGATAGTGGAAATCTTCCAAAATCTCATGCAATTGAAGCTTACCTCCTCATCGTTATGCAACGAAATCAGCCTGTGTCGCTAAGTATTAAACTCAGCAGAATAGAGCACCTGCCGCATGTTGGTAGTCGTGACCAAGTGGTGAAGGCAAAAACATGTAGTGCTGAAGGTTAAAGGTTCACATCTTGCTAGGTTCTTTTTTTCCTTTTCTTGTTTGTAACACATTCTGAGATTTCTTGTTATTCATAGAAGTTAGGTATTCTTCTACAGTATTCGTTCTTATATACATGTAAGATTTTTGTCAGTAATGAGTATCTTCGATTTCGTGACTTCCATTTGTTTAAAAAACGAAAGATGAAATTGCCACACATGAAATTTCTGTGCCGGCCGGTTTGGCCGAGCGGTTCTAGGCGCTACAGTCTGGAACCGCGCGACCGCTACGGCGGCAGGTTCGAATCCTGCCTAGGGTATGGATGTGTGTGATGGCCTTAGGTCAGTTAGGTTTAAGTAGTTCTAAGTTCTAGGGGACTGATGACCTTAGAAGTTAAGTCCCATAGTGCTCAGAGCCATTTGAACCATTTTGAAATTTCTGTGCGTGAAATGCAAACAGAGACGCTTATATTTTATCTTGTCGCAAATAATTCGCCATTCTTTCCGAATACGTAACGATTTCTGAGTGTTTGGTTAGACAGGAATCTAAGAGCACAACTTAAATTACTGCGAATTATACTAGCAGCAGTCATTTTCGTACTATTGCTTGTCACAAGTATTTATCTGTGATCAAATCCTTAACAACTGTAGAGAGAGATGAAAGATCCCCGCCATAATATTTTTAGACTATACCACCATATGCGAAACTTTTTGATTCAGCATATGCATGTTATAAATTCCGACGAACTTCAATAACTGCATTCGCCACACTGCCGAAAAGGCGTTTTTTAAGTTTTGTTTTTAAGACTAAACCGTTGATGTATCATATAGGGAAGTAGGCTACTTCACCATTTGGATCTCTAGGAGCGACATTCTGGGCATCTTCTTATTCGCTGACACTCTCCTGAAACAAATTTTTAATTGTTTTTATAGATGTATTTGTACAATGCGGTACTACACTCAGTTCCTAACTCATTTACCGAAACGTAAAATTCAAAACAAGATGTCAAGGTGAAAGGGAATAAAATGATATAATACGGAATTTATGACAATTTCCAGAACACATTCAGATATCATATCGTTATTCTGCATGCATTGGGCTGTGAAGCTACTAACCTCATTTTCTTCCGACATTTCCGCTAATACTTGAGCAATACTACGTACTCTAAACACAATTTTGGTACCGTGAAGAATAGAATGTATGTGCTTCGGGATCTTGGAGCTGCAGTGGGCATGTGCGATCTGCAGCCACTTGCTTTTGACTGGCTGGCGCAAGGAGAACGGAGAACAGCGCTTCGGTTCGCTAGAACCGTGTGGAATCGCTTCTGAAATGCTTGCAGACTATCTTGAGAGCTCTCCTCTGATAATCAGAGTACTCGGTATGCTCACCTAGCGAACCGATCGGCAAAGCTGCCAAAAGATACAGAATAGGGCCCCAGGAATTGACATGGCTCCTCAGCCCTGTTGGTGCCTTGCAGAACCCCACTGTCTCTCTTCCTGTATATCTCGCAGTGGTCTGTGTTGCAAAATGTGGTTATTCAGGATCTTTACAGTTGGTCATGTTAATTTTACTGACAATGTATTTTAGTTCACGAACAGAACATTCTGTCACTAACTTTGGAGAAAGAATGCCATATGTGCTCGGGAAGGAAGGGATCGAATTTTATATGGCTCCAGACAACTTATTAAGTCCCCATATGAATATGACCCGAAACGTTCACTGCAATCTCATAACGATAAACCGTGACAACCAATGACTTGACCAAAGCGACAACACGTCTGAGGACAACACGTCTGAGGACATCCCTCCAATACTGTTTCTTCTTCTGAAGTTCTCTTTTTATTTTTCTGTAAAGCCACCCAGACATCTTGGACCTTCCAGTCACTTCCCTCAGAGAATATCAATGTTCTGTACAAAATTCGTGCTCAGTAAAAAGTTTTGCGGCATTTTTCCAGTCACCATAATCTTTATTTCCAAAAGTGAGGTTCCTTTCAAAACAAGAAAAACGAAAACTGTAATCAATTATTCTCTTAATTAAGTCAATGATCAGAATTAAGAATACTGCCATAATTTATGACTAAAAAATAAAGAAAGATTTATAATGTAACGTGGGCGGTGAAAACAGGGAAGCACCATATTACAGCCCAAATAGAGATAAATAACTGTTTTCTAAAACCATTAAAAGGCTTTGTAGCCGGCCAGTGTGGCCGAGCGCTTCTAGGCGCTTCAGTATGGAACCGCGCAACCGCTACGGTCGCAGGTTTGAATCCTGCCTCGGGCATGGATGTGTGTGATGTCCTTAGGTTAGTTCTAGGGAACTGATGACAGATGTTGAGTCCCATAGTGCTAAGAGCCATTTGAACCATTTGAAAAGGCTTTGTTTTCTTTCAGTAGATGTGTTTTGAAATTATGTATTATTATCAAACACTCTGCAACAAAATACCAATCCAGTCTTTGGAAGAAAAACGGATCACTGTCTCAGCTGCTCTTCTCCACTTGCTAGTTTGCGGTTTTTGATAATGTGTTGATGCCGTCCGAATATCATGTCACTAGCAATAAAACTGTCAGGTAGCATCAATAATAACCCAATTCAATTGGCCATAGAGAGTTTTGTTTCCGTAGTTCGCAATTTTAAAATACAGTATTATCTCAACGCCCACACTTGTACCTACACGCACCATTTGTTCTTTTTCCTCCACACAATTTTCGCGGCTTTACTTGCGATCGCCTCTGTACTCCTCTATTTCATCGTTTCCAACAAAGATTAAGAACGCAAGAGAAGAGAAGGAGGTGAAACATCGGCCAATGGTGCGCCATTTAGGACCGCACCCAGACAGGAACGGCCTCTACATATAAGCGCCGCTCCTGCCAGCCTCGGCCGCTCAGTATCGGGACAGTATACGGACAGGCCTTGCACAGAGTGCTACGATAGCACACAAACTGTGTGACAGACTTGCATGAACACTGTATAACGCAAAGGACTCTGACTTGGTTGCATATCGTTTTTCTTATTTGCAATAAAAACTACTAATAGTATTTGCTTGAATTGTTGTATAGCATTCTGAGAATGATGAGAATGATGTAAAAATTTCACCTTCATTGTTGATGTGACTAGTATAGATCGAACGGCTCAATATCACATCTACACGTTCGTCAGATCTTTTAGCTTTTACGTATCTCCCAATTTTCTTTCTGTAGTTCGTCTCCTATTATGTGCATCACTTAGCTCCTCCACGTCTTTTATAAAGGGTAGACTACTCTCAGGAAAAGAATAGTAGGAAACGCGTGCAATGACGACAACTCACAGCCAAAGCAATGTAAAATTATAGATGAATCGATGAGAACCAGAACTATACAGCAATTTTAACCCATGACATTAGTAATCGCCCTCCAACTGAGCTCAACAATGAACCAAAAGTTACGCTAGCAACAATGTTGTTAGCTTGTCATACATGTTTTCAAATTTAAATCAATTCTTTCTTTTTTGTGTGACTATGTGTAGCGAAAATAAGGCCCTTACTGGTCTATTACACTGGCTAGCTCGCTCTCCAGGTCTCTAAGCCATTGAACATGGCTTACTTAGAGACTACTCGCCACGACTCGACAGCCACTGCGATTGATGAACTCTGTCGTCGAGATGAATCAACGTGGTACGACGTACCTATAAATGTCAGTCCAACTAAGTTCGAATCGATGCCCATTATTGCTGTTAGGGGTGGTAACACAGTGTACTAAATTTCACACCATTTATACCCTTACACCTCCTATAAATTTAATCATGTATTCGTCCTACAGTATCGTAATGCACTATAACCAACATTTAGTTATTTTCTATGTTTCCTGGAATTGCAATTATAATGGCCAGAATTGTAGTTCCATTCTAGTGGCAGAAATTACTTATCGTGACTGTAAATTTCAATAGGAGCATGCGAGGGACATTTCATAAATAATGCACAGGTAGGTATTACTATGGACTGTGATGCAAGATCAATGAAAATTACGGCAGATGTAGTTGTGAGCTTGAGGAAGAAGCATGTGTGTTTGTTCTATTGCTGTGTACTGTAACATAAAATTGGCGAGAGGTAGAAATGGACCCTGCAGGGGTCTCCGGTAATGTGACTGTTGAAGACCAGAGGTCGTACATCAAAATCGAAACTTTATGCAGCAATAGCCCGACAGAAATCTAAAGTGTGTTAGATGACGTTTGTGGTGAATTTACAGTGGATTTCAGTACAGTTTCACGTGGTCGTATGAGCATAGATGATAATCCAATACCCAGAAGGCCAAAAACGTCAACAGATCAACGAAGTGTGAAATTTGTGGCAGATGCTCCTAAAGAATATAACAGTGCTACTTGCGAAGAACTCTTTGGAGCCACGGGAATTCTCCCAGCATTAGTATTCCTTAATATGACAAACGATTTGGAGAAGAGAAAAATTTCTGCGAGATGGATCCCATACTGCTTGACTGCTGAAGAGATTCATAAAGGCCTGGACACTACAACGTTTCTCAGATAACAATTCCACCGTGAAGGTTAAGGATTCTTGAGTCGAATTGTCGCTATTGGCGAAACTGGATTAGAGACTTTGAATGTGAGTTGTAATCACAATCCAAAGAATGGAGAGCTTCAGATGCTCCATGTAAAAAATTTGACGCGCTCAAACAGAGCTCAAGCAAATGACGATTTTTGCTTATGATCGCCAAAGAATCATCATGACAGATAGAGTCCATGTGGAACAAGTCTCACAGTAGTGTATTATCGTAACTTCAAGTAAAACTTGCGCAGAAAAATGCACAAAACTCCACATCAGTTGCTCGAGGCTGGGCCATTTATTCTCCAAGACAATGCTCATCTGCATATCGGCAATGTTGTAGCCCAAAAACTGCGCGAATACGGATTAGAAGTGTTGCCGCATCTTCCCTACAGCTCGGAAATAAGACCACCAGACTTCCACTTGTTCCCGAAGCTGGAAAAAAAAAAACGGAGCTCGGAAGTCGTTATCTTTTTCTAGGCGAGCTTTCCACCACCGTTATCCGAGCCATGGATGGGTTACTAGGGCTTCAGGGACTTTGAGATTCAGTCATGGAGAATCAGGGAGACTATATTGAAGGACTGTAAAGAAAAAAAAAAGAAAAGGAAAAAAATTAGTGTGCGTTATTAAGGAAATGTCCTTCGTATTTCCTTTTCTTAAGTTTATATGACCACATGACTTTTTAAATTCTACAATACAGCAAGGCCAAGTTCGAGGCGTAAACTGGAAGACAGTCGCTGTGTCCTTTATTTTTCCGAGTCAGAAATAATGTTTTCAGTTACGTTTAATCACTCTATTTTTATATATTTTTCAATGGTGATAATCTGTAGTTGCTAGGAGGGCTCCTTAAGAGAAACTAAACCTAAACTGATCAGAATAATATGCTCGAAGTTTTTCTGGAGCGTATTTGCTACGTGAAGAACCCACAAAAAAAGAGGGACGATGAAGACAGGCACGAGAATAGAAAGGCTATAAAAACAAAACATAAAAGTGGCTCTGAGCACTATGGGACGTAACATCTGTGGTCATCAGTCCCCTAGAACTTAGAACTACTTAAATCTAACTGCCCGAGGCAGGATTCAAACCTGAGCCCGTAGCAGCAGCACGGTTCCGGACTGAAGCGCCTAGAACCGCTCGGCCACACTGGCCGGCGAGCGGCAATCTCCGGCTGCTTGCTGATGATGTGGTGTACGGAAGGAGTCGTCGTTGAGTGAGTACAGGAGAATACAAGAAGACGTAGACAAAATTTCTAGTTGGTGTGATGAATGACAGCTTGTTCTAAATGTATAAAAATGTAGGTTGATGCAGATGAGTAGAAAAAACAATCCCCTAATATTTGAATACAGCGTTAGCAGTGTACTAGTTGATACAGTCACGTCGATTAAGTATCTAGGCGGAACGATGTAAAAATATATGAAGTGGAACGAGCAAGTCAGGACCGTAGTACGGAAGGCAAATGGTCGACTTCGGTTTATTGGGAGAATTTTAGGTAAGTGTGGGTCACCTGTAAAGGAATATTCTTGAATACTGCTCGGAAGTTTGAGATCCCCACCAGCTCAATTACAGGAAGACATCGAAGTAATTCAGAGGCAGGTTGCTAGATATATAGCCGATAGGTTTGATCAACACGTAGTTATGACGGAGATGCTTAGTGAACTCAAGTGAGAATCCCTGGAGGGAAGATGAGTTCCTTTTCGCAGAACACAAGTGACAAAATTTAGAGATCCGGCATTTGAAACTGACCGTAGAATGCTTCTATTGCCGCCAACGTACTTTTCAGGTAAGGACCACGAAGATACGAGAAATTAGGGCTTGTACGAAGGTTGGTTCAGTGGCAGAATTTTGCACGGAGTATACTTTAATCATCGCAAACACTTGGTTTAAGAATCTTGAAACAAGGCTGTATACGTGGAAGAGACCTGGAGGCACTGGAAGGTTTCAGGTTGATTATATAATGGTAAGTCAGAAATTTCGGAACCAGATTTTAAATTGTAATTTACAGGGCAGATATGGACTGACCACAATGTATTATTTATGAACTGTAGATTAAAGCTGAAGAAATTGCGAAACAAGTAGGTTCAAATGGCTCTGAGCACTATGGGACTCAACTGCTGAGGTCATTAGTCCCCTAGAACTTAGAACTAGTTAAACCTAACTAACCTAAGGACATCACAAACATCCATGCCCGAGGCAGGATTCGAACCTGCGACCGTAGCGGTCTTGCGGTTCCAGACTGCAGCGCCTTTAACCGCACGGCCACTTCGGCCGGCTGAAACAAGTAGGAAATTAAGGAGATGAGACCTAGATAAGTTTAAAGAAACAGATATTTTGAAAGTTTAAGAGGGATCATTAAGCAACTGATGACTAGAACAGGGGAAAAGAACACAGTAGAAGACGAATGGGTAGCTTTAAAAGATAAAATAGTGAAGGCAGCAGAGGAACAAATAGGTAAAAACAACAGCCATAGTACAAATGCTTGGATAATGTCTGAGATATTGAATTTAACTGATGACATTAGAAAATTTAAAAATGCAGCAAATTAATGAAGTGAAAGGAAATACAAACGTTTAAGAAATGTGATCGACAGGAAGTGTAAAATGACTAAGTAGGAATGGCTAGAGGACAAATGTAAAGATTTAGAAGCGTATTTCACTAGGGTAAAGACAGATACTGCCTTGGGAGAGCCTACCATGACAGGTGGCCGGTGTGGCCGAGCGGTTCTAGGCGCTTCAGTCTGGAACCGCGCGACCGCTACGGTCGCAGGTTCAAATCCTGCCTTGGGCATGGATGTGTGTGATGTCCTTAGGTTAGTTAGGTTTAAGTAGTTCTAAGTTCTAGGGGACTGATGACTTAAGATGTTAAGTCCCATAGTTCTCAGACCCATTTGAACCTACCATGACAATATTGTTCCATGTTGTGTGTATGATGTATGAGACTTAAATAAGAATGTAATAATTCCAATACCAAAGAGAGGTGGCGCCGAGAGATGTAAAAATTACCGAACTATCAGCTAAATAAGTCATGGTTGCAAAATACTGACACGAATTCTCTACAGAAAAATGGAAAAACTTTTAGAAGCCGACCTCGGGGAAACGAAGGAACACGCGAAGCGGTGCTGACCCTACGACTTACTTTAGAGGGTAGGTTAAGGACAAGCAAATCTACGTTTATAGCATTTGTAGACTTACAGAAAGCTTTTGACAGTGTTGACCGAAATACTCTCTTTGAAAGTCTGAAGGTAGCAGGGGCAAAGACAGGGAGCGATTGGCTATTTACAACTTATACAGAAACCAGATGGTAGCTATAAGAATCGAGGGGCATGAAAGGGAAGCAGTGGTTGAGAAGAGAGTGAGACAGGGTTCCTCGATGATATTCAATCTGTATACTGAGCAAGCAGTAAAGTAAACAAAAGTCAAATTTGCCGATCACATTGTAATTCCGTCACAGATAGTAAAGGACTTGGAAGAGCAATTAAGCGGAATGGACAGATGGACAGTGCCTGAGGATATAACATGAACATCAATAAAAGCAAAACGAGGATAATGGAATGTAGTCGAATTAATTGAGATGAAGCCGAGGGAATTAAATTAGGAAATGAGACACTTAAAGTAGTAGTTGAGTTTTTCCATTTGGGCAGCAAAAAACTGATGATGGCCGAAGTAGAGGGGATATCAAATGTAGACTGGCAATGTCAAGCAAAGTGTTTCCGAAGAAGAGAAATTTGTTAACATCGGACATAGATTTAAGTGTTAGGAAGTCTTTTCTGAAGGTATTTGTCTGGAGTGTAGCCATGTATGGAAGTGAAAGTGGACAACAATCAATTTAAATAAGAAGAGAATAGAAGCTTTTGAAATGTGGTGCTACAAAAGAATGCTGAACATTAGATGGGTAGATCACGCAACTAATGACGGATACTGAATAGAATTGGGGAGAAAAGAAATTTTCGACACAACCTGACTAGAAGAAGTGGCGGTTGATAGGACACTTTCTGAGGCATCAAGGGATCACCAACTTAGTGTTGGAAGGAAGTGAGGGGGGTAAAAATCGTAGAGAGAGACCAAGAGATGAATACAGGAAGTAGATACAGAAAGATCCACATTGCAGTCGTTATTCCGAGATGAAGAGGCTTGCACGGGATAGAGTAGCATGGAGGGCTGCAACAAACTGGTCTCCGGAGTGAAGAGCATAGCAATAGCACGGTGCAATGTAGAGAGCCGTCTTTCCCACTCTCTATTTGCGAGTGGAATTGGAAAGGACATGACTACTATTGGTACAAGGCGCTGTCCGCCACGCACAATACGGTGACTTGCGGAATATACAGGGTTATTACAAATGATTGAAGCGATTTCACAGCTCTACAATAACTTTATTATTTGAGATATTTTCACAATGCTTTGCACACACATACAAAAACTCAAAAAGTTTTTTTAGGCATTCATAAATGTTCGATATGTGACCCTTTAGTAATTCGGCAGACATCAAGCCGATAATCAAGTTCCTCCCACACTCGGCGCAGCATGTCCCCATCAATGAGTTCGAAAGCATCGCTGATGCGAGCTCGCAGTTCTGGCACGTTTCTTGGTAGAGGAGGTTTAAACACGGAATCTTTCACATGACCCCACAGAAATAAATCGCGTGGGGTTAAGTCGGGAGAGCGTGGAGGCCATGACATGAATTGCTGATCATGATCTCCACCACGACCGATCCATCGGTTTACCAATCTCCTGTTTAAGAAATGCCGAACATCATGATGGAAGTGCGGTGGAGCACCATCCTGTTGAAAGATGAAGTCGGCGCTGTCGGTCTCCAGTTGTGGCATGAGCCAATTTTCCAGCATGTCCAGGTACACGTGTCCTGTAACGTTTTTTTCGCAGAAGAAAAAGGGGCCGTAAACTTTAAACCGTGAGATTGCACAAAACACGTTAACTTTTGGTGAATTGCGAATTTGCTGCACGAATGCGTGAGGATTCTCTACCGCCCAGATTCGCACATTGTGTCTGTTCACTTCACCATTAAGAAAAAATGTTGCTTCATCACTGAAAACAAGTTTCGCACTGAACGCATCCTCCTCCATGAGCTGTTGCAACCGCGCCGAAAATTCAAAGCGTTTGACTGTCATCGGGTGTCAGAGCTTGTAGCAATTGTAAACGGTAAGGCTTCTGCTTTAGCCTTTTCCGTAAGATTTTCCAAACTGTCGGCTGTGGTACGTTTAGCTCCCTGCTTGCTTTGTTCGTCGACTTCCGTGGGCTACGCGCGAAACTTGCCCGCGCGCGTTCAACCGTTTCTTCGCTCAATGCAGGCCGACCCGCTGGTTTCCCCTTACAGAGGCATCCAGAAGCTTTAAACTGCGCATACCATCGCCGAATGGAGTTAGCAGTTGGTGGATCTTTGTTGAACTTCGTCCTGAAGTGCCGTTGCACTGTTATGACTGACTGATGTGAGTGCATTTCAAGCACGACATACGCTTTCTCGGCTCCTGTCGCCATTTTGTCTCACTGCGCTCTCGAGCGCTCTGGCGGCAGAAACCTGAAGTGCGGCTTCAGCCGAACAAAACTTTATGAGTTTTTCTACGTATCTGTAGTGTGTCGTGACCATATGTCAATGAATGGAGCTACAGTGAATTTATGAAAACGCTTCAATCATTTGTAATAGCCCTGTACAGGGTGAGTGACCTAACGTTACCGCTGGATATATTTCGTAAATCACATCAAATACTAACGAACCGATTCCACAGACCGAACGTGAGGAGAGGGGCTAGTGTAATTGTTCAATACAAACCACACAAAAATGCACGGAAGTATGTTTTTTAACACAAACCTACGTTTTTTTAAATGGAACCACGTTAGTTTTGTTAGCACATCTGAACATATAAACAAATACGTAATCAGTGCCGTTTGTTGCATTGTAAAATGTTAATTACATCCGGAGATATTGTAACCTAAAGTTGACGCTTGAGTACCACTCCTCCGCTGTTCGATCGTGTGTATCGAAGAGCACTGCAACATACATCACGTTTCTACAGAATGATCTGCCAACGTTGCTCGAAAATGTCCCACTGGAAACGCGTCGACGTATGTGGTATCAGCATGATGGTGCACCTGGACATTCCGCAATTATCACTAGGCTGACCCTTGACAGGATGTTCGACGGGCGTTTCATAGGACGTGGAGGACGCATAAATTGGCCAGCCCGTTCTCCTGATCTTACACCTCTGGACTTCTTTCTGTGGGGTACGTTAAAGAAGAATGTGTACCGTGATGTGCCTACAACCCCGGAGGATATGAAACAACGTATTGTGGCAGCCCACGGCGACGTTACACCAGATGTACTGCGGCGTGTACGACATTCATTACGCCAGAGATTGCAATTGTGTGCAGCAAATGATGGCCACCACATTGAACATCTATTGGCCTGACATGTCGGGACACACTCTATTCCACTCCGTAATTGAAAACGGAAACCATGTGTGTACGTGTACCTCACCCCTCATGGTAATGTACATGTGCGTCAGTGAAAAAGACCAATAAAAAGGTGTTAGCATGTGGACGTAATGTGCTGTTCCAGTCTCTTCTGTACCTATGGTCCATCACCGTCCCCTTTGGATCCCTACGTAATTCGGTGCTCTCCGATACACACGATCGAATAGCGGAGGAGTGGTACTCAAGCGTCAACTTTAGGTTACAATATTTCCGGATGTAATTAACATTTTACAATGCAACAAACGGCATTGATTACGTATTTGCTTATATGTTCAGATGTGCTAACAAAACTAACGTGGTTCCATTTAAAAAAACGTAGGTTTGTGTTAAAAAACATACTTCCGTGCATTTGTGTGTGGTTTGTATTGAACAATTACACTAGCCCCTCTCCTCACGTTCGGTCTGTGGAATCGGTTCGTCAGTATTTGATGTGGTTTACGAAATATACCTAGCGGTAACGTTAGGTGACTCACCCTGTATATGTAGATGTACATGTAGAAAACGAACACCATGGCGCAAGGAACACTGCTGAAACATGTGGTGACAGAGATGACTCGCGAAGCGGAGGGCGACCAACACCAGATCGGTGCTTTGTTAGTACCACATTAGACAGTCTGGTTGATACTGTACTTCTTGACCTCCAAAAACATTGGATCCAGTACCTCACTGGCGCTTATTAATGAAAGTAAGATCGTATGGGGTACCAAAACGAAATTTGTGACTAGACTGTTTCTCGGTAGGGAGGATGCACTGTGTTATCTTTCATGGCGTGTGATCAACAGATGTAGAAGTAACAACATGTGTGCCGAAAGGAGGGTTCTTGCGACCATTACCGTTAATCCGCTCTATTAATGACATGGCAGAATATGTTAACGTTAACCTCAGAATATTTTCAGAATATGCAGCTATCTATAATGAAATAGTATCTGAAAAAAGCTTCACAAATATTGAGCCAGATCTTAATATGACTCTAAGCGGCCGCTACTAACTGTGATACGTCCGTGTAGAAATTATGTAGCTGTGGCGTCTCTGATGCCCCATTTGTCTTGCCACCTCAAGTGGCGGCTTGTGTCGCATGGGCCTTAAACCGGTGCTGATGCGAAGTACCCTCTGCCATGCACTGGACAGTGGTTTGCAGAGCATAGGTGTAGATGAAGATTAGTTCGCGTGAGTGATGGAAGTAATAAGTATATCTGCTTGAGAAATACAGGGCAATAATTGTAAAAACACGAAAATGCATTGAGAGAGTTTAAGTGGTGCACAGACAGGATATCCTTTCCGTGGTTTCAAGTGCCCTAGCGAAGCAAAGAAGCGCATCCAAACACAAGACGAATTGCCATACCTACTGACAGCTCCCAGTCGTCGGGAGTGCGTTCTGCGTAGCGGAGCGAACGAGAAAAGAAAATAGCGAATTGTGCTTACGGTTCTGGTTTTATATGGTTACTCGAATCTTCATATACTTTCCACAGATTGTGTACTCGAAACATATCTAACTTGTGCTCCTGTAATTGCACAGCACTTTATAGTTATTATTATTCCATGCAGACTACCATAGATTAAGTGAAATACACTGACGGAAATAATAAATGTTAGACCTTGAACGACTTGACAGAACGCTGCAAAATGATACATGATGATACACCAGTATTCCCTTGCCTGTGGGATATGTTGATTAAAATTTCATTTTTAAGCAGTCTTTTTTTCAATATTTTCAGCACATAAAAATCGATTCCTCCAGATGAAGAATGGCGTGAGTACGTTATGGCTATAGGGTGCGTCTAAAAATATTGGAACTTTTTAAATAAAGAATGCAACCCATCATGCTCAGAGAACGTGCATGTTGTAATGAACATGATTATTGTTACACCCTGTACTTGTAATTTTATAACATTTTGGCGTCCAGTGTTGGGCTGTTTCAATTAATTTGCGTACTGCATCGTTTTACTACATTTTGTCATCAAGTGTGGGACCAATTAATGTAATTTGCACACTGTATCCACGTTTACTACACCGTTCAGATTTTGAAAATGGTCATTGGCATGAAGGACATGGGAGAATCATACTGACGGATCCGAAGACTTGTATCAAACTTCGTTTACTGCATGTTTTGTCTTCGTAGTCGGTGTTCACAAGAACTGACATATTTTATTGTTTACAGTAGCACTACTGATTTTCGATGTGCTTACGTTTTGGATAATTTTATGTACTTAGAGTGTCTCGACTGAGTTGGATTACTACAAGCACAGCTAAAGTTCGAAAACGATCATGTGAATCAAATAAGATCAATAAAACAGCGGAAGAGATTATCCAATAATATAGCTGAACGTCCTTAAGGTTTCATTTATGAAGATGAAGCACACCAAATGAAGAGAGTGTATTTGAGCTCAGGATGGAGGGGGGATGGGGGAAGGGTACAGCTGGGTGAGGAGGGGACGAAGCCTACGAGACCATCAGGCAGGTGAACACTTCTGCCAATCGATTCTAGGACGTAGCACTGAATATCCAAATTGGCAGCCTGCATTTTCTTCACTGTCGAGACCGCATGCGCATAAAGTGGCATAATAATAAATTACCTCAATGACCATGCGTAGGCAGTTATAAATCCGCGAGGAATCATTGAAACCAAGTATTATGTTCGCTTGAGCATCAGTGTGTGTGGTCAGGCATTGTCCGGGGCTGACTGATCAGTCTCATGCACATTTACGGAAAATGTCAACTGTGCATGGCGTTAACTCAGACTTAAATCGTATAGACGGACGCATATCTCGATCTGGTTACTTCAACCTTTCCCATTATGATACTCATGGCGCTTAATAGAACGTTGGCTATTTCCTGGTGCGTGACAAGTTGACGGTTGTAAGCGTGGTGCCTATTTATTCAGATGCACCATTCGTGATGATGAATTTTAGCTTCCAAATTATAATCATGACTTCCCTTAAGCTCTAATAGGTCCATTTACTGGCAAGATTTATCTAACAAAAGAGTAACTATAGTAATTATACAAGATGTTTGTAATAACTTTGCTTAACTGATAGATATACAGGTGTCAATAAGTCTTAAAAATCCATGTCCGTGTATATCGGCAAAGAGACAAGTAAGAAATGACTACACTACTTTGACTGCAATGGTACGCTGATACAGACATATTGTGACTGATGAACTGAATTAGTGATCCTAAAAGTGCTTGCTCTACCGATATAAAGACACGGAAAGTTACAGAAGTTACAGAACAAAAGAAATCTGCAGCGTTCAAAATTGAGTCCATAAAAACGTTATACTGACGAAGATACAAATTAATCTCACCAGCTGAAGATGGATGAAAGAGCAAAACGTGTCTAGCCACAAATGAAGCTATCCGAAAAGTGTCTTGTTGCTGTTTTTGCTCGAATAATAACGACTGGTTCTGTCTCTTGCAGAATTGTGGAAGAGGGGTTGTGGGAGGGGGGTGGCGGGGAGGATGGGGGGGGGGGGGGGTAGGCAAGAGCAGTGATAACAGGGAAAGACCTGCTGGAGAATTCACAGGCACTGTGAGGAAGGTAGTATGGTCTCCGCTAGGTAATGGCACAATGCGCAAACATAACCTATCAGAATTATTTGTAATGAAAGATATTAATTTTCAATATCCTTCTATGCAGAATGTTTTAACCATCAGAAATGCAGAATTTAATAATTTTTGTTGCGGTAGTTTGTCAGCCATTAACAGTTTATCCGTGTTTTCGAGGACGCTGCAAGCAGTTGCAACTCATTGATATTATGGATACTGTCGTTGGGATGGAATTGATGTCCAAGCTGGTCCTATCGGAGGTAGATCTGGGACTCTTGTTGGCCACGGGGATAGCTTAGACCAAGCAGACAGTTTGTAGAGACATGTGCTATGTGCAGACGAGGACTGTTCTGTTGAAAAATGGCACCACGATACTGCCGCATGAGAGATAACACGTAAGGAGGCAGGATGTCCGTGACCTACCGTTGTGCCGTTAGAGCACCTTCAATCACTACCATCCATGATTTGAAGTCATACTCGATGGCTCCCTACACGATGACGCCAGTAGTTGCATTGCCGTACCTCTCCAGAACATAGGAATAATAAGACTTCTCCCTAGGTCAGCGCCATATTCGTCGACTATGGTCATCCAGGATAGTGCCGTACCTTGATTCATCGCTGAACACAATGCGACGCCATTCATCAGCAGTCTGTGCTTCCAGCCACGGCACCATTCCAAAGGCAGCCCCCTGTGTTATGGTGTCACGGCATGGGACGGTAATTCCTTATTCCGGCTGCTGCTAGTCTCCGATCGTTGATGCGGGATAACACAGAATGTTACAGAGTCCATTATTTGCTCTCGGATGGCAGGCGCAAATGTGAAGAGGTTACGATGTGCCTGGTGCACAATACGGCGACCATCGCTTGTGGTGGTCAGACATGGTCGATCAGAACCTTGGCGACGAGTATGACTGCCCTCACGTTCCCATGCAGTTCCTCATCGGGCTACTGTCACCTCCGAATGCCCCACAAATCTGGCTATTACGCGACTCGCCCAGTCGGCCAAATGGAGACACAGAATAAGGA